>NC_081417.1:15244525-15844525 GCF_949786415.1 Peromyscus eremicus
TTGTAATTACATGCTTTTTAGAGAGAAAGCAGTAGTTAATACCGTGAGTAGCTTGTCCCTACCTTGGCACAGTTACTGCCTCTGGAGCAAACTACTATGTTAACCACCAACACCTACCAGCTATAGGACTGGTATACCACTCTCTAGTTCTGAGCCTCAGTGTTTGAATCTGTACAATGGGGATTAGAATAGTGTCTCCCTTGTAGATGTTGGGAGGATTAAGTGAGTAAGTACATTTGAAACTCTGAGCCAGCTACCAGAAAGGCCAGCTACTTTTCTCAGGGACGACAGCTCGTAAACACCCTCTGGGGCACTAATGTTACTGTATCTTGCTTTTAATTTTGATTTTCTTCTTCTATAGACCTCCACTTTGGCCACTTAGGACTCTTGGTCCCAGCCAACTGGTTTTCCTGTCAGTGTGACTCATTTCTTCAGTCCTGCTGCTCTGTGGCTAACGCTAACCCCGAGACTACAATCTTTGGCTCCAGTCCCAGCTGTGACCACAGCAGAGGAGTGAAGAGGAGCCCCGAGATCAGCAGGTCATCTCTCTCTGACCTAGGACACCACCATCTGTGGGCCACAAGTGAGGAAGCTGTGGAGCTGACAGGGCAGTCCTTCTGCAGCCCCTGACACCGCTCCCCAGGACGGATGTTTCCTAAGCCCTTACCTTGCTCTAAATCCAGGACTGAGACTGTCCTGAGAAGGGGACACTGAGGAGAAGTTACCGGTAGTGTTTTCTATTGTAGTCATTCTTCCAAAACAGATTACTAGTTTGTTGTGCATTACTGCATGATCAGTGTTTGCTGCAGATAGTTTCTAACTGTAGCAACAATGTAAATGCATATGGCTGAAAGGGTTCACCCTCATTAGAAGGTTTGGACTTGTTAAAAAGCTCTCCTCTAACCTACACATGCTCATATATCCCACCCCTTCTGGGAGGTACCCATACTATATTGAGTGTCCTAGAAAACTATTCAATTTATGCAAATATATGCATTATTCATCCCGTTGTGTTTTTTTTTTTTTTTTTTTTTACAAATGATATAATGCAGTCCTGCATAACATAATGGCTAATGAAGCATTACTTCTCTCATTTTTAAAGATGACTGAAAAGACAAAAACATGTAAAATACCATTTGCCAAACTGCAGTCTTCTGTATGAATCATTCTTCCCAACACAATCAAATTCTACCACTTAAGAAAAGGTCATTATTTTAAAGCCGGACTCTGGACTTAAGTAGGGAATTGATAGCGCATGCACACAGTGGACGCTTCTCGTTGGCATTATCATTAATGTTATGGAAGGAAGGCTTCAAGGAGGAGCAGGTGGTTCACGTCTGTGCTGCCACTGTCCCCACATACACAGGGATCGGTCTTCAGTGCTAGATTTAGAGGGACTGGTTTTTACTTGTTTTCTTTGAGTATTACTTTTCTTCCAAGAGCCACCAACCACTACCACTCTTTGTTCCCTTACTCCTCTTTTTAATTCCCCTGTGGTTATGTGCTTGTCTCTGTGTGTGCGTTTGTCACATGTGTGCGGGTGGCAGCAGATCTCCTGGAGATGGAATGACAGCTAGTTGCTTGAGAGCCACCTGATGTGAGTTCTGGGAACCCAACTCAGCTCCTCTGGAAGAGCAGCAAATGCTCTCAGTAGTCAAGCCATGCCTCCAGCCTCCTCAGTCATCTTCTCCCATAATGCTTTGCTTGGGTGTTTTTGTCTTACTTGTCTTTTGTTGTATACTAACTATGGTTTCTGATTTTGCATTTTTTGTGTGTTTTTTTATGTGTGTATATTTCTGTTTTTTTCTTTTAAAAAATTCTATTTTTTGTTTGTTTGTTTGCCTGTTTGTTTTCTAAAGAAAAGAGAAAGAGAAAGGAAGAGCATGGAGTTGTGTAGGTGGGAAGGTAAGGGGGAATCTGGGAGGAGTTGGGGAAGGGGAAACCATTATCACAGTATAGTGTATGAAAAAAATTTGTTAAAAAAGTATATAAAAATGTAGTCAACTATAATATTTTAAGATCCTGCCATCTTTTATACCCATTGAATTGTCAACTTATTTATACACATTAAAATATACTCTTTAATAAAAAAAGTCAACTAATTTAAAAAAGCATACAACTTCCAAATTTAAGTGAAATAGATAGCCAATGATCACCTTAAAGCTCTGCTATAGGATTCAGGAATCATGGGACCCAATGCAGGCAGGAAATGAAAAGAATAACTGGGATGTGGGAAGCAATATCTAATCCACTGTCTCCACAGCAGGCTGCAAGAAAGCAGGGGAGGAAGACGGGGGAAGAGAGTTGTCTGTAAGGGACCCGTGTGCGATGAGCAAGTTACCTGACATGTTTGGCCACCCTGAGAGCAACGTTCCTCAGAGTAAACCTGCCTATAAATTGATGATAAACACACGAAAAACTACTAGACACCCAAAATAGAACGACCTAAATTAACTCCCGAATAAACAAAAGTTTTTGCAGGAAAGGAAACTGAATAAACAATGCCCTTGCAGCCATAAAAAATGTAAACATAAAACAGTAATTTCACCTCAGTTTGATATAAATACACACAGAAGACAGTAGGATTGGAAATTGAGATCCCAGAGGTTTAAAATGAAGCGTGTTTTCCAGAGTATGAAAAATCTGTTGAAGTATAAAAATTGAAAACTACAAGAAGTATTTGTGAAATCATATTACATAGAAGTTCCCCAATACATTGACAACAGGAGCTAGAAATAGAGCTCAGTGGTGGAGCCCTTGCCTGGCATTCACGAGGTCCTGGGTTCAATCCCCACCCCCTTCTCATCCCACACAAAGGATTGCCACATATTCCAGTAATCCTATTCTTGGGTGGTTATGCAAAAGATCTAAATGCAAAAACTTAACGAGATGTTTCTAGCCTCATGGTCATCATAGTATTTTCCATAATATCTTAAGTGGAAGCAACCTGAAATGTCTAAACATACACTGGAACATTATGCAGCCTTAAGAATGAAAATTCCCCATCATATATTATAACATAGATTAAACTGAAGACACCATACAAAGAGAAATAAGCTATTTGTCAGAAACAGACAAACCCTGCACAATCCCACTTTCAGGGGGTATGGAAAGAGCCAAACGAGTGGAAACACTAAGAACGTAGAGGTGTGGTTGCTAAAAGCGGGGCAGAGGGAGAAATGGAAAGTTGTTCAATAGATACAGTTTTAGTTTTGCAGGATGGACATTTTAAAGATCTTTTGCCCAACCATATGAATCGAGCAGTGTTCTGAGTTGTGAAGCGGATGATAGTTAGGGGATAAATTTTGTTTGTTTTTAACCACAGTTTGGAAAGCTCTCAAACTGCACAGTTAAGACGTGGACAAATTCTGTGTATAAATTATGTATTAGTAAGTTTGAAAAAGGAAACAAAAGACAAAAAGGAAGAAATGACATGTCATTTAGAGAAAAATACCAGCAGAAACAGCTGTGCACAGGTCATCTCTGTGGTCGGGGCCGTGTGAGGCCAGGGCGACTGTTTTACGTCACAAACCTTTGAATGCAGAATGTGTCACCCACAAAAATATTCAATTAAAATTCATTCAGGGATGTGAGAAAACATTAAAGTTCCAGCGGAAAATGGGTCAAAGTTACTCTTCAAGATGGAAATACAAACAGCTAATGAAAAAAACCTGGCAAGTGTTCAGACACACACCTCACCAAAGAAATTGTGTGGTACTAGATTTTTGGTTTTTTTTTTTTTTTTTTTTTTTAATAAAAGTAGAGAACTGCCTCCCAAAGCAGTGTCCTCTGTGGGGTGTGGACTGGGGGAGGTCCTGTGCTGTATGCTGTTGGCGCAAGTGTCTTGAGCTAACTTGGGGACATGTGTTAGCATCCTGGAAGTTGTTCCTGCCCTTTCCCTGGCGGCTCCATTTCAGGTGTTAAAACGGTAGATCTTTAAAATTACATGTGAATGGCGGATCAGTACACTGCTGACCCCCAGTGTTTTGTTACAGTCATTTGAAAAAAAATACATGTTGAAAGGACATACGACGAACTCGTATCCATCATCCATCTAACCTTCAGTCTGTGACAACAGTTTACCCTGTTGGAAAGCAAGTTGCCAGGAAAACAGATTTTGTAAGTTTTCTCTCCTATGTGGAATGTAGATTCATTTTTTAAAGACGTGAATAAGAGGAGGACTGGGAACAAGAGAGGGAAATGGATATAATCAAAGTGTATTATATATAGCCATGAAAACGGCATAATGACACCCACAATTTTATAATTAATACACGTTAATTTTAAAGGGGGGGCAAATTATCAACATGACACTTGCTTTGCTGAAAATACCTTCCATGCATGCTCTTACAAAAGCAAAGGTTATATATTACAGTAAAGAAACGGATGGAGATTGTAGGATAATTACACATGTGTAAAATGTGTCGGTGGTGAGCTTGAGTTACCTTGAAAAAGCTTATGGACTTCTGTCAAATAAATAAAGCAAAAGTCAAATTATGCAACTTCAATTTAAAATAGCAGTAGTTAACAGGGTTTTGCCTGGACATTAGAATAATAGATAATTCTCTCTCCCAATGCATGTGTATGACTCATGTGTTTATTAGCTCTTACTTACACATGTTACATATATTTATTTTCCAACAAAGGTTCTCAGTGAAAATTGTAGTTCTGTTTTTCGTTAGAGGTGTAATTGTCAGCACACATTACAGGATAGGCTCTCTTCTTGCCCTCTGCAGAGCACTGCAGCCCCACAGCTAATGTGCTCTCTGAGATCAAACGGCCTGGAGAAGCTTGAGGCTGACAGTCTCCTCCAGCTCTTGTTGACCATCTGCCATAGAGAGGAGTGACGATTGCACATCATTTACCAGAAAACAAGAGTAAGCTCCTATCTGGGTCAATCCAGGATTGCATTCCTCACTGTCGTTCTAGCTTCTAATGGCTTCAGAAAGTGTCCTGAATTCTAGCTCGTGGCGAACTTAGCTGCTAAGAGGGGCTGGCTGCCCGGAACACCGGGACACAGCTGTGTGGTCTTCACCCACACCGGGTGGAGCTTTCAATGAAGCAGCTGCCTTACTTCCTCCTTCCTGGAGGTCACCTCTCATCCATGCTCCTGTGAGTAAGACCCCCAAAACACAGTGGTTCGCCAATCTAGACTTGTGTGGGTTCATTTCTCTGGTCTATTGTTGGTACCCGTCTGAGATTAATAGAATTTTGTTCACAGTTCCCAAATAAAGTCATGAAGCACTGGGGTTGGTAAGTGTGACCTTGTCTCATTCTGCAGGACAAGTGCAAGCTCCCCATGGCAGGGACAACACTGTTGTCCCTGTGTTTTCTGCATCCCCCACACAACATTCTGCACAGAAACTGCCTAATGGAAGAGGCTTCTGGACGGGTGCCTTCTCCGTACCCAGTCTCTGCTCTCTGCTCTTCTCCGAGGCCCGCCAGCTCACAAAGCCACTCAGTCAGTAATGACAAGATTGCGTCCCTTGAATGGCAGACTGGTTTGGGGTCCAGTGGTTTGGGGTCCTTTTCAAAAACAGAAAATGGACACCAGAGCCGTCGTGTGTCAGAGCCTTCAGGGCGTCTTCACAGCTGAAGAGGTGAAGTGGGACCAGAAGCTAGGTCGTGATTTAGAAGGAAGCAGACGTACGTGAAAATCTGTCATAACTAATCTCATTTGAACACCAGGGCTGCTGTGGTGTCTGAGAGCATGTCGGGGTGGAATGGGTGTTTCCTGTGACAAAATGAGAGAAATAATTTCCCTGCAGCTTCCACGGTGACAGTACTATGGAAACCAAGTGACCTGCCTCAGCCAGCCTGTGACTAACAGGAACTGAATGGGAAAGGCATGACTTTGCAAAAGAAAAATCAAAGATAGGATAGTAATAAAATAACATTTATGAACATTTTCATAAGAATTTTCTCCCCAAAACCGTAATATAATTTTTCTTTGCTGAGAGCCATGCTACACAGAGTTAGGCTCCTGACTGTCGGGAATTAAATATCTCAAACTTTTTGTTTGTTAGTTTGTTTGGTTTTGTTTTTGTTTTGAGACAAGATCTTGCTCTGTACCCTGGATGTCCTGAAACTCATGGGATAGCCCAGGCTTGTCTGGAAGTCACTATATAACCCGGGCTCTCCTGGAACTCTGGTGTAGCCCAGGCTGGCCTGGAACTCCCTATATAATCTGGGCTGGCCTGGAACTCATGGTGTAGCCCAGGCTGGCTAGAACTTGTGGTAATTCCCCCGTCTCATTTTCTTGGTGTTAGGTTGACAGGGGTGAACCACCATGCTTGGCTTTAAACTTTGACTGTTATTGGTGTCTGACCAGAGAGCTGAGCAAGGTGAACTTGTAGCTTCAGATTCTAATGAAAAGCAGAAAACAAAACAGCAGCAGCACCCCACTAGCTCGTTCTTATCACACTGCTCATAACCCCAGACCGGCCCCCAGCGTCTGGATAAGCTTGGGGGCTCTGGAATTAGCCAGCCCTGTACTACTGGGCAGGAGTATACTCCTAATTGGCACCTTCTAGCTGTTTCCATCCTGTGATTGCCTTTGACCTCTAGAGTAATCTGAAATCAGCTGATGTTTTGCTGTGGAAAGTTCTGTTCTTGGGACTATGCCCAGGCTTTGGATATGGAAGAATTGTTTGCATCTCTTGCTTACAACTAACTCGCTACACACATTGTAAAACTTCTAGATCTGCGTACTTTAGTTCATCCCACCAAAGTAAGTAAACAAATTGAAATCAACAAAGGAAGTTGAATTCCCACAGTGATTCAAGATGGAGGGAAGCCAGGAAAGCTGACGACCTGGGGCAGAGCAGAAGGTGTCCGTCTCCCATCGCTCTGAGGGAGGCTTTCCTTTTCACTGCCATCTTCGGATGCTCAGATGCTCAGACACTCACTTGGGTGGTGAACAGAGGAGGCAATGGTACTGAGATTAGTTCTCTCTGCAGCATGCTACTGAAGTGGTAAACTGAGTCGTGGAAGACCGTCTGCTCGGGTTTGAATGTTCCCAACAGAACTCAGACTGAAACTCAAGCTCCATTGGGAAGTATTTAGAGGTGGGTCCCCGGTGGGATACTTAGGAGGTGACTGGTTCTGATGGCCCTGCCCCCGTGAGCGGAATAACCTATTCATACATAGAGATCATAGGCTAGCGGGCAACCTTACAAGGGGGTCTGCCCTAAGATTCAGTTTGGTTCTGTTTGTGATGTCCTCTGTCACCTTGAGGGCCCTCAGAGAATCCCCACCAGCAAGAAGGTCCTCACAGGATGGAGTTCTTAGACCTTGGACCTCCTGCTTCTACAGTCATAAGCTTAATGGGCCTTTATTCTTTATAAATTCTCGACTCTGTGGTATCAAGTTAAGCAACAGAAAATAGACAAAGCTACGACTCGTGCCTAGCTGAGTCTCTCCTTCAGTGGCAGAGGAACTGGTCATGGCCAGGTTAGGAGAAAATCTACACTCTCTCAGAAGCCATGAAGAGCCAGTTTTTTCTTTTCCTTTTCTTTCTTCTTTCTTTTTTTTTTTCCAGTACTAGGGATTAAACCTAGGGCTTCACACATGCTAGGCAAGCGCTCTACCACCGAGCTATGCTCCAATCGAGCTATGCTCCAGCCTTCTTATATGATTTGTAAATACGGAGTCCTGCTAAGTTTCTCAGACTGTTCTTGAACTTAGATCCTCCCGCCTTAGCCTCCCAGGCAGTTTGGATGACAGATCTATGACAGGCCCAGCACATGGAGGGGCATTTCTGCCTTTTGATGTCAACTAGAGGGTGATAAAGCCTGGGACGTGAGGGTGGACTCAGAGGTGGCTGGGACTGAGGACTCCTCTTTTCCCAGGACTTGCTCCCAGACAGAGGCTCTTTACTGTCTTCTCATAGAACAATGTTTCTCTAGGTTAATTAGCATTAGGATCCCGGAAGGGCTCACCCAGAGTGGCTGACTAGACTAGCAGGGCGAGAACTAAGAATTTGCTAACCAGTTCCCAAGCTACACAGGCGCCACATTCCAGGGGCCACAGCAGCCTAGAACTCAGACCTGCCTTGGGCTATGCCAACACAGTACTCGGATTTCTCTTGCAGAGGGTGCATTTTGGGGCAGCTGGTTATATACCTTTAAAGCTTTACTTTGAATCCTAAAAAAGTGATTAAATCATTAAACTATCCCAGAAATACATGATTTGTTTTATGAATTAGCAATAAGGAATTTAAAGATTTTAATTTGTCAAAGAGGAAGCCACAGTCAATAACTAAATTCAAAGGCAGTTTGGTGTCTGGTGCTATCTCTGGAGAGCTCTGGAGAGAGGGAACCTCTCAGAGGGGTCCAGGCCTGGGAGCCTGTTCACTCACTACCCTGGTCCTGGGAGGAGGAGAGAAGTTTCAGCAAACCAGAGTTGGGAGGCAAGTGCCCCAGAGAGAAAGTAGCACAGACTTGGCGCTGGCGGGCCAAGGTGGGGCTTTTGTGCAGAACAGGGAGGTGGTCAGGTGGCTTGGGAGCAAGCCACAGAGGGGAGGTCAAGGCAGGCTACAGAGTTTTGACTTTGTTGCCATTTTTGCGAATATATGGCTACTGGGGGTCACCAAAGGGTTTTAAGCAGGAAGGGTGCAGCTGGAGCCAGAGCTTAGACAGCGAAGAGCGCAGGGCCAGGGGTAGCAGGAAGGAGGGAGAAGGCACTGCACACAACCACTGCCAAGTTCAGAGAACAGGGTCATGAAAACGACCTTGTAGTGGAGACAGGGCTGGGGTAGGGAGGGTTACGTTTACCCCCAAAGTCTGTGCAGTTACACTCTATGTGAGAGGTGCAGGATATGGGTCAAGGTGCATGACTCCAGCCAATGTTTTATTCAAGAAATTTAATCAATATTTAGTTGGTGTCCTTTGGAGCTGTTATTCTGCATAGAGCTAGATTTTTCAAGAGGGCAAATTTAATAGAATTTTAGTCACAATTTCTAGGGATATGTCTTCACCATAAGCAAGTACCACATAGCTTTGAATATGGGATTTTTAAAGGCTTTTTGTTTTTTTCATAAAGGTATCACAATGAGGTTGTTGTTGTTGTTTTGATAGGGACCACAAGAACATTTAAAAAATGACTCTAAAATTTCTACCAAGTCTTAAACAAATCGATATTTGGGACTTGAGATAAATTTTAATTGTCAAACTACTGTATGCTTGTATGCTAAAGTGACTTAGCTGAAAATAAAGTCTGTGTGCTTTTAACAATGGCTCTGCACGGCTGGGAAGTGATGTTCTTCTTGCCAAAGACTGTGGTCCAAAGGGGAACTTGAAGAGTTTGTGTGAGATCAAGGAGGAAAAGAAGAAGAAACATTTCTGCACTATTAGATCTGGGTACAAAATCAACACATACAAATAGTAGGCATTTATTTATTCCACCTACATTTCTGAGATAGTTTTGCATTGCTCAGAACCTCCTTCAAGTTTCTCAGTGCTGCGGATTCAGACGCTAGTGGTATCAGGAGGGCTTGGCGCGGAAGAGAACTTAGCCCCTGCCAGCTCCTTCACCTTTTCTGTGGGCATTAGTGGCTTATCTCTCCTTGGTTTGTAGACCCACATGAGTTGTCTGTTTTCTCTCACCCTGTGCTTTTCTAGGGAGCCACCACGTGTGAAGTAGGCACACCCACTTCTTTCTCTCTTCCACATAAGCCTTCTCGGGGTTTTTCTGCCCCTGGTGGTTCTATTTCACAGAGCTACGCCTAGCTCATGGCTCTGTAACACGGCAGGGTGGGTTAGTTAGACTGGGAGTATACAGTTAGAGCGGTTCCTAGCTTTTCCCAAGAGACTGTGCTCTTCTGGAAACCACGCTTGGCTTCACCAAGCGGCAGAACATCTGCCAGGTGCAGGTCAGAGCTGCACGGAGGAAGAATGCAGGCTGAAGCCTTAGCAGGGCCAGGGCCACACAGCAGCTAAAGCAGGTCAGTGCATGTGGCCACTCCGGTAAGTAAACACTTCGCTCTTTCATATACTTGTTAATTGACTGAGGTTCTGGGATAGAAACCAGGCCCTGGTGCATGCTAGGCAAACGCTGTACTACTAAGCCACATTCTCAGCTCTGAGGGATGGATCTTAATCAGACAATAGGGATTATTATTATTATTATTATTATTACTGTAATTCTAACCTGCACTTCTGCCTTTCCATGCCCAGCTCCTCAGCAAGCTGTCTAGGCCAGAGAGGGTGCGTACATGGATGCCAGTGCTCTTAGGTGTGATCAGGCAGGCAAGTTACCATTTGGGTTACTCCTTCAGTCTGAAGAAGTAAAGGAGCTGACAGAGGCAGTGCTTGGGCCAAGGCTATGAGTCACACTCAGGTCGAGTCTCAGATCATTCATCAGGTGAGCCCAGAGCTGATGCTAGCCCAGAAGGGAGCAGGAAAAAAAAATGGCTTCTTTGTATAGCCTCCAAGTATCTGGAAGCAGGAAGGTAAAAGATTTGGGGTTGGGGGTCAGGTCAACCAGGCTTACATCTCAGTTTGCCATTATGACCTTCTTCATATATAGTGAGTGAATGAATAACTTATAAGATATGACTTCATACTAATAAATATATGAATGACTTCATACCAATCACATCGAGTAATTGTCCAATCTTGGGTATATTCATGAACTCTTTTGGTTCTTATTTCTTTGGGTCAAAGGGAAATTTGTACAGATTAAAAATAACTTTAAAATAATTATGTAAAATGGTTGGAGAACATGATCTGGCATATGACTGGTACTCTAGGGGTGTCAGTTATTATTGTGTGTATTACAGCTTTTGACCATGTACAACTAATGCATCTGTCAAGCGAGTCCTATGCTGTAGAACAATGCACCCTGTACTTAGCACACTGAGCACATCACACTGTCCTTGACAAGTTCCTAGAATGCCCTTCCTCCCCACTACCTGAAAACAACAAAAATAATGTTAAGTCAGAATGGGAATGAGTTCATCTGAATCAGACCCAGAAGAGACGAAATGAGAAGCTCTTGGGAGGAAAACAAAGGATGCTGCACAGATAGCAGAGCTGTTGACCACCGCGGTGTTGCTTCCTGTGGTCTTAGCGCCGAGGAACCGCTCAGAGGGCGGCTCAGAAGCAGTCCACAGCCTTGGCTAGGTAAGCAGAACTCTTGTCTTCATCATCCTCAGCAGAACGTGTGCTGTTGCCAAGATCGAAGAAGGTACCACGTGATTATCTGGACTCTCCAAGTGAAGTACTAAAATGAAAGGATGCCCTCAGTATTGCGGGAGACAGCACCGTTGTCCCCCTGAAGCCCCCACCCAGAAACTCAGTCCCTTTCCCAGGAAGCAGTGTTATGGATGTCTTGTGAATCTTCTCAAATGCATCTGTACACAATCAAGCAAAATCCTCTTTCACACAAATGGTAGCGCAGAACAAGGAGGGTTTTGTAGGGAAGGAAGGGAAAAATGATGTGATTATATTATAATCTTAAAAATAAAATAAAATTTAAAATAAAAAATAAAATTGTGAATGAGGAAAAACAATAACAGAAAATGTGTTGTTCTGCACAATTATTTCAACTGGCAATGTACCTTGGTAATCACATTAGTAGTACATTGGTGTGTCCAATTTTTCTAGGGTTGCTCAGGGAACATCCCGGAAGAGGAAGTGGGGGGATGGTAAGAACTGGAGGACCAGGAACGATGCTGTGAGGCTGTACTCCCTAGAAATGAGAGGGAAGCTTCACCCACGACACCTCAACAGCATGCTGCCTAACAAGACCTGAAGCAGTACAACACCAAAGATCTGCTCACACGGAAAGAGGAAATCTCACGGGGCAACAGCCCTAGACAAAGGGCTACAGGCCACTAAGGAATGCTGAGAGCAAGGGAGATAATCCTCCCCAGGGATGAGCGCCCTAACTGGTGGTCAGCCCTGAAATGATATACATACGAGAGAGAGAGAGAGAGAGAGAGAGAGAGAGAGAGAGAGAGAGAGAGAGAGGCAGAGACAGAGATACACAGAGAGAGAGAGACACAGAGAGAGAGAGAGAGGCAGAGACAGAGATACACAGAGAGAGAGACACAGAGAGAGAGAGAGAGAGAGAGAGAGAGAGAGAGAGAGAGAGAGGCAGAGAGACACACACACACACAGAGACAGAGACAGAGAGAGAGAGAGAGTAAAGAAAAACAGACAGGGGGAGAGGGAAGAAATGGAAAGAATGATGTGATTATACTTTAATGAAAAATTTCCAAACCTTTATTACTGTCATATTTCTTATCTGTAGCGACAGAATGTAAAATGTCTATTAGTGTCTTTTAATCATATGAAAATGAGAATCACATGCAGAAGTGATTCTCTGGTACCAGGTCGGGGCACGGCACTGTTGGAGAGGTAAGCAATGTCTACACCTCCTCCTCAGGTCCCAAGGACAAACTGAGGTACAGGATTCCAGCACAGTCCACTGGGGAGCCAGTGAGTTTATTAGGCTTCTTTACAGAGCTAGGGAGCGGCTATGGGCAGGAGCACAGGGGACCTTAGGGCAGACACACTGGCAAGTCTGGAGGGGTGGTGGCTTCCCTGTGGCTGCGTAGAAGGAGCACCCTCCCCTCATGCCTCCTCGCCTGTGTACTCTAGCCTCTCCCCCAACACCACACGTAATTAGGACAGAATTGTAGACAACTGGTTGGGACAGGTAACTAGATACTCAGGTGAGGTTCCCATGATCCTCTTGTCCACCTCCTTCTGAGAGTCAAGGTAGGTTGTCAGTAATCCCACCTTTTTGTGATCGGTGAGCAGGTCCAGCAGAACTCCTGAAAATGGCAGTTTCGCTTTGAGGGTAATCCTGTACAAAAGCACATCTCTGTGCTGTGGGTATGGGCTGCCAATAGCTCAAGTTATACCCTCCTCCAAAGTGTCACCTTATCTAGGAGGTTACCCACAATACCCCAGAGGCCTTGACAGACTCAGACCAACACTGTAGTATAGTACACACTCTAGCTCCCACTGTATAAAGTGGGGATTTCAGCACCAGATGTATAAAGTCTGGGCATGACCACTCCAAGATATGGATGAGAAGATAGTTTTTTATTGTAGATATGAAGGACAGTACAGCCAGAGGCTTCTGGAAGAGTCCAGAGCAGGGAGAGAAAGCAGAAGACTAAATATGGTCGAAAGAATGACCTGGGCCATGGCAGGTGGTGGGACAGGAAAGGAAAGTAAGAGAGTTGGGGGGGTGCTTAGAGAGGGGGCAAAGAGAGAGGGAGAAAGAGAGAGCATGGCCAAGACAGCAGGGTTATAGAGGAATGAGAAGCTGGGGGGAGGGAAGCCAATGGGCTGGAGAAGTTTAGAAGAGCTGAGAGGAGCCAGGATGCCAGCATAGACCCTGTAACAGGTACTGGCTAGGCTGAGAGAGCTTGGAGGCCAGCATCTCTTTGGTATGCTAATAGGCATCCCAGTTAGCCATTTGTCCTGAGTTTCTTTTGGACCTGACACCCACCAGGAGCGGCATACACCACAACCTCTCTGGGTGTGTTCCACTCACTTTTCCTGAGACAACACCCTAGTGCTGTCCATCTCTGTTCCAGCCTCTGCTTGAAGGGGCCAACATAAGATAGTTTCTCCTTCAGGAAAAAAAAAAAAAGCATATACAGCTACTCAGAGGAACTTTAGAGAGAAATTCAGAAAACTCGAAGGCCTTCCAAGTTCCACATAGCAAAGCTTTGTGTGGTGTAACACACAGCTTTAATCCTTTGCAAACAGATGCCACTGCACATATGAAATTATATCCAACCATTTCCTCTGCATGCCAGCTTCTCTGATTTTGTCTCAGTTGATGTCAATAAGATTAATGTTCTTTAGGGCGTCCAGTACTTAATCAGTACTCAGACTTTTCACAATCTGTGGGTAAGAGCTGGAAAGCTTTACTTCAAAATAGTCTTCATTCTCAAATGATGTGGCACAGGGTGTTCTTAGCTCCAGGGATATGGTGGAATAAGAGTGTTTTCCAACTTATCTCGCTGTCCTGCTGTCCTTTAGAGAATAAATGTAATGTTTTCTCAGTTTGAGGGGAAATGGATACAAAATACCTTAGAAGTTCATAGAATTCTGGGGTACACATTTTGGTGGAATTCATCAATGTATGTTTCCTAATTTTCAAAAGTTTACCCTCCCCTATTTTGAAGTACCGGGGATTCAGCCCAAGTCTTGAGCGACTCGGCAAGTGCTCTACCACAGAGTGACATCCTAAGCCCACCTCTCATCTTGAAACAGATTATAGCTATGCTACCCAGCTGGTCTTGAACTTTTGATCCTCATGCTTATCTATGTCTCATGACTAACTGGGATTTCCATCATGCCTGTCTGAAAAATGTCTTACTTTATAACTAGGAAACTCAAAAGCCAGATTCCACTGAGTCTGATGAGTTGAACAGACAGATCATGAAGAATAACTTGGCTTTAACTAACTGTGGTATAATAAGTATATTTGTCTTTCCCCCAGTTATGGCCATAGGAGTTTTCAAACTCTTCCAATCTCTCTAGTGGTAGGAAAGTCTTTCGTTGGAATATACATGAAGGGAGTCATTGATAAGCTGCATTTTATGAGACTTCTGCAAAAGATCCTGTCAAGGGACCGAAAATGCAAATTACTGTGTGTAAAAAATATTTGTAGAAATCATATCTAATTAAAAAAAAGATTGTGATCCAAAATATGCAAAGAACTCTCAAAGTCAACAAGTAAACAAACAACCCAATTAAAATAGCAGACAAGTACTTCACCGTGGGAGAGCCACAGACGACAAAATCAACACAGGAGAAGGTACCTGCAACTGTGCCGTAAGGGACACACACACACACACACACACACACACACACACACACACACGCACACATGCACGCACACAACAACAAGCATTGCCACCTCATCCCTGTTAGAAAGGTTTGAGAGACCAAACAGTGCTGGTTTGTCACAGGAACCCTCATTCATTATTGGTAAGAAGGCAAAAGAGTATGGCCACTTTAGAAAACAGTTGGGCAGCTTCTCCCAAAACCAAACATACTCTTCCTCACAAGATGCAGAGATCGCACTCCTTGGTATCCTACCAAGTAAACAGAAACTCAATGTCCAGTTGAAAACCCACACACAGATATTTATAGAATTAGCTTTATTCCTAACTGCTCAGATTTAGAAGCAATCAAGACATCCTTCCATAGGTGAATGGCATGGAAATAAAGATAAGCAGCCAAATGGAAAAGTAAATAATAGTTACTCTGGACTTGGCACAGCAAAAGAGTAACCACCATCATGAGCAAATACTCGAAGGCAGGAAAGAGTAGGAAGTCTCCTAGGGAGGCAGGTCCCAGTGGGAAGCTGTTGGCATGGGGTAGAAGTGGGGTATCCTATGTGACTGGTTAGGGATGCATATTTATCTTTTCTGGTTGATCCCAAACTGGAAGCAGGGACAGATAAAGAAGCTGTCAACTATTGGTCATGTCCTGGCCATCTGAGGCCAATAGCAGAAGTTATTGTTAATCTTCCTGGATTGCAACAAGAGAGCAACCTAGCTTTCTGACCTATGTCAAGCTGGCTTTCATGGCTGTTTGTTCTTGTAATAAAGGAGCTGGTTTCCAGGACAGGTTGCTGCAGGTCAAGGATCAAAGCTCAATTTTTATAAAATATATGGCCACTGTTTAAATATTCAGTTTCTCAATGGACAAAGTATGACACATTCAGACAATGGAATACCGGTTAGTGCTAAAAAGAAATGAACTGCCTAGCTGTGAGAAGACATGGAGGCAAGTTAAATACATATTGCTGAATGGAGAAAATGGGTTTGGAAAAGCACATACTCTATTATTCCAACTATATAATATTCTGCAAATGGCAAAACTACGGAGACAGCAAAAAGATCACTGGTTGCCAGGGGCTGGGCAAAGGGAGATGGACAGGCAGAGGACAGAGGGTTTTCAGGGCAGGGGAACTCTATGATGTTGATAGTGGGTACATGTTATTGAGTATTCATACAGAAAGTATACAGCCACAAAGGAACCCTAACTGTGATGGCTATTCTTGGTTTTCAACTTGACTACATCTGGAATTAACTAAAACTCAAGTGGATGGGTACACTTATGAAGGATTCTTGGACTTTCCATTGGGAGACAGCCATCGTTGCAAAGGTTGGAACATAACCAAAAAGCCACTCTAATAAATCCCATATATGTGTCAGCTCTGTTTCTCTAGAGAACCCTGACTAAAACACTAATGTAAACTGTAGAAGGGATGATAGTGATGTGGCAACATCTGCTCATTGCTCTCTGGGGGGATGGACTCCTGGGGCTTCAGGGACAGCAGGGATTATGTGGGAAACATCTTACTTTCTGTTTGTTTTTGCAATGATCCTAAAACTGCTCTTAAAACAGTCCATCCAGAAGGGGAAAGATGTTAGAACCAGACAGTGAGGGCGGGTGCACAGTGTTGTGAATGCACCAAATGTTATGGAGTTGTGGACCCTGAAGTGGATCGTTTTTATGTTATGTGGATTCTGCCTTGGTTTAAAAACTGGGCAGCACTGAACACAAACACATAATGTGCAGTCTCATTTGTGCCTGAGCAGGTCATTGCTGAGACCCAGATGTATTTGGGTCTTCTGGAGTCCTGCCTTGGAAAGGTGATGGAATTTCCATTCTGATTTTTCCCTGGCATAATGGTTTATCTCTGTCCTCCCGTCCTCTGGGTCAATGTGCCTCAACAGCAGGACACTGCAGAGTCCAGGAAGTTCTACCGGGTGGGGGGAGGGGGAGCTGCTGTTATGGGTGGGGACAGGTCACCACTTACACCAGAATCGTGCTCTGGCTTTCCCGCAGGCTCTGTGTCTTATCACCTTCCTTCCATCGTGAGCTCACACAGTTTCACTGACTGCTCAGGGGGAACTGGAATCAGCACAGGACCAGGATCCCAGCTTGGGCTTTAGACCTCTCCCAGCTCTGTCCATCCCGGCCAGTTTCCAGGCAAAGATGTCCCCAGAACTCAGCCCATCACCTTGCTGCTGGTGTGTTCCTCAGAACAGAGACGATGTTTCAAGTCTCTTTCCCAGAAGTTGTGGAACATTCCCTGTTCACACATCTTGTGACTCTTCCCTTTTCTCCTCCCTGGCCCAGAAAAAAACAAAAGCCAGAGGTCAGCAAAGCCAGGAGGAGCTGATTGTACAAACATGTCACTTTACAGAAGAAAACACGAAGAAAAAAAATCAAACCTCTAAAAGGAGTCCAATCTCTCCAGCTGATTGAGAAGTTCCAAACAACTTCCATTGTACACCCACTGGATTAACCAAACCAGCAAAGGCTCAATAATGCCAACTCTCCGCAGGATGTGGAACAAGTGGTGTCTATGATGGGCATTTTAGAATTCAGTGCAGGTCTCCTGGACCTAGCTCCCAGGTCACTTTGGCCTTGAGAGTTTATATTCTTACCTGAGCCCCTGCCGTGGTCAGCCTGTATCTTCTCCTTCCTCGTGTTTCTCCTCCTGCTCTTCTATCGTCTCAAAAGGTAATGATGCAAAGGAGAGGCCCAAAACGGGATTTTACACATTGGCTCAGATCTCTTGTTACCCAAGGTTTGGGTTTGTTACCTAGTTACCAGAAGAGTCTGGCTGGGGCTCTGAGAAAATTTGACACTGAAAACTTAAAAATGCCAGATGTAGGCCAATGTTTAGACAAGCCTGGCAGATGAAGCATCCCAGCGTTGGAAAGCTGAACTAGCAAGAACCCCACTCCAAACCCCCAAAGCTCTGCCTGTGCTTCCCCCAGGCCTTCCCCCAGGCCTCGTGTTTTCTTCCCAGAGCCATTGGCCTACGGATAGGCAACAAACTTGTGTTCTGCCAAACTCTCCCCTACCCACCTCTGATTGTCAAGTAACCGTGTGGTCCAGAGTGGTCTTCCACAGTCTATAAAACTAGGAAACAGGCAAACGTGTCTTGCTCTAGGAAAGGAGGAAGGAGCAAGGAGAGCAATCCTCCTGTTTTTCTACTATAGAAAATTCTAGCACACTGAAGTTTGTGAAAATGCATTTATTTGTATATTCTCCTTCTAAGCTTCCGATTCAGCAGCAGAGCTGGATGTTGGAGGCAGTGAGGATGGAGCAGAGCCCGAGAATGTCCCTCAAGTTTCAGGCTCAGATGACTCCGGGAGAACCACTCAGAAAAGGACAGTTCTGTCAGCCCTGGCTGCCTGTGAGAATCACTTATGGTGTCAAGACTGCGATGTTGAAGCCACCTCAGAAGAACAAATAGTCACAGTAGGTCAGCAACACATTTGAATCACTCTAGGCCTGTGATTTCCAATTTCCAATGGGCATAGGATTGTCTGGGGTGCGGCTGGTGGGCAAAAGCTGCATGATCAGACATCTTACCTCAGACATCTCCCTGCTAGCCACGGGTTTCAAACCTCAAGGTTATTAAGATATAGTTAGTCCTTGGTACTCACAAGCTTCACATCTGCAAAAACAGCTGGCTAGCGGTGGGTTGAAGACATTCTAAAACAAAATTGTACCTGCACGGAGTATGTACAGACTTTTCCCCCTAAATAACACAGCATGACGGCTATTCACGTAGAAAGGACGTTGCACAGTCATTACAAATGACTTAGAGACGATTTGAAGTATGTAGGCTTGGGAGATGTGGGTAAGCTCTATGAAAATACTGCTTTCTATAAGGGACTGGAACTTCCATGGATTTGGGTCTCTACAGGGAGCCACAGAACAAATCCCGTGAGGATACTAATGAGCAATCCGGGTGGTGGTGTAGCATTGTACCTGAGTCAGATCCTTCATTGCTAGGCACACCGCTTTGAAAGGCATACTTCAGAGTAGACCCCAGCATCACAAGAACTCATTGCTTCTCTCCTGCCAAGTGGGCTTTCAAAGAGAGCCTCCGAATTTGCTTATGTCAATGCTGGAACAGGTCAGAGGCATTTTTCATGTCCTTAGAAACAGGATCACCATGAGTGCCTTCAAGGGTGACTACCAGGAAGAGCATGGGAGCAGAGGTTGCAATTTTGAATAGGACAGCATTTTCAATGGCATTAGGGAGGTGACATCTGAGGGACACTGAGCCAGACAGGAAGAAGCCTGGTGGTTGTAATGTGAGATCAGTGAGACCTTGCTTAGTGTGAGGAAGGCCTGGGAAAGCCGACTCATGGATAAAACTCTGGTTGGCATCCAGAAAACAGAGAAATAAGAAGACTGCTTGCTCCTACCAGGCACTCTAAGAAGGGTATTGTATGAACCCAGTGTTCACCAACTTTATTACATAGATCTCTTTTTTTAAAAAAAAAACTCCATTTCATTTATTATTATTGTGTATCCATGATGGGGGCATGTGTATGCTTTAGTATTGTGAAGTATCCACTAGAAAAGACCACTTGGACATGGGTTTAAGCCAATAGAAAGTCTTTATTAGCTAGCCAGTGACTACATTGGGTGTCTGGGACCCAAGTGCCATCCCAAGCCTTCCTTGGGGTGAGTTCACATCCTGGGTTGACACACCTCAGGTAACAGGAACAATTAGCCTAAAGTGAACCACAGAAGCCAAAAAGCAAGGTTAGTAAATTTAGGGACTTTCCCAGAACCATGGACTTGGACGGATTAGGTTTTTGTTCTTGTTTTGGCAGGTGGTGCTGCCTACGTGCTGGTTTCCAAGGCCTGCATGGTATGTCTATCATGGCATCACTTGTGCTAAGGTCCGGGGGCCTGTCACAGAAGCCTGTGTGTAGAGATCAGATGAGAAATTTGTGAAGTCAGTTCTGCAATCGAATTCGGGTCCTCAGTCTTGCACCATGAGCCTTTTATCCACTGAGCAACCTTGCTGGCCATCTCTTTTTCACTAATGAGGAAAGGAGTCCCCAGACACCAAGGAGCCTGTCCAAGGTCACTGGGTCCTAAGTGGCACAGACAAGAGTCACCTCAGCTACAATACCAGTGCTTTACTTAGTGTCAGAGTACCTCACTGCTACGTCTCCCTCAAGGCTGGGTCTGTGAGCATCCCAGAGTTCCACTGGCCAGTCAAAAAAAGCCCAAGTCCTCTCCACTTAGAGTTCAACCAGAGTTCCTCCAACTGCAGTCCAGAGGACCAAGCCCCTCCTTTGTCGCTGGGGTCCACTGCCTTCCATGTCGATTCAGATGAACAGCAAGGGTTTAGGCTCCAATCCAGTACAGAGGGCAGCCATGTCTGCATAGCACCTCATCGGGAGACCTCCTCAAAGGCCATACAGACAGTGTGGGCCTTTCTGGACAGCCATCCTGCTTCACTGACTTTCTCCAGGCCCAAATCACAGAGCCACAGCACAGGGACCCACCAAGAGTCCAGAGGGGTGGCCCCAGGACAGAACAGAGCTTTGGCCCTTTCTCTAGCTCAGGTGTTCTCTCCTGCTCTGTCAAAGAAGGCCTTTCCAACTCCTTCCTTTAGCAAAGAGATGGCCCTCAGAGTTTCTCCAACCAGCTCACTTTCTCTCCAGAGGAAAGCTACCCTTCAACCTCTTTGCTCTGGGCCCTGCAGCTCACTCCCTTCAGCCTCCTTGCTCTGGCTCCTGCAGCTCACTCCCTTCAGCCTCCTTGCTCTGGCTCCTGCAGCTCACTCCCTTCAGCCTCCTTGCTCTGGCTCCTGCAGCTCACTCCCTTCAGCCTCCTTGCTCTGGCTCCTGCAGCTCACTCCCTTCAGCCTCCTTGCTCTGGCTCCTGCAGCTCACTCCCTTCAGCCTCCTTGCTCTGGCTCCTGCAGCTCACTCCCTTCAGCCTCCTTGCTCTGGCTCCTGCAGCTCACTCCCTTCAGCCTCCTTGCTCTGGCTCCTGCAGCTCACTCCCTTCAGCCTCCTTGCTCTGGCTCCTGCAGCTCACTCCCTTCAGCCTCCTTGCTCTGGCTCCTGCAGCTCACTCCCTTCAGCCTCCTTGCTCTGGCTCCTGCAGCTCACTCCCTTCAGCCTCCTTGCTCTGGCTCCTGCAGCTCACTCCCTTCAGCCTCCTTGCTCTGGCTCCTGCAGCTCACTCCCTTCAGCCTCCTTGCTCTGGCTCCTGCAGCTCACTCCCTTCACCCTCCTTGCTCTGGCTCCTGCAGCTCACTCCCTTCAGCCTCCTTGCTCTGGCTCCTGCAGCTCACTTCCACCGCACTTCTGAAAGAGGATGGGGACGTTTTGCTCTCTCATTCTAGTAACTTGTTCCAGATTGTATCGGGTTGTCCAAGGCTGTCTGCACTTTGAGGTGGGGCTTCAGAGGGCCCTGAGCCTACTCAGAAGAACCTGATCGCATCCTGCAGCCAGCAGGGCCTCCCCTTGGAAAGAGCCATTTGGGAGGAGGGCTGAGCAGCCTGAGGAGAGCACCAGTGACTGTTTTCTTCTGGAGACACACAACTACACAACCGAAGAGGCTTCTTCCGTCCTGGACACACCTCCTCCCTCTGAGCCTGGCCGTGCATGTTCCCATCCACGTGTACTGAGTCCCATCACACGTCCTCTGCATGTTCCCATCCACGTGTACTGAGTCCCATCACACGTCCTCTGCATGTTCCCATCCACGTGTACTGAGTCCCATCACACGTCCTCTGCATGTTCCCATCCACGTGTACTGAGTCCCATCACACATCCTCTGCATGTTCCCATCCACGTGTACTGAGTCCCATCACACGTCCTCTGCATGTTCCCATCCACGTGTACTGAGTCCCATCACACGTCCTCTGCATGTTCCCATCCATGTGTACTGAGTCCCATCACACGTCCTCTGCATGTTCCCATCCACGTGTACTGATTCCCATCACGCGTCCTCTGCTGACCCGAGGCTTCTGGCCTCAGAGGACGCTGCACCCTCTGCAAATGGCTCTTCATTTCCCTCCAAGGAGACGAGCTCTGAGTTTTGCACAGTGACTTGTAAAGCTTCCCCAGGCTTTCCTTGACTTGGGGGAGGGGATGGCACATGCTCCTCCCATGCACATTTGTTGGTGTTTCCTGTTGATCATGGCTTAGAGCATTGTCTTTTCCATCCATCTTGTATTTGAGACACCCCGGACTCAGTTATCCAGAATAACCTGCACAATTGCTATGAAACATTTTTACAGAGAAAGAACAAAGCTACAGTTCTTTCTAGAACCGCGTTTGGGTCCCTGGCTTACACCTTGTGACCACTGGGCCTCTCTAACAGTCTGTCTTTCCTTGGGATGACTTCGATGGAAGTGCAGTACTCACGAGATTTGATGCTATGACTTCAAACTGTACACACACGGAGCACTGCTGTTTCAATCATGCCCCTGCCTGGCTGTTTCAAGGCCTCAGTCTGGGCTGTCTAGATACCACAGGCAAAATGTGAGCCTCTGGAGTGTAGCTCTGTTCTTTTAAGATTCCAGGGCAGTTTGTTTAAGATAAGGACATGACAAATAGGCTGAATTTGAGTTGCTGAAGGAAGACTGGAGGAAACAGTTGTGCAGTCTATACCTGTTCTAGCTTGGATGATGTCACCTTGGAGGAGGGGTGGGAAGGGCCTCCAGACAGCCTGGCATCTACCGTTTGGAAGAAAAATGGCCTTTAACTTGTTTGCTTTCTTCCTCTAGCGAAGTCCCTATATGGCTAATCTTTCCTACAGGCAGTTGTGGGAGCAGAGAACAGACCAAGAGCCAACGTGAGTGGCTGACCAAGTGTTCAAAGTCTGAGTCAAAACCCACCTCCAGCTGTCACCGACCTCGAGGTATTAAGCCTCCATAGGCGGAAACAACATGGGATTCCTGTTGGACATCAGTGTCCAATGGTCACCTCATCCTTCCTGTGGCCAATACAAGGCTCTTTACTTCTCGCTCCCCAGACCCTGCTCCCCACCATTTCCTCCAGAGGTTCTCTTTGGTAGTTCTTTCTTTTGTATCTCTGTCACCACCGTCTAATACATCAGAAATGAACTCAAACTCACCTCCACACTCCTACCACCTTTATCTAAGCCCCTCTACCTTGTTCCCAGACTATTGCCCCTCCCCCCACTTTGCCCCCGCCCCACTCTATCCCCACACTCCTCACTCTGGCAGGATCCCATCCATATTTAGCCTGTCATCACTTCTGTTGTGGTTATGCTGATCCTCTTCCTGTTTCCCGAGTGTACTAAAGTCCTCCTGACTTGGGAGCACTGACTGAAGTTCATCTCCTCCTGGCATCCCACGCGACAGCCTCCAGCTTCCACACCGCTGAAGGGTGTGACTGGTGCTCTCTGCTCAGCCAGGCTCGACTGACGGACACCACCAAAGGAAATTGCCCGAGACGCTCCTGCTTACCTTGTGCCCGTTGCCCATCCTGTACCACCTACGTGATAAATAAGATGAAGCAGGGACAGCAAGTTATGATTTCTTTGCAGTGGGTCCTTGGGAAAGGGTGGAGAGGAGAGAGTAGGCAGATTAAAAGACATCTACTTTGATCAATAAAATATTTCGCTGTAACTGCTCTGAGGAGTTCCGGCAGAGCTACTGTCATACTCAACCTGTCTTCCTTTGTCACCCAATATGGTCTTCAGGCATTTCCCCTGTGGTCACCTGAACGCACTGAAGGCTCATCTGAAATTACTTTTAAAATTGGACAGGTAGGCCCAGTTTAGAAACTCTTATGCCTGCTCCCATCCCCTCTGGAAAAAATCTCGCAGTATCTGAAAGCAGAAGGAACATGCATCCTGGAGTTATTTGCCACTTTCAATTGTCTACACCATACCCTTGTTTTCTTATCTGGCCTGGTGGGAAGCTGAAGTTATCATAGACACTCAGGGAAACACCTTTCCTGCTATTTTGTAACACAACCCCAAGTGGGGGAACCCTATGAGGTCATGTGACTGTGACTCACAGTGACTTACCTGAGACCCTAGTGGAGCATGTATTTCTTCCTGATGCCATTGGGTGATTTTCCCGCTGAATTCAACTACTGTGCCATGTTACTATCTTATCACTTCTTGCTAATTCTTAGCACAGGCTCTTAAATTTAAACTCTTAAATTCACAGTAAGCAGCATCTTTAATACAGCCATTGTGGGGGAAAATGAGACAAAACAAAACAAAAATATGGAGGGCAGAAGGGCTGAATTCGGTTCTCTTTTCTGGGTTTAGACTCAGGGAGAGATATGGAGGAGCCAGCATGTCCTCCCTCCTTCCAGCCTGGATGGAGGAAGCAGGGTTTGCGCATGCTTTGGCCACTGTTAGACGTCTTTGCTGCCCATCAGCGGCTTTTGAAGCTCCCTCTCCTAGGGTCCTAGAGTGCAAGGTTGAATTGCCAGCAACTAGAAAAATGCAAGCCGAGTTGGGAATTTTCAGATATCTGCATGTCTGCCTGGAAAATAAGACACAATGGCAAACAAAATTCATCTAGTCCCAGAAAGCTGCATGGTCAGCACATTCCCTATCCCAGAGAAGATCATAACCAGCAAGGAATGCAGAGATGTTGTTGGTAGAGGGTGTGCCATTTCTGATCAGCCTCCTAATAAGCCTCCTTTTCCTCTGCTACCCCATCTTACCTCTGTTCTGGTTTGATGATCCGAAAGTCAGAGGTAAAGCTTGTGCTTTTGATGGTAAACAACAAACAAGGGACTGCTCCAAAGTCGGATGTTCAGAAACCATCCCAGGAAGTTTTAATTGGAGCATGAGTACAAATATGGGCTGCATTTACCATGGGAACCCCCGAACAGAAATTTGAAATTTTCATTTTGAAATTTTCTATAGAATAGAAACAATAGTGAAAAGCAGGTGAGACTAATACCCACACAGTTCTTAACCTTGCACTTGGCAGTGTCTTCCCAGCAACACAGGATCCATGACCGGATGGGAGGTGAAGCTGGGAGAGGATCCACGCCAGCTCATCAGCCTCCCCAGCATTTCACCTGCCCTAGCTCCTATCCCTCTCAGTGGGAAACTCTTCCCCATCTGTCCCAGCAGTGGCTCTCCAGCTAGTCCTGGCTTTCTCCTGTCTGCATCCTGATGGCTTCTTCTCATCCACTGTCATCAATGACAGCTACAGTGTGCTCTGGGCTACAAACATGTTATAGGTGCTCCTGAACTTAAGATGGGGCTATTTATGTGGAATTCATTGAAATCCAGAAACACATTTCCTGCTCTTAGCCCACTGAACATCCTAGCTCAGCTTTGCCGACCTCACATGTTCTCAGAATGCTTACATTAGCCTAGAGCTGGGCAAAACCCATTGAACCCCAAGCCCATCTTGTAGTAAGGGTTTAATGGGATTCACTGAACACGGGGCTGAGAGTGCAGGGAAAGTAGTATCACAAAGCTGAGAACTCCTAAGCTGAATGGTGTAGGGACCATCTGTTCCTACACTTGCTTTCTTCTGAACATTAGTGTTCACACTGTCCTACTAAGAGGTGTGATTATGCCCATTGAAGTGGTACAGAAACAGGCCTGTGATGCTGTAATTCTGTCTAGATCTGTCAACTCTGTGGGAAGGACGTCTGCCTGACTCTCAACTATGTTCTCCGCACTTATTCTCAGACTCTGGAGTCAGTCTGGAGAGGGAAAACCTGCCTTGGGAATTCTAGTAGGTCAGTCCTCCCTGGTGAACAGGGGAGATCCCAAAGCCAGGAAAAGTCCACGGTGGTCATAGGGGAGCCAGTACACGAGTCTGCTGGAACAGGCTGGGTCTGCATGCTCCAGGCCCTAGCTGACCGTGCTGTGGGAACACCTAGAGTTGTCCTGGTGTCGCCCATCTCCCTGCCCAGCCTCCCCCTGCTTAGCAGTCACCCTCACATTCTCTTTTGCATTCCATTCACAGCATTTTGTAATGCTCCAGCCTAACTTTCTCATGCATATTAATTCATTTTTCCTTCTGATACTCAGTGCCTAGAATTCTCTGTAACAACAGAATGCAACACACAATGTAGAGAATGTCCAGCCAGAGGCAGGTGCCACCTGATGAGAGGGTACCAGCCTGTGTGGACCAGCTGGATTTTCCTGCTGCCTCTGCCACTCACCTGAAAACTTGGGCAGGTTACCACACTTCTCTGAGGGAGCCTCTGTATCCTCAGCTACAAAGGGGGCTGTTAATATGATGGTGATGCTGGTGACCTGCTTAATGCTATGCTCTGCAAGCAGCATAGCATTATCACCAGTGGCAAAGATGAGCAGCAACCAAACATATTGTTCCCAAGGGAAAACATGACGGCCCCGGGGAAAATGAGTCCCCTATAACAGGCTGCTGAAATCTGACTCCTAATTATCTAGAGAAGCACCTTTTGGAAATGCTGGGCCATCACTCTGCCTTCCTCTGCAGGATGAGCTGGGGTCCCTCTTACCTTGTCACCAGCTCCAGCTCTGCCACCCCTGTAACCTCCAGAGAAATAGCAGGGAGATCACAGCCTCTGACTCCCACATTTCCTCTGGGGCTCCTGAGGCTGGTGAGCGCTCACCCTTGGGAGGTAAGAACTGGTTGTTTCTGGGGAAATCTTGGCAACTGTAGGGAGGGAGCTCAGGCCCTGCAGGGGAGGAAGGCTCTTGGGAATATTCATATTGCAGGAGGCAAGTCAAGGGCTGGTGAACTTTCCTGTGCCCTTGAGCTGTGGGACTAAGAGGAAGATCTTGGCGATGACTCTGGCCTGGGAGTCCCACCCCTGTACTCTGCTTCGCAGGTCCTCCAGGCTGAGTGGGCTGTCCAGAGCCCAGGGTCTCCAGGACACATCAGGATGCCATCACGCCCTTTGTGGATTAATTTCAAATGGTCCTGCCACAGCTGAATTCCTCTTTGCATGAGGTGAATCCTAAAGAATAAACTCAGTTCCCTAATTAGAACTCGGTGTTGATCCAAAGCTTTGTTAAATCTTGAAGGCCTTTGGCCAAGCTCGTGAAGCTTCCTCAATACCGTGAAGATGAGAGTCATCAGCCCTCTAAAATTTGAAGCTTGAAGTAAAAGGAAAGCCAGCTGCTGGTCACAGGGGAAACACAGAGTCACTTCGAATTTTCAACATGTAAAGTGCACAAATGGTGTAAACACATTACCACCAAGAGTCAGAGAGAAGACACCGAGTTCGGGTAGGCATGTGAAGTAAAAGTTGCATTTCTGAGAGCCACCGGAGATGTTTTCAGACGCTAAAGAAAATCTGAAGCCAAATAACAGAGACACTGGATTAAAAACAGCAAGCATGTCCCACACAGCGAGGAAGGTGGGCTGTGACCTCTCCTGCTCCCGGCAATCCCTTGGGTCCACCGAGTTCTTCAGTAGAATTTAGGCTTAGACGGTTAAGCCAGAATGATATCTGAGCCAAGGCAGACACTGAAGGTCTGTGCTTTCAGACTCGGCCTCCCTTAATTTCATGCAGAATGCTGTGCATTAGCCCTTCAGAAAACTTTGCAAAGGGCTTAACTAAGATAATTGCGAAGCAGTTTTAAATAACAAAATTACTAGTTATGAGGAAATAATACTCATATTTATACACACAGTGAGATTTTAAACATGTGATCTTAGCAATAAAATGGAATTGGCCCAATTCTCTTTGTCTAAGTCACAGAAAGATCAAGTAATTTGCCCATGATCAAACGTGCAGGACTGGGGATCAGAAACTGAACCCCTTACATTATTATGCTGGGATGTTTTCCCTCTAGGACACAGACTGCAGAGTCCATGACAGAGCTGAATCAGTTAAGTCTCAAATGGAAAATGAATTGATACTGGTGAAGAACAATAGCCGTAAACTCTTAGGAAGGGTAAATGCCAGTAAGTTCGCTTCTTCCCTTTGATCGGGAATGAGAGGCGAGGAAGCTAGGAGAGACTTGAAGGGCTAGCTGGAAGAACAGCATGGACTCCTCTACTGCAGTGATTGACAGTCGCTAAGATGCAGGGTCCCACACGAGGCATGATCCTTACCGCTCACGTCATCCTCTACTTTCTTATCATCCTATTAGCAAAGAGAAACTGAGTTTTATTTTCAATTAAATGCCCTGCAGATGTGGATGGTTGGGTGAATTCTCAAGGGATGTTAGCAGATGGACCCAGATCCAAGAACAGAAGCTAAGGCTCTCAACATCTGTTACAAGAGAAAGAGTAGAAGGACCCCTTTTCAGTGTTCTTTGATAAATTATTCCCCTCCAAGTCCCACTGGTCACATAGTCTATTTCCTCCTAACTCTCAACTTTTCTGTCTGTGAAATGGGTCTTATAACCATATCCTAAGGTTTGAGAGAGGATTATACTGCATGATGCTGGGCTGACGAAGGCCTTTTATAAACTGTTAGGTATTCAAGGAACATTGTTTTTGTGTTCCTTCAGACAGGTTCAAGAGAAAAGAAGGGGTGCAGAGGGGAACAGAGGGTAGGGGAGGAGAAAATAAGCTTTGTTGGAACCACAGAGTTTAACCCTTGCTGTTTTCCTAGGGAAGTTTGCTATTAGGGGTGAAGACACTAAAATTCTATGTACTTCCTTGTGAGTGCTTTCCTATGTACATTGCTAAGGTATGCACGGGACCTCATGGTTTAGGTTCAGCTTTCTTATGAAAGCCATTACCAGTTAAGACTTGTTGACGGACTGATGAAGAGGGGAGCTAAAAATGAAGGCACCGAGCTGGCACCCAAAGGGCTGTTTGTGTTGATCTGAGATTCTGAAAGCAGAGAATTAAGAACGGTGCAAAGTTCCCACCAGGGTTTGTGGACAGATGTTTACATTTCCCAGCCTTTCCATCTCTGGTCCACTGCTCCACTATGGGCGACCTCCTCACAGTGGAAACTCTGAGTCTGAGGAGCTGGGGTGGGCTCTGAGTGTTTGCAGCCGCTGGGCGAGGGAGCAGGCACGTGAGAGCTCTGATTTGCTCTTGCCTCAGCACTTACACACTGCACCAGCTCAGTGCTAACACCCAGGAGGTGAGTCGAAGGTCAAGGTGGGGAAGAGACCTGAGTACTCATGGGTATATTTAATACAGTGTGTGTGTGTGTGTGTGTGTGTGTGTGTCTGTGTGTGTCTGTGTGTATGTGTGTCTGGGTGTGTGTCTCTGTGTGTATGTGAGTGTGTGTGTGTGTGTGTGTGTCTGTGATGTGTCTGTGTGTCTTTGTGTGTGTGTATGTGTCTCTGTGTGTATGTGTGTGTCTGTGTGTGTGTGTGTGTCTGTGTGTATGTGTGTCTGGGTGTGTGTCTCTGTGTGTATGTGTGTGTCTGTGTGTGTATGTGTGTGTTACTCGGTCAGTGACTTTCCCTTTTCTGAGTGCTAGAGAGAACTTTGGAGCACTTGTTTAAAATGGCACGACGCATTTCTTAGAATGAGAGCTAATCAAAGCCAGCAGTGATTTAATATCCTAAAACTGTCACAGTGACATGTTTCCAAATCCAGTCTGCAGGGCATTCCCACAGTGGAAAACAGAGAAGTCTTCAACTCCAGCTACATTGTCAGGCCATAGTTGGTACTTTTTAACTCAGAGAACTGAGCCTGAGCTGGCTTGGGGTGAGTCCTTTTTTTCTTAATTATTTTTGAAGATGATGCTTACATGGCAACTCATACAAACAAACAAAGCGCACGGCTGGAAGACTTCCCAAAGAGAACTAACAACCAGAGCATGAAGGCACTGCCTGTGCTTTCCAATAGTCCCACTGAGGTACGCACATCTATGTTCAGCTGTCCCTTGACACCCACAGGAAATTGGCTCCAGGATGCCCAGTAAAGCCCTAAGCCCCTAAGTGCTCAAGTCCCTCATGTAAAATGCTGTAGAATTAGCACATAAACTGTACATATCCTCCTGGAGGCTTGAAAGCCACTCGAGAGAACCCACTGTAGCTAATACCAAATCAGTGCGTAACTGCTTAGGGAATAACAACAAGAAAAAAAGACCTGTGTGTGTTTAATACAGAAGCAATGTGCGTCTCTGAATAGCTTCAGTTGCTGTTGGTTGAATCTGCAGATGTGGAAGCTACAGGGGCCAGCTGTATTTGTGGTCATGTATACGTCCTCTTGGTATTCGCCAGAGCCCAGTCCATTTGAGGATGGAATGGATGCCCTCCTGTGCAGTATGGGAAGACAGGGAGTGCCCAGCTCAATGTGTTACCCCTCCTGCAGGGCCACTTCCTCAGTGTTAGCTATGTGATGTGACCTTACATTCTTTCATGTATGTAGTTAAAAAGGTCATTGGGCCGGGCATGGCGGAGTATGCCTCTAATCCCAGCACTCGAGAGGCAGAGGCAGCTGGATCTCTGTGAGTTCGAGGCCAGCCTGGTCTACAGAGTGAGTACAAAGAGAAACTCTGTCTCATTGGTTTTCTCTGTGAGCCAACTGACAGAGTCCCTGAGGCTCAAGCAGAAACATCAGTGAGAGAAACAGACATGACAAACAGGGATTCTAATTCAAGCACACGACCAGCAGACCTGAAACAGGGACCCAGGCACGTCATATACAAACGTGTGGAACCGAGACGTCACATTAGTGCAAAGATGGAAAAGACCAAACGTCCATCCGCTGATCAGTGAGTAGACAAACGGGTAGATTTACAAAAACGGGATATGATTCAGCCTTAAAAGGAATAACATTCCGATACAGCACAGATGAACCTAAAAGCATGCTTAAAAAGGGAAGCCATACACAAAAGTCCACTCTGCATATGATCCTGTTTATACTGATGTTCAGAGTAGAGAAATACCTAGAAACAGAACAGATTAGCCATTGCTGAGAGTTAAAAGGGGGTTAGGAGTATAGATGAACTGTTTTGTGGGCGCCAACCTTCCTTGTTTGGGTGATGGGATGTTTTGGACTGGGCAGTAAGTAGGAAGCTGCACAGTAAGGTGAAGGGGTGAAAAGATACTCAGTTGTACGCTTGAAATAAGTGACCTCTACAATAGGCGGATTTCACCTCGAGTCACGGGAGGGGACTCGCCAGAGAATCAAGTACAGCCTCCAGAGAAAGGAACCTCGCTGCTTCCCACCTCTCCTTCTTCTCTCCCAAATCTTGCTCCTTCTCCCAAAGATCTATTTGTGTTTTCTGTGGGTGCAGGGCCCTGCCTGGAGATTGAGAAACCTCCGCAGCAGTCAGTCATTTGCCCAAGGACTAGCTTCTGCAGCCCCTCCTCATGTCTGTTGCTAGGAAACCATGGCCATAAACTCCGCTTAATCCTCAATTATTTACTGGGTACCTGCTCATGCCTGGCAGTATTCTAGGAGCCAGGCCACAGGGCAGTGAAGAGAACTCAGTCTTTGCTTTCTAGAAGCTCAGATCCCAGAGGGCAGAGACAGACAGAATGAAACATAAATAAATAAAAATATGAGATCGGGGTTAAGTGCAGGAAATGACGGGATGGAGGGTGACAGCTCACCCAGTTACCTTGAAAGCTTGGGCAGTGGGTGGTCTGATTTCCCGTCTGCATCTATGATTCAGTCGCATTTTCTTTAAGTCCACTTCAACTGCTTAGTCATACACAATCAAATTTTAAGGTGTAAATTTGAAACACCTTAGTGTGATTCATAGGGCCATATGACACACACTAGGCAAAATGTGAAAGACATCATTAATGCATCCTGTCTCGCATGTGTTACGTATTCTTGTCAAATTGACTTCCTGCAATTTCTCAGGTCTGCTTCCCTTTCAAAAAGGAGCCCTCCATCTTTACAGCATGTGTGCCCTGCTCTGTCTGCAGTCTCCTGATGGTTGTCTAGACCCTGCTCTGTCTGCAGTCTCCTGATGAACTGTCTAGACCCTGCTCTGTCTGCAGTCTCCTGATGAACTGTCTAGACCCTGCTCTGTCTGCAGTCTCCTGATGGTTGTCTAGACCCTGCTCTGTCTACAGTCTCCTGATGGTTGTCTAGACCCTGCTCTGTCTGCAGTCTCCTGATGGTTGTCTAGACCCTGCTCTGTCTGCAGTCTCCTGATGGTTGTCTAGACCCTGCTCTGTCTACAGTCTCCTGATGGTTGTCTAGACCCTGCTCTGTCTGCAGTCTCCTGATGAACTGTCTAGACTCTGCTCTGTCTGCAGTCTCCTGATGGTTGTCTAGACCCTGCTCTGTCTGCAGTCTCCTGATGGTTGTCTAGACCCTGCTCTGTCTGCAGTCTCCTGATGAACTGTCTAGACCCTGCTCTGTCTGCAGTCTCCTGATGAACTGTCTAGACTCTGCTCTGTCTGCAGTCTCCTGATGGTTGTCTAGACTCTGCTCTGTCTGCAGTCTCCTGATGAACTGTCTAGACCCTGCTCTGTCTGCAGTCTCCTGATGGTTGTCTAGACCCTGCTCTGTCTGCAGTCTCCTGATGGTTGTCTAGACCCTGCTCTGTCTACAGTCTCCTGATGAACTGTCTAGATCCTGCTCTGTCTGCAGTCTCCTGCTGGTTGTCTAGACCCTGCTCTGTCTGCAGTCTCCTGATGAACTGTCTAGACCCTGCTCTGTCTGCAGTCTCCTGATGAACTGTCTAGACCCTGCTCTGTCTGCAGTCTCCTGATGGTTGTCTAGACCCTGCTCTGTCTACAGTCTCCTGATGAACTGTCTAGATCCTGCTCTGTCTGCAGTCTCCTGCTGGTTGTCTAGACTCTGCTCTGTCTGCAGTCTCCTGCTGGTTGTCTAGACCCTGCTCTGTCTGCAGTCTCCTGATGGTTGTCTAGACCCTGCTCTGTCTGCAGTCTCCTGATGAACTGTCTAGATCCTGCTCTGTCTGCAGTCTCCTGCTGGTTGTCTAGACTCTGCTCTGTCTGCAGTCTCCTGCTGGTTGTCTAGACCCTGCTCTGTCTGCAGTCTCCTGATGGTTGTCTAGACCCTGCTCTGTCTGCAGTCTCCTGATGAACTGTCTAGACCCTGCTCTGTCTGCAGTCTCCTGATGGTTGTCTAGACCCTGCTCTGTCTACAGTCTCCTGATGAACTGTCTAGACCCTGCTCTGTCTGCAGTCTCCTGATGAACTGTCTAGACCCTGCTCTGTCTGCAGTCTCCTGCTGGTTGTCTAGACCCTGCTCTGTCTGCAGTCTCCTGATGAACTGTCTAGACCCTGCTCTGTCTACAGTCTCCTGATGAACTGTCTAGACCCTGCTCTGTCTGCAGTCTCCTGATGAACTGTCTAGATCCTGCTCTGTCTACAGTCTCCTGATGGTTGTCTAGACCCTGCTCTGTCTGCAGTCTCCTGATGGTTGTCTAGACCCTGCTCTGTCTGCAGTCTCCTGATGGTTGTCTAGACCCTGCTCTGTCTGCAGTCTCCTGATGAACTGTCTAGACCCTGCTCTGTCTGCAGTCTCCTGATGAACTGTCTAGACTCTGCTCTGTCTGCAGTCTCCTGATGGTTGTCTAGACTCTGCTCTGTCTGCAGTCTCCTGATGAACTGTCTAGACCCTGCTCTGTCTGCAGTCTCCTGATGAACTGTCTAGACCCTGCTCTGTCTGCAGTCTCCTGATGAACTGTCTAGACTCTGCTCTGTCTGCAGTCTCCTGATGGTTGTCTAGACCCTGCTCTGTCTGCAGTCTCCTGATGAACTGTCTAGACTCTGCTCTGTCTGCAGTCTCCTGATGGACTGTCTAGACCCTGCTCTGTCTGCAGTCTCCTGATGGACTGTCTAGACCCTGCTCTGTCTGCAGTCTCCTGATGGTTGTCTAGACCCTGCTCTGTCTACAGTCTCCTGATGAACTGTCTAGATCCTGCTCTGTCTGCAGTCTCCTGATGGTTGTCTAGACTCTGCTCTGTCTGCAGTCTCCTGATGAACTGTCTAGACCCTGCTCTGTCTGCAGTCTCCTGATGGTTGTCTAGACCCTGCTCTGTCTCTGTCCTCCTGATGGTTGTCTAGACCCTGCTCTGTCTCTGTCCTCCTGATGGTTGTCTAGACCCTGCTCTGTCTGCAGTCTCCTGCTGGTTGTCTAGACCCTGCTCTGTCTGCAGTCTCCTGATGAACTGTCTAGACCCTGCTCTGTCTCTGTCCTCCTGATGGTTGTCTAGACCCTGCTCTGTCTACAGTCTCCTGATGAACTGTCTAGATCCTGCTCTGTCTGCAGTCTCCTGCTGGTTGTCTAGACCCTGCTCTGTCTGCAGTCTCCTGATGAACTGTCTAGACCCTGCTCTGTCTGCAGTCTCCTGATGGTTGTCTAGACCCTGCTCTGTCTGCAGTCTCCTGATGAACTGTCTAGACCCTGCTCTGTCTGCAGTCTCCTGATGAACTGTCTAGACCCTGGTCTGTCTGCAGTCTCCTGATGGTTGTCTAGACTCTGCTCTGTCTCTGTCCTCCTGATGGTTGTCTAGGCCTGGCTTTGCTTCAAAGCTTCACCTTCTGGCCTCCAGAGAACCATTTCTCTTGGCCACTTTGGCCTGCTGTTCCTAGTTCTGCCCTCCAGGGACCTGAGCAATGAATGTAAAGGCCTCTCTGCATGGCTTCCCTCCCACTGCCTGAAGAGAACAACTCTTTCTTGTCTCCTCTCCAGCAGGATCCTTCCCAGTTCCTTGCTTTTCATAGATCCCAGGCTCCCCCCTTCATCCTGTAACCAAGCACAATTAAATTTAGAGTTGTTTTTAAAATTTACTAAGAATCAAGCACAATATCTCATGTGTGGCCTGAACAAAACACAGTGCTTTTATTTCTTCCTTTGATAACGTGTATTAAAAGGTTTTAATCATCCAGGGATATGGATTCCCATGCAAAGTGTCTGCTGCACAAACGTGAGTTTGGATCCCATCACCTCCATAAGATGTCAGGTGTGTGCCCGTGATGCTAGCTAGCACTGAGAGGTAGAGGCAAACAGACAAACCTCAGGGCTCACTGACCAGCCAGCCTACAAGAACCAGAAAGCCCCAGGTCCAGAGAGACCTTGTCTTAAAAAAATAGAGAGAAATTGAGGAAGCTGTCTGGTATTGACCTCTGGCTTCCACACAAGGAGGTACAGATGAGTGCACTGATGCACACACAAAATAAGTGTACGTTTAGAATAGAGTCTGGGCCAGTGAGAGGGCTCAACAGGTTAAACACTTGCTGTGTAAGCCAGACTCCTAAATTCATCCCCCAGAACCCACGTGAAGGTAGGAGAGAACCAGCTCCATAGAGTGAACTCCACATGCACACACATATCGCAATACATGATGATGATGATGATGATGATGATGATGATGATGATGAAAAACATAATTTAGTTTTAAAAAGTACCAACAAACAGAATCAAGATTCAAAACTTTTCCATTGTCCTGGAAAGGTCTCTCGTTCCTACCCCACTCTAAAAGTTACACCCACCACACACACACTCCCAGGATCTCTAGGAGAAGTCTCAGATTTTCCTACAGTGTTGAAGTGTGTATGTCCTTTTGTGGCTGGATTACATATTCAGCATGCTTTTGGTGAGGTTGGACAGATGGCTCAGTGGGTAAGAGCATTTGCTGCTCTTGCAAAGGACTAGAATTTAGATCCCAACACCTGTCTTAACTGACTCAAAATACCTGCAACTTCTGACACCCTCTTCTGGCATCAGTGGGCCTTACACATATGTACACACACACACACACACACACACACACACAGAACTTTAAAAAACAAAGCCTTAGAAAGACTAGTATGCTTTGGAGACTCCACCATGTTGCCCTTGCCGCAGTTGTCCTACACTTCCTGTGTCTGGATCATGTTCTATTGGACATACTTCAGAATGTGTCCCTTCATCCTCCTGATGCATATCTTAGGAGTCGCTTCTAGTTTGGACTGTAGTAAGTAAAGTTGCTATAAAAACATAGCTTTGTAGATTTACTACAATATTTATTTATTTATTTATTTATTTATTTATTTATTTATTTATTTATTTATTTATGGAGCTGAGGACCAAACCCAGGGCCTTGTGCTTGCTAGGCAAGCGCTCTACCACTGAGATAAATCCCCAACCCCTACAATTTATTTTTGATAAATGCCTTGATGTAGAATTTCCATGCCATAGGAAATGTTCAACTTTAAAAGAAATTGACAGAAAATTTTCCAAAATGGTTGTCCAGTGTGTAGGACAGTTATAGCTACTGTACATCTTTGTTAAACTATAATATGATCTGGTTATTAATTCTAGCCATTCTTGAAGGCAGGAAGCAGCATTACATTGTAGCTTTAATCATTCAGTGTAGCTAGACATCTCTCGGGTGCATACTCACTTTTAATGTATATTCTTTTGTGAAACGTCAGCCCAAGTCTTCTGCTATTTTTTCCCATTGGTTATTTGTGGTTTCAGTAGCCAGTTGTGGGCGCTACTTATATTGTCCACATGGAGTCCCTTTGTCAGGTAGACTTGTGAAGAGTTCATTCAGGTGTAGTTTGCCTTTTTGTTTCCATAACAATATCTTTTGTTGAATACAAATGATTAATTTTGATTAAATCGTATTTTGTTTTCCTTCTTTTACTTGGAGACATTTATTTCCTCTGTCAGCATCTAAGCAATCTCTGCTTAAGTGTAGTTACGAGAGCTCTCTAGTCCAAGGCTGCCCATAGTTTTATGTTTTAACTTTTATATTTATGGCTATTGTGAAGACTGATCTTCACTGGCATCTTGAACAGTGTGAAGCACATTCCTGGGTGTCTCAGAGGATGTTCCCAGAGGACTTAATGAATGGGGAAGAGACACCCTGAATATGAGTGTCACCATGTGGGCTGGAGACCCCGATGACAGTGCAAAAGGAAAAAAATGGCATTGCCCTTTCTGCTTCCTGTCGACCACCATGGGAACAGCCTCTCTCCACTGCACAGCCCCACTGTGGTGATGCTCTGCTCCAGAGCCCAGGGCCACAGCTAGAGACCGGATCCTTACTGCACAGCCCCACTGTGGTGATGCTCTGCTCCAGAGCCCAGGGCCACAGCTAGAGACCGGATCCTCACTGCACAGCCCCACTGTGGTGATGCTCTGCTCCAGAGCCCGGGGCCACAGCTAGAGACCGGATCCTCACTGCACAGCCCCACTGTGGTGATGCTCTGCTCCAGAGCCCGGGGCCACAGGTAGAGACCGAATCCTCACTGCACAGCCCCACTGTGGTGATGCTCTGCTCCAGAGCTCGGGGCCACAGCTAGAGACCGGATCCTCACTGCATAGCCCCACTGTGGTGATGCTCTGCTCCAGAGCCCGGGGCCACACGACTAGAGACCAATCCCCCGAAACCACAAACCGAAACAAGTCTTCTTGCCCTCTTTCAGTTGCTCTGCTAGGCTGTTGTCAAGCGCCGCACAAGTGTCCAATAGAACAAGCTAGTTCCCAAATTTGCTATTGTTTGATGTGACATAGACAGTGAGATTTGCTGGATTTCCCACAAATCACTGTAGCACTGTTTGTTTAAAAGACTATCATCCATTATTTTGTTTATTGAGATTTTTCTATTTCTGACTGGATGAGAGTGTCTCTGGATTCACTATTACCATTTAAAATTAAGTCTCCTACAGTATACCCTACATTGTCCTCTGACTCTCTCTAAGGTAAGAGCTGAGTATAAAGTATGCAGAACTCTTGCTGGAAGAGTCTTCATTGGCAAGAACCCAATATACAGGATAGCAATGTCCATGTAACATCTCAGATGGTGTAATATCTTGGTGGTTTCGGGAAATACAGAAGACACATGGTACAGGAAAGAAACACACTACAGTGGTTAGAAACCATGAGTTTAGGCAGATCTAGCTTAAAATCCAGGCCCCAGCATGTCCTGGTTACTAAGGCACACTTGATCAAGAAACTCCACTTCAGCACAGGCTCATTTCCTTTGCTGAAGTATTACATAACACCAAGTAAAGGGTGTATATTATGCTAGCCTGCTACTTAGCTAAGTACTCAATAGATGGCTGCCATTTTTAACTCGTGGAACTCAGGGAAGATACCCTGGAGGTGAGTCCTCAGCTGAGCCTTGAAAATGTCAAGAAATGATTGGAAGTTTGCCTGATGAAGAAATGAAGGTTGGAGGTTGGGACTTCTAAGCATATATTGGGGTAAGTCAACATGGGTAGGTGTGACTATTGCTAAGGTATAATTCATGAAGAGGCAAGGAGGACTCAGGTCACAGAGAGTCTCATTAGTTGTATTCAGGAGTGCAGCCCATATTTTTCTATCAGTCCACCCATGGCCACCTCAGGCCACTTCAGCTCTCTCTTCCTTCTGTGAGACTCTAAGTGGTCCCTCAAATGCTGCATTCAGCAATAGCTCCATCTGAAGGTTCACCCTGAAAGCTAGGGCATGCATAAGAGAGCTTCCAACAGATCAACATGGGATGATACACTGTCACAAAGCCTTGGGCATCTTCCCCTGTAGGATGAGAACTGAGGGTCTTGCAAGATGTCTAGATGGAAGCTGATACCTAGTCTTGATGCTGTCCAATAGTAGAGTACTATTCTTTACTTCATGCATAGACATAGATGACTCTCACCAGTATCTCCTCAAATAGAGCACCTTCCTCATCCCCATATGTTCTTTATTGAAGTACTCTACCATATGGAGATGTGTAACACAAATCTTAAAGGATCTTATTAATAAAAACAAACCCAGAGCCAGGTATTGGGGTGAACGCTGAAAGATCAGAGAGACAGAACCAGCCACAACTAACCTCACCTTGCCCACTTCTCAGCTGATCCTGCTTCCCCAGACTGGAAGCCTCTGAGTCCTCATCCGAATGGATCTCAGCTGAACTGCTGCTAAAAGCCTAAAAGCTTAACCAGGCCTAGTCCCTGGTCCTCATACCTTATATATCTTTCTGCTTCCTGCCATCACTTCCTGGGATTAAAGGCATGTGTAACCATGCCTGGCTGTTTCCAGTGTGGCTTTGAACTCACAGAGATCCGGATGGATCTCTGCTTTCAGAATGCTAAGATTAAAGGTGTGTGTGACGCCATTTTCTGGCCTCTATATCTATCTAGTGGCTGTTCTGTTCTCTGGCCCCAGATAAGTTTATTAAAGTGCACAATATATTGGGGAACACAATATCACCACAGAGATGGGTCTCCCTGAGCCACACTGGTTTTGAGTGATGTGAGTCCTTTAAGCTGACAGTTTAAACATTCATTATGTGTCAGTTTCCTTCTGAGTAAAAGGCATTGACTCCATTACTTCAAGTGGCTCAGTAACCCTATGACTTGATTTACTTGATTTTGTTTCAGTTCACAGATGAAGGCAGTAAGGCTCAGATTTTTTAAATAATTGTCTTCAGTCACACATACAGGACATGGTGGGTCTAAAGTTTGAGCCACCATCTTAATACCAGTATGTTATTGTCTCTTGTTTCCTGTGGAATCATAGAGGAAGGCATTACCATTGTCCCGTGCTTGAGTGGCTTGGTGAGACATCTCAGCCTGGCCATTTCTCCATTCTTCAGATACACCTTTCTGGAAGCTTCTTCTTGGCTAAGTCTCTACAGGGGCGAGTCTCTTGAGGCATGCTTCTGCATGTGTGCATGCACACACACACATTAATTAGTGTAAAAATCTTATCATTATCATCATAACTCACATGCAGCCTACTGTTTACTATTGGCTTATTACAAAGAAATTCAGCAGTGGTTGGATGAGTGGCTGAAGCCTGCACTCAGCATCAAATTACCCAAATACAGGTACACATAAGGAGAACAGAGACAGGCAGGACACAGAGTGCCAGATCAGCGTCTAGTCACTACATCTGATCAGAAACAACAGCCTTTTACAGAATGAGATGACTGTAGACAAGACGCAGAACCATTTAAGGTAATGCAAGATCACAAAGCCCAGTGTGCCAGGGCCGAACTCTAGTCACATTGCTGAATTTATAAAGTTAAAACCCAAATCAGGCCATTCTCTTCCATCACACCAGCTGCTTCTGTGAGTGTGCCACACATGTCGGGTCTCTGGATGGCACATTTCAGTCTGTGTTCTGCTGTTCGGGCAGCAGCACCCCATGTCTGGCAAAGCTGCATGCTGTCAGCTTTGTTGCCATGTGCAGGGAGTTGCCATGAAACATCCTCACGGTGACAGTCAGGAATGGCTGTGGGGGTCCAGTGCTTCCAGGAGTGATGTATGTAACTCGGAGCTCAGAAGAGGTATGCCATGGCCGAAGTGACAGGCATTCTTATGGATTTAACAAGGAACCATGAACCTTGGATTCTCAAGCAGCCACACTGGGAAGTTCACCTAAATTGATAAATTCTTGAAAGCTTTGTCTAGCCCCATTTTAGAAGATAATTCAGTAGATGGCATCCATAGACATTTTGCAAAAGTCATTCACATTGATCTGGTAGAAGAGACACATCCCTAGTTCCTAGCATGACACATAGTTGAACAGCAAAAAAAGGATGTAAGTAATGAGACAGAGAAACACAGCTGATGTCATGAGGAGCTTTTCGTCTCCATTCATTCACTCCTTTGTCATTACTCAATTGTCTGCTCTGGGCCAAGGACGATACTTACTGGAAATACAGAAATGATAAATGTGGCCCCTTCTTTCAAGAGTGCTTGCAGCTAGTGGGAAAAATAGGCCTATGTGTAAGCAATGAGATCTAGCTGTGGTCATACAGGAGGTATTGTGGGATCACAGATAGAATATGGGCTCACAGGGAAGCCCAGGTGAGCATTGCAGGCATGGTTGGGTTGCATTGAAGGGTGTATAGGATTTTGTCAGACTGAAAGGTTATTGTAAGGTTCCAAACAGGGGAATTCCATGTGCAGAGATAAACTGAGGAGAGGAATTAAGAATTTGGAAAATGACAAGTGATCTAACATGGTTCAGTACTTAAATTTAGAAACACCACAGTGAGAAAAAAAACCCAAAAACTCTCTACAAAATATGTAAGCATATTCTAATGGAAAGCTATTCATCCTCAGTGTGTTTAGCATTAACCAAATCAGTAAGGACAGAGGCAGTCTAGGACTAAAAACAATAAGACAATCTGAGTTCAAATAGCAATGGTGTATGATTCCAGTCAGTTCCAAAACTAAGAGTTTCTCATAAATCTTGTTGGAATATGTCTGGATTTTGATATTCCAGTCACAGTACATGTCATGTGTAAATAAATGTGTTAAGTTGCATCAAGTAACACCTAATCAAGGGTTCAGACATGTCAGCAAATCCTTCAGTTAGATTCATAATGGCATGAAATCAACAATGCATCTCAAGTATTGGTAATGTCTGAGAAATGGTTGGAATGCACTGATATCTGCCCTGTCTGTAGAATAGAGTGGCCCCTATAGAATGGTGCCTGCAAGAGTTGGCACATAGGACTTGTAGCTCAAGAGTGACAACTGAAAATTCACAGACAGCCCAGGGAAGGTGGGTTGAACTTACTGTTCATCTGTAGTTTTGTAGAGATCAACTAGCAAACACTGAAAATTCAGATTTGGGTGTGTTAAATGTCAAACAATTGTGCAATCAGTGCAGTTACCAAACCCTAAGTGATCAAATAAGTGAAAATTAGAGGAGGACTGTCGAAAACTGAGTCTTGAGTGGACAGAAATGTCAAACAACCTTTTAGAGAGAAACCTAAGTTTCTTTGAACTTCCTCAACCGTTTTCTTAGAATGAAGTTGTGGTAGTTTGAATAAAAATGGCCCCACAGGCCCTTAGGGAGAGGCACTATTAGATGTGTGGCCTTGTTGAAGTAGGTGTGATTTTATCGGAGGAGATGTGTCACTAGGGGGTGGGCTTAAGGTCTCAGAAGCTGAAGCCAGGCCAGTGTGTCACTGTCACTTCCTGCTGCCTGTGGCCCCAGATGTAGAGCTCTCAGCTACCTCTGCAGCACCATGTCTGCCTGCTTGTTGCCATGCTTCCCACCATGATGATGATGGACTAAAACCTTTGAACTGTAAGCCTGCTCCAATTAAATGTTTCCTTTATAAGGGTTGCCATGGTCATAGTGCCTCTTTATGGCAATAGAAACCCTAGCTGAGACAGAGGTCATACTCTGTAAACTATATGAAGAAATCATATGGGGGAATTGGGAGGCAAAAGAGCTGAAAATTAGAGAATGGCCTAAAAATGTTAAGGGATTTGAAGATGATACAAATACTATAACTTTCACCCACATAAATAATTCAGTTGAAAACTGAATATTCTTTTTTTAAAGCTTAATTAAAAAAAAAAAGTGTGCGGTTGAGGACTAAACCCAGGTCCTTGTATACACTAGGCCAGTTTTAGTAACTCCCTACCACTGAGTTACATTCCCATTTCATATCTGCAAGTTTTTTAACAGGCTTGATCTGATCTGGGCTTATGAACTGACTTGCATATCAACACTGAAATATAATTAAATACCAATCTGGCCCTTTAAAAAAGCAACTTGGGAAGATGGAAAATACCAAAGCAGTTAGATTAGAACAGGCAGCTCCTTTTGCCCAGTTCATTAAGCTAGCTGAAAAATTGTCACAAACACTTGTATGGATTCATATCTCAGCTGGGGCTCTTGTTTTGTTCAAGGGTAGTTATCATCCATTTGCCTTGTTAGTAAAGGATGCCACAACCAGGACAAAACTGCTTTTGTATCTCTGTTTCATTTGAGAAACAGAAGATAAAGGCTTTACAGAAGCTCTTAACTTACACTATTCTGAACTCTTTCTGTGACTGCCAGTCCTAGTGGGTTAAAGGACCAGTGACAGTGAAGTCCCCAAATTCCTGTACGTGCATCTGGAACTCTCTCAGGGGAGTAGTTCCTAAATGTGAGGATTTGTGGATGAACGGAACTGCTAAGGAAGGCGCTGGGGTGGCAGTGGAGAGGTGGATTGGCAGTTAAGAGCACTGGCTGCTCTTCCAGAGGACCCCAGTCAGGCTCCCAGCCCCACTGGGTGGCTCCCATGTGTCTGTAACTCCAGTTCAAGGAGATCCAGTGCCCTCTTCTGGTCTCCTCAGGCACTGGGTTACTCATTCAGGACCTTGACAAACAAGCCGGCAAATCACCCACACACATACATAAAATAAATCAATTTAGAGAAAATTTTAAGAAAAGGTATTGAGAAAGTTTCAGAGTTTCCATCCTATTTCTTGTAGATGAGTAGATTTACAACCAGTATCTCTACTGGGATAATCTTATATTTTAATTAGTTAATTTTGACCATTTCATACATATATATAAAATATACTGTGATCATATCCACCCCTACAACCCTCTCTGAGTCCCCTCCCTTCCGACCTTCTTCTAAACTGGTCCCCATCCTGCTTTCATATCCTGTTTATTCACCAAGTTTAAAAAGGGCTGCTTGCACAGGCATGGGTAGAGGAACTATTTATCGGAGCATGGACAACTTACTTGTGGTTATACTACTAGGGGGAGGACAAGGTTTCTACCTCTTCCTCCCAACGGCCACTAGTTGTCCACAGTTCCTTGGGGAGGGATGGGATCCTGCATTCATGATGGAATTTCATATATATATATATATATAAATTTATTTTACATCCCCTCCCTCCTCTCTTCCCAGCCCCTCCCCCCACCCCCTCTGTTCCCATCCCCCAATCCACTCCTCTTCCATTTTTTGTTTAGGAACAGACAGATCTCCCATAAGTATCAATAAAACATGGCATATCAAGTTGCAGTATGCATTAAGGCCGGGCAAGGCAACCCAGTATGAAGAGTAGGGTCCCAAAAGCCAGTAAAAGAGTTGGAAACAACCCCTGTTTCCACTATTAGGAGTCCCACAAGAAGACCAAGCTACACAACTGTAACATATATTTGGAGTTCCTAGGTCAGTCCCATACAGGCTCCCTGGTTGTTGGTTCAATCTCTGTGAGCCCGCATGAGCCCAAGTTAGTTTATTCTCTGAGTTTTCTTGTGGTGTCCTTGAACCACCAACCTCTGGCTCCTATAATTCTTTCTCTCTCTCTTCTGCGGGACTCCCTGAACTCCGCCTAATGTTTGGTTGTGGGTCTGCATCATGATGGAATTTCCAAGGGCCAATGTTGTTCAGGTCTTGTGTAGGGAGCCACAGCTGTTGTGTGCTCATGACTGCTATGGCCACGTCATATCAACTAGAACTCTTCCCCACCCCTTACTCTTACAGTCTTTCATCTCCCAATTCTTTGATGTTCTCTGAGCCTTGGAGGAGGTGATAGAGATGCTCCAATTAGGGATGAGCACTTAACAGTTATCAAGATTGCTATTTTATAAGTAAATAGCTAAATTTTAAAACTATTTTTTATTAAGTTATATGTAGGTATGTTTGTCTACATGTAGATATGTACATATGTATGGGTCTCTGCGGTAACCATAGCCCACTGCAAAAAGAAGCTTCTCTGACAGAGGCTGAGCTCAACGTTACTCTATGAGTTAAATATAAATATTTAGAAGGCCATTTGACTACATGTCCATTGAGCAAAACATCAGTAGTTAACTCCCCCCTCTGACTGTGATTTCCTCAGTCATGAGCTTGTGACCAGGTTTATAATACCAGTACTGGAAAGATGTTCTTTCCTTTGAAGTGGGCTTCAAATCCATTCAAAAATGGCTGGTTACCTCCAAAACAGTTATACCACCATTGCACCATAGTGCAATCCAGGTATTTTAACACCCAGGGGGGGTCACACTTGGTGAGACTGATAAGCTTTCTTTTCCAACAGCCTGAGGTAAAGCACCTTCAGTCATTATGAAGAGAAGCTACAGAGCAGGAAGCTTCCTTCTCAGTCCCAGCTTGATTTCTCTGTGTCCTGTATCCAAAGTGTGTGCTGTATTCAGCAATGAGGTCTTTACCATTTATTTCTGGCAGGCAACTAAGAGCAATGGTAGTAGTCTTATTATGTCAGGAGCCTCTGGGTCCTCCCTCGTCACAACTCATAAAGAAGTATCCCATACTTAGCAATGGAATTTTGCTTAAACCATCTTATTTTTATAAGGATATCTTGACACAAAAAATTAACAAAAAGTGTAATCTAAAAAATATTGTCTTGAAATTTGTATATAAGTACTTTATGAAAGAATGTTTTAGACATCTTTGCTTTCCTAGTTTTGCTGACAGTCCTGCCTTCCAGTTCAGTGGCCACCAGCTTGGGGATGTAGCACAGGCATGATTCTGAAGCAGATGCTGCAGAATCCTAAAACCCATGTTCGTTAGGTAGATATTCAGCTTTGACATAGGCAGACTCTATAATCCCAGACTTACCATTATAACGAGATCAACTACAAAACTGCTGGGATTTTGAGGCTTCTGTAGAACTGACAGGTGTATTCTCTCACTCCATCCACAAAACAAAACTTCTACAGGCAGTATGCGATGTTCTATTTGCATCTTGAGAAGCAGAAGATTAAACCCTTAGCAGTCATTTGTTTGTTCACTGGATCATTCAAATACACAGTGAGCTTGGATTCAGTGTCTCCAGGTCCTGAGGCACTGTGCTAACTCACAGTGGTGTCAAAATGAAGAAAAGCCCCAGATAGTTTGGACTGACTCAAGACTATGGCTAGTTAATGGAAGAGTTGGGACTGAAGCCTAGGCATTCTGACTAGACATTCTGTGCTGCCCTGGAAGTCATGCTGCCCACTCTGTCTTTTCCTCCACTGTGAATAGTCCTCTTCTACACATAGTCCTGGACTTCCCTGTGTAAGAGCTGAGCTTCCATTTGACTGGATTGAGACCCATGGAATTTCAGATGGCTCTGATTAAATGTGCCTTTCTTGGACATTCGTTAGATATGTGTTTAGGGTGACTGAGCTCTGGAACAGTGTCAAAGCCATAGGTGGGGAAAGAACCCTAAAGATCCCGAGGGGGACTCTCTGAGACAGTGAGTAAACAAAAGGCCTGTAGGGAATCATGAAATACAAGCCCTTAGCTGACCCCCCAACACACACACACACACACACACACACACACACACACACACACACACACACATCCTAAGCAGATTCTCAAGACATTCCTCCTGAGATCTGTAGCTGTGGGTGTGTGCCCCACCCCCACCCCCAAGAAGAAACCTACTAAGTGCAATTTCCTCCAGTGCCTTTTGTTCTGGAAACACTTCAGATTACCACCTGCTCCCTCACCCTTCATGTATCTTTGTATTGACCTTTTGTTTGTCTTTGTTTAGTATCTCACCATCCAGTTTAAAGTCATAATCTCAGGAGGTCTCAGATTCTTGTGTTCATGTGCTCAAGGGTTATTCCTAGTCTTCACTCACCAGTCTGTGATTGGGTTGATAGGTGTCCTAACTGCATGGTAATTACAATTTTGAATATCATATATATGCTATGTGTGCAATATACATATATATGGATAGCATATGTTACAATGTAACCAATTTTTTTGCAATGATAAAACTTACACCTGTTTCATAAGCCTGCCATACTGAGACTTAGAAGCCAGAGGCAATTTATAAGTAGATATAAGTATTTGTAATATGTCTGATACCATGCCAGATGAATGAATCATTATGTAATTTCTAAAGACAGTTTCAGAGTTAAGAAGAAAGGAGAAAAATTAGTTTCACCCCTCTCATCTCCAGTATATTCTGTGCAGTGGCCTGACTAAGCTATTCTTTTTTTTCCCTGAAAGTAGAAAATACTTTGTGTCACATAGAAATACACTAATGGGATGACATTGGATTCACCTTGAAAGGGACCAGTTCAGAAGAAAACATTCAAGAAATCCATTGCTCAACATCAGTCAAAGGTGGCTACTTAGGCATATAAATGCTTACCCCAAATCCCTGGCAGGTGAGAAGCTGTGCAATTCACTTGGCTCTTTCACTGACTGTACAAGGCTCTCTGTAAGGAACACTTCTGCCATCCCCTGCATGTGAACTCCACAGCTTGTCTGAGCCAGTATTTACTCTGTCTTAAGGCACAGAAATACATTAGTAGGTTCTTCATGACGTAAAGAATGCTGACTTGGCAATCGAGTCCATGTGGCTCTCAGTGACATCCCCAGATTTCACCTCAATGGATATTGAATATGTACACCTTCAAATAGCCCTAACTCATGCAAAACTTACCATCACAGTTTCAAAGATGCCTTGTATGAGTTAGACTGTCAACAAATATTTGTTGAATAAAATCAGAATTAAATGAATTGAAGAGGACCTTTTGCAGCCATGAGTTGTTACCATCCCCTCATACTATGTGCTGGTGACACTTATGCTCTCTGGTAAGGTGAGGGCTCCATGCCGTAGACTTGGTCAGTTACCAATGCTTCTCTTTCCCACTTGGCTTGTTCTAAAATATAATAAAAGCCTACCTATATGAGAATTATAGGAACAAGATGAGTTTGGAGAAACATGTTCTCCAATCAGCTATTGTAATTAGAGTATCTACCCAGATTCTTGGATGAGAGTCATTTTTCAGCTTATACAAGCCCTCCATCCTTTGCTAATTCCTATTGATTTCTGAGTTGAATAATAGTAAGCAGAAGGTAAGACATCAAATTTCCCCCTCACCAAAAGAACAAGGACCCTGAATCCTAGCATCTCAAGACCCTGACACTAATGATGCGCCCCTAACCACTTCGATCAAAAAAGTAGAAGGAAGTAGATGCTCCTGTGGGGAGGGTGGATTCTGAATGAGACCTTCAGAAATCTTCCAGAGTCAGTTGAAATTATGCATAGAGGAAGCTGGTGCCAGCTCCTATCACGCCTTGGGAACATACGCCCTGTAACAAGGAAGGAGAGGGAAGACAGACTGGATGTGGAAGTAGGTGCAGGAGACTGAGGGCAAGGGCACTGTGTCCTAGACTGACCTTCCCTGCTCCAAAGGATGAGAAAGCCCTAATGCTAAAGGGATTTATCTGACTAACAAGCTCTTATTTCAAAATGCAATTACCCATGGGATGATTAAGTCTACAGCACTGGGGATTGCATTAAACTCAATTAAGTCTCCTTTAACCTGAGTCATTATTTTGGAACAGAAAATTTTAAAAGTGCACATTCTGGTTAAAGAAAGATGAATGATAAAACAATCTTGGACAGCGTTTCCCAAATCTGCTGCCTAAGAACCATCAAAGGACTTTGTGAAAATCATAGATCCTCTGTCTCTTCTCCTGACTTCATCTCACTCTGACTCAGGAAGGGCTGGAGTGGGGGCCAGGAATGGGCATTTATAAAAGTTTCCTGCGTCATTCAGTGATGCTGGCTCGGGCACCAGCTTGGAGGATATCCAAACCTTGAAGGCTGGTCCATTGCCCTTGACCCATCTTCACAGTCTGTTCATCAGCTTGACAAACACTAAACTTGATATTACATCAGTAACGGTCTGGGTGGGAAGCATACATAAACCAGAATGCCAGCTCAGTAATTACAAGAAGGGGTCGCTGTTCTCAGAGATCAAAATGTTCATGTTTGCCATGCAGAGCACCTGAACAAGAAGAGTTTTCATTGGATAATTGCCTGCTGTTGATCTGCAAAAGCACATGAAAGGGATGCTCCAAAAGGCATTTCCCCTCAGGTCCCAGAGAAAGCATAGTGAATGATCTTGGGACTGGATGCCCTGGCCTAGATCTCTTTAACCTTGGTCCCAAATGGAGAGACACTGCCAAATTCTTGCCCCCTGGTATTTTTTCCTAGATTTTATGACAATCACTATTTTCCTTGCTAATGTTATTTACCCTTCACTGATGCATCTCTGGCCACTTTTAATCAATCTGTCCACACCCATTCAAATCTCCTGGGTGACTCCTTAGATCAGTTGTTCTCAACCTGTGGGTTGTGACTCCCTTGGGGGTCAAACAACCCTTTCATGGTGGTTGCCTAAGACTATCAGAAAACACAGATATTTGCATTACGATTCATAACAGTAGCAAAATTACAGTTATGAAATAGCCACGAAAATAAATTTATGGTTGGGGGTCACTACAATATGAAGAACTGTATGAAAGGGTCACAGCATTAGGAAGGTTGAGAACCACTGCCCTAGATGATTAAATGTTCCTCTATTACTCTCTCTGATTTGATGCTTAGCCTAGGGGAGCTTATATCCAGTGCTACTGGCCCAGGGACGGCTGAGGGGAATAAGTAATGAGTGTAACTGAAGTAATAAGAAGATCAAAAAAAGTGTGAATGGGTTCAGAAGCAGACTAGGGCAAAGGGGTGGAAAGTGATTTGGGCTGAGAACTGGAATGTGGTAACTGTCCTGGTTAGGGGTACTGTTGCTATGATTAAACACAGTGACCAAAAGCAAGTTGGGGAGAAAAGGATTTTATGGCTAACACTTCCACATTGTAGTCTGCCGGGGTCCATCCATGACTCGTGTTCAGGTCCTGAGGTGGTAAAGGGCATTGGCTCAAGACAAACTTCTGACCACCAAGTGGGTTGCACTCTAGTGGCCCAGAATAGCTCAGGCCACATGGCCTCTGGCCTCAGCTTGTGTCATGGGACCTCAGCATGGTGTCCAGTGGCAGTACAGACCACAGACAAGATCCTCTGCTGCAGCATGGGCCATGGACACCATCATAGCCCTCCACTCCACTGCTACTGTTCATGGTGCTCATCCCACCGTACTGACATCTCCAAAATGTTGGGGTCTCTTGCTGCAACTAGGCTGCACTTTCACCAATAGCCTTTGTGGGTTCTCTTCAGGGACTTCATCCCTGCCACACAGTGCCAAGTCTCAGCTGCTCTCCATGACCCCTTCATGACGTCAAAAGCAGTACCACCTGGGTGACTCTTAACACGGACAAGTTCAGCTGCCAGCACAAGGTACAACCTTGGCTGCCTCTGGAATACAGCTTCTGTGTGCTGACCTTGAAGAAACACTTCCCAAAGCTTACCTCAATGATGCTAGTCTCTTTTTAATCACAGCTGACTCTTCAACCCCAGCTGATCAGCATCCACTGTCCCAGCAAAGCAAAAGTTTTACTTTGGTGGTTCTTGTCTCTTCTTAATCACAGTAGATTCTTCAGCCCCAGCTGACCAGATACCACAGGTTCTTCAGGCAATGGCTCTGTCTTAGGTAGGGTTACTATTGCTATGATAAATCACGATGACCAAAAGCAAGTTGGGGAGAAACGGGTTCATTTGGCTTGTACTTCCTCATCATAGTCCATCATTGAAGGAAGTCAAACAGGAACTCAAATAGGAAAGTAACCAGAAGGCAGGAGCTGATGCAGAGACCATGGAGGAGTGCTGCTTACTGGCTTGCTCTTCATGGCTTGCTCAGTCTGATTTCTTATAGAACCCAGGACCACCAGCCCAGGTGTGGCCCTACCACAATGGGCTGGGCCCTCCCACATCATTCACTAATTAAGAAAATGCCCTATAGGCTTGCCTATAGGCCAATTTTATGGAGGCACTTTCTCAGTTGAGGGTCCCATCTCTCAAATGATTCTAGCCTATGTCAAATTGTCATAAAACTAAACAAACAAGGCCTTGTATATTCATCATTTTAACAGGCCCTGACTAACTATAGGAATCAGTGTGTGGTTTTGTAAGCTTTTGCTATGAATAATTATTAGACAAAATACTCAGCTAGATAATTTAAGAACTCCTCCAGCCAGGCGGTGGTGGCGCACGCCTTTAATCCCAGCACTCGGGAGGCAGAGCCAGGCAGATCTCTGTGAGTTCGAGGCCAGCCTGGGCTACAGAGTGAATTCCAGGAAAGGCGCAAAGCTACTACTACCAGGAGAAACCCTGTCTCGAAAAACAAAAAACAAAACAAAAGAAAGAACTCCTCCAATACTAAATATGAGGAATACTAGATAAAATAAGACAAATACTTACACATTCACTCTTTTTAATGACATAAGTTTTTTAAATGAAAAGATGAGCTCAGAAAATCCCCAGGCAGTAACAATAACAGGAGAAATAAAAACCAGTGAAACTTAAGTAAGAACTGAAGGTGCCGCAAGGAAGGGGCTGGCCTGTTGAACCCTCCTGGAAGAAGGAGATAAACTTTGAGCCTGGAAGCAGGAAATCAGAACTAAAACTCAACATGAAGCCAGATGATGCAGTACAGAATTCAAAAGAAATGAACAGAAAACAACCCATCAGCCTCAGAAGGGGGTTAAAAATATTCCGTGACACCCTCTGGTGTCCAAATTCTTGCCTATGGCATCCTGGAAACTTTATGTCGACGTGAAAGCATACAATGTGGCTCTCACAGCTGCTGCCTGATCCTGGCATGGCTCCCAAGCAAATACAACACTTCCCTTCCATCACCACCACCCCAGGTGGGCTCTGCAGGGGTGTTCAGAGATTACATCCTAAGTGAAGGCAGACTGATACTGTAAAACAGTAAAGCATATGGGGAATCATACTAATAAAGAGAATCAACAAACAGCACAGAGGGCAGATTTAGAGCTTTGAAACACTATAATTCATGAAAGAGAATTATTTTTAGAAACGTTTTTTAAATAGGACTTAAGGGAGAAAGTGGGAGAGTCTGAAGAAATGACTGGGCTGTTTGGCAATGGAATGAAGCAGAACTTTCAGAAATCAAAACTAAACAAGAGCTGAAAGTCTATGGCAGAGAAAATACCTGTATACCATATATCTAACAAGCCGCTTGTATCCAGAATACATGAAGAATCTTCTAAACCCAACAGTAAGAAAACATCTTGATATTCAAATAGTAGAAAGATGGCAAAGAAAAACTTGAGAAGAACCAACAGTGCTGGGTTTTAGAGAAGTGCAGCTTAAAACCGTGTGAGAAATAACCTCATGCTTGCTACCATGGCCAACATGAAACAGAAAATCCCCTGGCAATGCTAAGTACTGACAAGGATGCACAGACACCAGATCTATTGGATATTGCAGGTGACAGTGTAGTGGTACAGTCACCCTATAAATCAGCTTTTGTGTTTAGAAAATTAAATGCACAATTGTATGACAATCAACATGTTTGTTCATACAGAAATGTAGTCTAGATGTTCATGAAGCTCTATGTAATCTCACAAATCCAGACACATCTTACTTGCCCTTCAATAGGAGGAGAAAACAACCTCTGGCCATACAATAAATGCTACTTAGCAATGAAAAGAGATGAGCTGTGATACACATGACTTGGATTGCTCTTTATATCACAGTGCTAAGTGAAAATATCAGCCTCAGAGGGTCACATGTACTGTGCATTTCTATTTATGGAGATCTCTCAAAGCTGCAACCAGTTAGAGAGGGAAAGCAGCTGAGTGGTCATTACAGGATAAAGAAAGGGAAGGCGGTTTTATGTTTATGAAGACACAGACAGGAAGGAGTTCATTTGTAATAATGGGTCAATTCTGTATGTCACTTGTTGTGGTGGTTATATGAATTCATAGTTTTAACAAATGTTATCGCAAGTATATGCAAAGGTACTGATATATAATTATATGCATAAACTGTGACTTCTATATTGTATCAGATAGCATGGTACCAATCAACATCTTGGCTTCAACACTGCATTATTATAGGGTGACACTGGGGAAGCTGGATTGTGAGTATGTGGAAACTTAATCTACTATTTTTACAACTGATAGTGATTCTATAATACTGAAAACTAAGGTTACTTCAATATATATGAAATTCAATGGATAGGCTGTAAACCAAAAAGAAAAGAGGGGCAAGATGGCTTAGTGGATAAAGGCACTTGCTATACAAGCCCAGTGACATAAGTTTGGTGCCCAGTTTTCCTCTGACCTCCACACACATTCTGTGGTACACACACTCACATACATACAAGGAACCCACACACAATAATAATAATTTTAGAAGAGGAAAATAGAATTAATGAACTGAAAGATTGATTTGATAAGACTATCTGAATTTAGCTCAGGGAAATGAAGAGATGTAAATGTAAGCATCAGAAGAAGGAGGACAAAGTGAGATGCCCAACATAAATCTAATGTGGTTGTCATTGTTATTGCATAGATCCCAGGCTGGCCTCAAACTTGTTATATGGCTGGGATGACCTTGAACTTCCAGTCATCCTGCATCCACTTCCTGAGTACTGGGATTGCAGGTGTGTGTTACCACAGCTAGTTCTTTCAGGGCTGGGGATTGAACCCAGGGCTTTGTGCATGCTAGGTCAGCACTCTGTCCACTGAGACACATCTTCAGCCGCACTGATGAGGTTTTAGAAAAGAATAACTAGAAAAAGTAAAGGAAAGAGAATATTTCAATACGTAATAGCTGAGAAACTTAAAAATTTTGTTGAAAAATATAACCCTGAAGATTTAAGAAGCACAGCCATTTATAAACAGAATAAATAATAAAGCAATTTGTAAACATAGTGACTAAAGAATACCAAAGAAAAAGTTTAAAAATAGCTTGTGAATTTTGTCCATTGCTAGTCATAATTTTCTTTTAAGTGAGAAATCCATCACTGGTTATTCTCTTGTGTTTACCCCTGAACTCCCTGAGCCAAATGCACTGAAACCTAGACCATACAGCACTGATTTCTTGGGGAAAATTACGATAGACCCTGTACTGTGGAAACAGTGCAGTGCCATTTACGGGAGCAATGGGCACTGAGTAGGCAGGCACAGGGTTTGAGCTGGGAGGAAACTTGAGAAACACAAGCCAGTCTGTAGAGTGTCCCTTAGCCTGTTTCCACTGCTATAAACAACAAGTAAATCCAGCTCACTGATTCCATAAACCCGGCCCTGGTACCAGTTCACATAATCCATGGAGTGTGGAAGGGCACATGATCAGCCCATGCATTCCTTCTTCTTTAACTACCAGCACAGCACTGAGCTGAGAAAACAGCTCTGAAAGATCACATAGGCCCTGTCTATCTTCACCTCTTATAACTAGTGGCTGTAACTTTTCAGCATCTCAGGCAGTTCTGGTGGAAATGCCAGCCCAGTGGTGACCTACAATATAGAGTAGTGGGGCTGACACTTGAAAGCTCAGGTTCTCTTTCAGAGTTTCCTTTTTACCCACCTCTAAATGTCTAAAAATGGAAGCACAATACGTTGTTTATCTCATAAGAAGTAGAGTGGTATCACTCTATAGTTCACAGATGTTTATTTTTATCAGCATAAGCTGTAGGGAGAATGGAAGTCGTTGCTTCATGTATTTTCCGTAAACACTTACTGGGAGTGATCATTGTCAAATTAGAGAAGACACTCCTTGAGAAGAGGCTGTAGGAGAATCAGCACAGCATGTTGAATCCTTTTGGTGAATGAGTGCATCAGGCTTTCACAAAAGCAGATACACGTGCATTGAGCGTGCACTTAAGAGTGTGCAAGAAATGGACTTTCACACACAAGTGCTCTTACACGGGACTTCAGTGATTGTCCTCATTGGAAACCTTCTCAGTACTGTATTAGCCACAGGTTCTGACTGACAAAGACATTCCCACAGGCTGCAGATAGAACGATTCTGAAGTTCTCAGGCCCAGAACTATGAATGACCTTGAATAACTATCCAGAAAGAAAGGGTGACATTGCTTTCCATACTTTAGTGTGTGGATGAGAAGGTTCCCAGGATCAATGGTTGGATCTGCTTTGTTCTGAGGATTGAGGTCATGTTGACGTCATGTAAAGAAGATTACAAAAATCACATCTCTCCCTTCCTCCCTTCCTCCCTCCCTCCCTCCCTCCCTCCCTTCCTTCCTCCCTTCCTTCCTTTCCTCTCTCTCTTGCTCTTTCTTTCTAGATTTGTTTTACTTTTAGTTGTGTGCATATGTATATAGGTATGTGTATGTGAATGCAGGTGCCTGTGGAGTCCATAAGGGGGCGCTGGATTTTCTGGAGCTAGAGTTACAGGCAGTTGTTAGCCACCTTGCTTGGTTGCTGGGAACCTAAATGTGGGTTCTCTGCAGGAGCAGTTTGTCCTCTTAATTGCTGAGCAATCTCTCTAGCCTCCCTTCCCCCTTTCCCCCTCTTCCTCCTTCCTTCCTTCCTTGGTGCTTGGGATGGAACTCAAGGCCTCAAGTACTCTATAATTGAGCTACATCACCGGCCCAACCAGAGGTGAGTTGGGTTTTTCATATTTAGTTGCATATGCTAACTGAATACAATAATGTATTTCATTGTGACATTTTCATACACGCATATTCTATACTTTGATTGCATTCAGCTCTTCCATTGCCTCTGTAGCACCTTTTCTCTATTCCCCCCTAGTTCTCTTCCCAAATAGCTTGGGTGAATTTTTAATAAGCAAAGGTTTGACCTACAATTCACAAGAGAGATACATCTGCAGGGCTTTCACATCATTATACAAATTGGCATTCAACTGTACTGTTTACTCATCCCTTAGGTTTTCATGAAATCTTCCTCTCTTCCTTCTACTTCTTCCTTCATTGTCTCTTACATCATTTATTCAAATCATTAAAATCCTTTCGAATCCTACCATTAAATAAAAGTAATGAGAAATGGAAAATCACTGGCAAACATAAGGAATGACTGGAAATTCTGACTAGCCAACACACATGTGTATGTTGCTGATCATCACACCAATAAACTACAGCTGGCTGACATGATGGCTGCCTTTGAAAAGTAAACATTATGGCAGTAAATGTTCTAAAATGACATCAAAGTATTCTCATCCCCCACTTTCCCAAACAGACGATTCTCATCTGGTTGTCCAGGCGGTATAGGACTCCTCCAGGTCACACCCTTGCTTTTCACAAACCTCCAGGCTGTTTAGTTCTGTGCTCTCTGCAGCTGTTAGATTTCTGCTACGTAATTGCTCTTTCTTCCAGCTACCTCTCTTGTCAAGGGACCTGCTCACAGGCTCTCATATCCAGTGTGCAAAACAGGATGACTCTTGTGTTCTGTTCTTTGTGTTAATGTTGTAGTAACTTCTAGTCCCGACCAAAATATCTTCAAGGATGCTAATTACATTTCTATGGACCATCAACATAAAGTCTGTAGAATAAACGAGAACATGTGCCTCCAACTTTATCACGACAATTTGAAATCACATGGAACAAAGGATCTTGAAGGAAGTGCAATCCCGTTTAGGACTGGTCCTCATCAAAGCGGTGGGCAGGGCACGTGCTGAGTGCGATCTGCCTGCGCTCAGGGCATTCCTCATTTAATCCCAGTAACCGTATGACTGACAGAGTGGTGCCAACAGCTCATTTTCACAGATAAGAAAACTAAGGGATAAAAAGGACAAAGCATTTTCAAGTCCCCACAGTTAGAATGCCCCATTGTGAATCCAGGCATCCTGGTTCCAGGGCCTGCATGTGAAGTTCTATGCCACATCCTCAGGAAAGCTCTCTCTTTCACACTGATGTATTTTAGAAGCTCATCATCCTACATACTTTATTACAGATGAAAGAATGAATAAGAAAGACACCTCCTTTCCCCACTTAATCCTAGCCCCATGCCAACTCCCCCAACACCTCATTCCATTCTCCACAATCACAAGAAAAGGGAGAAGTCTCAAAGAGTACCCAGCTCCATGACAGCCACTTTTCCAATGAGTCTCTACTAATCGAAAAGATCTTGTCTTTGTTTTCTAGATGTTTATAACTTGAACTTGAAACAATGCAAGGAGGCATAGAACAAGAGCATACAGGCATGAGAGAAAAACAGAGTTTATATCAAGTTTAACAGCCAGTCTATGAGATTTAAGATGTGTAACTGGCAAGCAGCCTCCAAGGCAAGTCCAAAGTCAAGTTCCAAAAGGATTTGTCTCCTTGTGGTGAGAGCTGTGAAATGGCACTGCATTTGGAATGCTTGAGTAAAACGTCTTATGATTTTATGCATCTTTTTGCCTTTCTCCGGTCAATTTCACTGTAAGTTCCCAGCTCCCTTTAACTGGCCATCCTCCTCTGTGTCTGCCTTTATCACTTTGGTCCAGATATCCACTTCGGGGCCCTTAGTGGGACACTTGTCTTAGAAGTGCCTTTGCACTTCATCAGTGAGCAGAGCACAGACCTGATGGTCTTGTGTGGCACCTCTCCACGGCTCCCAGTGTGTCGCTCTGCAGCTGCGCACAGAGCTGACTTCAGCTGCTGCTCCTGTTCTATCTCTAATGTGCTGATATGGTCTCTAGATGAAGAAGGAGAGAGAGAGCAGGCAGAGGAGTGGGAAACGGAAAACGTGGTCACATTGCAGTGAGGGGAGTCAGGGCAGACAGTGCCTCCTGTAAGGAAGAACAGACATGGATGGGAATGTGATGTTATCCATCAACAGCCTGGAGAGCATGAGAGAAAAGTACCTGAGATCGCCAGCCAGAGGAGGCCAAAGAACAGCTTCGGGGAGTGAAGTTCTAGGGAAAAGCCTAACTCAACATCTTCAACAATGGAGGTGACCAAGGACGCCACTGCCCTCTGCTGCTAGAATTGATTTAATTAAACAGGGTAGGTTCTGGACTATTCACAGATCATCCTCCACAAACCAGGGACTTTACGCCTCTAAGTCATTTTCAGCACAGTCTTATGAAGGAGGTGTTTGCACTCATTTTACTACCAATTCTTAGACATTTTACAGTTAAAATGAAGGCCAGGCTAGGCTTGGTGGTGCCTGCCATCCTAGCTAGTTGAAAGTTTGAGTCTGGAAGATTGCAGGTTCAAGGCTAACCCAGGCAACTTAGTGAAACTATGAAGGAAGGGCTGAGGATGGTCTTAGTGGTTGAGTGCCTGCCTAGTGTGTGAGGACTTAAATTCAATCCCGGGACAGAAAAAAAATTGAAACCCAGGACTGAGGATGGTGGTGTAAGTCTATGATGTCCAGCACTCAAGAGGAATGAGGAGATCGGGGATGGTATGTTTGAGGCAGCCTGGGGTACATAGCCATATCTTGTCTCAAAACAAGCAACAGAATCCAGAGAAGTACTCTAACTTCGTAAGAAGCACAGACAGTGAAGTCCTTAGGGTCTAAATTCCACCAGGACTGGAGTCACCATTTAAGTCACTGCCCTCTTTGCCTACGTCACAATGCTTGGAGAGGAGGATGTTCTGGACAAACAAGGAAAAATGAATGGAGCCCAGTGTCAGAATCAGGTCCCGGTGATTGCAACGTCCATGCACGTTCCAGGTAAAGCCTGCTGCTTCTCACAACAGACTCTCTCCAAGGCTAGGGCTTGTCCTGCTACCAAGTGAAAAAAAAGAATGGAGCAGTGTTCATGGGGTGGAGCGTTCAGCAGACAGTAACTTCATTTTGCAAATTACCTCGCTGATAAGTCAGTGAAACAATCAAGTTGATCTAAGCTGAATTCATCTTTTAAAAAGTTTTACTTTTGAGATCATGTGTATGCAAAGCTTACCAGCAATTAAGTATGTATGAAATTTAAGAAACATATTTCAGGAAGAAAGTACCCACACCCATCCCAAGAGACAACTGTGGCCAACTTGTTTCAAATTATAGGAGACAATTTTTCATGTGTTTTTCTGGAGAAGATTATTGTGGTAAGGTGGCATTCCTGCATTTTTATTCCAGAAAACAAACACGTGGGAAAGAGCATCACATGAAGCTAATTATTAGAATTTGAAAGGAGACTCGAATTTAACTTCTTTTGGATACATGTGTTGAGACATTTTAAAGAAAAAAGAGGCATTTTCCCATTAAGGAAACTTTTTGCTACATTCTTTTTCCATTTATGTTTTCTAATTGTTTTGACTATGGAGCTTCTTTCATTGGGCCCAAATTGAGCTGTGGGCAGTGAAGCTGGGTGGTCCTCTGAAAGCACCGTAGAAGGAAACAAATTTCAGCTCTGTCTCCAGTTAGACGCAAGGCTGAGGGTAAGCCAGGCCTTCCAAATGTCAGTTTTCCCATCTGCCAACCAGGACCATATTCACTGTGAAGGTTGGTTTAAATGATAAAAGGTGACACTTAGAAACTTGAAACCATTTGGTAAGAAATCTAAACTCATTGCAGAAACCTAAGACATCATCAATGTCTCTTTCCTAAAAGGTGCTTCTAACCCATTCCTGTCAGAAATATCTTCAGGCAGTCAAAGCTGCCATGGGTTTTCTTCAGCTCATCCTCGTCAGGAAACAGAATTGTGCCACTTCTCAAGAACCCTGCAGGCAAGGCTCCCCTGAAGCATTGAGATAGGAGGCGTGTCTTCACTCATCTCATGAGCTTTGGGTATCAGTGACTGCCTCCTGGGGGCTTCCAGGTTCCTGAGCCCTTGAAGCCCTGTCCTTCCGGAGTCATTTATTCCCTGGAGATCGCAGAATAGAGGAGGAATTCCACACTTCTATTTGTATATTTCCCACGGGGAAATTAAAAAAAGAAAATCATGGCCAGCAGACTAGGAAAGCCCCTGGCATCTGAACCCTGGTCTGTGACTTTTTCAGAGACGAGAGGTGAGTTTGCAATGCTCTGCCGGCGCCTCGCAGTGCTGTGCTTAGAATCAGGCCTGGCTCGCACTCAGCCAGTTACTTTCCTATTGGTGTATGCAGTGAGTCTGCTTTCTCTCCCGGGGCCAGGAGCCAAACCTCCAGCCTTGGGCTGACACAACCAGGGCCTCCCTGATCAGCACAGCCCTTAAGCTGTCAGAGTACAAGTGCAGATGCAGCAGATCACAGGGAGAACACAGACTGGGAAGTCCCAGGTGTTAGGACCTAGGTTCACATTTGAGGATTACCTGGACAAAGGTAATGGTCTATGACAATGTTTGCCAATCATCATCATCTACCGTACAATAAAAATGGTTGGGGCTGGAGAGATGGCTCAGCCATTAAGAGCTCTGGCTGTTCTTCCAGAGGATCCAGGATCAATTCCCAGCACCTACATGGCAGCTCACAACTGTCTGTAACTCCAAGATCTGACACCCTCACACATATACACATGCAGGCAAAATGCCAATGCACATAAAATAAAAAAAAGTTATTTTTAAAATGTTTAAGAAATAAACAATAATAAAAAGTTACAATCTCCCCCTTTATTGTATGGGATGTGTTTCAAGTCCCCCATCTTGAAAATCTGAATAGTACTGAACATTAAATACACTACATTTCATTCTTACCATAGACTTTAGCAATCTCAGCATGTTAATCTCTCATTTCTGTCCTTTTCAAGTCAAGAACTGTCACCTTTTCACTTAAGAGAATTATGTTACAGTTTCTCTTGGGTATGTCTGAACTACAAATATCACTACTCAAGCTTTGGAGCCATTATTAAGTAAAATAAGTGCTACTTGGGCAAATGCATTATATTCTGAGACAGTCCATCTGCAGAGATAACTACTAACGGGTAGCATATACAGTGTGGATACGTCAGATAAAGATGATTGACATCCCAGAAGGGATGGAAAGTATGGCGAGTATCATTAGACTACTCACAACAGTACACAATTTAAAACATACAAATTGTTTATTTCTGGAAATTGTTTATTTCTGGAATTTTCTATTTAATATTTTCAAACTACAGTTAACTCTGGTCAGCTGAATTCACAGCAAGTTAAACCATGAATGGGGGCGGGGGGAGTCTTTAAATACATCATCCCATTCTTCATAACAGTTAACCCTCCCCTTTTGGTCCATCTTTTGCCAGTGAGTAAACTGAGGCATAGAGGCCAATACACAAAATATTCACTGAATACTTACTGCTTTTCAGATTTGGGGCATGTAACACCAAGCTGCTGAAGAACTTTTGGCCAAATACTTTTCACAATACATTGTTGCGGACAGGAGCTAAATGTAGACCTGCTTCCTTGAGGTGTTAGCCTTTTTATTCATTCACCTGTGCATTCAGTCAGTAGCAAAGCTCTGCACACCCACTATGTGCTGGGCTCTGTGCCAGTGCCGGAAATGAACTGGGCCTTAGGTACCTGATTCCTGTCCTGCTTGGTAGACACCTTGCCAGGGTAGAGGAGCTGCCTGTCTGCTCTCAGGAAGTCATGGCCCTACCTCCAGTTCTAAGGTCATTCTGTAAGGCCCTGGTTGGTTTCTAATTGAGCCAGAAGCATGGTAATAATGAATCTAGGTGATTTTTCTTTTCATTCGAGGACAAAAGCATTTTCTTTGTTAGAGAAAATGCCAGTTCTGAAGAGATGAGATCATTTATAAATGGCACGAATTTCCTGTGCCTTCCAAAGTGGGTACCCCCTAAGGTCTGGCCTCTGGCACTGCATGACACAGACCAGTGAAGGTTGAAAGGGGGTTGGCTGTGCGCTGGGCTGCGTCAGTGCCTCTCTGAGATCCACCCACATCATGGTGCGTCAGCTGCCCACGCGTTACTTAGGCCGAGGACGTACTTCTCTGACCTCCTTTACCGGATTGTGCGTGGCGTGTGTATAGATTTGATTAGTGTGTGTTGGATGGCTCTGATTCCTGCCGCGGCAGGAGGCTGAGTGCTCTGCGCAGACGCCCTCTGCCTGCTGAAACCAAAGGGGTTAGCAGCCCCCCAGCTCCATCTGTTGACTACTTTGGGCAACTGTCATTGGCTCTTTGAGAGCCCTCGGTCCAGAGGCTCTGACTCTTCTAGCATTGTGACTTCGACATTAATTCAGAAATAAATCATGCATGACTAATCCTTGCATTGCAGACAATGTAATTTAGACTTTGTCCTTAATATTCAGAAAGGAAAATATGGATGTCTTTATTTCTTATTCATGTCATGTAAGAGGCGGGCTGTGTGGCTCAGGCACCAGATAGAAAAACGACTACTGCTTGTCACTTTTTCTCCTGGGGACAATTAAACCTCTTTAGGAGTCTGTTTCTGTGCTTCCTTGCTTTACCTGCTTTCATGATGTCCCCAAACCCATCCGTCTCCCAGCCCCTGTGGTGGTCACATCCTCCTCTGGCATATCCACCACAGTGCCAAAATGGCTGCTTTGCTGCTTAGTAAGGTTTCTGTTTTTGTTTCTTTCGGTACTTCTTCTGAAATGTTATCCTGGCTTTTGCTGTGTGTGTGTCCAATTTCAAGCCAATCAAACGCTTTGATGCACAAGAGAACAGGTAGCTACCAGCCTTAACTTCTGCTGTTCTACAGTAAACAGGTACCGAGAAGGAAGATGGAATTTTTCTTAATTTGCTTTTAGGTCAAACTTAACCTTGACTGTCTAGATTGACAGATATAAGGTGAATTACATAACAAGAAATTCTTGGCCTGTTTTCTCACCACCACCACCACCCCACGAAATTTAAGGAATGCTATTTCTTTTCTTTCTGGAAGTCATTCAGCCGGAAGCACCTTAGAGAGCATTCCTTCTCAGTTATCAGAAGGCCTGTGTCCTAAGTTAGAGCACCCAGACCTCCACTCACACGTGTTTGCACCTTTTCCAAAAATAGACTTGGGCCACCCAAATCTCACAGGATTTCTGAGATTTTAATAGTATCTCTCAGCAGTACTCGGGGATTGTCTCTATTGAGTCCTAGGCAGGCACTGTATACATGATAACTTTACAAATGTGTAGATGAGTGAATGGAGGCTGTGGAGAAGCTTCATTTGGGATTTCCTAAGACATCTAACCGATTACACTGAGTCCCTGTGCTACCTTTCCCTTGGACCCGCCTTCCCTGTCCATCAGATTTCATCTACCTGTTGCTTTAAAAGCATAGCTGTTGACTCTGACATCAGAACGCAGGAATAGCTTTCCGGAGGTGGCCTGGTCTGGGGAAAAGGCATAGTCTTTGAAGTTGGGTGCACATGGATTTGAATTTCAAGGCACTTCCTGGTATGAAGCCCATGGTGAGGGAGTCAGTGACTTGTCTGGTCCCTATTTTACTTAGCTGCAATGTAGGAAAATGAATCCCAATTGCTGAGGATCACTGGGAAAGTTAAAGGACTTAGGTATACAACGTGCCTGATGCATGCATTCAGTACCTTTTGTGCATATTTCTTGTTGCACATTTGAACATCACCATGTTAACTAGGTTCATAAAAGGTGCCACCAACTCCATACCATGCTGCTGATAACAGGAAACGATTCAGGAAAGATTTCCCTAACCACAGTTAAGCTGTATGCACTGGTAGAAATGTTCCCCTAATAAATAGAAGACAGAATGTGAAAGAAAGGCATTTTTGTGTTTGAAATGATTAACCTCCATTTTTGTGGTGTAATTGCACATATGTGACCTTGTTTTGTGTTTTATCTATATAATATTTTCTCCTTAGACTAGCTATAATTGACTGAGTACTTACAATGGTTTCCACTAGATGCTATTCATATAAAACACTACTCCTATGGAGGGGACATTATACTACAAATAAATCTCAGAGAAATCAAGTGACTTTCCCAGGCCCCACAGGTCTGGCTGACTGTAAGGCCCCCTCATGATTTTAGTGGATGTGTGCATTTACGAATGCATCTTTCCAAGGACTGCTCACTGGTTTGTGAGTTAATGAGGGCCTTTTCCAGGTTCCCAGCAAACTTTTCTTGGATGCACGAACCTTCCCTTTCCTCAGGCTACTTGTAAGCCACAATATGTCTTTGTGAATGGCTACAAAGTTAGTGGAAGAAATGTCCCCCTTATGTGCAAAGTGTTACTTTCACTTTGATGAAACTACCCTTGTAAGAAGTCTGGAAATCCATTCGGCATTCTGTAGGCATCATGTATGTTCTTTTCACTTACTAGTCTAGTCTGAGTCTTGTCTAGCTCCTCAACCTCCATTCTCCCTGGTTTGCATTCACACTGTACTGCTTCTTGTTCTGGAAGAAGCCATGCTTTTCCAGTCTTAAGGTCTTCACATAGCGCTCCAGGTTCCAGCCGCATCAGTGCCTTCCTGAAGAGAGTCTGTTGGCTTATCAAGCCTTAGCTCAATGGAAAATTCCCAGAAACACTCTCTGACCATTTGGGTTCTCAATTCCTGTGCAACAATCCTCAAATCCTGATGGCTTAAAACAGCCACCATTCACTTCCTTGTTTATGATCTGCAGTGGAATTCGGTCTCATTTCTACCTCCTGTGGCATTGGACCAGCTTGACCAGCTTTGGTCTTCACTCAGATGTCTCATTATTTATTGCCCGATCTTATGGAGGCATTTTCTTAACTGGGGTTCCCTCCTCTCAGATGACTCTAGCTTGTGTCAAGTTGACATGAAACTAGCCAGCACAGTGTCCTTTCTTTTGCATTCTACTAATCAAAGCAAATCACAGGGTGAGCCCAGACATAAAAGAAGGAGGAAAGACCTCATCTCTTGGGATGACGAGTGCTTCAATCGCCAGGAGAGAAAGCTGATGGTCATCTTTGCAGCTGTCTTACCACATACTCCTAGAACGATCCCTTGTGTTATACAGCATACCAGCTTCTTCTCTACAAAACTAAGAACAGGTACAAGTGCTTCTCAATGCCTGTCATTCTCTCATCACCTTCCACATCAGCCACTGAAAGTACATAGTATGTTCATTACTAACTATATGTGTGGAGTGAACTAATAAGTGAACAGAAGATGCTCACACTATATAGTCCAAGCACATGGTGCACTGTACAGACAAGTTAGCACCCATGTAAATTTTAAATTTAAATTATGTCTATGTAGTGAGAGTGTCTATGCTGGGGGATGTTCTGTATGGCAAATGTGTTGCTCTGATTGGTTAGTAAATAAAACACTGATTGGCCAGTAGTCAGGCAGGAGGAAGTATAGGTGGGACAAGGAGGAGAAGAATTCTGGGAAGTGGAAGGCTGAGTCAGAGACACTGCCAGCCGCCAAGATGACAAACAGCATGTGAAGATGCCGGTAAGCCACGAGCCATGTGGCAAAGTATAGATTTATAGAAATGGATTAATTTAAGCTATAAGAACAGTTAGCAAGAGGCCTGCCACGGCCATACAGTTTGTAAGCAATATAAGTCTCTGTGTTTACTTGGTTGGGTCTGAGCGACTGTGGGACTGGCAGGTGAGAGAGATTTGTCCTGACTGTGGGCAAGGCAGGAAAACTCAAGCTACATGTCTATCCACATAAGTGCAGGTGCTTGAGGAGGCCAAAGGCATTGTTACCTCCTGGCATTGGTTACAGGTGGTTGTGAGATGCCTGATGTGGGTACTGGGACTCAAACTCCAGTCCTTTGAAGGAATAGTGTATGCTCTTAACTGCTGAGCCATCTCTCCAGACCTTTTCCTTAAAAAAAAAAATAGGATTTATTTTTAAATAAGGTCTCATGTATACCATGCTGGCCTCAATCTTGCAACATATACAAGACTCAAGAAGGGCCTCAAACTTCTGATCTTCCTACCTTCAAATAACTATGATAGGATTATAGGCCTGCATCAACAGGTCTGGCTTATGCTGTGATGTGAATCAAACCCAGGACACCTTACATGCCAGGCAAGTGCTCTACCAACTGAGCCACATCCCCACCCTAGATGTGGTTTTCTTTTCTTGGTGAGCATAAATTTGACATTTAAAGTCACATGGCTCTTCCCTGTCCTCTGGAAATATGGACAAACATCTCACGGAGACTGAAATTCAATAATCTTGAAGGGCACAGAAGAGCTTAAGTCTTTACAAGTGCATGGAAAATTCTGGCTCCTCGGGAAAAAGCAGCAATGATGTTGTCAGCAGTTTGTCTTAAGTTGTTGCAACATGCCTTGTTTTTTGGTGCCTGGAAAGTCTCTGCTGCAATGTTAGAATAAATTGTCTCACTGGTGTTTGTCTGTGCGTAGATGTTTTAGGAAAATGTTGGAAAATCCCTTTCCTGCCCCATTTGTCTTCTTTTTTTTAAATTATTATTATTAACAAAAACCAGAAAGGATTTTTTGAGAACTTCAAAACCAAATGTGGCCATGCAGCACTCATGGGAGTTTGTTTTAGAAGCTCATATTTTAAAAACTAAACTAACTGCAGACTTAGAGAATGACAGAAAACTTTTAGAACCAGAAGAAAAGAGAGTGAGCGAGCAGGGAAAAAATCAGTCACTATGCATTCCTTTTGATGTTGTTGTCCAAGAGGATAGAACAGGATGTGAGGCCCAGGGAAACTGGGCCCATTCGGCCAGAGCAGAGCTTGAAAGCTCTGGTTTTGACCTATGAGTCATCTGATGCATTACGGCAAATGTGCAGCGGGCTCTGGCTGCTGCCGGCTCTTCCATCGTTCTCCTGCTTGACCAGTTGATCTGGTCCAAGGAGGATGATAAGCAAAGACCGGATTATCACCGTGTCTGCACTGTTTCCCTCTGCATTAACCATGTGTAGATGCCAGGAGTGCTCTCAGGCATCCCTGAAACCATGCCTGTGGGCATTAAAAAAAAAAAACAAACAGCTTAGTAAGGAAGAGATCTGAGTGGCTTGAACTCACTCCCCCCAACACACACACACACACACACACACACACACACGTACACACACACACATCTACACGTTTGTACATATATACGTTTGTAATGTGTGTGCAGAACTCTCTTTTCCAGCAGGTTGAAAGGACAGTGTTGAGTTAGAAGAAGGAAAGTAAGCAGAGCCTCCACGCCTCATACACCAAACAGTGCAGTCTCAGCACATGGGGAGTTTCCATTTGCATTTCTAGGTCTGGGTCCAGCATTTATTTCTTTATAAATATCTATAAACAACGTCTCTGGGCAACTCTCATTAACCAAAATCAACAAGTTCTGGAAGCAGAATAATGACTTCAGTTTGGTCCTTACTTCTCGGGAAAGCTCTCCTGTTCTAAAACCACTCCCGTCCCCTGCATACACCTTCCCAGGAAAACAAGTCGTGAGCTTTTTCCCCCGCTGAAGAAGGAATGATTTCTTGTGCTCAGTGTATTAAGTATCAGAGACAAATAACTTCAAAACATTCCATCAAAAAGCACCATAAATTTGCTGATCTTTCCAATTAAAACTAATTTTTTTAGAAGTGTGTTCATTGGCTCCTAGCATATCTGTCTCAGGATAGGTTGCCTAGCAACCGGCCCCAAGTCAGCCCCATTCCTTCTTGCTCTTTTCTCTACCGTGGTTCCTAGAGGCTCCTTTCCTGATTGCTTCTCTTGCAGAAGCAGGTTTTGAACACCCTGTACCTACAAGGATAGCTTGGAAATGGTTTGAGATAAGATCAAGGTGGCCCTTAAAGGCCAGTGTCATCGGAAGCAGGGTTATGACAAGATCCTAGCTGGCTGCTGCTTAGGAGACTGTGAGATAACAAACATCCCATAGCTATAAGCATGAGAATCACACAGAAATCAGAGGATAGTGTCAGGCCGTGCCACCTGAAGAAGCAGTGGGTCAGAGAAAGACCTGTAAGTGCTAGGTGGGTGTGCTCAGTCTGAAGAGTCCGGAGAACCCCAAAGCTTACCTTTTCCTCCAGGATCTTCCATGAGGCCTGTCCCCAGAGACAGAGGCTCTTTAAATGACCATGTCACTTTCTTTGAGTCACAAAAACCTTGTTAGGAAATTGACACATTGGGATGGCTCCTAATGATGTCCCCAAATGTCTACTGTGCTACCACTCTCCCACATGGCTACTTCACAACCCAGACTGAGCCACATGGAGCTCCTCTTCCCAAAAGTCACATGACTAGTCTAAGCTGAGCAGTGGTCCTTGGCTTAAGAATCAGAGTAACCCCCTGGGAATTCTATAAGCATGCTTCCAGCCAATGGATGTAACTTGTCTTCACCAGGGGAGGAGGATCAAACCATGCCTTAGAGGTAAACCAAGATGAGACTGTGACCCGATGGTACTCCAGGCAGCTCTAAGTTCAGCCTTTTCCCTGACTGGGTTACATGAGCTATTTGATACCCCATTTTGGAATAATCAAGTTCAAGTTGGACCTCTACAACTTGCAGTTTAGGTAACTCTGTGTAGTATCGTATTGCTAGGGAGCCCTTGTGGTATTGCTGTGTTGCTAGCTCAAACTTTTAGACAAGAGAACTGAAGCTTAGAGTTTAGTTGGATCCCTCATCACCACACACACACACACACACACACAGAGAGAGAGAGAGAGAGAGAGAGAGAGAGAGGGACATACACACACAAACTTAGGCAGGTGCAAGGCTTTCAACCTCCATAGGTCTGGGCTTTGAAACTAGTGGATTTTTTTTATTTATATAGTGTTGCTTTCCAATTAGTCCTATAACCAATCTGGCAAGAATGGAAATATTTTAGAGACACATGTACCCTCCTATTGGTTATCAGTGTACTGAGACAATGTTTCTAAAGAAATTGGGATTTCACCAGGAATTTCATGATGGGAGAAGAAAAAGGCTGAAGCCTGGTGCCAGCCAGAGGGGAAAGCTATCTCCCAGGAAGAGATTTCACACAGTACTGACAACGCATCAGAGGAGTCCTGAGAGTGTTGATGAGCTAGACCATGCCTTGACAGGACTCTTTAGCTCTGGATTCTGCTTGATGTCTCTTTAAACCTAAGCCTCACGCTAACATTCTACTCATAGACTTGAGGTGGGGGTGAGTAATCAGATCTTTCGTTCTTCTCAGTGTGGTCACACCGAATAAATCTCCTTTTTCTTCTTTTCACTATTATGTGTTTGTTTAATTGGATTATTGGAGACAAATGGCCAAGTCTGGCTTATTAAGGCTGTCGGGGCTCAAGCTCCGAAGCCTAGTAACTCTGGTGGCAGTTCCACAGTTGTTGCTTTCAAGAGGAGGCAGATAGGCATGCTTGATTCCCCGCACTTTTCCCGTGGTCCTTTAGTGACGCCATCTGTGACATTGTCTACTGCCCAGAGCCATGAAAAGCAGATCTGCTCATTTTACAAATGTTCTTTGGCTTCTCCAGATGGTAGCTCTCCTGCTTGATCCAGTTTCCCCAGCTTTGGAAGTCACAATACAGGCAATTTGCAACCTGCTACATAAGGGAGGAAGTAGAGACTGTGTGTCTGGGAACACAGATCCTTAAGGACCGAGGGTAGGAATGTGGAAATGTGTGCTGAGGGCTCTACCCCTGTATGGAGCAGACCACTGCTTCATTAAGATGGGGGCCACAGAGGTTACAACCCTGAGGCATCATAGTAGCTGTTCTCAGTTATGAGCAAATGTTTGGCCCAACTGAACATCCTGGGGCGTGGGGGTTGAAGATGGGAAGTAATCACACTCCGTCCTTCAGCTTGCTCACCTCTTTACTTGCGTTCTCTAAATCAGTGGCCCCTACTCTACCCCACACAGCAGGCCACCACTACAGCACACAAGTGACTAAAACAACTTCCAAACATTACAGCTGGGTCTTGGATTTGAACCCAGACAGTATGACCAGAGGGACTGTGCTTGTCAGTATTTTACTCAGCAATTTGAGTAAAGAAATAGTCATTGCTCCAATGGTGGTCCCATCTGCAGCAACAGGTAACAGTCAGGCCTATTGGACCCACGGGGTGTGTGTGTGTGTGTGTGTGTGTGTGTGTGTGTGTGTGTGTGTGTGTGTGTGTTTCTGTTACTGTTCTTTTATATCATCAGCCTTACATCACTCAACGAAATGCTTTTGACGAGGAGTTCAATGAGAAACTCTTGTGTACGAACTGAAACACTTGTGATCTTAATGGCCTTTCTCCCCTATTCCCTCATCTTGCTAATACCAACCAGGAACCATAATTGAACACCACCTTTTATATGTATGGATGCTCATGGGGCTTGTTCAAGGGCATCAAAGCCTGGATGTGCATATTCACATCAGCACCAGGTCCTTCTAGAGAGGGTGGCATAGTATATCTGTAGGGAACCCATGGTTATCAGAAGTTACTGCAACTGTTTCTGTGTGTTCTTCCTTGGCTTTCTTCTTACCCTTCCAGTTGGCATTTACTTTTGAACCAGACCTTTACCACGCTCATGTGCATCTGTCAGGGGCATTCCTAAGGCAGCAAGTACAGATTTTTTTTTAAAAAAAATAAATGTATCCAGAATTCAAATAAAGATAGAGATGAAGAAGTAGCTTCTACTGTTAAAACCAACAAACCATTAGAATGAGTTCCAGAGGAATACATCCAGGCAAAAAAGCAATTCTCTGCATTTAAAAAAACAAAAAAAAAAACCCAAAAAACAAAACAAACAAACAAAAAAAAAAAACCTTGTGGCTGGGCGGTGGTGGCACACGCCTTTAATCCCATCACTAGAGAGGCAGAGTCAGGCAGATCTCTGTGAGTTCAAGGCCCGCCTGGTCTACAGATTCAGGACAGGCACCAAAACTACACAGAGAAACCCTGTCTCGAAAAAACAAAAACAAAACAAAACAAAAAACCCCTTGTGGTCCCACCACACGTGTGGTAAACGCAGACTCACAGATGCTCAAGGTTTGAGAATAAGTAACAGTTGAATGCTCAGTCTTAAACAGGATGTCTATACTACCACCTCTAAGGCTCGGGGACATAGGGGAAAAGCAAAGGGAGACCATAAGCCTGAAGATAAGGAGGAGGGCTGAGAAGGCCATCTCCTGGGCATCACCCAGCCATCGCAACCATGAACTTAGAGCAACTTCAGTTACTTTCACTGGGCCTAAAGCAGTCCGACCCTGTCAACCATCAGTCAAGGATGGGAAAGGGGCTCATGAGGCCCGTACCCTCTGCTGAACTGTGGCTAGACAGACTCTGGGAGAGTCATCATCTTCAGTGAACACACACTGGTGAGCCCAATAAGCCCCTACAGGTAGCTCCAAACCCATGGCCACACAGACCACAACACAAAACAGAGAGACATGAAAGTGGGAAAAAGACTTTTAGGAAAGAGGGGAGGTTGACAGGGGTGGGACAGAGAGAAAAGAGGTGAGTGTGAAAGCAAATAGAATCCATTATACACATATATGAAGTTGCAGAAGAAAAAATTTAGAAATTAGTTTCGTATTATTAGCACAAAACAAAAACTTATGAGGTAATTAATACGTATGCCTACATTCCACGCAACATGCATAGACCATGTAGTGCACCCTAAATTTATATATTTATCAAATGGAAGATTTCCATTCTCTGAATATAAGAAATAGCTACCATGGCTTGATTAGTCATTTCTGCTTGAGAGAGGAGATGATAACAATCATATCTGCAGTGCACTTACTTCACCATCAGGTCTGGTCGGATTCAGTTGACTTTGTAGCTACTCTGACTGTCATATTTACCTCCCGTAAAGATTATATCCAGTCTAGAAAAGTCAAAAGAATGTGTTTGAAGGCAGTCCCATGATTACATGTGTCTTCTGGCTTTGGAATAAGTAGTACAGCGTTGGTAACCTACAGTCAGCCATCATGGAGCTGAAGTGTCCGCACCACAAAACTAGTGAACAGTACAAGTAAGGATGCTATCCCACCACCCAGTGACTAGTGGATGAATCTCCAATAAAATGTAATGTTTTCATGAAAACCAAACCAAACAAAATTAAAAATCCCTCCGAAGTCAATAAATAAGGTCTTCTTTCATTTTAAAAATTAATTATTTAAGTTAGCATACAAAGTAATGAGTTTTCATTATGGCATTTTCATGCATATATGTCATTAACAAATAAGGTGTTTACTCAAGAAGGAATATGGTCTGGGGCTAATGGCTGTCATGAAGAAGATTTGTCATTTACTTCCTGCCTGTCTGGCTAATTGTATTTTCCCAGCTCTCCTTAATTATACAGACCAGATGCTTTATGACTAGAAAAAGACCCAGGAGAAGAAAGCGGCTCAAAGACAAAGTGTCTGTGGCAGAGAGTCCTAAACTGGAAGAATAGTAGCAAATTAAGCAGCCTGGTCGATGCGGGACTTCACTCTGAGCAGCTATCTTCTCTGTCCAAGGTCGTGGGGCTTGGGGCTGAACCCAGGGCCTCAGGCACGTCAGACAAGCTCTCTACCACTAAGCCATGCCCCCAGCTCCTAGTCCAGGGTGTCTGGTGTAGCCAGAAGCATTTCTGTTTCATTGGAGCTAAAGAGTTTTCAATACTTCGCTTGCTTGATGCCTCTTCCCTTTGGAGAATAAGCAACAGAGGGAAAAAAAACCACATCAATACTAATTTTCCAAATTGTTCATGGAAAAATTCATCAGCTGGAGAACGTGGGACAGAAAAATTCCTTGGCAGTGCTCATCTTTCAGACCCAATTGTAACTATAAAAATAATGAATACATTCTTCTTGTAAAGAATAGCAATGGCACTTGGAGCTGAGGTGCTGAGACTGTCTGTGATGAGATGTGTGGGTTACTCCACTGGCTCTGTTTTCAGGAAACATAGAAGTGTTGGTCATGACTAGGATTGAAGGACTCTGGTCTGAGTGCCCTTGAGAGAAGAGGAAAATGCCATTGGCATCACCTTCCTCTTTGATACCACAATCCTACTCTTCTCTACTCTCCCAATATTGCCAACGCCCCCCTCTCGCAATGCCCTGAGTGATTTGATGCATTCTTCACTGGGTTGCCAGCTGGTCGTGTCTCCAATGCGGATGACTCCTACTGACTCTGACAAGGACACGAAAAAGGCTGCTGGATGGTCTGGAGCAGCTCAGCCTGCTGGCCACTTTGAGTGTCAGCTGGGGTTTTGGTGATCAGCGGTTTCAAAGTTGGGTTGAGTGGAAACCAATGAAGTCACTAGGCAGCTGGACACGAGTGGGTCAAAATTCTTGGCAGTTTCACTATGCAGTGGCTGCTACCACTGGAAGGACTGATAGGAGATCACATCAAAGAAGACACCACAGTTGACAGATTCAAGGCCCACGCTCTGCAATGAGAACCCAGTTCATGTGTCTCACTTAAAGAGTTGGAGGTGGAGTGTCCATATGAGCTGACATATCTTGTTGATGAGACAAGCATGGCTTTTCCAGCATTGATAGTATGTCACTGGACTTCAAGTGACAGTGTCACCCAGCTAAGCAAGTCAGATCATGTCAGTCATGGGTTTGTTTCTTTCCGACAGATATCAAAGCCTCAAGAATTATGGCCACTTTGCAACTACAACCAAATAAAGAACTTACATCTCATAACTCAAGCCTACTGCTGGCCCATAAGGAACAGAGATTAAACTCCCCTTCCTCAGAAACCAGAGATATGAACGGTTAGAGACATTTTTATAGTTTGGCTGGATCCAGATGGTTGGTTGTGCCACCTTGCTGGACTGAAGTATAATTACACAATGTCCCATCCCCTGGGTTCCCAGTGATGATTTAATAAAATTAAGGAAAATCAAAACAGGGAGATGAGTGGTTGGTTACTCTGGCCTTCACCTGTTTGACTCCATTGAGCAATGAAAATTAAGGAAGTGAGAAGTATCAAGTAACAATGACCCTTTGCTAAAGTATGTGTGATGTCCTTGGAGCTGTGGCAGATGTTCTCACAGCATAGTTCAAGTCTCCTTTGAAGATACCTTTGGTCCCCTTACTGCTCTCAGTTTTTCCAGGGACAATCATGAGTTCCACCTTATATTTTCTTTGAGACTTTCTCTAATGACTTATGTAGATGGTAACACTCCACATGAAGGACAAGCCTCCCCTCAGAACAGCCTTATGAAATGTTAAAGCCCTGGACTGAATTTGACAGGCCTGAATCTGAATCCTAGATTTGTTGTTTCTTACATGGCCTGCTTTGGGCAAGCAATATAAATATGCTGCAAAGAGAGTTTATTACAAAAATCTGTCTTAGCCACCATCCATCCATCCATACGTCTGTCCATCCATCCATCTATCTGCAAATACTCATTGAACTTCTAGGCACCAAAGACCCAGACAAAGCTTTGGTCTAAGACAGCTTCTAAACAGACAATTACAGTAGAGAAAGGTTAGGAGCATGTAATGGGAGCACATGGTATTCTGGGACCCTGGCACCCAGGGTCCAGGGAAGATTCTCTTGGATTTGGTTAGGCCTAATCTTCAAACTGAGGAATAAGAGAAATTAAGCAGGATAAAGACTGGGGGATAGGTCAGTGAGCAGAGGTGGGAAATGGGGGGTAAAAAACAGTTTTATGTCCTAAAAAGACTAGTGTGCATTGTAAGAATTTTTAAAAAATAGTGTTTAATAAGGTAAATACAGCTGAGAGAGAATCTGCAGGAAGCATAAGTAGAAATGAGGTAAGAAAATAGCAAGAACCACAAAGTGCCATGTGAAGATGTGGACCTGAATCAGTGGGGAGCCAATATGACCCGGAAATGGTAAGTACTTATGGTGTTAGTATGGGGAGGATATCTCAGACTTTCTCTGCCAGCTCCATCTACCACCTGCTCTGCTCTCCTTGATGTCTCCTGTGACAGAAGCTCTCTTGGACAGTCTCCTGTGTCCTAAGAGAGAACTCTCCGTTCCCTAAGATCGAAGCAGGGATTGGGAAATGGCTCTGGAGAGGCGTGGGCTGCTCAAAAGATAGTGAGAAGTGCAGTTAGCAGGCTCCACAGCGGAGTCCAAGCGAACTCCCCATGAAAGGAGTCAAGATGCTGGTTGGTACAGGAAGCCTTCCCAGCTTCCAGAGCAGGCTGACCTTACCAGAGGAATGGGCAGGTGACGTGGGCTGTGAGTGTCTGCAGAGAAGACCCTTATAGGACCAATGCTTCTCTTCTAACACCACATGTAGTACTAGTTCATGATACCAAGGCTTTTAGATCATGGACTACATGAGGTTGAGGGAAGAAGGGAGAAAGGAGGAATGTAGAGAGAGTTTAACTGTTAACTCTACACATGGCCAAATCACACTGAGGGAGTTAGCTTAAGGTACCAAGGTTACCTTTTCTACCCTAGACTGGGAATAAGGGACTTGCTGAGGTAAACTAAGTTCCAATTCAGGAAAATAAAGATGCTTGGAAACACTAGAGTATGACGGAACTTGAACTCCGATACTTGGAAAAATGAGACTCCGAGACATAGCATGACAAGGAGGCAGACTCCCAAGGTGGGCAATGTTTGAACCTAATGAGTTTCCCCACGACATTCGTCCCAGGCTTCAAGTCACACACTCACTCCAAACACATCACTGATACTCAATGGGACCTGAAAAAGGCATGTTTTGATTGTAAGTACTTAGTGGAAGATACAGGGCCATTTCTAAGGCTGTTTGTGCCTGCCTTACGCCTACACGTGCTTCTCATATGTGTAGATATCACTTTTACCCAGTATTGATAGCGCAGGAACAGAGGAGGCAAGCCTGAGCAGAAGCAGCCTGATGTTTCTAACACAAGTCTTTGCACAGATTCTTGTTGTTCTCAAGGTAAAAACATCATCTAGCATTCAGCACTGTGCCCGAGTGGAGTACTGTGAATTAATTAATTACTTAATGACTATCTCTGCCATTTCCTCCTGCTTCAGTTACAAGCTCATCTCATCATTGTCCCATAGCAATTACCATGCTGCCTTGTAATTATGTTTTGTCTGGTGAATTGGAGAACAGAGACTACTGTCTTCTGTTTGTGGTTCCAAATGCATGCAAATAAAAAACATGTAAAGTGAATTGTGAACTGGTCAACCCCTGCTTACTGAGCAAGCTGTAGAAGCCCAAGGAAGGGAAGCAGCTGCCTGTCTTCTGTCTGCACATGTCACACGTCCCCAAAACCATGTTCCAAGCCTGGCTAACCTGGACATCTTCAGTGGAATACCTGAATTAGTGGATGGAATACTTACCATCACTTTAAGGTATTTTGGTGTTTTCATTCTTTCTCTACGTATTTCTCAAATTTTTGGTTAGTAGGGCTGGGAATGTAGGTCAGTTGATAGATTACTTGCCTATCACGTGTAAAGTCCTGAGTTTGAGCTCAGAATCCCATAAACTGGGTGTGGTGGTGCATGAATAAAGTCCCAGAACTCACGAGGTAGAAGAAACAGGACCAGGAATTCAAAGTCCTCTTCAGCTACACAGGAAGCTTAAGGCCAGCCTAGACAAATGAGACCCTATCTCAAAACAACAGCAGCAGCAACAACAATGAATTTTAGCTAGGTGATTAACCCTGAACTTTACATAGATGATGCACAGTTCACAGAAAATGGTTAGGAAAATGGTCTGCCTCCTCAGCAGGAAGGGGAAGTGATTTTCTCACCTAGCCAAAGGGTAATACAGATTTATAAAACGCCATGGCATTCTCCATGTCACAAATCGAAGTCTGAGTTACACCTAGAACATTCAAATGGAATCACCAGAAGTAGCAAAGAGGCATAGAAAAAGACAAAATCCCAACTTCCACCACATGCTAAGGATTTCTGTTGGGGGCAGTCATTGATAGGACCTAGTTCCGACATCTGAGAAACATTTCCATTCACTACAACGGTTAGCAGCAGAACTAGACAATAAACTGACAGCCTGCCAGTACAGTTTTCCTACTGCTGTTGTTACAAATTACTGTCAATTTAGTGGCTTAAAACAAGACAAATTTATTGTATCACAGTTCAAGGAGTCAAGAATCCTAAAGTCCAGGTGTCAGCCGCACCATTCCTCCGGGGGGCAGGGGCAGGGGGGAGAGGTGGGGGGGGGCTCTAGTGGAGGCAGACTCCACGTCCTCGCCTTTTGCAGCTTCTAGAGCTGTTTGCATTTCTTGATTTGGAGCCCTTCCCTGCTTCACTGTCATATGGTAGTATACCCACAATTCCCAGGGATTAGAGATAGCCATCTTTGAATGGCCACTATCTAGCCTGACCCTGGGTAAGAAATTTGAGGTCTGGACCAAGTAGGTAATGGGCAACCAGAGCACTTTCCTTTCCCTTCTCCCTTGCACATCTTTCTCTACATAAAGTCAGAGGATGTTAAAACACAACTGAAAAAGAATTGAGACTGGGATTGGAGGGACATGCAAGGGCATATGACATGCTGGGAGTTGTGCTGTGGTTAGGGTAACCAGAAGAATGCTAGAGAAGTGCATGCTGGGAGCTGCCATCTGTTACCCCTGGCTCTGTCAGTGAATCAGACAGCACATAGTAGAGACAGGATTCAACCTGCCTTAGCCCAAGAGAGCTGCTCTAGGTAAATGATGGCTGTGCAAGGCACTGTATGTGTCCTCCTGCCATTGAAGGAGCTGAAAGGACTTCTGCTCTCTCTTTTTAGATTGGCTAACTGAAGCCTAGAAATATATGTATATTTATATACATATATGGATATGGATCTTTGTGCCAAGTACCCACATTATATGCACCACTCAATAGTTTAGTCGCTTAGCAGTGGTCATAGTTATCAAATTGGCTATCACAGCATCATATGCTTGTGTTTAATTAACTCTTGTTTTATTTAATAATGTCCCCAAAGTACAATGTTATGTAAAGGAGTCACCAGGGCATAAGACATGGACAGGCAGACTCTCTCTGACACTATGCAGCAACATTATAGAATAGATGGGGAGACAGTATAGGGTGTGGTACCACTTAGAGTGTTAGGCGTGCGCCTAATATCCTTTGAGGCTGAGGAAGGACTGCCTTGTGGCTGCACATAGCAAAAAAAAAAAAAAAAAAAAAAAAAAAAGAGGCACCCAGGTGATTTGGCTCTGATACCTGTCATCCTATTGCTCAGGTGATTTAGCTAATTTGGCTGGTGGGTGGATGTTTCCTTCCTCCTTCACCAGTCCACATGTGTCCTTCCTAAGGCTGCACACGTGGTGGAAGAGGCCCTTTCCCAACAGAGGAAGATCATTCTTGAGTCAAGGATCTATGCGTAGCTCAAACCCTTGTTAGAACCTCCAAACAAACTTTGAAGGTCCGTTTGTAGGAGAATGTAGGGTGTTCAAGCTGTCAGGATTCCAGATACATCCAAATGAGGTGCTACATGTGGCAGTCTGCCTTTCTTTGAGAAGGTAAAATAGATACATAAAATGGTCTCAGTGTGAAAATGTTCCCACCCTAGTCTTCATGTTACTTCTGAAAACTACTTTTCCATCACTAAGTCAAGTCACAATTAAAGCTAACAAGTCACAATTAGGAACCACATAAAAAGAGCAGAAACACCAGTCAAAGACCTCATTGCTGATACTGTGATGTGCAAAGTATACAACTATGCTTACTGTGTGACAGAAATAAAACATAAGCTTAATAACTTTAACAGGAGGTTGGGATCTATGTATTTAAAAAGTAACAGTAGATTGAAAAAGAGCTAAATAGGAACTTAACCACTTAACAAAATGCAACAATCCCAGCTCTTGGGAGTCTGGTGCAGGAGGGTCATGTGTTCAAGGCCATTCTAGACTAGACTGTGAAATCCTGTCTCAAGAACCGCAACAGCCATGCTATGGGCATAGCTTCATAGTATAGCTACATTATGCCTGATACATGGTTGGCAGGCTTGAGGTACTGAGTTTAATTCTCACATATTTCAAAAGTGCAGCAAATCAGTTAATAGCCAAGCCTACAATTTTAATACTAAATTATACATGGCTGAAGAGAAGATTGGTAAACTGGAACGAGAGACAATAAACTATTAGAATGTAACACAGAAAATACAAAGGAAATTAAAAGACCCCTATGGATGCAAGATCTAACAGATCTTTTGAAGTGTCAAAAGAAAGGAAGACTGGAGCAGAAGCAACATCCGAAGAGACAGTGGGATATGATCCGCACCATCCAGATCACCAACGTTCAGTCAGTTATGTATAAGTCATCTCAGGAGTCAGCCAGTCAGAGCACCTTGAGGTCCTCTAGGGGGCAATGTTGCCTAGTCCAGGTGCAATCAGAGCATGTCAGCGCTGACACCACCAGCAGGAGAGGAAAGGAGCCCCAACGTGACAGCGAGCGAGGAAAAGACAGAGGAATAGACAGAAAAACAGGTTTTGTGTGTCTGGAGCCTGGAAGCACGACCAGAGGATCACAGAGTGGCAAAAACCAGGCTGCAGTGGAGATCAAGAACCTTCGAGTCACTTGGACATTAAAGCCTAGTTCTCGGGGCTAAGGAGGCTATTGCAGCATTATACAGAGTGGTGTATGATCAGACTTAGCTGTCAGAACTGCAAGGGCAGAGCTGGAGGACCGACTGGAGAGAGGAGTGTGATGACTGGGCATGGGAGGCCATTGTAAGTCACGCAGGTGGAACCCGAAGGTAATCTGTGTTAATTAAACAAGGGGCAGACCAAATGGCAATGCCTGATATTAGCATTCTCATAGGTGGTCTCAAACTTGACTGTTGACATGGTTCATCAGTCCAAATTGGAAAGCAATTTAGGAGTATACAACCAAAAGTTAAAGATGGACTTTGTCATTCCATTTGTATGATTTATCTTACATGAGTAATTAAGAATGCACAATTTATGGTTGTTTTTCCAAAGACCCTGCTGTGAGTCCCAGCACCCATGCAGTAGCTCACATCCATCTCTAACTCCAGTCTCCAGGGATCCAGTTCCCTCTTCTGGCCTCTACAGGCACCAAGCATGTGGAGATAGTGGGATATGTTCCACACCATCCAGATCACCAGTGGTACACATCATACAGGTAAAACACTCATACACATTAAATAAATAAAATGCTTAAAATAGGACAAAAGAATCTACAAATTTTCTCAATTATGGGAAAATATTGAAAACACTAAAATATCTAACACTGAGGAATTGAATATATACACAATGTTTATGGTTACTAAAAATGGCATCACAAATCTTTATTTTTCCATTATGCTTTTATACTTTCTCAATTTATTTTTAGTTTATTTTCATGTGTTTATCTTTTAAGCTAATCTATAATTAACAGATAACTTTGGGAATGAGGGAAAAATCAATGAAAATATTTAGTATTTATAAAATAACTTAGACAAATTCACAAACAAATATAAGGAATGAGTTCACCAAATTAAAATTATTTAAGTCATATGATCTCACCACTACGAAATATAGTTTGAAAGTGAGATAGCGTGTTTAACTGTTCAGCCCTGGAGAGATGCACATTTCAAATCAATTGGAACTGATCTGAATATTCACATTGCAGACTGGTCATGGGGGCTTTTATCTTGGGCCTCTGCCTCACTCACAATGATCCTTCACAATCACAACAAGGAATTTATTTATGACAGTTCAAAAAGGAAAACTGTCAGATTTTAACCTGCGACTAAAGAATAGTCTCATTTCTCCCAGTGGTTTTGCCACACTCGCTCAACGACAGTTCAAAAAGGAAAACTGTCAGATTTTAACCTGCGACTAAAGAATAGTCTCATTTCTCCCAGTGGTTTTGCCACACTCGCTCAAATAAGGCGTTTTTGGGTTGTCTTCTCTCTTGCACTGACATGGTGCCCAACATGGCAGTTCCTCCCACGGTGAACAGGATTGAAGTGAGTCTCCACAAGAAGCTCACTTCCCATTGCTTCCGCCCCCACACTGCACCACTTGATGCCCCATCTGTCGCTCACAGCTCCTTTCTCCCACCACTTTGGGGATGTTGTGGAAAAAAGGTGTCGATTATCCTATCTTCCTAACACCAGGCTGTCCCAGGCCTGTCAACCACACCATGGCTGAGTGTGACTCTGCTTCCCCCTTGGAATCTTTGGCTGCCTTGGTCCATGAGAGTGGAGGGAGCAGAAGCAGAGGGCAGGATTAGGACAGCTGTGGGTACTACAGAGAAAGCTCGCCAGCAGACAGACTTTGGTGAGTCAGCTCAACTTTATCCCAGAGTATAAGGAATACAGGATTGGGGAGCCCGGGGACAAACCTGAATGTGCATTAAGTGACATGGTCCTATCATAAGGCTTCTAGCACAAGTAAGTCTTAGTTATCACATGTGCAGCAAGGGAGCCTTCGAGAAGGAATCTATGCGAAGGGTCAAGCTAAAGATAAATCAGGCGTCTGGCTTAGAGACAGCTTTCAGATAAGGTCAGTCCTCAGGGCCCAGGGACATTCTCCTGATAAGGGCATGTAGAGAGCAGGACATTTCACTGGGCAGGGAGGGATTCTCCATGTCATAGTGCTTTTGGAAAAAGCTGCCAGTCATGATAGACTGCAACCCCTGACCAGCTAGCAATATGTTCCAACAGCTGAGGTATTGTCCTTTTCACCCATCAGCAAACCCTCCTAATGAAAAAGGCACGTCACATTTATTTTTCCCAATAGGCTTGGGTTGTCTGTCATGAAACGTCAGACTGCGGAAATACACAAAAGCCTGTCTACCCCCAGTGGATGAGGGTGGAGACAGCATTTCCACTCTTTCCCAATGAGCTCCAGGTCCTCAACAATAGATCAGAGATTTGCTAAAAAATGGAGGGGTTGGCATAAAAAATTACAAAGATTATCTGAAAGAATCCTGGGCAATTAGGGAAAAAATACTCTCCTATATAACTCTGGGGCAAATTGGGCTAAGCGGTAGTTTACAGACAGTAGAACACTCTTGTTTTAAATCTGTGAGACCATAGTCAGATAAATAAATAGGGTTAAATGCTTTCATTTCTAAACATAAAGAAGCTCAAATAAATTAGATATTCAATGTAAATAGAACTCTAACATGACAACTTCAGGAAAAACCAGTTAAGAAGTTAAAAAGCAAAAGCCATTAACTGGCTCAGACCTTTTTTTTTTTTTTTTTTTTTGATGTAAAAAAGGACAGTGTGAACAGAGACATAGACACATGGTGGACACAGACATAAATAACTCTGACTCGGGTACAAAGAAGGCACTTGGTGGTTGCCCTTAGGGACATTTACTTTAGACTCCTAGAAATCAGCTTGCTTCCACTTTAGAGCATTCATTTCTACTACTCGGGAAACCAGCACGTTGACTCTAAAATCAGCAAGGGCCAAGAACAGCCAAGGCGGTGTGAAATCAGAACAAGAGCTGAAGACTTCAGTTCCCCAATACTAAGTCCCAGGAGGCTATAGCATCGAGGATATGTGGGATTTCTACACGGTTGAAGGTGTAAGAGAGGGTGCCCCCCAGGGTCAGTACAGGACACACCCAGACACCAAGTTCTCAGCCCCAAGAGATTTCTTACCCACAAGGTGCAAGCTGGGGAGGAGGCTGCCTCTGGACCAGACAGAGACAGACAGCAGCAGCAGGTGTTTTTTGCAGGAGTGAGTTTTTAAGGAGAAAAAGGGGGAAGTCTGTCTAGGGTGAGTTGGTGAATCCTGATTGGACAGGTTAGCCAGTGTAGCCAGAAGAATTTTGATTGTTGGTCCTTGGTGTCTTGTCTCAGGAATGAGTCAGTGGCCAAATAAGGGAATGGGCTAGCTTTAGGAATGTAATCTAACAGTTTTTAGCAAGGGAGAGAGAAGGGTAAAAGACAAAACCTGTCAGTGCCATGTTTGCCATGCTCAGGCCTGTGAGAGAGCCATTCTGCAGGGATAAACAGACATAGAAGAATAAGGTTCGGAAACAGACCTGTACATGAACAGAAACTTAAAGACAAAGAAAACGATTCGATGTTTTGCAGAGATAAAGAGTGATCTTTGGTAAGTGGTTCTGGGATAACTGGATATCTCATGGTATATGCCTTTGAGCTTTATCTCACATCAATAGCACAAACAAGTTCCAGATGCATGGCAGATCTAAATACAAATCAAAGAGAAAAGCTTTAAAAGATGGCACAGAACTTTTTGTTCCCTTAGGATCGATCGCAACTGCTTCACAAAGGAGTTAGTCACTGTTCAAGCGTTATTCACCATAAAAGAAAAAGTAGAAAATGTGTACTTCTCTAAAATAAGTATTTCTGTTCATCAAAAGCTATCATTAACAGATGAAAAGACATGCATCTAAGTTCACAAAGAAACAAGTGGAACACACAGCACCCAGACGAACAGATGAACACATAAGCAAAAGATTTTAAGATGCTTCCCCAAAGAGAATATATGAGTGCTTGATAAATATTCAATAAGGGACTTGTTTTTTAGGCTTTAAAGAGAAATGTAATTCAGGGTCAGGAGGGCAGTATGTGGTGGAGCCTAGACTGGAACCTGGGGGTTTCTTAACATTCTGTTTGTCCCTTTCCAATAACATTACTAATTCCATACCCTTTGTCTTCCTGTCTTACCTCCAGTGCCCTTAACTTTCTACTTTACGGGGAAAGTTCCTACCAGGTTTCAAAGACTGCGCAATTTTTGTCACCGTGAGGTCTGTCTGCCCCAAGACTCGGGCCTCTTCCCCCATGTCCAGCTGCTTCCAATGTGGATCCCAAACTGAGCTTGTCTGTACTGCCACAGCAGATTCTGTAAACGATGGGAGCAGCGAAGTGTGGGGGAAAGAGGAGGAGGCCTGCAGCAACACACACTGGGCAAGCCTGGTCTACCAGGAAGAGTGACTGGCCAGTTTCACCTGACATTGCAACTAAAGACAACATCAAGAAGACAACTGATTTGTGTATGAAGTCTTCCTTCGAAATAGTGCTTTTTAAAAAAATAATTGGGAGGGGGGGTTAATGAAAAATTGCAACAGATAGGATGTTTGAGAGCCAGATATGGGTTCTTTGCTTTGAACCTCTGCTCAGGGCCAGGTTGATGCAAAGGCCAGACTAAAAAGGGACCTCTTGGGGTAAGGGGTTACCTCTCCTTCTGAGAGGTGGTTCTAGACAGGGCAAGAAAGTGTCACTGATTAAAGTCTCAAGTTTACATTCTTACCCCAGTGTCCCGGAAACCTGGAAGAAAGAGAGAGAACAATTAAGACAGGTCCCCAAAGCCCCAGCCCTCAGTGCCCCACGATGTACTGGGAAACCACTCCTCTGGAGTGGGTCTGCGAGAAAATGAGGTAGTGTGGCATTTGATATAGATCCGAGTCTGCCACACTGGGGCAGTAGAACTACACCCTGCCACCGCTGTTCTGCCTGCCACCTGGGCTTCCATAGCCCCAGCCCCAAATCCCTGGAGAGAAGCCCTGCTTGGTGATGAACAGAGCCGGCAGATGGACAGGCTTGGAGGGGGCCAAACATGTATTTGGGGCACTGTGTTCTCTTGTCTAGGACAAAAACTGAAGTTGAAAATAACTCAATCCATGTGTTGAGAAGGGCTCAGGAGGAGGATTAAACAGGGAAGCATACTATCAAGGATAATATTGATGTTTTTCCTCCAGGGAGTTGCAAATCTGCAGCTCTCCTTTATAAGTGAGCCGGGTAAACATCTTATGACTTTGACTCTGCCTTGGTCCAGAAACAATCTAAGCAGAATCTTCTTTTATTAGCAACGAAAATCCAATTTCTTTTCTCCATTCAATACAAGAGAGAACTGAGTGAATAGACCAGAGCTGACAAAAAAGCCATTTCCAAAAGAGTGGTTTTGACCAATAGGATGGGTGTTCGAATGCATTTCACACGGCGGCACCAAAGCAATGTTGAGGTTCTCATAACCGAGTCGAAGACCTAGTTAGACCACTGTGCAACTGTGGTCAGCGTGAAACTGGCTTGCTTTGTTGATAACTTACAACAAAGAAGAGAAAACAGCACTTGCCTAAGGAAGAGTAACTACTAACAAATAATGAGTAACCAAGAAAAGAAATTGCATGACCAATGATCATTTGTTAATATTTACTTGTGCATGATGTGGTCAGTAGCCAGTGAGGGTAGGATTCCTGTGAGGGGAAAAGCCTGACTAGAGACTAGGGTGAAGAAAGAAGCAGGGTGAGCCTGAAGAGCCAAGTGTGGCTGCTCCCCGCAGGCCTTCAGTGGGGAAGAAGGGGCATGGTGTCTTGACAGAAGCAGAAAGAGGGAGAGATTCAGCCTCCTGAGCCCCTGAGGTTGACTGTAAGGTACTGGAAAGGAGAGACAGAGGAAGAGGTCACAGGAGCACAATGGATGAATTTGTGCCCCTGGGGCACCCTTGGTTACTCTCTGCCACCTTGTCTCTGGTTCCTTTCCTTACAGTACAAGAACTCTGGTTTTAACATGACTATCCACGCAATACCCGAATGGCTACATTTCCAGCCATTCTGTCAGCTAGATATGGGTGCCTTGTAACCAGGTTCTTGTCAGTAAGGCAGAAGTAGAAATTTTTTTAAGTAGATTACTGAGGAAAATTGTTGGCTCTCATAGAAGAAAGTCATTTGGGCCTTCCTTCTGTGAAAACAGGTAATGGTTAAAATGATTTCCACGTATTATTTGCACATATAATTATCTTACTAATGAAAAAGCCAATAAGATGGCAAAGCTGGTCCAGTTAAAAACATGCTGGGAATGGCAGTATACCCCTGTGATCCTAGCACTTGGGACTGAGATAGGATAGTCATGAGTTTGAGGTTAATCTGGGCTATACAGTATCAGCCTTGCCATGGATGCATAGCATGTACCTATCTAAAAACTGAAACAAATAAACCAAAACACACACAAAAAAAGCAAAACCACACAACAATACAGCAGCCACAACAAAACAAACACTGGAACAATAAGCCCAGTTACATACAAAAGTGCCTTCTGCTCTTCAAGGCAACAAGATAATCTCTTCCTGACGAAGATGCACTGTCACACCATTTTCCCAAGTTAACATGTGACTTCAGAGCCGAAGCTCTAATCAACAGTAATTAAAGAACAAGTCATTTCAAGAGCAAGATGATCCTTGTGAGGACAGGCAAGGCTGTCACCTGGATCCTACACCTGCTTTATTTCCATGTATGGGTATTTTTCTTGAATCTGCCTTTCTTCTTCTTGCTGACAGGAATGGGCTGCATTGGTTAGAGCTACAGCAGCTCTGAAGACAGAATCCATGAACAAGGATGCAGGTCAGAAGGGAGGAGGAACCAGGTCTAATGACTGTACAGCCACCAAAACAGCTCTGTGCCACCTACTTCCCAACTCTTCACATGAAAACAAGATGAAGCCAGCATCTCTCCAGCTTGAGCCACTGTTATGTGCAGCCAAATCTAATTTTCTGTTACATGCAGCCAAATCTAATTTTCTGTTATGTGCAGTCAAATCCAATTTTCTGAAGTGGCAGGAGACGGGAAAATTAAAAACTAAGTATTTAAATAATGCAGGAAATCCAGTGGTTGCTTACAGAGATTCAGGCAGGAAAGCCTTAATAAAACCTATCAAAGAAAGCATGGGTTGTCCAGGTTTCCAGGTCACAGACAAGTGAAATGCTACCTTCATACTAGTTAGTAGTTACAATACACAAGTGTGTATTATTTAACATAATTTTTCTCCTAAAAGATTTTGGACAGCTATTAAATAATCTATCATGCATATTTGATTTATCATCCAGCATTTATTAAGTGTCTACCTTACACAGACATTGAGTTTCTACTCGAGTACAAGTTTAGAACAAGTAATTCAAATACTGCTACCTACCTGATGCATTCCTAACGCCATACTGCTCTGCAAGACTGTACCCCCAGAGCTGTGCTTGAGCTTCCATGACAGGTAATTTGAGAAATCTAGAGTAACTGTGACTGACATTTGTCTACATGCTGATAGAAGACTCTAACTTCCTCCTTAAGATGTGCCACACCTCTCAGTGCTCACGGACTTATGCAGAAGATGAGGAAGAAGACTGTAAGAGCCAGCAGGGATGGAAGACTCCAAGGAAACAGTGTCTTCCAGACACAATAGGACTTATTCATATATGAACTCGGAGACTGTGGTAGCATGAATAGGGCCAGCACAAATTCAAGCCAGACTGGGTCCCAACATTAAGAAGGGGAAGTGGATTCCCATCCCTAACCAAGAAGCTATCTCTAATTGACAACTGCTTGCAAAAGAAAATTTAGTTTTCTCCAATGGAGTCTCAATGGATATATATATACCACACTTAAGGGTAGGCCCCATCCCCAGCAGTAGATAGCCAACACAAACTCAATAGTAATTTAATTTTGTAGACTTTTTATCTCATAATGCTTCGGGTTATTATTTTGTTTTTTGTTTTTTGTCTTACTGCTCTTTTGCATGTATATTGTGTGTCTTAGTCAATGTTCTATTGCTGTGAAAAGACACCATGGCCATGACAGCTCTTATAAAGAAAAGCATTTAATTGGAGCTTGCTTACAGTTTCAGAAGTTTAGTCCATCATTAACATGGCAGGAAGCATGGTGCCACACAGGCAAATATGGTGCTGGAGACTGGAAATGAAGCTGGGACATCTACATCTGGATCCACAAGCAGCAGGAAGAGGGAGAGTGCATGCCACTAGGCCTTGCTTGGGCTTCTGAAACCCCAAAGCTCAACCCCAGAGGCACACTTCCTTTTCAAAAGGTGCTATTTCCTGATGCCTAAGCATTCAAATTCGGAGCAAACTGGGGCCATACTTATTCAAACCACTAGTTTGCCTGTTTGTTTTCCAAAGAAAGAAAGGAAGAAAGGGTGTAGAGTTGAACAGGTGGGGGATGTGGGGAGAATCTGGGAGGAGTTGGGGGGGCGGGTAAACTGATCAGAATATTTGTATGAAATTAAAAAAAAAAAAGATCCTGGAGAAGGACCCCACACTGAGAGGCGGACAATGGGAGCATAAGACTTAGGGGAAAGTGCTGGAAAGTGCTGCACTGTGGGAGAAGCTGGTCCAGGAAAGGTGCTGGAGCCTTGTGGGATAGTGAAGGAAAGAACATGCCTAAGCAACACAGCTGGCCCAGCTCAGAACTGACTTGACTCTTCTTGCTTTCTCCCTTTCCCCAGTCTCTGCTAGGGACACGGGAGACAGAGAGGAAGAAGCCCAAGGCATTGTCTATCCAACCTTGTCCTCCTAGTAAATACTGTTCTGCTGTAAATAAGAAGATATCCAAGAAGGCATGCAACTGCATTATGTCTCTAAGCTGAAGTCTGAATCTTGTTTTAAGCTTATTTTAGAATTAAACTCTAGTCCTTGTGCATGATGAGCCCTTAATGAACACTGAATGCTGAGCCTGTTCTATGTGATTATTTCACAGCTGTCCAAGTTCAACAGAAGCTACTGTTTAGAATTTAGAAAATCATGTTAAGAAATGAGCCCAAGGGAGGTGGGATGCGGTGGGGGTGTGAGCTCTTAAATGGAATACACCCACCTGTACCCCATCTTGAGACTGGGGTCTCTCGTTGCCCTTTGTTATCTCCTGAGACAGTACTTCCTCTTTCATAATGTTAAAAAAAAAAAATCAGATCAAACCAGGAAAAGTTAGGAGGGAAAATGAATTGAGAATGGATGTTACAACCTTATATAACAGGTATTTTTATATCACAATTTAAACCTAATACAGCGTTCCTTTAGTGGCTATATTTATTTTTGAGAGCACAGTGCTTTGGAGTCACATGCTGGGCAGGAATGCTCCAATGTCTAGTCCACCCTGGGGCTTTCTCTCCACTCAGGGGCTATGTCTGTGATCTCTGCAGTTGGTGCTAATAAAGCAATGCATGTCTTTTGTGGGTATAAAGTGGGAAACACCCTTTGTCTCCTTTTGAGTTTGAGACCACAATCAAATAAAAAAAGAATGCCAGAGACATATCCATCAGCAACACTCACTTCTTGCCTGTTTCTACAAGGTAGATGAACAATGAATTTCTTGGTAGTGAAGAGATGTTAATCTTTTTTTTTTCTTTCTTTTTTTTTTTTTTTTTTTTTTTTTTTTTTTTTTTTTTGAGACAGAGTTTCTCTGTGTAGCCTTGGCTGTCTTGAAACTCACTCTGTCTTGATCTCACAGAGATCAGCTTGCCTCTGCCTCCTGAGTGCTGGGATTAAAGTTGAAGAGGTTAATCTTAATTGACCATGAGAGGAAGAAATGGTTCTTTCTACAGAAAGTAAAATTCTCTGATATCTAAGGAAGTTAATTAGGCCAGCAAAGAAAAGACTTATTCTTCAGGACATGGGCAAAGGAGGCCCGGAACTGAGACAGACTCTCTTGGGTTAGGAGAAAGACAGCAGACCCAATGAACATGAACTGAACTGTCTCCCAAAGAGATCAATTAGGAACTGTATCCTTAACTTTTGTGATGTAGGCAACTTTTGCTTATGCCACTCGATAAACCAGCCTGCCTCCATCTTGGGCTTGAAAGCCCTCTGTTGTGGTTTGAATAAAAATGGGCCCCATAGCCCCATAGGAAATGGCACTATTAGGAACTGTGGCCTTGTTGGAGGAAGTGTGTCACTGGGAGTGGGCTTTGAGGTCTCAGATGCTCAAGCCTAACCAGTGTGTCACAGTCTCTCCCTGCTGCCTGTGGATCCAGATGTAGAACACTTAGCCACTTCTACAGCACCATGTTTACCTGCATATCATCATGCTTTCAGCCATGAAGATAATGGACTAAACCTCTGAAACTGTAAGCCAGCCCCTAGTTAAATGTTTTCCTTTGTAAGAGTTGCTGTGGTCATGACATCTCTTCATAGTAACAGAACTCTAACTAAGACACCATCTCATAGTAAAGCCAAACTAGAGTCATTCCTGTTTATGATTAAATCTGTTTCTCAAGGATTTGGCTATGCTCCACCTGTTACTTTAACTACAAATGGTCCTGTACTGCCTGTTCCAGGGAACAACAACCACGCCTTTGTTTCAAAAGTCAGTATGACCACCTTGTTATGACCACCTTCCAGCCATGTCTTTGTTTCAGGAGGTCATTATAACCAACTTATTATGCTTATGTTCTGCTTCTGTAATCCCGCCCATTTGTCTGCCAAATCCCCCATTTGGAAACCCCCTACTCTTGAACTATAAAAACGTTATCTTACCCATGCACAATGCTGATCTCTTGATCTCTGCTTTTAGGGACAGACAGCCATAATGATTTGGGTCAGTGGTCTTTCCCCTTGCATCTGTGGGATTGACACACTCTCTCTACTTTTGTCTAGATCTGTTGCTATGATAAAGAAGCCATTATCTTGCCACTGAGCTACAAGTGTTCATAGTCAAGCCTTTCTCACAGTGTTCTTGGAATGTGCCACACTCAGAGACAAGCAAATAAAAGAACCCCCAGGTAACATCCAAGAGGCCCTGGCATCTGATCAGCTATAACAAGGCAGGAAACAGCAGCCCCAGACTCCCAAGAGGGCTTGTCTCCCCTGAGAACGGCCAGGCTGAGAGCTGGAGTGGAGGTGAGGGGACACCCCGCCTCTTCGTCAGCAGAGGAAGTGGCCTAAATGAAAATGATAGAGAAAATCAGAATGCAGCAACAATCAACAATGAACAGGTCCTGTCCACAAACATAACTTGTTAGATGATAATAACATATCCTAAAAGAATTCCACAAACTGTGGTTTGTGTACGTGCACTTGTGCAAACGCGTGCAGAGGCCAGAGGCCAGCATCAAGTGTCTTTCTTAATCACTCTTCAGCTTATTTTTCTGTTTTCATGTGTTCTGTGTATGCTTGCATGTAAGCATACATGTGAATGCACAGGCCCATGCATACACATACACGTGGAGGCGCTAGTTTGAGGATGCTGTGGGAATTATCCTTCATTGTTCTTCTGCCTTGTTCAATTAAACCCAGAGCTCACTCATGTGATGCACTGTCTCTGCCTTCCAAGTCTGGAATTACAGGCCCATTACCAAACCTACTCAGCATTTACATGTGTTCTGAGGGTCTTAATATCAGTCCTCAGGGTTGAGTGGCAAGTGCATTAACTACTGAGCCATGCCCCGAGTCCCTGAACCTGAGCAGGTCTCTTACTGAACCCCGAGCTTGCCAAGTAGGTTTGCTGGCTGGTCCACACGGCTCAGTCTTGCCTCACCAGTGTGGAGATTACAGGTGCATGCCACTGTCCCTGGCTTTTTTACATGGGTTCTAGGGAGTCAGACCCAGGTCTTCGTATTTCCAAAGAAAGCACTGTACTGGCTGTTGCTCCTGCCCCACAAACCCTAAGTTTTGACACACAGTCCCCACTAGGATAAAACCCAGAACTTGAGAAGTCTAACATGACTGAAATGCAGTTGGTTTTTAAAGCCATTTGGGCATTGACATCAGCTTCTCTTTGCCTGCACTGCCAACTGTGGAGAGGTGGGGAAGGAAGGAAGGGCGAGAGTGTTGATCAGACTCGCAGGAGAGGGAGAGTGGGTGAGCAGGGAGGCGGGTGTGAGGGCCCTGGCATTTACAGGGTGCAGAGGAGTTGAAAGAGCAGTTTGAAGATTTAACCATGAATTACAACTTCTATCTTTTCAAAATTTTAGACGTTTGAGTAAAACTGACATAACCTATTCATCTAAAAATCTTCCTAATACTGGACTGTGCTTGTGTGAGTCTATCAGTGGAGTGGCTGGAATAAGAATGGCCCCCAGCTGGGCCAGGAGGTGGTGGTACAGCCTTTAATCCCAGCACTCGGGAGGCAGAGCCAGGTGGATCTCTGTGAGTTCGAGGCCAGTCTGGTCTACAGAGCAAGTTCCAGGACAGGCTCCAAAGCTACACAGAGAAACCCTGTCTTGAGAAGAGAGAGAGAGAGAGAGAGAGAGAGAGAGAGAGAGAGAGAGAGAATGGCCCCTATAGGCTCAAAGATTTATGCTTGGTCCCCAGTTAGTTGAACTATTTGAAAAGGATTAGGAGGTGTGGCCTCATTGGAGGAGGTATGTCACTGGGGATTGGCTTTAAGGTTTCAAAACCCCACACCATTTCCATTTAGTTCTCTCTCTGCGTCCTGCATGTGGATCAGATATAAGCTCTGAGCTACTGCTCCAGAACCAGGACTGCTCACTTGCTACCATGCTCCTTACCACGGTCATGGACTCTAACCTTTTAGAATCATGAGCTCTTCTCATATAAACTTTAGAATCATATAAACTCTTCTATAAGTTACTTTTGCCATGGTGTCGCTTCACAATAGAAAGAAACTAAGACAAGGTGTGACCCAAACAAGGTAACAAGGTTGTCCATCTGTGAACAGGTTAAATTATAGAAAATGCAGTCACTCTGATTATTTAAAATATTTTCTTTATGACTCAAGGCCAATTATGTGCCAACTTCTTCATAATCTGTATCTTGCAAAATAATATCTCCTACCTTTATTATCCATTTGGAATTAAGCACTTTTATGCAAGGCCATTATTCAAGAATATAATTGAGGGCTGGAGAGGTGGCTCAGCTGTTAAAATCTAGGCTCACAACCAAAAAAGAATATAATTGAAAATACAAAACTCTACTGCAAGGCGCTCACTGAAAAAGATCTTTTTAAAAGGATACAAACCATGCACTGGAAATCCACCAGACATGCACAGGTGTACAATGTCCTCAAATGGCTGCAGTTGATACATACACGTTATAATCACCATGTTCAATACATAAAAACAACCCTCTAGGCCATCTGCAGGAAATTGTGTTAGCTAGATTTCTCCTTGTGTAGCAGAATGTCTGGCATAAACATAATATAAAGAGGAAAGGGTTGTTCAGTCTACAGAATTCCTAGTCTGTCGTGGCAGAAGATATGCCAGAGTAGTTTGTATCTTGGTGGGCAGGAAGCAGAGACGGAAGAAGGGATGCTGGACCAGACATAACCTTCAAAGGCACAGCCCAAGACCCACTTCCTCCACTAGACCCTACCTCCCCAAACAGTGTTGCCAGCTCGGGGCCAAGCATAATATACAAGCCTGTCAGGGATACCCCACATTCAAACCATAACACTACTCAGTGCAGCACAGAATTCTTTGAAATGCTTCCATGAGACAAATTTTCAAGCACGACAAGTGGGGATGTATCCTTTTAAAAAGAAACTCATTCCCATGTTTTCCCCATTGTATCAGCAGCACTGGGAGAAAGATAATTCACAAGGTAGATATTGGGAAAGAAATCATCTATGCAAAAGAAATGAAGATTTTATTCTATAAATATTTCAAAATGAATAGTGCACAGAACAGCTATATGGAAACTTACAATCTTTCAACCCAAGAAAGTTTAATGAGAGGGGATAGTAGAAAGTCAAGATGAGTGAGGGATTATTAGGATTAAAGGTTTAAATTGGGATAGCATTGGGAGAGGAAAGAGGATAGGTGGGCTAGCCTAAACTAAGACTATATGAAGACTCCTTGTAGGAATCCACTCATGTAAATAACTGGCTGCTCCACTGCAGACGAGTCAGCGACATCCAACATTCCAGTCCAAGGCTCAGGGAACATCATGAGAGAGCCAGAAGGAATAGTGGAAGAGATGGCAGACGGGGAGCAGAACTGTGAAAGTGGACTTCTGGAAATGGTATGGCTGCTACACACCAGCAGCTGTGATTACCTGCACAAGATCGAGCCAGTCAAAATCCCAGCCTTACGTGGGAGGGGCCCCAGGGCCCCATACTGGGAGAGAAGCTAGTGGCAGTTGGAGCAGGGAGAGTCATGTTTCTCTGAGGGTGCAGCTATGGATAGGTTACCCATGTTTCCATGGGTGGCCCCACAACCATGTGCATATGGACAGCACTAACCTACTCGGGAAAGCTATGAAGTTGGAGGGATACTAGGTAGAGCACTAGTGGGAAGAAGGTAGTGGTAGAGGGGTGTAATAAAATACATTGAATATGTGAATGTGTGAAAGTTTCAAATAAGTAAAAACTATTGTTAAAAATATTTCAGTATCTGCTTGGATTGTCAGGAGTTAAACCAGGTGATCTGAGGACAGGGAATCACAGACGGTAGGTGAATTTCCATTCTGTGTCTTTTCATTTCTAGACAGCATCCATTATCTGTTGTCTTTCTACAAGATAGGCACTTTAAAGAATGTATATACATGATTATATAGAGAGATGACATTCAACTAAAGTGTACAATGTGATTTTTTTAGTATATTCAGAGCTGTGCAAACCATTGATTTTGAAGACTTTCACAGTCTTCCTCCTCCAAACAAAAACAAAAACAAGAAAATATCCATTGGCAGTCAGATCTCCAAGTCTCTTCCCAGATTTAAGCAGTTGTTTAGCTACACTCTGTCCCTGTAGAGTATTTGACATAAATGGAATCATACAAAATGTTGCTTTTTCTACAACTTCTTTTTACTTAGCATAATGTTTTCAAGACTTATCCATATCATAAATATTTTATTCTTTTGGTAAAAAGTCATATTTCATTATATGAACATGGGATATTTCATTTATCCATGTGTCAGTTGGTGGGCATTTGAGTGGTTTTTACCTTTGGATATGAATAATGCGTTGATGAATGTTTGTGTATAAGATTTTGGGGGAAGGATTGGAGATAGGTGTCTGCTAACCAAGCTGGAGGACATAAGTTTTTATTCCCATGATGTAAAAAGACAGCAAATGCTTGCAACCCATCACTTGGGGTTGGAGACAGAGACAAGCAGATCATAGACAATCCAGCCAATTGGTGAGCTCCAGGCTCAGTGAGAGTCCCTGTCTCAAAAAATGAAGTGGAGAGAGATAAAGACACCTGGTGTCTACCTCTGGCCTCCACAGGCCATACACAGAGAGACACTGAAGATTTTGTGTGGAAATGGGTACATTTTCATTTCACATTATATACTTAGAAATGAGTTACTGGGTCATATGGTAACTATATATTTAAGTTTGGATAAACTACTAGTTTCCAATGTGACTATTAACAGTTTTCATTCCCAGTCACAATATATGAGCACTCCAATTTACTTACAATCTTTCTAACCTTGTTTTCTTTATTATAGCTTACTGGGATGGATAAATGAAAAGTTGTACCTAACTTAGATTTTTATTTGCAATTATCTAATGATTAACATTATCTATATTTTATGCGTTTTATTGACTATGGTACTTATACATATTTCTTTCAGAGAATGTCTACTCAAAATCATCACCTGTGTTTAAATCAGGTTGTATTTTGTTACTAGGTAGTGGGTATTCTATACATAGTCTAAACGGAGGTCATTTATCAGCTACATTCTCTGTCTCTGTCTGTCTGTCTCTGTATGCCTGAACCACCAGATACATTATCTGCAATGCTTTCTTCCACTGTGGAAACAGTGCCCACTAGGATGAAAAACAGCAAAAACTGATGAAACCAAATCACTTTTCTGCTGCTTGTCCTTTCAATGTCACATCCAAGAAGGCTTAGCTTGATAAAGGTCACGAAGACTTGTGTTTTCCTAAGGCTTTCTTATTGTTCATTCATTTTTTAACCTTTAGCTATCTGTTCGGACCTGATTCATATCAATTCAATCTTGTACATAACATAAGGCAGGCGACCATCCTCACAGTATTGTATATGACTATCCAGCGGTACTAACACTTTGTTGAAAAAACTGTTTATTCCAGACCTAGCTGCCTTTCTTGGAAATCAGGCCACACCTGATGTAGCTGACAGGCTCCTGCTGTGAAGGTTGGAACATAGAGCAGAGCTAGGAGCAAACCAAGTCAAACCTCCAGCCCCCACCACAGAGCTACAGGATAAATTTATGATCCTACTCTGAACCTGACTCCTTGGCAGACTGACTAGACCAGACTGAATTACGTGATGGCAAACTTCCTGCCACCCCCTGAAAACCTGTAAAAGTCAGCCCTTTGATGGGGGGAATTTCTCACGAAGTTCTCTCTCCTTCAGCCTCCCGTCACCCCGACCATGTCCACGGTGACCATTTCTCTTACTCTTTCCCTTATAGTGATCTCTCCTAATGAAGCTCCTCTCCAAGTTTCTGAGGAGAAACCATGCTCTCTCCTTTCAAGGCTGCCATGTTGTTTGGTATATATTCACATGCATTCTCATTCATCCTCCCTTTCCCTCTGCTTTCCGACCTTAAGGCTTGATCATGCCCACCCCACTGTGGTCATAAAGCTTGCTCTCCTAATAAGGCTCATTCTAAAGGGTAATTTTGTTAGCTTCCTTCTCTTCAAACCTGCCCCTGCATATAATTTAAACTATCCCATTGAGTTGTCTTGTCATCCCCCCAGTAAACCAACAGACCTAAGTCCGAGTCTGCTGGGCTATGTTGATTCTTCCTATGCCGGCGTCACAGTCTTGAGCACTGTAGCTTTAATGTACTATGTTTTGAAATCAGGAGTGAATCCTTCAAATGTATTCCTCTCCCCCTCCAAGATTAATACTTTCTCTCATTTGGGAAATCTTTAGACACTATTTCTTCAAAGGTGATTTTTCTGCTTTTTACCTCCTCTAATTTTGTATTCCAGTCACATATCTGTTGGCGTACTTAAAGACATACATCCCACATTCCCCAGACAACCTCTCAGTTTTCATCTTCATTCTCTTTTCCCTGTTCTCCAGACAGCACTGGCTTATTGATCTGCCTTCATGTTTGCAGATTCTTTTTAATTTTAAATCTATGGTTGAGGCGAGATTTCATTTTGGTCATGATACTTTGCAACTCCAGATATTGATTCTTTATGAACATACGTACATACACACACACACACACACACACACACACACACACACACACACGTCTCTATTGTGTCTCTATTGATAGTTCTATTTGCCCTTATACATACTTTCACTGTGAGTGTGTGTGTGTGTGTGTGTGTGTGTGTGTGTGTGTGTGTGTGTGTGTGGTTTTCTGTGTATCCCCAGTGGTCCTGGAACTCGCTCTGTGGACCGGGGTGGCCTCAAATTCAGATATCGGCCTGCCTCTGCCTCCTGAGTGTTTAGGATTAAAAGGGTGCACCACCACCGCCCTGCTGTTCTGTTCAAAGCCTGATTTCTAGTTGGGCACAGTAATGTGCACCTATAATTCTAAGCACTTGGGCTGAGGCATGATCGCTGTGCTATTAAGACCATCATGGTCTACATAATGATGTCCAGGCCCGCCAGGTTTGCATAGCAAACCTCATCTTGGAAAACACAGCATGGCTTCTTTCAGTCCCTTGAACATATTTACAACAGCTCCCTTGGTCTTTGTTAAGTCTAACATTTGCGTCTTTTCACAGGCAGTAACAGTTGCACACTTTTAAAACATGTGTCTAGGCCACACTTTATCTTTGCAAAGCTTTTGGTTTTTATGGAAAACTTGACTTTCACTAGTATACTTTAGCAGTGCTAGATAGTAGTTTTTCCACCCTATCTCTGGGGCTGCTTGTTCTTGTTTATTCAGTGACTTGGCTAGACGATCTCAGGGAAGTCTTTATCCCAGTGTTAAGCTTTGAAGTTACTCTGCAGAGGACATTCTTAGTCACACTAATCCTGTATCTTCCATCGGAGAGTTGAGAGTAGGGAGATACAAAGAGCAAGTCACATCCTAAGTACTACACTCTCACCACCCGAGATTTGATAGATTTTCTTGAGTGTATTTATTTGTTTGCTGTATGTCTTCTTTGTCCTCTGGACAGTCTCCAGAGTCTTCAAGTGGTTTCTTCCCTTTAAATAATTTTCACCAGCTAATGTTATTTCACCAGGGAGCATGTTTGAAGACTCTCGTTACACCACCAGAACTGGACCTCTGGAATTTGCATTTGGTGTTTTAGCATAGAGAAAAGCACAGTTCAAGTCAGGTTGGGAGCCAGAGAAAAGAAATAACTTGGAAGCAAAAAAGAACCTGCTGGTCATGGTTACTTACCCCTAGGGATTTTGTGGTCCAGAGCACTCTGGAGTTGGACCACTGCTTGGCTGAACTAGCAGTGGCGAAGCTGTGAGCAATGATGGATGACAGCTGAGCACCATTGTGAGGCAAGCAATATCACAGTCAGTTTGTTCTGACCAGGGAATAAAGTGGGCTTCAGAGAGAAGGCAAAAGCAGCTGGGGTGGTAACCAAAGACAAAAAAGTGGGCTCCAGAAAGAAAGGAAAACTAGGGCAGGGTGGTGGCCAGAGAATAGGCAAAAGTAGGGTGGGATGGTGACGAGAGACAGGAAGTGGGCTCCAGGGAAAAGGCAAAAGTGAGGTGAGGTAGGGGTCTTCCCAGGTTCAGGGCAGAGACGTGAGAGGTGAACTGGGAAAAGCCAGGGGCTACATTTCGGGCTGGTATTTTTGTGAAATATTCACTTGCCTACTCAAGACTGTAAAGCAGTGGTGTCAAATGGCCACACTCTATAAACCCTACAAAAAGGAAACGTCTGTCACTAAATCAAAGGTACAAATAAAGAGCATGAAAAATAGCCAAATTCTAGTCAGTTTTTTTCCCCAAAGACAGAGTTTCTCTGTGTAGCCTTGGCTGTTCTAGAACTTACTCTGTAGACCAGGTTTCCCTCTAATTCACAAAGATCTGCTTGTCTCTGACTCCAAAGAGCTGGGGTTAAAGGGGTGCACCACCACCACCTGCCACTATTCTCTAAATATGGAAATTAATTCTGTAAAAGAAACCTAACAACCAAATATTAGCTTACGTTACTTATAAAAAAGTAAAGAGAAATTAAGACATTGTTTTAAAATGTTTGGGTATATTTAAATGTTTGTTGTTATGCTGCTGAATAGTAAGCATGTTACAAATAGTAAGCATGTTACACAGTACAACTGAGTTATTTTAAATGTAGAAACACACAACAGAAGACCTGGAAAGACAAATAGCAAACACAGCTGCCCGAGCACTTTACAGCTGACAAGCACTTAGTATAGTGCAATGCTCACCAAAAGTCTATGAAGGAAGTACCGTTTGCATACGCATTTTCAAATAAGGGATCTGAGACAAGAAGAGGAAAAATCATTTCTGGGACGGTCAACGTGAGACACAAACCTAGAACAGCTTTTCTGGGGGAGGTGGTGTTAGCTGGTGACAGCGTCCTTCCTCCTGCTAACCATGACATGGCTAACAGTCAGCATCACTGACCTGTGAGACAGCAGGGCTTACTTTAATAATCAGTTGTTTGCTTTTCTGTGATTTTCTTCTTCTAAAAAGACTGATTTTTAATCCTTGTGTATGAGTGTCTGCCTGCCTGTATGTGTATGTACTGCACACGTCTGGTATCTACAGAGACCAGAAGAGGTGTCAGATCTCCTGGAATTACAGATGGCTGTGAGCCATCACCTGGGTGCTGGGAAACAAACGTGGGTCCACTGCAAAAGCAGCAAGCGCTCTCACACACTGAGCCATCTCTCCAGCCCTATTTCTCAGTGTTTTTCTGATTTTCTACAATTAATACTTACTATATGATCAATTCAAATTTATTTTTAAACAGCCTTAGAATAATGAAACAATTTCCACATGGGAATACATAAAAGCAAATTTGTATCTTACTTGTTGCAATTAAAAAAAAAAAAGACTGAGTTGGATATGGTAGTGCGTGTCTATAATCCCAGAACGTGAGAAGCTGAATCAGAAGGAATGATGCTGACCCATGCATGCTACACAGTGTATTTCAGGCCAGTCTGAATTAAACAGTGAAGCTGTATATCAAAAAGATAGAAGAAACCAGGGGGGGGGGGCAGGGAGGAAGGGAAGGAGGAAGGAAAGAAGGAAGGAAAAGAAAAGAAAAAGAAAAGGGAGAAAGGGAGGAAGGGAGGGAGGGAAAGGGAGGGAGGGAGGGAGAGGAAGGGAGGGAGGGAGGAAAAGAAATGAAAAAGAAAAAGAAGGGAGAAAGGGAGGAAGGGAGGGAGGGAGAGAGAGGGAGGGAGGGAGGGAGGGAGAGAGAGAGATGTAGAGAGAGAGAGAAAGAGAGAGAAAAAGGAAGACTCATGTCTTTTAACACAAAAATCTCTGGTTTACAAATGTTTATAATGTAAGCATGTTATTTGCTTGTCTTGTGAAAAAAACTGGACTCTGCTGTGGAACAATCCTTTTCTACACTATGAATATGTATTACTCTCATGTGTTAATAAATAGCTGACAGGTAGCTGGGCAGGAAGTTAGGTAGGAAAGCCAAACTGAGAATGATGGGAAGAAGGAAGGTGGAGTCAGGGGAGATGCCAGTCAGCTTCCCAGGAAACAAGACTTGCTAGAGGAGAGGTAAAGCCATGAGCCATGTGGCAATACATAGATTAATGGAAATGGGCTAATTTAGCAGGGCGGTGATGGCGTATGCCTTTAATCCCAGCACTCAGGATGCAGAGCCAGGTGGATCTCTGTGAGTTCGAGGCCAGCCTGGCTTACAGAGCTAGATCCAGGACAGGCACCAAAACTACACAGAGAAACCCTGTCTCGAAAAACAAAACAAAACAAAAACAACAACAACAAAGAACTGGGTTAATTTGAATGTAAGAGCTAGCTAGTAACAAGCCTGAGCTCTCAGCTGAGCATTTATAATTCATATTCAGCCTCCGAGTTGGTTATTTAGGGCCTGGTGGTTGGGACAGGGAAACATCCATTTATAGGACTCCACACTTGATACCAAAAGTATAGAAAACTAAATGATAGCTGAATTACACTTAAAAAAATACAAGGAGCCGGGCGGTGGTTGGGCACGCCTTTAATCCCAGCACTCGGGAGGCAGAGCCAGGCGGATCTCTGTGAGTTCGAGGCCAGCCTGGGCTACCAAGTGAGTTCCAGGAAAGGCGCAAAGCTACACAGAGAAACCTTGTCTCGAAAAACCAAAAAAACCAAAAAAAAAAAAAAAAAAAAAAAAAAAATACAAGGAAAGTGAAAACATCCTGATCTAGAGGAAAGTTAGGAAGGCTGAAAAAGGCATTTTTTCTAACACTATTGGGAAGCAAGCAAGAAGAACCAAAGGATACAGGGTGTGTGGAGGGGAATCTGGTGCCTGAGTGCCTGGGCTTCTTGTCATGTGCATACAATCTGCTGACTACAGCAAGCTGAACCAGCTTGTTCAGTCTTACTCCCTGCTACCAGGTATGGCCATGGCTGAAAGTGTAGCCAGCCATTAATTTATTGTTTTCTCTTATCATGGAAAACTTGCTCTTTGAAACTGGATTAATTTCCATTTCACTGAGATAGGAATCATGCTAGATGAATTTTTACTTTTAGGTATAATCTTTCTAACACTGATTTTTTTTTTTTTTAATGATTTACTTTACATCCTGGCCACAGTTTCCCCTGCTTCCTCTCCTGGCTGTTCCTCCCTCCACCCCCTTGTGTTCCCACTCCCAATCCACCCCTGCTTGACAACCCTTGTGTCACCTTTAAACTTCTGCTCAAGCGTCAGTCCCTCTAATGAAGTCACCCTTACTTTTTAGGGCCTTCTTCGGCCCTGCAGCATACTGGCAAAGAGTTCTTTCTAGATTACGACTGGAACTTGTACTTGTTTCAATTTCTTAACTACAGAAAAGTAATTATTCTTTAAACACAAGAGTAATTTTCCTCCCAAATAAAGTGAGTTCCCTGAAGGCAGACTTTTTGTCTTAGTCACCTTTATCTTCAACAGTTAGCCTTAGTGCCTGGACTATAGGTGATTGCCTATATACATTTCACCAAATGAAATGGAGAACTTGGAGCTCAATACTTGGACACTGCAATATATTACGGAGTGACAGACACCTCTGGTTCAAATTTATACAGCCACAATTTAGTGTATATTCTCAGGCACACTCCACCTATTTGTGGGTGGCTCCATTCCCTATGCATTGTATTAACTGCTGGGCTACCTCAGTCTTGGCTTCTTCCTGTATGGATTTTTGCACTTGCTTCTCAAGAACTTGCTTAGCAGCCATTCCTTGGACCTTTCTGATACTGAGGGAATCATTCTGGATACAGGGAAAGGCTTGGCAGTGTGGTGATGAAACATGCAGGCTTTGAAACACAGATTAAGTTTGTGTGGTGGGTAATGCTGAGTTATCTAGTCTTATGTGCTTGTAGGGAATATAGTACCTAAGTTCACCTTAAAGATGACACTGTTTAGGTCTTGGCACAAAACCAACTTTACCCTAAATGGTTCAAATGGGTGTTTACAGAGGTTTGAGCAATGGTGAGGGAACAAAGGTTGGTGGGGCATGCAGAAACTAACAGGACTAGGGAATTCCATGCCAAAGGCAGAAAAGAGTATTACTTGATCCTAGAGAGACCTGGAATTCTAGAAGATGGATCTAGCTTTCTCTGAAGCCCCTAGCTAGCAGAAAAAGAGGAAGAAACATCCCCTCAACATCTCTCTCTCTCTCTCTCTCTCTCTGTCTCTCTCTGTCTCTCTCTCTCTCTCCCTCTCTCTCTGTCTCTCTGTCTGTCTCTGTCTCTGTCTCTCTGTCTCTCTCTGTCTCTCTCTGTCTCTGTCTCTGTCTCTGTCTCTGTCTCTGTCTCTGTCTCTCTCTCTCTCTGATTAGCTGCTGGTATCATCTGTTGATTGAATCAAAAGTGTCACCGGGACACAAGTGAGACCTGAGGGTGTAGCTTGTCAAGTTGGATCCCTGGAAAAGAGACCAGGCAGTGACAACGAGAGAGGGGGTTATGGGGCCACAGACTACCTGGCACTAGGATTAAATAAAAACACATCATCAGCACTTCTCTGAGGGTCTGCCATATAGCAAGTGCTCAGGAAACAGCTGTGGTTACTGTAATGCAACTGCCAGGTCAATGCACTTTTTAGTTCTGAAACCATCTTAGCACCCTTGATCAGCAGACACCCAGACATGACCTCAGACAGGATGGCCTGCGTTCTCTGGTCTGCTCAGTCTCACAGCTGTTTTTCCTCACATCAAGGCTTTAATTATCCTGTCTCTGTTCTTCTCAAGTTAAATTAGGCTGTCTAACATACTCTTATGTTTGCAGTGAGAAAACTTCTGAGCAAAGTTCTTTTGGGGAAACTGTCCATTTGGGCACTCAACTCACTTCCATATGGCCGGCTTCAGACACTTCCCTTTTTCCTTCTTACCTAACAGACCAAGGCAAACTGGCCATGCTAACAACTGTTCAACTGTTGCTGCTATAGCATAAAGCATAGAAGTCACTTATGAGAGCTTAAAAGTGTGCTTTATCATCCCTTCCTCCTCACTGCTGGGCACGCTGCTGTCTTTCTGCTATGTTTCACTGCTGCCACAGGTCCAAGGTGTCTGAGGAGCTGATGCTCCCTGCCCCGATTACAGCCTCTAATCACTACTTCAACATTCTTTCTCTTCTCAATTTCTCCTCTTTAGGTCTCTTGTCATGTTTCCCATTCTTCAAGCATTCTTGCCACAAGGCTGGGCTCTTCAACACTACCAGCCAATCAGTTCCTGTCCTCTAAGAAGATAACTTCATTAATCACTGTTAATGAGATGAAAATCTTTGGCTATTTTGACTCGATGGCATCTGGTTTGTTGTGAGTGCCTAGGGTTTGAGGTTTCTCAGGGCAGAATATATTCACTAACTTCCAGCATGGCAGTGAATTAGACACCATTTGGTGGACTGAGAGCTGCAGATAAAGTCAGTGACATGGGTAAGACTTAAAAGAGAAGGCTTAACCTTTAGGTAGTAATATGGTAATTTAAGGTGAGAAAACCCTTTGAGGGCTAGGTGTCAGATACTTCCCAAAAGTAGTGGTGGTTATTGGTGGGGAGGGGGTCTTCCCTGAACACCTCTCACATGGTGCACTCAGGACACTTTTGAGGGTCAAGGGCTGGGTTAGGACCCTGTGGTGAAGCTTTACTGGAGAGAATAGTGTGCTGGAATTGATGCTTTGGGTCCAACTGACTTGTTTATATAACTGAATCCTTTGGGTCTCTTCCCAGTTTAGGAAGCCATCTCCCTAGGGATAGGAGGAGGGGTGGGGGCTGCAAAGGGGTTAATTTGTACACTGGCCCTTCAAACAGTAGGTCTTTGCAGCAAGTCTTTTAGTTAACATTTTAGAAATCTTGGCTGTTAACTGCAAAATTAAATGACTGTTACAAGAATAAACTAATTCTCCTGCACCTGATTGAAGTGTCTTCTAATACAGGAAAGCAAGATATATTCTTGAAGTCTACATTGGCTTTTTGGTTGTACAATTTTGTAGCCGGAGGTTTTCTCTGGTCTTGCCCGGCCCAAGGTCCCACAGCTGCTTATAAAATAATCATCCAGAGGCTTAATATTAATTACCAATTGCATGGCCTATTGCAGGCTTCTTGCTAGCTAGCTCTTATAATTTGACCCATTTCTATTAATCTGTAAGTTGTCACATGGCCATGGCTTACCAGTATTTTCATATCTTGCTTCTCCTGGTGGTGGCTGGCGTCTCTGCCCTCCTTCTCCTCTGTTTCCCGCCTAGCTATAACCTGACTTGCCATAGGCCAAAAGGCTTTACTTATCAACCAATCAGAGCAACACATATTCACAGCATACAGAAAGACAGCCCACAGCACAATTTCTAATGTAAAATAAAATGAACAAACTTTATTCAACATTGTGCTGACTCAAAGAAACATAACCCATGGACGCTGCCCTGGAAGATCTGAAAGTCTATATAGACAAAGTTCAAAAAGTACTGCAACAATTAGGTGCATAAATTATGAACCTATATATTGGCTAAATAATTCCACCTCTATAGTGTGGCTATTAAAAATGTGTGCACTGTATGATCATTAGTGGCTAGTACATAAGACTTTAACTACATGAACATCATTCTTAATTTATTTACTTTGAAGATTTGTAATATGAGTCTTGTTTAGAAAACAATGCTGTGTATGTTGAATTTCACCCAAGGTAAATTGTATTAAGAACTGGACAGGTAGGGTTTAGTGGGATTCAGTTTTGCTTTCAAAGTAAATTAATTCTGTACACAAAAGAAATGACCTTCATACTACAATGTCAATTCCAGTATCATTGTCTTCAGTCACTTAGCTCTTCCTGGAAGTGGTTAGGGCACCACACCAATTCAACAAGATTCAACTTGCAAATCTGAAGAATTTCATGATATCAAATGTTATTTATGAAAAGAAGTCATAAATATTCAGCTTAAAAATACAACTTCCAAGACCTTCTTTCTATACTTAAGGACAAACTTAACAATAAACCAAATTCAGAAATGTGTTTGCCTAGTAAAAGGGGAAGCTCTTGTCCAAACAGTGCTAACCTTGTTTACTAAAACAGAACTGGACCTGATGATACAGGCCTGTTACTTTAGCTATTTGCAAGGCTAGGACATAGGACAGATTTTAAAGTTCAAAGCATGCCTGGGCCACTTAGGAGGACCCTGTGTTAAAATCAAAGTATAGTATGTATATATGAAATAGTGAAGTTAGTACTAAGCAAAAAAGCAAGAGGGCTAGAGGTGTGGCTCAGTGACAGAACACCTGCCTAACATGTTACCCAAGGGCCTAGGTTCAATCCCCAGTACTGCAATAAATGCAAAATTGTCAGGATGAAAAGCTTGGTTAAAACCCAAATACCATTCTCCAAATTTTCACCAAGACAATTTTGCATCTTTTATTTTCAGAGCTAGGACATTAAAACAGACTCCTCCCCACTAAGGTCATGAAGGTCTATAAAACTCACCTGTATTTGCATTTGTAAAGGTGAAGCTGAACCTTAGCCAAACAGTATTCCTAAGAAAGCATCCATCTAAAAATTGACTTAGAGGGAGACTTGGTGTGGACTAAAAATGTTAAGAGAATGGACAAAGTTAAGAAATTACTTCAACAATTAGGCAGTCTATCTTTACAATGGGATGGCTATTCATCGAATAAGGAACAGCCCATGAAACATTTAACATAAAATAATCTTTAAAAAAAAAAGCTAGAGAGTATACAACTTCATTTACACGAAGTTCTAAAAAGGTACCACTATTCTGTTTATACAGGGCACAAGTTTTATGTGTAGAAGGATTAACTACAATGGAACATGAAGTCACTTTCTGGTATAATGGGAAAGTTCTCTAATGGATACTGACACCCAAATCTCATATTATAAATGTAAAGCCTTTTAATTTTATTGAATATAAATTATAACTGGACTTGAATAATTAAAATGCTATTTATTGGCTCCTAAAGTTGAGTACAACCTACTACCCATAGAAGGCAGACAGTGAAAACTATTATTAAAAACCCACACAGGCCTCTCAGAAAGCAGATATAAAGCTTTAATTCACTGTGGGCATTTCTCCAACCATAGACAGCATTCAAACCAAGTGTCATACCACCATTCCTGTTAACTATTTCAGGGCATATTACATGTAACATGAAGCACCGACTAAATATAAATACAGGAATTGAATACATGTAAGAAAATTTAAATAAAACAAAATTGAAAGACTAAAGTCCATGAATATTTACACAAACTGACATTACTTCTAGACATCATGTCACAGTGACAAGTTACAAAAAAAAAATCACAACTGCTTTTAAATAACAGTACCTAAAGATTTTTGAATACCCAGTTATTTTCATTTCCACATTGGATTTTCTTTTCTATACATGTAGGTTTGCTTCCAGGCTGTAGACAAAACTTCTTGGATAATAAGGCCCACATTCTTTTCATGAGCACAGGAAGCAATATTTATATTTGCTGGATTATACTGTGACATTTGTCAACATGTAACATAGACCTCTCAAGTGGTGGTATTAAAAAGCAATTCCAAACAGTACTAAAAATGGGGTTTCATACTGTAGTGTATATTTTTCATCCTAAGATGATGTCTCTAAAAACATTTAGAATATCTTTCCCCACCCAAAATAAAAAAGTGATATTTAAAAAGTTGACTTTAAAAAACAAAACCAAAAAGTACTTCAGAAAACAAATCCTAAGATGTTCTGAGCTGTAATCTTCCTGAGTCTACTTTCATTTGGACCTAATTTTGCAGCCAATACTGCTATATACTGATTTAGGAATCACAATCTGGAGTCCTTGAACGTGTACTTCAGATCCTACAGAATTCTGAAAGGACTCCTATATTCCCAACTAATTATACAATAATCACGTTTTGTATATATATATATAAAAAAAAACCTATGTGAATTTTAACAAAGTCATATGTTTAATAGTGAATAAATGATGAAAATATATGCACAGCTGTACACAGATCACCATTAAATGCAGGAACAAAAGTATCATTTGATGCATATCAAATCAACTCCTAAATAGCCTACTTGAATATATTTATTTTCATGTACTCTGATACAGTATTAGAAAGGACTGCATATAATTATGGAGACTGCTGCAAATACATGATGCTACTAAGTGTTCTGTATCAGCATGCACAGATTACTATTTAAAAGTTTCTCATGTATATATCTTAACACATATATTACAAGATACAATATATTTAAAGCATTTAATAATTTTAATCCAAATTATTTTAATTGACCTAAGTGGGGACAAAAAAATTTCTCAAACTGTCATAATACAATATTAAAATATTACTGCTTGAGTTGATATTTAAACTTATTACATATGTTATCCTTAAAATTCCAAAATTCATGAAAACTCCTATCACAAATAAAGATGTACGATTTCTCAACAGCAGTTTGTTTACCCACCACACACACAGCTTGCCAAGACTTTGGGGATTATAGAACAGTAACATGCTGTTAGCTATAGGTGACAAGAATTAAACATAGCAGTCTCTTTTCATTCTGAGTATCTTTATTTCAAACTAAATAAAGCTTCTCTCAATACAAACTGAAAAAACATTTTTCCTTCATTTAACATTCACTAGAAGGATAAATAAAACTAAGAACCTTTATTGTGTTTTAGGAGTAGCTAAACAAATTATTTCAGTTACACTGAGGAAATCACGGGTAAGGAAGGACAGTTTAGAATTCTTTCCATCTGGGAAGCATATTTTATCACACAATCACAAAAACTTACAAATCAGATTTCTTGGTTCATGGTCATTTATGGCTTACTGAAAAATACTTCAGGCTAAAATAAATGTTTGTGAATAATACATGGACTATTTTTAAAAATCATATAGTAAATATTCTCATGTACATTAGAATCCTTATGATGAAAGGAGTCTGCAGATGGGGATGGGGTTTTTTTTGTTTGTTTTGCCTTTTACTCTCAGAAAGATCCTTGCTTTTGACCTATTCAAGATCCTATCTGCCAATTTTCATATTCTTAGGTTAGTAAGTCACCGTTATAAGACACCTGCAATAAGGAACCAAGGTGCCTCAAGTGCAGGTACCATGAGGGCAACAGGACACAAGAGACACTCATGATGCTATCTGCTGCAGTTAATCTGGAATACTGGACTAGCTAGAGCATCGGATGGGAAGTGTTTAGGATGACCCATTGGAATATTATTGTATTAGTTTCTTTCAAATTAATCTGCCCTTCAAACTGGAGAACTGCCAGGATAACATCACTCACTATTCCTGGTTTTGATATGCTCCTACAACATGAGAATTGAACTGAACTACAATGATTGTAATGTCATCTCTATACATCCGAGCAAGTTCTTCAGGAAGACTAAGCATTTTAGAGAGTCGTTCATGATCGACAGCTCCAAACTCATTGTTGCCTACAGCATGGCGAATGAGATGGGTTGCTGCATTCTGATCCTCAAAGACGGATGACATCTTTGCTCTCCTTTCTGTTAAAAGGCCATGCATCTGTCCCAGAGTCACCTTGTACCCACCAACAGCAATTGGCTGTTGGTGATGCATACCAGTTAAGTACTCACCCACAATCCTAACCACATCCTGTCTATGCATCGTCTCCCACAACCCATCAGTTGCCAACACTAGGAATTTATCCTGTGGCCTTAATCGGTGGTAAGTTACCTCTGGCTCAGCAGTGAGATAAGGAGGTGTATGATAGTTGGGAGGGATAAACTTGGTATATTCATTGTCATTCAACTGGTCTGGGCCAGACTCTATCACTCTCTTTTGAAGGTCAATGCTCCATTTGAACTTTACATCTCCAAAAGCCCTAAAAGGCATCAGCAAACCAAGCAGCCGATCCTGCTTCACCACACTCTTGGCCTCATTCTTTGGGTGTTCCAATTTCAGACGTTCTAATTCCCTTTCATTCTGAGCATTGTGGTCATTAGAAAGTGTGACTGCTGACCAAGAGCCATCTTCTTCTTGCACACCCAGCATGGCTCTACTATCACCAGTGTTAGCCACATGGAGGTCAACACCATCTACATGGGCCACACAAGCAGTAGCCCCAGAAAATGCCACCCGAAGCACCAGATAATTTAGAAAAGAATTAGGATCACCAACTTGAGCCTCCAATGAAATGTCATTATCAAGTCTCTTGAAAGCATTAATTAAAGCCTCCTTAACATCAATATCAGCTGATTCTCCAGTATTGAGGTCTATAAGCTCTTGCCAGTAAGTCCTCAAGCTGTTGAAATACAATTTGGATGCCTCCTTACTGAAGTAATCATTGGGGTGCTTATGCCACTGAAGGATAGGCAATAGTGCCCGACCACTCTCCACTGCATTTTCAATCTCTAGCAAAGTCTCATGGGGTAACAAGGAAACAGCAATGTAATAGAAGAGTCTTTCACTGACTGCCTGGGAACAAGCACAGCCTGCATGACCATCAAAAACCCCTAAAAGCATCCCTCTGGTCTGCAAGCAGGTTGCTGCACTTCTCCGGTCCTCAATGGGTGCATTTGCAGGCAGCTGATTGCTGTCAAATCCAAGAATGGAACTGACATTTTTGCCGTCAAATTCTGGTACTTTGAAACTGTATTCATTAGCTTTAAGGATGCTGTTGACTTGTGGAGGTGTGAGGTAAAATTTCTGAGGTGTAGAAGCGTATCTCCTTCCTTGAGTATACTGCCACCAGTTCTCCCTTGGTCTACAAAAGGTAGCATATGCTGGATGGGGTGTGTATCTCAGACGATTCTGAGGAATGTACGGTGGTGAGCAGCAGAGATGTTTGTGGTGGCAGTAACATGCAGTGCCATAGATTCTGCTCAGTTCACAGTTACGGAAGAGAGGAAAAAACAGTTGAGTCGGTGCTGGCATGGCATCAGAGAACAGTGGTAGGCTGGACGTTCTGACTGGGATTCCTAGAGAGCAATTAAGACAGATACACACACAGATAAGTTACACTCCGGATTATTTGACAAGCTTTGCTTTATAGAAAATACTAAGGGAATTTATATGAAAATCCGCATGCTAGGTAATTTCTATAAGGTGTTTTATGGTAATTACAAGCCTTAGCCATTCATGAAGCCAAGACTGAACTATACTTAAATTTCTCTTTCCTTTGTATTTCTGTGTGCAGTACAAACTGCTCAGCATACACACAGATCTGGCTGGAGAAAGCTGAGCAGGAAGTTATGTAACACTGTGCCGCAGCAGTCTACCTGCCCAATCACCCTTCTCCTTCTCAATGCTTTTTTAAAGGCGGCCTTAGATCTCCCATTTGCACAGTTACTTCTACCATTTATGAAGATCTGTTCCTTGACCTGCGGTCAATCTGTTGGCATTTGACTGCACATGGCTATCACTAAAAGTGTTAATATATCCTTAACAAATGCATATTTATACATTATTGGTAAATGATATAAATATACCACAATACTAATACAATGTTCATTTAACTTACATAAAACATTTCCGACATAAAATTAAAACAGATTCAGTGGACGGTCTTGTAAAGTTTCCTTCTCTGTACCACTGTGCCCACTTAGTGAGCTAAAGAGGTCTGCTCTTCACCAACTGATCGTAGAAATGACAGTTCACCTCTCCGGGGCTCTCCCCACTAAACTTTAAGTGATTACATGGAAGCAGACACGCTAAAACCTCTTTAGGATCCATGCCTTTATGTCTGACGTATTGGGGCTTTGAAATCAAATGCAGGCTTTTTTGATTCATTGCTGAATTTTCCTGTGCCATTTGTGATTAAAAAAATTCAAGTATTCTTAGCTATAAACCTGATCTTGGTAACATAAAGGGATCCCAATTCAGAATTTAATTAACCTGCCACCATTGTTCCTTGCTTAGCGGTCATAAGAGCAAGCTACAGAAATATTATTTCATCTACTAGAGATCCCTATTTACTCCTTAGGGAATGTTTTCTCTTTCAGTTAAAAAACATGTATCTACTTGTCGTAAGAAAGCAACAAAGAACTATAAATTAAGTCCAAGGTTTGGGTTATAACAGTATAGCATTAGGAGTATTCTGAAGACATTATTTTACAATAGGTATTTACCTAGAAAACTTAAGTGAACATAAATCACTATTTCAAATAATGTATACCAGAAAAAAATCTCCAGTAACATATTTTCTTTGAATTCCTAAGATACTGTCTGAAGTATTTAACTTACAAGAAACAGACTTTAGAACTGCTTTAAATAAACAAATAAAGATAAAAAAGAAACAAATTTTATTATCAACTATTTTTTCCAAAAGCTGAATCTACTAAGAAAAAAATGAAGTACCTCAGTGTTAAGTAATTTTCATGTACTTTTTGGTGGGTACTAAGGAAGTAAAAAGTGAAAAGGAGGGAAGAGAGAAAACCAAACATTGAAAATTCAGCTTTGTTTCTGCTTTTGTAGAGAGCACCAAACCCAGCTGTTGGACAGGATGTCTTCTGTAAATAGTAAAGTATTCGACTACAAGAAGAGACTTGTTTCTAAACCCAAAGACAAAAGTACACACTAAAGAGAACTATAATTTCATTAGTAAGCCTTCTGAAATGAGAAAAAGAAATCCCTAACAACAAGAATTTACTGGTACAAAGCACCTAAATAACAACAGTTCAAACTGAACACCTGAAAGTCATCCAAAGGTTAAGGGTACAGGACTGAGCCAGGGGATGTGTGCAAATGTGGTACCACACCAACAGTGGCTTGTAGATACAAACCATACCTCTTTTTCATGCATGTATGCAAAAAAGCTATTTTATGCTGCAAATACTATCGTTAAAAACTAAAATATAGGTTCAATTTTAATCAAAGTAAATTTTCTCCAGAATCTGTTTGTATTACTTTAAAACTTAAGGTGGTGGTGGTGGGGAGGGGGGCAAAGGCATAACAGTTTAACATCTACTCAAGGATTAATGCAGCTAGGAAACCTTCCCATTCCTTAAGTTCCTGGGTTTCTGCTTTTAAAGTCAATTAGAAATTAATGAAACCTGGTAGTCAAAAAGCTCAGGATTCATGCAGCAGGTGCTTTGAACATTTAAATTCAAGCCCTCTGCATTTTTTCTTGACAGCAAAAGTATTTGAGATTAAAAGTCAAAATAGCAGAGAGTGAGTGATTTGTTTTCAACTGTATCTTTTTAGTTATTCACAGCTTAGCATATGGATTGCATTCCAGCTCCTAACATGCTTTCAAAAGGCAAATTCTTAGGGGAAGTTGAATTCATGAAAGTCTGCCCTTTAATTAATAAACATTCTATCAGGTCAGTACCAATTATATAGTATTTTCATCAGACCAGAAATGGTACAAGTCAATACGCTACTAAATGCTTTGAAAAATTCTTAATAGCCTTCTAAGCTGCCTGTGATTCAACAGAAAAGCTCTGTGAAATCCTGATAAACTTGATAAATTAACAAAACAGAAGGTTCCTCATTAGGCAATAAAAATATCAGGGTAGTTGTTGGTAAACTGGAATAATCTCACATTCTTGTTTTTTTAAAGTTCATACACCATCATGGCTCAGACTTGGCAACACTCTGTGCAGCATCTCAGTCCGAGGCAGATTTGGCTGATATTGGCAATGACTAATAAAAAGATGCGCTGTAACCAGAAACAGTGAGAGCTCCATCCATTCTTTCTGATGTGTTCGGCAAAGCCTGTGCCAAGAAATTATTCTACTTCATCAATAAACCCACTGGCCAAATCAATTAAGAAATGATACTGGTGCACCTACTCCGGAGCTTCTCGGCCTTGCAAAGCTTCTGATGCAAATGAAAAGAAACACACTAGTCATTACATGTATCAGAACCTCCGTTTATGTAATCTAATTGCATTAAACACCCTGCACAAAGGTTTGTGGTTTTTCAGCATTTTCTGGAAATGCCTAGCCATTTCACATCTCAGTATCTACAAGAATGAAGAAACCCTTATCCTTAAGACACGAGGCACCAAACCATCACTTGTTTGGTCAGTTTCGTTTGTCCCTACCCCAAAATCGTACTTACTAAGAAGACATCAAAGAAATTCTTCTGGTCCAGGGCGCCTTTGTCTCCCTCTTCCTATCGCACCCCTGAATTCCGCGCGGACCCCTAAGAGCCATCCATTCATACACAAAATCAGTCACCATCCTTCCTGGGTACCCAACACCGGTAGTTACGTGGATACCTACCAATTCGTCTGGGCCCGGGACACACACACATTCTCCTGTCATCACAACACGGAGCCGACAACATCCACAAACCGCGCGGACAGCAGCAGCGACAGCAGCAGCGGCCCATTGAAAGCAAGGCAGAGATGCTCATTAGAGGAGGCGGTGGCGGGGAGGCGGGAGCGGAGGAGGGGCGAGGTCTCGCGGCAGCCCAGTGAATGGGCTGGGAGGGAGGAGAGAATGGAGGGGGGAGAAAGGGGAGGGGAGAAGAGGAAACCAAACAAACCCACCCTGCCGGCGAGGCGGCACCGCGGCCCCAGGCGGGGGACTCCGGGAGCCCCGACCGGCGCTGCGCGGCCGCTCCATGCAGCCGGCGCGCCGAGCCCACGGGCGCGCAGCATCCTCAGGCCCGCCCGGTCCCACGCGGCGCCCGCTTCCGCAGCCCGCGAGGCGCAGCCCGCCGCGGGCAGCCGGCGCGGCCACGCGGGGCCGAGCGTGGCAGCGGCCGGCCCAGGCGGACACGCCCCGGCCGCGGCGGACGTCCCACGCGCTGACAGCCCGGTACCGCCCGGGGCCCGCGGCGGCTCGTCCCGACCGAGGCCCCGCGCGCACCCGGCCGGCCCTCCACCCGCGGTCGCTGCCCACGCGCGCCCGCCGCCTCACCGCCCTGACGCCCCCTCCCGACCCCGGCAGCGGTGGACGAGGATACGAACCGGGCACCGTAGAGCACCCGCCGCCGTCGGCCTCGGGTGGCGGCCGCACCCCTCCGTGCGCTTCCTCCCCTCAGCACCGCGCAGCTCCCCGGAGCGCGGCAGCTCGGCCCAGGCCGGCCCACTCCGCGCCCCTGCCTCGCCCGGCCGCCACCCTGCCCCGCCCCCGCGTGCGCTCGTGCGCTTCCCGCCTCCCGATTGGCTGTGCCGTGGCGATTGGGCGGGACCCGGCGAGCTAGGCCGGGGCCAGAGGGGCGGGGGCGGAAGAGGGCGCGCTCCCCGCCAGTTTTGTGACGTCACGGGGGTCAGACAATCCCTTCCATTTGGCACGGCCTGCCTATTGGCTCCACGCGTGCGCGCGCCCACGTGGCCACGCCCTGTTGCTGGGGAAGGTGGGTCTGCGCGCGCCGCCGCCCCGATGATGGACAGCTTTGAGGGGGTGGGCCTGGGGCTCAGGGATGAGGAAAGCACCTGGGCAGGCTCCAGTATCCCGGTGCGCGTCTCCTCGGGAGCCGCTTGCTCCCCCGCGGGCGGCCTTCCGCGAATGCCTGGCACCTCTGCGGGGCCCGCGTGGCGCGCTAGACTGGCCTGACGACCAGGCCTCTGCCGCACCGGGCTGCCACGGGTAGACCGCGGGAGCGACTCTCCCCAGTGGGAACCTCAACTCCCCGGCCTGTTAAGTGAGGCGTGGCGGAGAATCTCGGATGTGTATTGCTTCATTCATTCAAGACCAAGCTGCTGATTTTAGGAGGATTAAGTCGGATGGTGTTTTCTATTATTTTTCTCAACGCCCTTGCAAGTCCCAGGGCTTAGGCCAAAGGCAAGTTTGATGAAGGAATTCTTGCCTTTGTAGAGTAGGTGTGTGCTCTTGTTCTCTGAAGGACTTTGAAATCAGCATTCCCTCCTTGGTCCTGACTCATTCAGAGTCATGAATAAACAAATGCAGCCAGTAGAAGTGGGAAGGAACTTTCAAGTCATTCCCAGTGACAAAATCCATCTCCCTCCCATGAGACTCAGTTTGCTCATCTGTGAGGTGAGGTTAGGTTAGGACTTCATTACCACTGTATGTGCTAAACAAGACACTAAAGGGTTCTGTCCTTACCGCCATCTACAAATGTCTCTTTATGGGATGATGGCTTCTTGTCTACATCCACAAAGATGCCATATTCATGACATAGGAGTTTCTTGGGAGATGTCAGGTAAACTACTGTACTTCTGCTCAATGTTAATGAGTTGACTTTGATTTATTGCATACATTAACATAAGTTAGCAAAGTGATGTGGACTAGATACAAGAACTGCCAGGTTTACTGTGCTTTGTTAATCTGAATTATTTAAATTTTTATGTAGTAAAGGAAAAGCTTTATATAAGCAAACATGTAATTCATAATTCCTGAATCTTTGCCCATCCCCAGGGGAGGCTTATGGACAAAGAAGATGAAGGTGGATTAGAACAGAACAGATAACACAGGTAACTCTCCCAACCAAGAACAAGGTAAGGTGCCCTTAGTCCCCTGCCCTTCTCTTTTAGAGCAAGGAGATATATTTCTCCTCCCCTAAAAACAATCACACTCTGGCAGTTTCTATTTAAATATATTCTTAGCATATCTTGATCCAAGGGCTCAGTGTGGCCTGAATTTGTTCTGGGTGCATGCACAGGAAGGCAAAACTGTCCTCAAGTGTAAGTTTAAGGGAGAATCCCTTATTTCCCATCTTATAACTATGCATAATTGGATGTGCATCTAATTAAAATCAGATGCATTGTGGGAAGAAACATGCACAGTTGAAAAAATGAATACAGGACCTAATCTACCAAGCAAAATATGACTCATATTACAACTTCTATCAACCAAACAGCTGTTACTAAACTACATAAAAGTAAACCCCAAACAATAATTTCAGGCCTTCAGTGTTCTCATGTAGCCTACTGCCCATCTTGAGTTTATCTTTCTCTAATCTGTATTATTGCTTCACTTTGAATAAAATTATCTTGCTATTTTTCAAATCTGAGCCCTTATTTTCAGATCTTTGGATAAGAGGCCAAGAACCTTGAAACAACTGACTGCTGCCACCAATAAGGATTGTAAATAATGAGATTCCAGAATTTATACCTCCATTGAAAAAGACCTTGAAAGTTGTTGCATTGACTAATTTTCTCATAACACAATGCTGTCAGTGTTGCATAAAATTTCTTTTTCAAACTGATTTTCATATCTGCATGGGAAATTCTAACTTGTTTTACTATATCCAACATTTTAGTTTTATACCAGGATGATATTGATTTTTCCATCTTATTCTTCAGAATTCTGAATGACTTGGCTATATTTGAAAATAATGCTGATTCTCAAAAATAAAAAAAGTTATTTGCCACCACTAAATATAGTCAAAAGAATTTGTCATCAAGATTGAATGCCAAGATATTTCTGGAATTGGAATAAAGCCTCCGCAGAGTGATGACTTTGAAATAATCTCAGAGGTGTAAGTTCTATTCTCTAGTTACATGATTGAGTGACATGCACATTGTAACACACCAGTCTACAGCGATTACAACACCTGTGTACTGGGTGAGGTTCTCTGCCTTGATTCTCCTCTGGCATGCTCTTAACTCTCTTTTCTGGATGGAGGCTGCCCAATTGGGCTTCCTTCAGTAGTGCTATGTGTTATTATGTGGCCAGGGCTAGGACAAATCTTTGGATTTTGCACTGTGACTTGCTGAGCCACCAGAACACCTGTTGGTATATCAACATTGAAAGGTGTTGAAAAATAACACTAAAACAACCTAGGATTGTTGTAGAGAAGGAACAGGCAAAGAGAAAGCAGGATCTTTGAAAAAAAGAACTATGGCACAAAGAAAGCACTATGCAAACAAACTAACAAAATGTCTCTCCTACACAAATGCCTTTGAGATACCGATACAGAGAGAAGTGACTAGTAACATTTAAGTTGTTTTCTTGGCACACAGCAGATGATCCAGTAGCCTCAAAGGTTCTAGCCAGGAAGCTTAAAATAGACTTGCATAGGGGTGTGAGATGCTGTCAGCCTGATGGTTGCTGACTGTCTGGCCTTTGCTAAAATCAATTAGAAAGAAGAAAGGCTGGTTCTTCACACTTCTGACTCTCTACAGGTCTTCTGGGAACTGAGCAAGTAATTAGTAACTACATAATCAATACTTGCTTTCTTACTCAGTGTTAAATTGATTCTTGAAATTAATAGTACTTGGAGTCTGTCTTAGTCACTGTTCTGTTGTTCTGAAGAGACACCATGACTAAGGCGGCTTAGTGCTGTGGGATGTTGTTCTGTATGCTGTGAATGTGTGTTGCTCTGATTGGTTGATAAATAAAACGCTGATTGGCCAAGAACTGTGGATATGGATCACTCTGTATGCTATGAATGTGTTGCTCTGATTTGGTTGATAAATAAAATGCTGATTGGCCAGTAGCCAGACAAGTATAGTATAGGCGGGACAAGCAGAGAGGAAAATTCGGGGAACAGGAAGGCTGTGTCAGGAGATGCTGCCAGCCGCTGCCACCATGAGAAGTAAGATGTAAAGTACCAGTAAGCCACAAGCCACGTGACACCTTACAGATTAATAGAAATGGGTTAATTTCAGATATAAGAACTAGATAGTAAGAAGCCTGCTATGGCCATACAGTTTATAAGTAATATAAGTCTCTGTGTGTTTACTTGGATCTTAGTGGCTACGGGCCCCGGCAGGACTGGAGAAAACTCCAGCTACAGCTAGTAGCCAGGTGGGATGAGCAGACAAGGAGAATTCTGGGAAGAGAAAGGCTGAGTGAGGAGTTGCTAGTCAGACACAGAGGAAGCAAGATGACAAGGCAGAACTGAGAAAAGGTACCAAGCCATGTGGCTAAACATAGATAAGAATTATGGGTTTATTTAAGTGTAAGAGCTAGTTAGTAATAAGCCTGAGCAAATGGCCAAACAGTTATAATTAATATTAAGCCTCTGTGTGATTATTTTATATAAGGCTGCGGGACTGTGGGTGAGAGATTTGTCCTGACCGCAGGCCAGGTGGGACACAGGAAATCTCCCAACTACAGCTTATATAAAAGAAAGCATTTAACTAGGGGCTGGCTTACAGTTTCAGAGGGGCGCATCATAGCACACAGGCAGACATGGTGCTGGAGAAGAAACTGAGAACTACATCCTGATCCCCAGGCAGCAGAAACAGAGAGAGACACTCGACCTGGCCTGCATTTTTAAAACCTCAAAGCCCACCCCCAGGAACACACCTCCTCCAACAAGGACATACCTTCTAATCTTTCCAAGCAATTCACCAACTGTAGACTAAGCATGTAAATATATGAGCTATAGGGGTCATTCTCATTCAGACCATCACATTCCACTCCCACAGGCTTGTAGCCATATAAAATGCATTTAATCCAACTTCAAAAAATCTCCATAGTCTTTCAGTATCAACACTGTTGAAGTCCATAGTTATTCTGAGACTTTGTTAAGGTTCAAACTCGACAAACTGAGGTGCCTACTTAACATAGCAAAGTGGACCTGGCCTCCAGGTCCTCCTAGCATCCCTCAGTTCCCACCTGTTACAGGGTATGGCTGGCATACCTTGTCCTCTGCTCTGAACTCTCCAGCCTAGAGGCTCGGCTGCCCCCCTCCCAGGATCTTCCCTATATAATCTAGACATTTTGGTTACCTGCCCCTTTTGTGCCTTTGGTCTCTTGGCTGCTGCATCTCATTCCTCTCCCTCCCCTCTCTCTTCCCTGTTATTATTTGTTTTTGTTCTTTTTGGGGGGGGTACCACCAAGCTCCCAAATAAATCACACATGGAGGCTTATACTTAATTATAAATGCCCAGCCTTATCTTGGCTTGTTTCTTGCCAGCTTTTTTTAACTTTAAATTATGCTGACTATGTTTTGCCTCTGTGCTTTTTCTGTTCTCTTCTGTGGCATGCTGGGTGTCTAGGTGGCTGGCCCCTAGAGTCCTCCTCCTTCTCTGGCTGCTGCTTCTCTCTCCTCCCAGATTTCACCTATATATTCTCTTGCCTGCCAGCCCTGCCTATCCTTTCTCCTGCCTCACTATTGGCCATTCAGCTTTTTATTAGACCATCAGGTGTTTTAGACAGGCACAGTGTCACAGCTTCACAGAGTTAAACAAGTGCAACATAAACAAAGTAACACACCTTAAAATAATATTCCCCAACACTTCCCCTCTCCACCACCCACATGGCCCAGCTCAGTATGGCATGTCCACTCTGGACTCTCCCAGATGTCCCTGCCTCTGCCTATGCTCTCCCTTTCATCTATATAAACTTTCTCCTCCACCGTACCTAGGTGCAGTCATGTCCTTTCCTTATTTCTTTTTTTCATTCAAGACTCAAGGCAGTCTATTAACTGTAACCCCCTATAAAATCAAAATTAAAAAAGCAGATCACATACTTCTAACATACAGTGGCACCAAATATGGATTACCATTCCAAAAGGGAGGAAAAGGAGCATAATGAAGAAATACTAGACCAAAGCAAGACTGAAATCTAGATGGGCAGACTCCAAACTCTGCATATCCATGTCTGATGTCAAAGACTCTTCAGATCTCCAATTCCTTTCAGCTTTGGTGACTGAAATACACTTCTCTCTTTGGGAATGGTTCCACTCCCTGTTAGCATCTTTTCTTGGCAGGTGTCCCATAACTCTGCCATCTTCAAAATCTTAGGGTCTCCAACACAATCTAGGCTTCACCTTCATAGCATGGCCTCTCTGGACCACCATGTAGGTACTGCCTTGCCAAATGCTTGGCCTCAGTTGGTTTCCTTATCCTTGGACAAGATTCCTCAGCCCCTTCCTTCCTGTATCCTTGACTCTTAAGCCAGAACCACCTGGCTGGAATGCCAAGTTCTGCTTGCTGGGTTAGAACCAGGGACCCTCATTTTATTACATTGCATAAACTTTCAGTTGTTGGTTTCCTTTGAGACTTAAGCTTTTCTTTAATGCCTTTTCATAAATTGGAAGCTTAGCTGGGTGCGGTCTTGCCCTGAGGTCACTACTTTCTTTGTTCCATTAGCATCAGGCTTTTCTTTAAACTTCTTCGCTCCTGGAACATAGGACTTGAGTCAACATCACCTTTCCTGGTGTTCTTTTTCTCCTTGCCCTACTTGCTCCTTTTCATTGTAGATCTGTACAAGAGTGATCACTAATAACCATGTGACATAGTCAATACTAGGCTGACTTGAAATCTCCTCTGCCAACAGTGTTCATCCAAAACTCTTCAATTTGGCCTCTGGTAGATATTTTTGGACAAGGAAAAAAGCACCCATATTCTTTATAGAAATATCACAAGAATGGTTGCTAGGCCACTTAACTAATATCCTTCCTTTAAAAACCTCTTGAGCTGGGTCCACATTGCTCTCAGCACTACTTCTAAGCTCCTACTAGGATGGCCCAGTAAGCCCTGCTTAAAGTGTTTGTCTTAGAGTTTCTGTTGCTGTGAAGAGACACCATGACCATGGCAACTCCTATAAAGGAAAATATTTAATTGTCATTTACAGTTCAGAGGTTCAGTCCATTATCATCATGGTGGGACATGGTGGCATACAGGCAGACATGGTGCTGGAGAGGAAGCTGAGAGTTCTTTCACCTTGACTTACAGGAAACAGAAAGTGGTCAGTCTCACTGGGTGTAGCTTAAGCATGTATGAGACCTCAAAGCCTGCCTCCACAGTGACACACTTTTTCCAACAAGGCCACAACTACTACAACAAGGCGATACTTCCTAATAGTGCCACTTCCTTTGGGGGCCATTTTCCTTTAATCAACCACATTCCATTCTCTGGCCCCCAAACTCTTGTAGTCATATCATAATGCAAAAATGCATTCAGTCAAACTTCAGAAGTCCCTAAAGTTGCATATAATGGTCTCAATGTATTTAAAAGTCTGAAGTTCAAAGTCTCTTCTGAGATTCATTCAATGTTTTAAATATAATACCCTATAAAACAAAAATGGAAAAAAATAGATAGCATACTTAAAACATATAAAGGCACAGGATATACATTACCATTCCAAAATGTAGGGAAGGGAGGATAATGAGGAAATACTGGACCAAAGCAAAACTGAAGACCAGCTGTGGAACTCCAAACTCTGCATCAAAGTGCTCTTCAGATCTCCAACTCCTTCCAGCTTTGTTGACTGCAACACACTTCTCTCTCTTTGGCTCTTTCCACTCCGTCTTAGCAGGTTTCCTCATCAGGTATCCCACAGCTCTGGCATCTCTAACATCTTGGAGTCTCCAAGGCAATTCAGGCTTCAACTTCACAGCTTCAAACAATGGCCTCTTTAGGCCTCCATTCAGGGACACCCCTGATACATGCCTGGCCTCAGTGGCTTTCCTTAGTCATGGAGGCAAATTCCAGAACCCCTTTCTTCTATCCTTAACTCTAAAGCCAGAACCACGTGGCTGAAGCTGCCAAGTTCTGCTGCTTGCTGGGCCTGAACATAGCCCCCTCGTTCAATTATATCTTCACCAACTTTCTCTTTTCAATAATTTCCTTCACTGCCTAAACTTGGTTGCCCTGAAACTGGATCTGTAGACCAGGTTGGCCTCAAACTCAGAGATCCGCCAGCCTCTACCTTTAAGTGTTGTAATTAAAGGCATGGGCCACCACACCTGGCTCTTCCTTTTCACAAGTTGGAAACTTAGCTGAGTAGGATCTTGCCCTGAGGCCACCACTCCCCTTATTCCATTTCTTAATCTGTTTATCTCCTTGAATACAGGACTTAGCTCCATTTTACTTCCTGGTACTCTTTTTCTCCTCAAATATTTTTCCTTGCTCAGCTTGCTCCCTTTCATTACATATCTTCAATAGAGTTAATGCTAGTAACTACACACAGAGTCTCTACTAGGCTGTGCAGTTTCAAGATTTCCTCTGCCTAGGGAATTAATCCAAAACGCTTCACTTTAGCCTCAGGCAAACTTTTTGTGTTGGCATTCTGGCCCTGGCCTTGGGCATCCACCCTGCATCCTGACATAAATCCTCTTTTAAGGAAAAACCCCACCCTTCTTCTTCCTCTCCCCCTTCCTCCCTTCCCTTCCATGAGGTGTGCACACCTCCACTTTCCCTCTTTACCTCCCTTTTCCCTTTCTTCCTCTCTTCCCTCTCTCTCTCTTCATCTCTCTATTATAATAAACTCTTTCCTGTGGATGCCATGCCTGGTGTGTGAGTGACTATCCACCATGCTCTACCACCTGCCGCCACCCACCTCTGCATCTGCGTGGCAAGTCTCCCTCACCTGTGAGACACCTTGGTCCAACCCTCCAAGGCCTCCCACACGCTGTATCATTACATTTTGGACAAGGGCAAAAGCCACATTCTTCACCAAAATACCACAAGAATGATTTCTAGACAACCTCTTGAGCACCCCCCACGCCCCTACCCCTGCAGTTCAAGTCACTCTTAGCACCACTGTCTTCCATGCTCCTACTGGCATGGCCCATTAAACGGTGCTGAAAGCATTCCACTGCTTTCCTAACCCAAACTCCCAAAGTCTAAATTCCTCCAAAACACAAGCATGGTCAAGCCTATCACAGCAATACCCCAGTTCCTGGTACCAACTTCTGTCACAGTTAGGGTTTCTATGACAGCATGATCATGGCAACATTTAATTGTTCAGAGCTTCAGTCCATTATCATCATGGCAGGGAGCATGGCAATGTGCAGGCAGACATGGTGCTGGAGAGGAAGCTGAGGGTTCTTATATCTTGACTCACAGGCAACAGGAAGTGGTGTGTCTCATTGGGCATGGCTTGAACATATATGAGACCTCAAAGCTCACCTCCACAGTGACACACTTCCTTCTACAAGGCCACTCCTCCTAATAGTGCCACTTCCTTTGGGGGCCATTTTCTTTCAAACTACCACAGTGTTCAACTACTTTTCTAGTCCAGGGTCCCAGAGTCTTCCATATTTCTCCAACAAACAGCATAGTCAAGCCTGTCACAGCAATAGGCCACTCCCTGGTACCAACTTCTTCCTTAGCTGAGAGCTTTACATCCTGATCCACAGGCAACAGGCACAGAGAGACACTGGGCCTGATGTGTTCTTTTGAAATCTCAAAGCCCACCCCAATGACATACCTCCTCCAACAAGTAAGTCCACACCTACTCCCAAAAGGCCACACCTCCTAATCTTTCCAGTCAGTTCACCAACGGGGACTAAGCATGCAAATATATGAACCTATGGGGACCATTTTCATTCAGACCACTAAATACAGTGAGATTAACAAATCGTCTACTGGACAGAAACAAGAAGAGGGGTTATGGCTTATCTCACTCAGACCAGAGGCTATTCTAGGTGCTTCACATTTTTCTGATTTGATGTTTGAAAAGGAGTCTCCTTTCATCAGATTTCAGAGGCAGTGCAGTGATTGAGGAGAAAGATAAAGCTACATTCTCTTAAAAGCAGGGACAGAGCTCTCCGGGCTAGTGGGCAGGCAATTTCTGTGCAATTGTGGGTTTACTGGGCACTCACCCCATCGTAAGTCAGGAAGCACCTGTGTGAGGTGGTCTGAGGCCCACAGGTAAGCAGCCATCTTGATAAAAAGCACCTGAGCACCATCAACTTCTCTTACGGCTTTGTTCAGGGAATGCAAAGACATCTCCTTCCCGCCAGGCAGGAGACCTTTGTCCTGACTTCAAGAGAAGCTTTGCTTTTCAAATATCAAAGGACAAAAATGTATGATGACTCCACTGGGGCTGGAGACTGTCTGTCCAGCTTGCTCACATGGGTCTTGGTAGAAATTTCTGTTCCTTGCAAATGGGCCTCTTTATTAAGCTGCTTACAGTATGGCAGCTCACTTCCCCCAAAGTGAGTAGTCTAAGAGTAAAACCCAGACAGAAGGTTCAGCATGGACCTGCAATCTTCAAAGTGATGTACAACCATCTGAGAGATAGTCTGTTCACACAAACTAACCTTGATAAAAATACGGGAGGAATTCTACAAAGGTACAAATTCTCGCATCAAAGACCATCTTGGGCCTTCTTGGATGCTACTCACAGCCATGAAGTGCTGTGGGATGGTCTGTATGTTAAATTGCTCTGATTGGTCAATAAATAAAACACTGATTGGCCAGTGGCCAGTCAGGAAGTATAGGCGGGACTAACAGAGAGGAGAATTGAGATAATAGGAAGGCGGAGGGAGACACTGCCAGCCCCCTCCATGACAAGCAGCATGTGAAGATGCCGGTAAGCCACAAGCCATGTGGCAAGGTATAGATTTATGGAAATGGATTAATTTAAGATATAAGAACAGTTAGCAAGAAGCCTGCCATGGCCATACAGTTTGTAAGCAATATAAGTCTCTGTGTTTACTTGGTTGGGTCTGAGCGGCTGTGGTACTGGAGGGTGAAAGAGATTTGTCCTGACTGTGGGCCAGGTAGGACTGGAGGAAAACTCTAGCTACAATGAAGGAGTATGGAAGCCCAGCCTACACCATGCTGCCCTCATAGGGGCCCTGGAGTCAAGCATGTTTGTGTTTGGCACTGAGAGCTGCTTCAAGTCCCTTTATCTTACAGACCAGGAGAATGAACATCAGCGCATATGATGATCTGTTTTTAGTCTTCCTCCAGTCCCCCTTCCAATCATCAGGGCTGCCACAATTTCACCCATAAAACTTAGTGTACCTCACAAAATTCAAATCTTACCTCTAAGCCAGAACTAAACAATTGGACTTTCACATACTACTAAGGAGTCAAAATAACAAGCAGAATGGTTCATGTTTATATCCTCTGCATTAACAGGAACAATTGATTATCATTTTAGTTCTTTGCACATTTTATGTGATAGAAAACATATAAGGGATAAAAAGATTTTATTGGTTCTACCCTGTACAAGAGGAAATTGTCAGTGTATTGAGAATCTACTGCATTGCTGAATGGCAGCCAGATTTTGTCAGAAAAATAAATTAGAAAATGATGTTTTCCTGTTTTCAGGGAACTGCTGGGCTCAGTGTTCACTTTTTATGCCACAAATCCATGACTCACCAAAAAATGACCAGGATTTATGAGCACGGAGTGTTTCGTCTGCTGTTGGCTATCACTGGACCTTTTGATGATTCCTACTCTATACTGTGTCTGCAAATTCCATTCTCATTGGAACATGTATAAATCAGTATAACTGACAATGTTTAAACACAGCTCTAAACCAGTCTCCTAGCTGAGGCTGTTCTTCTGGACAGGAGTGTTTACTATTTACTTCAACTTCAGTTTAAATCCGTAAAGCCACGGCTGTGTGCCTATGGCGGCTGAATGAATTGGTACTTTATGTGCACCTCTAGGACTTCTGTGGTCTGCTGTGGCATGCCACTTGGCAGGTGGTGATCAGTTCTGTACAGGAAAGAATCTTTAATTTATATCTGCCTGACTGTGCAAGTATATTTGATAATCATTCTAGGATTCTTTATGTATTCTGGCCTTGTGCTCTGAAAGGGAGAAAGAGCTAGACAGCTGGGGACTGTCAAGATGACTCAGCAGGTAAAGGCAGTTACCACCAAGGCTGAGGACATGAGTTTGATCCCCAGGACTGACATGGTGGAAGGACATGGTGGAAATGACTCCCATAGTTTGTTCTCAGACTACTACCATGGTGTGCAGGTGCATGCATGCCCCCACCCTAAATAAATGTACTGAAAATAAGAGTTTAGGATGAAGCTGTTGGCTAGACATTGACAGGCATAATATGTAACAATGTGCAATAACAGAAGTTATCCACAAAATGCTCAAGAAAGAAGAAAGATTGTTTCTCCCTGACAGGGGAAAGAGGGAAGTCAGCAAGACCACCCCTAGATTTGGGCTTCAGGATAGTAATAGAATTTTCACTAACTTGTGCAGAATTTTTTTTTTTAATGTTGGACAATGATTTTTTTTAATTAAGAGATTTTCTATTTGTTTTACATATCAGCCACAGATTCCCTCCCTCCTCCCACCCGGATAATGATTCTAAAAAACCCCGAATTCCATAAGGTAAACTGATTTCAAAACTTACTTAGATAAAGTTATGTTCCGCCCATAAGTTTTCTATTGTGTTTTCCTTTCTGAAGTCATGATAACAATAAGTGTGACAGGTTTCTCTAATGGCAAAATGAAACTTGCACTTTAGGGGGTTTCTTAGTTAGGGTTTCAATTGCTGTGAAGAGACACTGTGACCACGGCAACTCTTTTTTTTTTTTTTTTTTTTTTGTTTCTTGAGACAGGATTTCTCTGTGTAGCTTTGCACCTTTCCTGGAACTCACTGTGTAGCCCAGGCTTGCCTCAAACTCACAGACATCCGCCTGCCTCTGCCTCCCAAGTGCTGGGATTAAAGGCGTGCGCCACCACTGCCCGGCAACCACGGCAACTCTTATAAAGGAAAACATTTGGGGTGGCTCACTTACAGTTTCAGGGGTTCAGTCCATTAGCATCATGATGGGGAACATGGTGGCATGCAGGCAGATGTGGTGCTGGAGAAGTAGCTGAGAGTCCTACATCTTGTAGGCAACAGGAAATGGACTGAAAGTCACACTGAGGGAAACTTGAGCATAAGAGACCTCAACTCCACTCCTCACCCCCACACACAGTGACACACTTCCTCTCACAAGGCCACGTCTCCTAATAGTGCCACTCCCTTTGGGGGCCATTTTCTTTGAAGCCACCACAGGGAGGTTTTTGTTGTTTTTTATTGATTAGTCCTTCAAATCCAAAGATTAGAGCCTTGCTATTGGTGGTTACACATGAGCTGGGCTTGGAAGAGTGATGTAGAAAGGAATACCTGCTTATTGGCCTAGTAGCTGCCTAGCCACATCTGCAGTAAGGACAAATTGATTTGCAAGAAAGGAGAGAGATGTATACTTGCTTTATGCTAATTTTAAATGCTTTCCTTGTACTTGTCTGGTGAGTATTGGCGGAGGAGATAAGACCTAGAGAAGTGGAGAGTGTGAACTGCAGAAAGCAGTTGGCAACAGAGGAGCCAGCATGGGAATCTCCCTACCCCAACCTCACACCATTAAATAAAATTAAGTTTGAGGAACAGATGCCTTCCACTCACTTCTGTATTGAAGACTTAAAAAGAACCTTTGTATATCGCTCCTGTCCCTGCTCCCAGAGTTTTGCAAGGGGAAGGGAGAAAGAACGAGCCATTGGATCTGTATGTCTAAGCAAGTCACCAGGAACAGAATCTTTAGCTGCCTGTGCCCAGTGTCCTCATTCAACTCTCTGGCTGTAGCAAAGCTTCACATCCATTCAAGCATGGATGTCTCTAGAACTACATCCATCCATTCAAGCATGGACTGCTCTAGAACTACATCCATCCATTCAAGCATGGACTGCTCTAGAACTACATCCATCCATTCAAGCATGGACTGCTCTAGAACTACACCTGTAACTTCAGTGGATCTGTCATCTTTGACGAAGGATTGAAGGAAAAGCACAAAGACTAAGAATAATAGCAAAAGGTGTTTAGAACAGTGTGGGATTCCTGTGGATTCCTCTGAGGGCAGTGACCTTACAGGAACTTCTCTGTCCTGAGCTTCTCCCAACATGAGCACTTCCGAAGCCATCAAAGATTTCCGTGAAGACTTGCCAGACAACAATTTAAATAACAGGTTTGGTTTCTGCTGTGCACTTGGATTCAGTCGCTGTGGAGACACAAGCAAGAGGGCTCTGAGGTCAGACACGCTTCATTCAAGTCTTTGTGCCAACCTTTGCCAGGGCTGCTTCCTGCTCTCTACGTCAAGGCTTTATATCCCTTCACGGGCCTTTTATGAGCAGATGAAATGTGCGTGCAGTGAGCACAAGCTGCTACTCTTAGGGTTTAATTTCTAATCTTGCTGCTTTCTGGAAAGAATGCCGTTTTCCTGTGCTGTTTTCTGTGGTTTGTTAGCTGAGACATGAGACTGAATGGTCCTGGTTGAAGCCTAATTGGTTCTGTCAGGCCCCTTGAAACTAAAACATCTATACATGAGCAAAAAGTACACTAGTATTTCCAGGGCAGATCATTTCTTTTGATTAACTATTAAATATTTAATCAAATGAACGAAAATTTCTTATCAATATTTCTAGACAAAGTATAGAAATAGTTAAGTATTTATGCAAATGACACAGCCTGTCCACAATCCTCAGACCTCTTCCTTCCCATGACCTTTAGCAATGGAAATATCAGAAGGCGGTAACTCACCAGGGAGGATGAGTGAATTGTTCCTGGTTCCTATTTTGTTAAAAAGAGAGGTGGCAAAATGTGGTCTCAGGGAGTGCAGTCCTAACCTGAGGGTGCAGTCCTAACCTAGGGTACATTCCTAACCTGGGGTACAATCCTAATCTGGGGTACAGTCCTAACCTGGGGTACAATCCTAACCTGGGGTACATTCCTAACTGGAGGTGCAGTCCTAACCTGGGGGTGCAGTCCTAACCTAGGGTACAGTCCTAACCTGGGGTACAGTTCTAACCTGGGGGTACAGTCCTAACTGGGGTACATTCCTAACCTGGGGGTGCAGTCCTAACCTGGGGTACATTCCTAACCTGGGGGTGCAGTCCTAACCTGGAGCTGTAGTCCTAACCTGATCTAGCATGCAGAGCTGGGTCTTGACACCTGTCTGCCCTGAAATGACCAGCTGGGCTGTCGGAGGGTGAGAGGAACTAGGAAGGCCCTCTTTGTTCCCTTTCATGGCCTCGAGAGAAGCATATTTTATAATTAAAAGGAGGCAGAGGAGTCAAAAGGTTACAGCTCTCTTCTGGGAAGCCTGGGGTAAAATTGAGTTGAACTAGCCTGGGAGAACATGACTTTTTGCTATTAATTCATCCATCCTATAATTATTGGACACCTGGTGTGTGCTTGACATTATTCTGGACACTAAAGATAAAACAGGACAGTGACCCTGTTCTCATGGAACTTGCAGGCTGGTGGGGAGAACCATACAGAAAGAGCTTCACAGGAATCCCACAGCGATCCTGTCCTCTTATGGCACAGGGATGCCCTGAGGCTTGACTTGGTGCTTTTGCACCCTGGGACCCATGTTTAATATTCCCTCAGAGACTTCAGGATGTGTTTGTGGTACACTGAGTACCAAAGCAATAGCTTCCAGTTAAAGTAGAGAGTATTTTTGACCTCTCAGAAATGATTGTCATGGCTGTGAGGATCTATTTTCGTTCTGCTTTCTCAAGTTCATGTTCTCTGTGGTAGCCAGCGATGAAACCGCCACCCTGCCGAAGTGTAATAGAATAAGCTCTGCGTTATCCATGGGACTGCAGCCTTGACATGCTGAGAAGCGGACTTTGATTTGCCTAAAGTCATTTTGTGCTTTAAGCCCTGGGACTGCTTCCCTACGGTTTGGCTGTTCAATACATTTAACTTTTAGTATGCCATCTTAAGTTTCAATGTACTTTTGGGGAGCAGGGGTGTAGGGGGTTGGAACTAGGACAGTGCACCAATGCAAATCTTAATAAAGATTAGAAGCTTAGATGAGACCAAAATCTGGATGATATTATTGGGTTGGTAAAGCTGTAAGCATGCCTTCAGGTTCCTGTAGGCCGGCTAGTGGTTTGTAAAGGAGGAAGGCTAGTTTAACCTTCACCTCACATTTACCCTTGTAAAAACATGGGAATCAAGCTGAGCGTGTTAGGTGTTGTGTTTCAGCTGTGGGATGATGTATCATGTCAGTATTTGCTTTCTTATCTGGACTGTGTTTAGGCATTAGGAATGGGAGGCCTCTCAATTGTGTTGATGACTCATTATCACTGAGAAGGCACCTTTACAATGGGAAGATCTGGCAGATGTCACCCTAACAACACACCTGATGTCATTAGTGATGATCAGGGACTGAAAGGCACGTGATGGTGAGATGCAGTGGGAATGCACAGCACAGGAGAGGTCAGTTTCCAACCGAAGAATGCCTTGATATCTGACCTGAGTCTAGCCACAAAGCAAGCAGACACATTCACATTGCGGGACACCGGCTCTAGAGCAGGTTGCTGAGATCCCTGAAAACTGTCCATGTCATGAAAGTCAAAGGAATAAAGAGACAAAAGTTGAGATGTTGAGAAGCTCCAAACTAAAAGACAACAAAGAGACATGATTGGGGGCTGTGTCCACCGATGAAGGAAGGGAGAGGGTGAGGGGAGGAAGAAAGAAAGACATTGTCTACAAAGGACAATTAGGGGACAACTGAGCAATCCGAACATAGTCTTTTTATTACACGATAGTTTTGTATTGGCTTGAATTCCCTGACCACTCATTATGAAGGAGAGTGAATGTCATTGGAGACACCCATTGAAATATTTTAGACGGGAAAGGCCACAAAGTCAGAATCGTTCAAATGAAAGAAGAAAGTGAGGATATATGGAGAGAAAAGCAAGAGAAACAAATGTGAGATACTGGCGAATGGAGATGGAAGGAACACAGGCTTGAGAGTTCTCTACACATATCTATAGGCCTCAAGGTTTTAAATGGTAGAAAGAGATGAGAAAAATCCATCTGAAGGAAGGTATTGTAGAATCCAGAAAATTAACAAAAACTGTGAGAACACCCAGAGAGCTTACAGGTAAGCCTCGGAACAGTAAAGCCAGGAGGGCAGACAGGACTCTGGAAAGGGAATCTCAGGGGCACATTCTCCTACCTCCTCAGCCATCATTACCTGTGTGAGAATGGGCTGTTTGCCTGAACTCTCTTTATTCATTTCTCTGGGCTGCCTAACAATGTGGCACAAACTGTGTGGCTTAAAACAAGAGGAATGTATTGTCTTATAGTTCTGGAAGCCAGACATTAAAAATGGAAGTGCCGCACAGTTCCTCCAAAGCCCGAGTGAGATGGGGTATCCTCCCTTACCTCCTTCTAGCTTCTGCCAGGTGGCGCCTCCGTTGGCGCTTCCATCTCTGCCTGCCTGGTGTCCTCTCTCATGTGGCTCCGTCTCAGGGTTATGTGACAAGGACACGAATCACACTGAGTTGGTGCCCCACCTGATGACCTCATCTTAAACTCAGTATGTGCAAAGACCCTACTTCCAAATCAGGTCACATTCATAAGCTTGGGTATCAGGATTTAAACGTATCTTTCGGGCGGACACAATTCAGCCCATAGAAATTTCCCTATCTATTTTTGCCAGTCTCAGATGGGCATGGGAGAGAGAATGGGAGCTGTTGAATCAAAGTCAACACTGAGTTCCCTCAGCTCTGGGTCTGGGGTCCTGTGTATCCTCTTGAGTTCAAGCATGACTCAGCTTTGGGCAGCAAAGCCGTTCAAGAGGCTTAAGGAGGAGCAGGTCCCAGGGCTTTATGAAATACACACAGTTCGATCTTTTGCGGACACCCTTAACAAGCAAGCCGTTCTATTTTGTTCACAGTCGCCCTCTTTGTTCTCATTGTATGTATTGGGATGATGGTTGACTGAACACTTTCGATGACTTTTCTGGTGCTTGGTTGCTTGTAATCTTGAAACGGCACTTCACGTCACCCAGGCTGGCCTCGAACTTGCTGTATAGTGGAGAGGGATGTTGAACTTGGAATGCTCCTAGCTTCACTTCCCCAAACGCTAGGGTTATAGGCCTGTGCACCACACCTTGTTTAATGTGGCCGGGGTGAGCCTAGGGCTTCACGGGTGCGAGGCGAGCACTCTCCCAATGGCACTGCATTTCCAGACCTCTTCTGTGCTGAATCCCATCCTACCACCCCATACAGTTATAAAGATGGAATTTTAACATTTGAGAAAAAAGGTTTCAAAACATTGGAAGCTGGGGATTGTCTGTAACCCCAACACTTGGGAAGCCAAGGCAAATTCAAGGCCAGCCTGGGTTACATAGTGAGACCTTTTCTCAAAAAACAATTTTTTTAAAAATCTTGAGTGATTTTTAAATGTTGTACAGATCATCAGCTAGAACAAATTAACAAGGAAAACCAAGACTCCCCTCTCTGTCTCTGTCCTTCAACCTAAAATAAAAGGCAAGATAAGAGAGGACATCCTGTAATGTATAATGTACTTTCCAACAGTCCTACATCCCTCCTTCTGGGTCAGCCCTGGGCATCCAGAGGAGGAGGGACTTTGAAGTCCTCAGGGGACTTGCAAGCAGAAGTGGGGAAGAGCACAAATGAAGATGAAAATCTGTCTACACTTTCCCCATGTCCCTGTGCTTCAAAGACCACAGTGTGCCAGGGCCGTGGAAAGGCAGAGTTGGGAAAGGACACCATCCTTAATGTGACACTCTGTTCAAAAATGCCTTTGCCTGCCCTTTGTGTGACCTCAGTTGGATACCAGATTTGTAACCAAAGCCAGGGCAAAACCATTCTATGTGGCAAATGAGACTTGGGAACTGTAAGCAGAAACCCCAGCAATGTGGAATCCTGTCCAAAATTCAACAGTGCCATTTCCCCAACTTCCAGAAATGATTTAGATAAACTCTAATTTAATTATGAATACCTTGTGACTAGAAAGGTAGCTCAGTGTTTAGAGTAGCTGCTGTGTAAACACGGAAACTAGAGTTTGTATGCTCTCACCCGTGGAACAGGCTGGCTGACCCATAAGGACCTGTAAGTCTGTCTCCCAGCAGAGCAGACACAGGGGAATTGCTGTGGCTTTTGGGCTCAATGAGAAAATGTGGCCTCCGGGTTTAGAGAGAGATCCTGCCTCAAAAGTAATAGGTGGAAAATGATAGAAGAGACTACCTGACCCCCCAACGTGGTCTCTGTGCACCACCCACATGTACTATACAGACATAGAGACTCACAGACACACACACACACACACACACACACACACACACACACACACACATTTTTTTTTTAAATGTTGAAAGGTTGTCCTTTAGAAAGCTGTCCTTTGCCACCGACTCCAGGTAAAAACACTAGGAATTCACATTGTTGTTATTATTCTGGTCTCAGCTGGCCATTCCCTCAGCAGTGGGAGTTATGAGTCTGTCAGCATTTCCATTATTGCTCCTTACTCACAAGGCCTCTGTCTTAGTCACTGAAAATGGCATTGTACTGGATGGTGGTCTGAAGGCAATTTCCTTTAGTATTATAGCAGCTGCATTTTTTATGGCTGTCTGTGAGTTTGCAAATGATTTCAACAGATACTGAAAGATTAATTCATATATCTCAGCTCCCTTTTTAAGTGCATATAACTCTTCCTCAAGATGAGATAGAAATCATGCAAAGCAAACACACACATAGTGAACATCTCAAGAAACAGGGCACCACAGTGGTAACAACACACAGCGTGGCCAAGAAGCAGTGTGAGGAGGGCATGTGACAACCGTCATAGTTCTCTGTGGCCAGGTATTATGTGTCTGGGGTTTGCTGTGTAAAGGAGTGGGGAGGAAGATGTGGTCTTAAACTGTAAGTTTACATGGACTGCATGTTGCAGGCATTGGAATCCTCTCATCAAGTTACAGAATTACAATACTGAAAGAGGGTCTTCAGTTCATCGCATCATTCCGTTATGGATACTTGTTCCATTAATTTCACATCTGTTATGTAACAACATGAAACTGAGTGGCTCGAATCAGCACTCTGAGAAACTCATGATTCTGGTTATCAGCTGTTAGTTCTTAGCTCAGCTTGGTGATTCTTCTGTGGGTCATACCTGGGCTCACTTGTGTAGCTACAGGCAGCTAGTGGGTCAGCTAGAAGCATGCTGATCTTGGATGGCTCCATTAACATGTCTGGTATTTGACTTACAGTACAGAGGAACTATCTGCATCATCTTGTAGATGATGTCAGGCTTTTCACCAGCTGCTGGTTTCCAGAAACAGAAAAGACAGCAACTCCCAATGTACACACTCTGTCAAAGCCACTGTTTGTGTCCTATTTGCTAAAGCAAAGCATTTGGAGAAATTCACATACCAGGAGAGACAGTACTACTATCATCTTTTGGTGGGAAGGATGACAATATATTAATAAACTGAAGTATATGCATCAATTTTTGGTTTTTTTGGACAAGGTATGTCCATGTAGCCCATGTTGTCTCTGAACTCCCAATTCTCCTACCCCAGTCTCTCAAGTGCTGAATTAGAGGTATGTGCTACTGTATCACATTTTAAAAATGTAGAAATGAGGATCCCAATCCAGTAGCTTCACCTAGGAGCTCCCCAGTGTTGAGTATTGTCTGAAAAGAACAATATGGGAATAGATTATGTGCATGGCATCTACATATCAAGAACCAAAAGTCTTCTCAGGGAAGTGAGAATTCACCCTAAGAATGGAGAGTCACCAGATTGCCCAAGGATGCTGTCAGTGCTAAGAGGCAGAATTCTCTCAGTGTAGCTCTTCCCTGTGCCACAAGTTTAACCAGAGTTCTTGAGAAAAGGCTACAACACAAAGAACACACTGAGCTTTCAGTAAAGCATCTGGGGAAGACAGAGAGACTCAGAAGGTGAAGGGAACATTCATCGGCATGGACATAAATTCACGTCATAATTTAAACTAGGAGTGAACGTTCGGTTGCTTTTCATTATTTGTTTATTTATTTATTTGTGTGTGTGCATGTTTTGCCTGCATGTGTTTGTGCACCACTTGCATCTATGATTTCTGCAGAGGACAGTAGAGGACATCAGATCCGCAGACACTGGAGTTACAGACAGTTATGAGCCATGATGTGGGTGCTGGGAATTGAACCTGGGTCCTCTGCGAGAGTAGCCAATGCTCTTAACTGCTGAGCCATCTCCCCAGCCCTGGAAAGTGTTTTATAGATGTTTTTCCTGCATCACTGTATCAGTAGTTTAATATGTGTGAGAATGGTTAAACACTACTTTTACAGGGTCTACATGAAAGAAGCCAGTGTGTCCTATGAGCAAATGGGGTCCTTCCTAGGACTTTTGCCCCAGATATTGAAATAAATTCTGTTAATCCATCCTGGTTTAGTTAAGGAGTAGACTTTATCAGGGGAAAAGAAAACTGTATTAGGAAGGTCACACAGGAAGGGAATGGGTTCTCTACTTCCTGTGGTCCCGCAAAATGACCAAGGTGTTTTAAATGATGTATAGCGTGGGTCCATGTTCCAGTACAAGAATGGGATCTTTCCTCCTCCTCCTCCCCTTCCTCTTTCTCTTCCTCCTCCTCCTCCTCCTCCTCTTCATTCTCCTCCTTCTTCTTACTGATTTTTCAAGACAGAGTTTCTTTGTGCAGTCCTGGCTGTCCTGGAACTCACCATGTAGACCAGGCTGTCCTTGAACTCACAGATTCCCCTGCCTCTGCCTCCTAAGTGTTGGGATTAAAGGTGTGTACCACCACTGCCTGGCTGGGATCCCTTCTTGTCTACATTCCCAGAGAAACTAGAATGGATCAGCTGTATTAGAAGCAAGGGGTATGCATGGATCTTAGTCCAGGAAATCTGGATTTGGGGCCCACTTGTTTATAGACCTTGTTGGAAACCTGGATGCTTAACTTCTGAAGGCCTTGGAGACTGTAGGAAGGTGTGGTCTCCCTGCAGCAGGGGACTTGGACTTGGGTATAGCCTCTTCTGCTGAGAGGTTCATAGTTCCATTTGCTCATTTTCCCAGTGGACTTTTAGGGTCATCTTCAGACTGCTTGTCACACTACACTGAACCCACAGCTGGGAATCATAAAACTTTCTATGTGACCTTAGAAGAGTCCTGTTGTGGGATATATTGATCGCACTCTAACACTCCTGAGACTTGCCAATAAAGTTAAACCTTGAATCGGGGCAGAGACAGCGACTAGCTGACCGGAATTGGCCATAGAGAAGCCAGCAATTTGAATAGAGAAGGTGCACAGGAAGGAAAGGGCGGGACTTGAGTTTGGGCTTCCTTTTTGGTTCTGTGATGAGTTAAGAGACATGCCTCTTGCAGAGGTTCCAGCCAAAAGGCAAGATCAGTTAGTTGCTACTCAACCTCTCTGAGTTAGCAGGTTTTCATTCCAGCCTTTGATTCCTGAGTGTTATTGATAAATAGAAAATAGAGACTTAATTTGAACCTACATGTAGCTGCGGCAGACCCGGGGCCTCAGGACCAGAAGCACTGCCAGGAGCAGCTGGCGGGGCGCTGACTGTGGGGCTGTTGGACCACAGACAGTAATTAAAATATCAGTAGATTCATGTGCAGCTGCTAAGCCGACCGAACAAATCCCAGCCCTATCTCCTGCCTGGCTCTGCTTGCAGGTTCTACTTCTTACTCTACAAGTTCTTAGGGAATCAAGCATGGCCAGCTGCCAAGCAATTAAAACAGGAAGCGTTATAGCCAACGATGCTTTCAGTGCTCTGCTTTTGGTGTTGAAAGGTAGATCATAGCCAATGAATGTTGGTGATTTGCCCAAACTGTACCAACCAAACTGCATCTACATAACCAATATAAATTCAAGTTGTTCTCGCAAACCTTTGATCCTAGAACCAAGGAAAGTGAAAAATTAATGTTTCCGATCCCATCCAGTTAGCTGGGAGCTTTGTAGCACTTCCTGCCATTGGAAAGGTGTAATATGGTCCACTGTAAGGAAGGAAGTTTAGCCAGAATGTCAAGGACAGACATAGTGATCCTGCTGGTCAAAACACCAACAAGCTGAACCCCTAAAGTCCTTGCTAATCAAACCTTCATCTTGTTCAATTTACAAAATATTGGGGCCTTCTGAAGCTTGAGAAGTAAATGTTTTTTATCTTAAGCTAGTCCTGGTGATTGCATGTTATTATGATATGGGTCTGGGAAAAAAAGAAATGAACACAAATGGGGCGTGGTGCCTTTGGACATGGCTTTCTTAGGTTCAGGCAGCCTCTGTGAAGCAGTGACCTTGGGCTGCCTTCCCACTGGCTCCACCAAGAGGTGATCTTGGGCTGGTGGCCCTTTCTTGCAACCCAGGAAGTGTCTGCTGATAAAACCAACTTTTTGAGGATGTCACAGTAAGATGTAAACAACTTGTGTCCGTGATGTCACAGAATCAATAAAACCCAAGACCACGGATCCCGGGCTTGGTGTTAACTGAAGGAAGCCATAGCTTTGCTTAAGTACATTCATTGGGGTTTCTCTGATTCACAGCCAAATTTTACACTGCTAAGATCTGCACTAATTAACATATTTCCTTCCTTTTTAATCAGAAAATTTGGGTTTAAACACCCTATTTTAGTTAAATAAAGGCTTTGTGGTATTTTTTGAAAGCAACTTTTAGTACTATATGGTCAAACTACTTCAATTCGGTGAGCAAAAGAAAAATATGAAACAGATTTCTTTGGAGCACTTTGTTAGAATCTAAGCTCTATTCTAGAATTTCTCCACTGTACACAGTCAGAAATCCCTGAGGCATTCTGTATGCTGGGAATGATGTACCCAGCAACAGCCTAAACCCATTAACAAGAAGCCTGAAGTAATTCATGTTGCATTTAAATTACTTTTTCCAGTTTCCAAGAAGAGCTTGGAAATCCTTGAATATAGTTTACCACCAGCTCTGAGGCAGAGAAAACTAAGAACATCATAGCAGAATAGTAATTCTCCTGCAAAGGGAGCGATGCATAAAAACATGCGCAATAGCAAGCACCAAGGGGTGTGAAACATGTCTGGGTACAGTTAGGGTTTGAATCTGAAATGTCCCCCACAGACTCATGTTCTGAATATTTGTGCCCCAGCTTAGTGGCCTCATTCTGGGAGGTTGTGGAACTAGGTATGGGCCTAGCTAACAGAAGTAGGTCACGTGAAAGTTATAGGTGGCCCCTAATTTCAGCGCCACACTCTGCTCCCTGTTCTGTTGTGGTGCAAGGAGTCTCCATCCCATGTTCCGACTACTGTCAACTCCACCATGTCTTCCTTGTCATGATGAACCGAGACCCTCTGAAGCTGTGAACTATACTGCCCATGGTGGTTCGTGCTTGTAATCTCGACACTTGAGAGGCAGAGGCAGGACATTTAGTACACATTCTGGGCCAGCCTGGGTTACTTAGCAAGTTGCAGGCCAACCAGGAATACATGGTAAAAATCTCAACTCACAAAACAAACAGTCTGGGGAGGTGGCTCAGTGGGTAAGGTGTGTGCTGTGTGACCATGAAAACCTGAATTCAGATCGGCACACCACATAAAAAGCCAGGTGTGGTTCATATATCCATAACTCCAGTGCTGGGGGTGGGGCCTACAGATCCCCCACTGGCCAGTCATTCTAGCCAGAGTGGTAAGGTCCAGCTTTATTAAGAGACCTTCTCAAAAAATAGAGAGTATTAGAGGCAGGTATCCCACATTGACCTCAGGTCTCCACAAGCACATGCTTGCACACACACACACACACACACACACACACACACACACACACACACATCAAACAGAATAAAAAAAGTACATTTAAAAAAACAAACTACTGTGGCCATCTTGGGGTCCAAGGGATATGCAGTTGCTGGGGCCATGCTGATCTGAGTGGCCTGAACTGCCACCCGGGGCCAGGGTGGCATCCAGCCCTGAGCTGCTGCTGAGATCTGTGTATGGTCCTACCACAGACAGGGCCAGGGTCTGTGTTGACTGCTGGGGGTCTGGGCCGCCATCTGGGGTCATGTTGGAGTGCAGGCACCTCACTACTGATAGGCCCATTCCCATCTGAGAGACCTGTGCTGCCATCCGGGGCCGTGGCGGCAACCCGGCCCAAGCTGCTGCTGCTGGCCATGCCTGGATCCAAGATCCTGATGTAGTTGGGGTCTGTATTGATGTCCCTTGCAATGTTACCACATGGGCCCATGCGAACCATGTGTTGAACCATGTGTTGAATTCAGTATGAGGGCCATGCTGAGCTGGTCCCTCCTCTCATTGGCCTAGGGATACCTGGTCCCCACCTCACTGGAGAGTTGTTTTGGGAAAGCTGGTCCCACCTCTTGCCATGAATATGAGAGGGATGGCTCCACTCCTCACCTGAGGTGGGTGGTCCCAGCCGCCTGGACTGACCAATTCAACTACCACCCAGGCACACATCCAGGCCTTTGAGTTGACACTCCCCAACATCTACCCTATCTACGACCTGCTGGAGCGCACGAAGGGACTGGTCCTGCAGAAACATAGCCTCAGCATCTCCACAAATCAGGGCAACAGAAGGATATCAGAGATGAGAGTTTTGGTGAGGGTCCAGTATTGATGGTGTACCAGAAGCCAGAGGCCTTGAACCTGACCAACAACACATTACACAATGAACATTTGCAGGTAAAGCTGTGTGGACAAAAGGGTCTACTGCATTGTATACTGTAGGTCCCAAGGCCACCAAGATGAAGGAAGATGGGATAGAGAGACAGGAAAGACACAGGAGTGAAGTATCCCACATTGACCTCAGGTCTCCACAAGCACATGCTTGCACACACACACACACACACACACACACACACACACACACACACACACAAACATCAGGAGTGAAGTGGGGTTGTTTTGCTTGTTTATTTGCTTTTGTGTTTGTTTGGTTTTTTGTTTGTTTGAATTAATAGTCTTATTTGTAGTTTTTATTTATTTATATTTATTATTATTATTGTAAGTTTTCCTTTAGGGGGATGCTACAAGGGTGAAGGATAGATATGGAGAGACTAGGAAATGAGTGGATTTGGGGTGCATGATGTGAAATTCCCAAAGAATCAATAAAAATTATGCTTAAAATAAAAAACCCTGAATCCATGAGCCAAATTTAATCTTCCCTCAAGTTGTTTCTATTGGGTATTGTCTTAGGGTTTCTATTGTTGTAAAAAAAACACCATGACCATGGCAACTCTTATGAAAGAAAGCATTTAATTGGGACTTGCTTATAGTTTCAGAGGGTGGTTCTTTATCATGACAGGGAGCATGGTGGAAGCATTGTAGCACACACATGGTGCTAGAGCAGTAGACACCATGTGGTGTGTGTGTATGTGTGTGTGTGTGTGTGTGTGTGTGTGTGTGTGTGTGTGTGATGGACTTTTGAAACCTCAAAGCCCACACCCCTTGACACACTTCCTCCAACAAGGCCACACCTACTCCAACAAAGCCACACCTACTCCAACAAAGCCACACCTCCTAATCCTTTCCACATAGTGCCATTCCCTGATGACTAAGTACTCATATAAATAAAGCTATAGGGACCATTCTTATTCAAACCACCACCAGAATTTTGTCATAACAATGTGAAAGAAACTAATGTACTACCTTTGAGTCATGCTTAGATTCTTGGAGGAAGGGGATATGGAAACAATGGAGTATCCAGTTAGGTTAAAGGCAAAGGCATAGGAACCTGTGAGACTTCTGAGAGGCACCCACCTCCACAGCTAAGGCTGCAGATAAGCAAAGGGCAATGCAGCATGTTCCTGCAGAGAACTGCACAGGAAATGCAGAGATCTACATACAGGCTAAGGCAGACCCTTTGGTCTTTCTCCTCTCCACCCTCCACATATATGCTGCCACCAAAAAAAACTCTGATCTTTACCTACCCCTCTGATTGCTGATTTTTTACTTCAGCATAGCTTACTAGGTGCTTCATGTTCTGGCCCACCCTTACTGATGCTCTTGTATGCCATGAATCCTTTGTCCTCTAGCCCAACAGCCTTTGCTCAGGCTAGTTCCACACCTTACATGTCTTTTCCTTTCATCTCTGTCTATGAGCTTTTTCTGAAACCTGCCCTAATAAGGCTACCTACGTTTACATGGTCTCTTTGATTGGTCCCTTTGTCCCTTATCCTCATCCTTCTCTCTCCTTCAGTGTGTCCCAGAACCAGGGAATAGGAGACAGTGTTTGTTCAGCTCTCTGGCAGTGGAAATGCTGTGGCTCTGGAGTCCTGTCATCTGAGTATTGTGCCCACCCCTTCTCTCAAGGACCCTGCTTATCTACTTAAATACCACCCTCTGCACACTATTCTGTAATTGCCTGTGGACCTGTGTATCTCACCTTTGGCCATTCCCACTTTCAGACACATGTCTGTACTTCCCCAGCAAAGAAAATGGTCTGGAAGCACCTGCAATGGTGTACTGTGGGAAACAGAGTGAACGCATGCAGCCCGGTTGCTTTTCTTCTAAACAGTATGACCTTGGGAAGTTACATAACCTCTCTGTGACTCTGACTTCTCAGGAACTGGGGCAATCACACCTACTTGTAAAGGTTATCGAGGCAATCTATATTTTGAAGAAAAAAGGACTATAAATGGTGTTGTGGGGGGGCAGAAAATGAGGGAAGATCTGTGTCACAGGAGTGGTGAGTAACAAGTCCCATCATGATGACAATAGTAACAACAGCTGGAACTTTTTCATAGCTCTCCCCTGCTCCGTGTCTTATACCATTATCTCGTTAACTTCACCCAACACTTTGAGGGAGGTATTATTGTAGTCACCGTGGGAATAAGAAAACTGGGACCCAGGAAGCAGAGAGCCAGCCCAGGTGGCCGAGCTGGGAATGAGAGCAAGTCTTAGGGGCTAAATATTGTCATTTCTGCACCCATGACATGACAGCTGCTCTCCTGGGGTCAGCTGTCCTCATCTGGCATTGAATCTTAACAACACAAAGATAGCAGGCAAAGATCAGAAGAGGAAGCCAAAGGGACCTTCGCAGAGTGTGAGGGACGAGCTGGGCTTCTGCTTGGGAAGTACAAACTGAACCAGCCCCCGGAGCTAATCCACACAGAGGTCAGGAGAGAAAGAAAGAGGAGGGGTGAGTGGAGCTGAAGAGTGGCTAGGCCCGTGACAGGCAGAGACTGAGATGTGGTGCTGTAATTTGATGAGGTGATGAGGGGCCAAGACTATTTTAGGCAGCAGCACTTGTGGTAGATGTTGACCTGCAAGGAGGTCTCGCCCTCTACTTCATGGTCAACAGAGGGGAGGCCAGCAAAGGTACAGGTGTGTGTGTGTGTGTGTGATGACAGAGACAGAGAGAGACAGAGACAGAGAGAGACAGAGACAGAGAGACAGAGAGACAAAGAGACAGAGACAGAGAGACTAAGAGAGAGACACACAGACACACACACACACACACACAAAGAGAGAGAGAGAGACAGAGACAGAGACAGACAGACAGACATGTAAATGTTGATGTTCAACCTCACAAGCCTCCCCAGGAATCCTTTTCATTTCCTTTCTTTCTGAGTTTATCTTCTGTGATTTCCAAAGTCTGTAAGAGGTATTGTGGGTAACAGTTACAGACTGTGGGATATAGATCAGATAGGCAGAGAGGCAGTGAGTTAGAAACAGCAGAGTGTACTGGAACACAATGGGTGAGTTCACCTCCAGTTACAGGTCTCTCTTCAAACCCAAGGTCTCTTCTTGTCCATCCAGAGTCAGTGGAGCTTAAAGGCAGGAGTTGGGGCTAGCAGAGGACACCATTTTCTTCTCACACAAGTTTAGTTACTCATCTGTATTTGAGTCAGTTTCCTCAACTATGAAATGAGAATAGGAAGGACTTTACCTGTGCTGCAGAGACATGCACAAGGACTGCTCCTGGAAGCTGTGTGCTTGGTGAGAGGAGGTTGCTGCTCTCTTTTGTTCTGTCTGGGGCTATAGCAGGAACGGATCACTATTTATCCATAGGCTTCTCATGTATGTCTTTAGGTTTGGTTAACCAGAGTCTGCACAGTGGGACAGATTGAATCAATAATGGAAAACTCCAGACTGAGGACTTCCTTCTATGCTGGAATGAAGTGACCCCAATCTTTAGGAACCTTTAGAGCCACATTTCTCCATATCTTTAGGGTTCTATTAGGCCTGGTCCTGCTGGGAGCATCCTTATGTGTGGGTGCCATGGCAGGCCAAGCTCAGGCTGATTTTGTAATTGCCCTCCATGCCTCCTGGGTGGAGAACTGTTCAATTTCAATGTATCTCTCATCTTTCAATCCCAAAGTACATTGGGGGATGTACACGTTACAGCTATAGCCTGGTACATGCCAAAGTGATTTTATTTTGGGAAATTGGTGAAGGGGTTTTGCCTTTCCCTCTCTTGATTTTTATTTTATTTTATTTTATTTTTTGGGGGGAGAGGGGAGTTAGAATCTACTGGAAGCAGAAGGAAATTCTGGGCATGCTCAGAGGCTGCATCCTGGGAGAAGGAAAAGACATCTCTTGTCTCCTAGATGGAACCCCTGTGGTTATCCAGCCAAACACTGCCTGTCCCTATTTGCCTGTCGCCTCAGTCAGAACCCTCCACAGGAGAGCCTTTATTTCCCAACTCAAGCAAGGAACACTGTATGACATTATTTCCTGACGGCAGAGAGGACTGAACAAAAGTAGGCAGGAGCCAAGAACAATCTTCATTCTGATTCGCAAACCCAAGTCTCCTGTGGCATTTGATTTAATCAGATCAATGTCTCCATAAACGTTCTGTGAGGCAGTGCTTTTGGATTGGGCATGGCCCTTAACTGGAGACTTTTTTCATAGTGGAATGTTTATGATTTACTAGCCCCCTTGAAAGTGCCGAATTGATAGGGATTATAATAGAACCCCTCGACAGAGTCTTCTCTCCCCCCACCCTTCACACTGTCTAGCAGTCCTGCTTGAGAGGCTGTATGATTTTTTTTAAACTTCTCTTAGTCTTATCAGATGGAGATGCCAAAATATTTTGCCAGCTTCCAAGGCAACTAATGGAGAAGGCAGAGTTGTTGCTGTTCAGATACATCCTTGGGAGGCACATGGGAGCCCATAGAGCTCACAAGTCACATGTGCCTGGCAGAGAGCATGAGCTAATAAACTTGTGTGACCCAGGCCAGTCCCATGACTCTGGAGATCAGCTCTCTTCATTAAGCAATGACTATGTTCTGGTAGCTACCCCACCTGCCTATACAGTTGTGGGAAGAAGACTCAGTAGAATGTCTAACAAAGGCGTTTGAAAGGCCACATGTCAAACACATGCAAGGGACAATAATTATGCTGTTATGGCCATCTGCCCTCACCCAAAGCTAGTGTGGAGATTTTATTTCTCCAAGGGAAAACTTTGCTCTTTCCAAGTTGAAATGGTTAAATTCCATGGGGTTTATGGGACAAAGTCACGATCCTCTCTTACCGAAAATGAAATAGTATCTTTTGCTATTGACTCAGACAAGTCTGAGTTTTATCTGCATACCAGCTTTCCTAAAAGACTTCTCTACGCACTCTGTTCTTGGATTTGGAAAACACTACAACAAACATTGCTTGCTGTGTGGCTTTGGAGAGCTGTTCTGCACCCACACGGAGCCAGCCACTTCAGAGTTCTGAGTTCTTCGGAGAGGGCCAGACGTGATGGCTTTGGTTGAAGACAATTTCAGGAAAAATGGAGGAGCCTGCAGTATGGCACTACGAGGACTCTCTGTATTGATCACTACATTTACAGGGTCAAAAAGGCTAAAGGTAGAAAGTTATCTGGGCCAAGATATGAAAATTAAGCTTCAAAAGTAGGTTGAGTAATAGGTAGGTAAATATAGGTTAGCAATGGCCAGCTGCTTTGCGTAAAGGCTGTCCTGACTCCTAGCCAACTGTCTACCCAATACATCATCATCAATACTAATAATGTTACACCTCCAATGACTGCTGCCATATGTGGGACAATGAGTATGTGTGAGTGCTAAGCCACTTGCATATATATTCATTCTTTTGATCCCTGCATAACTCACACACAGGTGTTTCTCCCATTTTACAGAGGAGAAAAAGAAGCCAGGGAGTGTTCACTGCTTCCCAAAGTTAAGGTGTTAGTGTTTGCAGTATCTCACAGAACGCAGAATAAGAATTGGGATAAGTATGCCATTCTGTTTGTACACAAAATTGCATTTTTTAAAAAATTAAAATGAAATCACTTTACACCAAAACTCAAAGTGTCCTGGAAAAAATACCCCAAATAAAACTGACCCACAAACTCACCCTAAAGTCCAGCCTGGCTTTATATTGCTGGGTTAACAGAGAGAGGCGGTGACATTTCAAAGCCCTTCTTCCTATCAAGCTTTCTGAGTAGGTGAGTCACAGGAGAAAGCTGTAGCTTTGGCCACAGTGGAAGCACTCATTCCCCCAGCTGCTCAGCAGCAGGACATCAGGACCAGCTTTATGTCCTGGCTTGTCTAGTCTTAGCATTGCTTTTAACATGATGAAACCAACTTTTGTTATCCCCGCTGGAGTTGCGTTCTAAAGGTCCTATATTTAGGCATTTTCTCCTCTTGCTTAGCAGGAGTCAGGATAAGAAACTCACCAGGCCTGACTGTCAGCTGCCAAAAATAAATGTCCCTGCTCTTTTAATCTCCACATTCTATTTTGCCAAGCTTCATTACAAAGCCCAGCTACTCTATGAAGTGTTTTCACACTGCACGAGTTAGAGAGCCTGACTTTCAAAACCCTCGACGTGTGCTTAGTTATCATTCAAAAGAGCAGAGAATGTTTTCTTGAAATTCTACCCTGTTTAAAAAGTTAATTTCACATTAAACCATGCTATCAATGGATGCCCCAGAAGTACCAGGCAGAATAAGTTCTGGAACTTTGCCCAGTATGAAATTGAAAGGAGAGGAAGGCCAGCAGTCACTGAATCACCCAAGGCTCTTCAAACTCTCAGTGTACCTATTTCCTCCTAATTGACACCTGCCCTCCTGGAGGAGGGGGGCTCAGAGGACTCAGAAAGCTAAGGAAAGGCTCACAATGCTCGGAAAGTTACAAGATTCCGAAGGCTCCTCCCAAGACGATATTGCTGGGGTCGGGGTGAGGGTGGGCAGAGGCTGGTGACCAGGACATTCTCTTTAGTGTAGCTGTGGCATGCTGGGCAGAGAGCTCTCAGGGATACGGTTTTCTTGAATCATCACCTGTGCTGGGGTAGCTTTACAGTGATGTGGCTGCTTTGTGTCACCCCTATTCCTGCAAATAACCCCAATAAACTGATTGGTTCAACATAAACTTTGGTGAAATTGTTTCTTCGGTTGCTCATATCTGAAATGAACAGACATTTGCACACCTCTCACAAGGAAGTCATGCCACAAAGCCTGATTAGAAACAGGTAAGAATTTTTAAAATGTAGTTTTATGAAAACAGTGTCTATGGTTGCTAGGAAAGACAGTTAGGGTGCTTATTTCATGGGACATCTGTGCTGGTTAGTTACTGTTGATTTGACACAAGCCAGGGTCATCTAGGAAGAGGGAACCTCGGTTGAGAAAATGAGTCCATTAGATTGGCATGTAGGCAAGTCTGTGGGACATTGATTAATGACTGATGAGTAAGTCCAGTAAGAGTAGTACCATCCTTGGGCAGGTGGTCCTCAGTTGTCGAAGAAAGCAGGCTAAGTAAGTCATGGGGAGCAAGCCAGTACGCAGCATTCCATCATGGCCACTGCATCATTCAGTTCCTGCCTCCACGTTCCTGCCCTGAGTTCCTGCCCTGAGTTCCTTCAATGATACACTGTGGTCTGGATGTGTAAACCAAGTAGACCCTTTCCATCCCCAAGCTGCTTCTGGTCATCATGTTTTATCATATGAACTGAAGAAAACTAGGACAGCATCTAAAGAGAAGACTGCCTTGAGGCATGTGGAGTGTGCAGCTTCAATTTGGCTTCCTTTGTCCCTTGTATCTTTCTAGCCATATTTTCATATATCTAGTTATGTTCAGCATTTCAGCACTTAAGATCTGAATTCCTGTTATTTGCTAGATCCCTGGGATCCAAAGCTGTTGTAATGATTTATGCCCTTTGAGAAACCTTCTATCTATTGATAGAAATAGGTAGTGTGTAGGTGCCATGAAAAGATTAATTCCTGTCACAAAATGAATGGAGCAGCGCTGGGGCTGTATAACTTTGGGGATCCAGGGATGGACACACTGTTGAGGTGGCACTTAAGCTGGTTTTATCCAGCCAGGGAGAGAATGGGGGAGGGTACAACAGATAATGGGGATGGTGAGTGCAAGAGGAACAAATGTATTAGAGATAATGTGAATCCAGCATGGTGATCATGTTAAAGGGAGTAAGAAAAATATGAACTCAAATTTCAAAGGGTCTTTAGGATAGGAATTGGGGGTCACTGGGAAGCAGAGACTGCAGGGGGTTCTCAATGGAGTTCCTGGTCTGCCCATGCACGTCTTGGAAAGGTAACTCAGTTAGAAAGGAGGAGGCATGGGCTTACTCCAGTGCCTGAGGGCTATCCAAAAGTACAAGGATGATAATGGGCTCATGCATCCTGATGTTGGAGGGTACTGATCCAGACCCAGGAGAATCAGTGGTGTCAGGGCTGATAGGCAGAGGACTGGCATCCTACTTGGAGACAATCAGGCAGAAAGAGAGAAGTCTTTCTTATTCAGCCCTTTGTTCTAGTCAGGTCTCCAACTAACTGATGGAGGAGAGCCACCCACACTGGGGAGGACAGTTTGTTTGACTTAATATATGGATTCACACGTTAACGTCACCTGGAAACATTTTTGCAGTCATAGTCCATCCAAATTTCTGGGCAATTCGTTGGCCCAGTCAAATTGACATACAAAATTCACTGTCACAGGGCCAGTGAGATGGCTCAGTGGGTAAGGTTGCTTGCCATGCAAGCCTGGGGACCTGAGTTTGGTTTCCAGAGCCCAGGTAAAGGTGGGAGGAGACAACAAACCCCACAGATTTGTTCTCTAACCTCCAAACATATGTGATGCCATGCATGAGCCCCACCATGCACACACACACACACACACACACACACACACACACACACACACACACTAGCCGTCAGAGCCAACACCTCTCAGTCACTATTTTCCTGATTACTCCTCCACCTTGCCATCTATCTGCTGCCAGAGAGACCATCCAAGAAGCCAATCTATTCCTCCTCTGCCTTTGTGAAGTCCTTCAGAGGCTTCTGATGCCACAGGACATAAGGCAGGAGCAGAGGATCACAATTCTCCATGCTGCAAATGAATTCTCACCTCACCGATGTGGATTTCTTTTGAAGATGCTATGGGCTCCTACCTGTATGTGTTTTTCTCTTGTTGGGGGCCTCTACCTGAAGTACCTTTAGCTTCACCTTTCTCTCTTCCTTCTCTTCAAGTTAGCTCCTAAATTAAAACTTTAAGATTCATCTTTGGCCATTCTCCTGTCGTAGGAAACCTTTCCAGACATCATTTCTCTCCCTGCCCTCAGTTGAGAACAGTGTCCATGGGTTCCAAAGCATCCTTCTGAGCTCTCACATCTGTCCTGTATTACAACAGGAAATGCACTTCACTGTTAAATGTCTGTTATATGCTAAACAATATACATTACCTATTATCATCCTTGTAAACGTAGAGGGTAGACATTATGAAGACCCCCAATGCAGTGATAAGAAAACTGTTTCAGAGGAGAGAAGTAAAGTCATTTGTTCAAGGCCATGACTGGTAAGAAATAGTCAAGATTCCCAGCCAGGTGACTGTTCTCCTCGTACTGTGCTCTTTTCTATGCTGTGTGATATGTTTCATTCCCCAAGACCACATGCACTGGGCAATGACAGTGCTCTTCATCTTTTGTAGACACTGGGCACAATGCCTGCCATACAGAAAAACAATGTTGAATGAACACAGATGAACGAGTGGATGGCAGAAGTACAGAGTAAATGGGAGGTGAGGGAATAGAGCAATCACAGGTTACTCCATTAGAAATCTGGAGTAAATAATGAAGAATCAAGAAAAAGAATTGTTAGGTGATCGCTGGAGAGACACACAAGTAAAGCAAGTGAGTGTGTGTGCTCCAGGAACGGACATAGTCTTCTGAGAGATCATGCAAGGAGCTTAGGTAATGGAAGGCAGCCCAGGAGGACTGCTCGCATGTTCTAAACTCAAAATTCAAACTTTTATTTTTTAGTGTTTCTCAAGGATGCAGCTCCTTGAACCTTCCATTTAGAAACTACTTATTAGGTTGATGGTCGAGGAAAAGAACACTGTGACAGAAGAAATCACATTGGTCGTGTCCATCTGTTTCACCCACATTAACAGCTGCTTTTAAGGTCAAGTCTGGAATATCCCAAGTAATGAAGCAAGCCACAGAACATGAGACATTCAAGAAGCCAAAGAAGAGACAAACTTTTCTATGCAAGGCCAGGAGCAAGTAAAAGAGCCATGACCACAGTTACTGACTGACAGCTCCGTAGTTCCCGAACCCCTGATCTTCAGATTCTCAGGCCAGGCCTTGAGCTCAGCTTCTGTTGTTTGGCACAGTGAGCTGTGCACTGATATGAAGTCAGGCAGAATAGAAATCACTAGGGCACTAGGCATGGAGTGGGGGAGCTCTGTTATACTGGCTGTTACGGGAACCAAACTCAGATATTATTGAGGACCTCTTTACTTCTCCTCAAGCTTGTGCTTGTCTAGGCCTGCTTATCTAACTCAGTCTGAGAAAGTCTCTGCATTAGATAGAAGTTAAAGACGGAAAAGTCCTTGCATTAGAGACATAAATTGAATATATTTATGGTTTATAAAATATGTGTGTGTGGAATGACTAAATCAAACCAACTAATATACTTATCACCTCATATACTTAACATTTTAATCCTGAGAAAACTTAAAATCCCTCTTAGTGCTCTCTCCCTCCCTCCCTCCCTCCCTCTCTCCCTCTCCCTCCCCCCCCCTCTCTCTCACACACACACACATACACACACACACACACATACACACACACACACATACACACACACACACACACACACACACATCATATTTTGCAGTATTCAGAACTGAGGGGTAAGCCAACTCTTTCCCCTGGAGCTGCACCTCCAGCCACTAATACATTATAATTCACTGTAGTCACCACTGCCCATACCAGATGCCCTGTTCTTGGAGCATGAGCTTCCTCTTGTGAGGCAGGGGCCTCAGACTGCACACCAGCACCATTAAATATTCCATTCATGCAGCAATATTCCTTGCTCTGACTCCATAGCAATATGTTAATTGGTGAGATATCTCATAATAAAGTACCACAGAGTGAGTGTCTCACATCACACACACACTACACGTGCTCCATTCCAGAGGAGACTGGATCCAGGTGTTGTTTATCTCCATGTCTCCTGAAGGCTGTCGAGGAAGGATCTGTCCCAAGCCCTTCTCTTTGTCTTGAAGAAGGCTGCCTTTGCTTCCTGTCTCCTTACGTCATCTTTCTTTTGTGGGTGTTCTGTCTCTGTGTCCACATTTCCCCTTTTCATAAGGACATCAGTCATACCGAAGGAGAATCCATCCTACAGACTTTATTTAATTTGATCACCTTTGTAAAGATTTTAGCTCCAAATGCCTTTATATTTTGAGGTCAGGACTCCAAGCTATATTTTCTGGGGGTCGCCATTCCATCTACTTGCCAAAGAATCTTCTAGAGATTTCGTGGCTTGCCCAAAGATTCTCCTACATGAAGAGCATGTGGGTGTCAGTGGTGGGGGCACTTCTCACTTGCAGTGGATGCCTTGTGTTGGTGAAATAGAATTAGAAACAAAACCTCCTGCCAGCAGAACAGCTCTTCTCCAGAGCGAAGGAGAAAGGAAACAGTTCTGTTGTTGAATAAGCACTAAAGCAGAATGCACGCACACCATGAGAAAACTGCTAAGGATACTGCAAAGACAAGGAAATGTGCTCTCTATAGGCAAGTAGAGACACTCCATCCCACACGTGTTCTCAAGATCCACGGTGCCCAGTCCTCAGGTAAGAGGACTTCCCAGGACAGTTTGCCATGGAGCTCTTGTTAACGCACTTGGTTTGGGGCCATCACTTTCTTTCTTCCCCTGAGATATTTATAAACCTTTCAAAGGTTACATAAGCCTCTTGATGGCTTTTCAACCCAGGTGTCTCTCTCTCTCTCAACGAGATGATCAAAGTGCTTGCTGAGCAAATGTAAGGCCCCGAGTCTGAATTTCCAGACCCTGTGTTCAAGTTGGGTGCCGTAATGCCAACTCCTTCGGTTGCAGGGCTCCTGTAAAGAAATGGGGTTAGAGACAGGAGGATCCCCAGAAGCTCTTAGGCCAGCTAGCCTGGCTTACACAGAGGAAAATTGGCAAAGACATCACGTCTCAAAACTAGGTGGAAGGGGAGAACCAATACCCAAGGTTTTGAACTCTACACTTGTGCGTCAGCACACATGTGCCTGTGTACACACAGACACACAGACAGACAGACACACACACAAATGCATGAGTACACAAACATTCTCACTCACACATAAATCGCATGCATAAAATTTTAATAAGTAAATAAATAAATAAAAGGGTAATGGCCAAGAATGATTGTGACTCTCTCAATCAGGAAACAGGGGGAAATGGGAGCCTATACCTCTATTAAAATATTTACTTAAAATTCATTGGGAACACTATTATTTTATCATTATTTTTGAGAATTCCACATCTTATTTTTTCTTTCTCACTGTCACTTTTATTGCTTTTGTCTTGTACTGAAATTTCCATACTAAATCAAATGAACTGGTTTCCTCCTTGTCCTTCACAAAGGCGGTCTTGAGTTAGGGTCTGTGCTCCACACTCGCTAGCAGTGAATGTCCCCCATTTCTTCTGAGTGGCTCCAGTAGGTGACCTGGAGTGTCCACCATTCTGGCCTATGACTCATCAGGATTCTTCAGGGAAATGTACTGGGTCAAACCTGTTCACCGATGTAAATTCAAAGTACTGAGGTGTAAAATGGCCTCAACAGCACTTTGACATTCTTAGACTTCTCCCATTTACGCCCCAGCTGAGACAAAATAGTCTGAGTTTATACCAAATAAGAGATAATGATCCGACTGTGTTCTGAGAATCAAGGACCAAGTGTACTTGCTGTTCACCTTAGATGAACTGTGTTTTCCAGCTCTAGACTATGGCGTGTGAGGCTGTAATCAAGAATGAAGGAGAAGCTTGTGGCTGACGTGATTAGGAAAACAGGTAGGGCAATATTTAAAAATGCAGAGGGATAAAATATATCAAAACTCAGCAGAGCACTCTTTAAAATGCTGTTTGCAGCTTTGTAACTTACTTGAAAGCCAGAAGCAAGGCTCTTCCTCAAACCCCCTTCTCAGGTCCTACAGTACAGCTAAATTGTCAAGATTTTCCATCTTCCTTTGTACAAAGCGCTCACATTTCCCTTCTCAGCTCGTTTCTGGTCCTCCTTGTTCTTTCCGGCTTTCTCTGGTCCTTGATGTCTTCACTGGGTCTGAGGTACACCAGTCCTGCCATTTTCAGCCCAGACCTCTAGGAACTAGGGTGTGGCTTGGGGAATGGTCAGAGCATAGAGTGGGCTGCATAGAAAACCTCTGAGACTCCAGTGTGAGGCTGGGCAGGAGAACCGGACACCTCCTGGCCGGAGATGGCAGGGCCTGGATTTTAACAAGTGGGGTTGGATGATCTGACCTAAAACACTCTTTATAAAACAAGGTTCTGGTCTCCATAAGCCATGGCTCGTGTGCGTGCACACACACACACACACACACACACACACACACACACATACACACACACACACACACACAGACTCAACAGCATCAAAACCACTCTTTATGGAAAAATGATGTCTCTGTTACCATTTTTAGTCTCTACCTTATCCAGTGTTTGATAGCTGTGCTTGTTACATCTGAAGAGATGAAAGTATGGAAAGATAAAATCAAAGTCTTCAGCATTTACCTTTGAGATCCAAAATCAAGGTGGATTTCAGTTTTTTGTCATTGTCTGTGACTTTGATCAAAACACTTTCCACAAACAGCTGAGGAGGAACGGTCTGTCATGGCGTGCAGTTTCAGGCCATTTAGTCTGTGGTCGCTGGGCCCCAGCACTTGGACGGAGCATTGTGACAGTGGGGGGACATCATGGAGGCTGCTTTCCACTTCTCCAATGAGCAGGGGAAAGTGGGATGGCAAAGGATCTTGGGGGGCATGCCATCTCTGTCCCCTCCAACTGGCTCCCACCTCCCAATTTTCCAGAGCCTTTCAAAATAGTACCATGATACAGAGACCAGCCTTTCAATACATAAGCCTACCAGGAGGACACTTCATATCCAAACATAGCACTCTGCCCCACACTCAAAGGCTTGTGATTTCATTTAGTCCCTCTTCAAGGATCCCTAGAGTCTTGTCAGTTCCAACATTGAACAGCAGTCCAAAATAAAAGTCTCTTCCAAGATCCCAGGCACCGTTAGGGTTAGCACCTGTAACATAAAAAGAAAAACTGCTTCCGAGACGCAGAAACACAGAGTAAACATTTCCATTCCAGAGGGAAGAATAGAGACAGAGAAAGGACTGGGACCAAAGCAAGACCAGAGTGCACCTGGGCAAATGTTAACCACTGGAGCCTCATGGTTAGTGTCTGGAGGACGCAATATTATGATGCCTGCTCCTGAGGCCAGGGAGCTTCACCCCGTGGCCTTGCCACTTACTGTCCTCCTGGCCTCTCTTTGCTGAGCAAAGTGGTTTTCCTTAGCATGTGTCAGTCCATGGTCCTGACACTTTCAAATCCTGGGGTAATCTGCTGTAAATTGGGCTTTCCCTTCAAAGCTTCATGCATTTGACAATTTGACAAATTTGACGTTTGTCAACTCAGGGGATTCCCACATGAAATTCAACACTGCTACACTTTTCATTATAAATATATATATATATATATATATATATATATATATATATACATATATATTTATGCCTACTATCTAGTGTCTGTTTATCAGCTATCTATCCATCTGTCTATCTATCTACCATTCATCCATCTGTGTATCTGTGTATCTAGCTGTTACCTTTTTTTCCTATGACAGCTTAGAATGTAAGAGGTATCAGAATTGATAGACAGGAGTATGGCTAGAGACCCTGTGAGGCACATTATATTTAGCAGAAAAATAACACTACGTAGCAGAGAGAGCATTAGCCTGGCACCCAGAGAAGACCTCCACCAGCTGTCAGGAGATGTCAGTTAAGCTAGGAAGAGCCTGAAGCTATGGAGTCTGAGAGAGGGAGCAAGCTGGCTGGCTTTCACATGGCTTGATCTTGAAGCAATAGAAGGAAGAATTTCCTCTTCAGAGCTTACACGAAATCAGAATCAGTGCTCTTTAATGAAGAGAAGATGCACACGATAATTTGCTAAAGTGCCTCAGCAAATAGATGTTGGACACCTTGTACTCCAGGTTCTCAGGAAAAGGCAGGTTTCTGTAATATGGGAGGCTGACAAAGACAGCCTCTCTCTTTGGTGGCCTTCCAGAGTTACTGTGATGTGCCACAGATTGCTTGTCTAGGGAGGATAGTATTTTGATTTAACTAAAGTAGCTCCCATTGGGACTGTAGATCCTAAAGAGAAGCACAGGAAGACATCAAGGAAGAGGCAGAGCTGGGCCCTCTCCAGCCCTCAGAATGATCTCTGTGTCAGCCATGTTTATGAGATGAACATCCTATCTAATCAAACACAGTTGGAGTAGTCAAGAAGATAATTTGAAAAGTGCATTTGCATCCACTAGCATTAACAATGAAGGAAGAATACCAGGTCTCGTGAGAACACTGAACTCATTCACTAGTATTAACAACACACGAAGAGAGTACCAGATCTTGTTACAACACTGAGCTTACAATGGTGTGGAGTTATCCTGATTATCTAAGCATTGAAAATGAGGCATTATTAGTAATAGCATGATTACATTAAGAGCAAAGAGGGTGGATAACATTAATAAAACGAGGGGTTGTTTGAAAAGTAGAATATATTTCATCCTTATCTCATTGTTTTTATTCTGTTTTTTACGTGCTTTAAAAGTAATCATAGAGAACTCCACATGTATGCAAATGTGCCTGCCCATCGGAATGCTAACAGGTCACTGAGCAGGGTGTCCGGGGATGTGGAGGACAAAGAACAGCTTGTCCCGCATAACTCTGCATCTACCCACTGACGGTGGTTAAGAAAACAACTGCCCTGAAGTCAGTAGGTAACAAGTCCCAACTAGTAGAGCTAGCTGATCAAGCGTGGGCTGGAGCGACGGTTACTTGATGACTTCATGGGGAAGCTTTAAGTCACCTTTGGATCATTAGACTGTGTGCTTTGATGTTCTTTCTGAGGTAGAATCTTGCTGTGTAACCCAGAATGGTTAGACTTCCAGCCTCAGCCTCCCGAGGGCTGATATTACAAGTACGCACCACTTGCTCATCCTGGATGACTTTATTTCCACCCCTGGTTTGTCTATTTCTACGACTCTTCTGTTTCTGGTGGATTTTAGTTAGCTTCTCCATGGTGCTTACCTCATTTCAACTTTCACCAAAGTGATATGCAGGCGTGACTGTCTCTTCTAGGAGACTAAATCCTTTAAGAGCAGAGGACATCTGACATTTTTATTTTAACTTTTTAATTTTTTGTGTGTATGTGTGCAGGTATGTGCAGGTATACATTGTGTGAGTACTCATGCACGTGTGGACACCAGAGGACAGCCTCAAGTGTTGAACTTTGGATCCTTCTACCTTTGCCTCCAAAGTACTGAGATTATAGACATGGACCACCATAACTGTTTTGTACAGTGCTGGGCTGAGCCTATGACTTCATGCACACTGGGTAAGCATTTCACCAACTGTGCTACAAACTCAGCCTGCCTTGCTTTTTGAGACAGGGTTTCTAAATGGCCTGGAAACTCCCTAGTAGTCCAGGCTGACTGGCTAGTGAGACTTCCCCATCTCTACCCCCTAGCACTGGCATAACAAGCGTGAGCCACTATGCCTAGCTTTTTAATGTTAGTTCTGGGAATCGAGCTCAGGTCCTTGTACTTGCAAGGTTATCTGCTTGCCCTTGTATTTCTCTTCATACTCTTAAATCATCTAAACCTATGCTTTATATATTAGTAACATTTAATAAATGTTTATTAATTTAAATTATAAAGTATTATTGTTTTTAATAAGGTAAAACTACTCTCTGACTACTTAGAGAATAGTGCATCAAATTTGAAAGAAATGAATGCAGGAAGTCATTGACAGCTACTTCTTCAGATCAGTGTTGGTAAAGAATGCAGACAATGTTCAGTATTGAATATCTGTTATTAAAATGTTGTCCTTGTGCAAAGATGCTGTCGTCAATCATCATGGCTCCATCATCAATAAGGTCCCAGCACCTCAAAGGCATTTCTTCTTATGATGATAATCAATCCATGTATTTTAATTGAGAAGCTGAGCTGTGCGATATACTGTGAAGATTACATTGGTGATACTAAGGTGGCTTTCATGCTCAAAGAGCCCAGAGTTGAGTCTAGGGTTAGGAGAAGAAATCCTCAGGCAGCTGGGGCTCATGAAACACCAGATACTGCATTAAGAGTCAGTGCCAATAGAATTCTCGAGGAGTCCAGGGCAAGAGGTTTTCCTAGGCAGAGAGTTCTTGGGAATAGCTTAGAGCAGGCCTTTGAAAGCACTGTCTGCTTTGCTAGCTGGTGAGAATGGTGTTCCACCTGAGGGATCAGATTCCTCTGTGACACTTTACTGGGTAAGTAAAACCCAGGCCATAAACCCGAGAGCTTCTTTATCATTAGGATAACCAGCCTTTGTGTGCTGCCACAATAAAACCCCAGACCTAATGCTTTTGTCTGTAAGTGTGGCATATTGTGGTTGGGTTGTCTGAAATTCCTTAGAGTGATAAAAAACAAATCTGCAATTTTATGAGCATAGATAGTTTCTTCAGAGGGACAGAGTCAGAGAACTTGTCATGCCAGATGGTTGATCTAGGTAGAGCCTGAAAAAAGAAACCTAGTGTTGAAGCCGTGCACAGAACTTAGCTGGGCGAGGAAGCTGTAAATCTCAGTCTTCGTGACAGCAAGAGCTGCCAAGTGGCTCGGAAGTGGCCCCACCAAGCTGGTCCTGCTGTAGGTAGACCCAGGGTGGGTGGTTCTATGGAGGCTGGCTGGCAGGCTTGCCACAGCTAATCTAGGCTGCTTGTTGACTAGCTCTGCGGCGATTGCAATGCTTTCGCTGCCTCCAGGAGAGTGGATTTGGTGTTGTCCTTTGCTCAAACCCACTTTTGCTGCTAAGCCCAGAGTTCAGACTCTTAAACGGGAGTTCCTGTGGGGAGGTTTTGTCATTAGTGATGGATTAGGAGAGCAAGTTACTGTGAACACTACGGAAGTAATGGGAGGAAAGACTGGGGAGACAGTTCAGCTAGTAAAACACCTGCCTTGCAAGCGTGAGGACCTGAGTTCAATTCCCAGAACCCACATAAAAACAAAACAAAAATTTAAGAAGTCTGGGGTAATGGTACAAGTCTATAATCTCAGTTCTGGGGAGGTGGAGGCAGGCAGATCCTTGGGGCTCACTAGCCAGCCAGACTTGTGTACTTAGCAAGTTCTAGTCCAGTGAGAGACCCTGTCTAATAGATAGATAGATAGATAGATAGATAGATAGATAGATAGATAGATAGATAAGAGGTAAATGGCTCCCAAGGAAAGTCACTTGAGTTGTCCTCTGGTCTACATACATACTACATATGGGTGTATGTGCAGCCACATTCACAGACATATATGTGTAAACATGCACATGTATTAACATGCACACAAATACACACTCAAAAAGAAGTAGGCCACTTAGGACACAGGCAAGCCATACCACTTTCTACTTTTTCTTGTGAGGAAGGATGGCTATGTGGTTTCCAACTAGATGAGATAGTCTTTGCTCTTTGTTCCTTCTGTTAACAAACAGCAAACTGGAATTGTTGATTCCTTTTGTCACTGTTCCTCAGTGCACGAATTCAGCAAGCTTCTGTTGGCATCCCAACATCTGATGCTGTTCTCTCAGTTGGCAGCCTACAGCTAATAGCACTTCTCTGGCCTCGAGAGGGTAACAGTTGGTGGGAAAGTGGAAAGAACACACCATTTGTGATACATTGTGACAAGTGGATGCCATAGGCCACACAAACACAAAATACCAGTGGATAAGCTCTTGATGACTGAGGCATAGAGCATTTGTCCTGCTCTGGACTGTGTAGAGGGGACTGTGCACACAAGGAAAATCAGCCCGATGGTGGCAGCTCCGGACTGGCAGTCGGGGAAGAACTCGGATGACTTTAGCCTCTATGGTTTGAATGGGGTGTGTTCTCTCTGAAACTCAGCTAACTTGTGATCTCCACCATTGTAGGTCGTTAGTAAGGAGGAGAGGAGTATCTGACCATGGTGCTTAGGAATCAGGCCTCTGGGAAGAGTCTAGGGTTAGAAAGCAATAGGGTAGAATTCCCATTGCTGACTGTTAGTGGCTTTGTAGAAGAGAGATCAGGACACACACACACACACACACACACACACACACACTACTGTTCCTGGGTGTATGATACCTGTCATTGCTCGGGGATACTGCCAGTGAGAAAGCGACCACCACAAGCCACAACACCATTTTTTTTTCTAAAATGTACCCTGTCATCTTGTGCAATCAGCAAGAGAAAAATGGACTAAGACAGAGCTGAAGCCTTGCTTACACTTGAAAGTTTGAGAAATGGTGTAAGAGAATTTGTACTAAGGGATCAGCTCAAGCAAAGACACAGAGTCAGAGACAGTGAGTTCTCAGAGCAAACCATCCATCCAATGCACGTTTGTCGGGCATCTGTTTTATCAGGGACTTTCAGAGGTACCGGGAACAGTGTTGAATCCAACAGACAGATGCCCGCTTTGATGGGGCTGCCACCCCAGCAGAGCAGCTAGAGAAAAACACAAATAAAGAATGCAGCATGCTAGGCGAGGTGTATGAAGAGAGGAAAGGAAGGAAAGGAAAGCCTAGTGGAGGGATGGGGGATGGTCTAAAGGGCAGCATGCAAGGAAGAAGAACACTCAGTCTTCTCTCCTTAACGTTGTACGGGAATGCCCGTCTTCCAAATGTTTGCCTGAGGGATCATCCAGAAACCAATCCCATCACTCCTGTGCTTATAATCATTTGGGCTTCACTGTGTTTCAAAAGTTTCTTTTATTGTGTGCATGTATGGGGTGTGTGTGTGTGTGTGTGTGTGTGTGTGTGTGTGTGTGTGTGTGTGAGGGTGTGAGGCCTGCATGCATATGCCACAGATTGCAAGTGAAGGTCAAAAGATAACTTTCTGTAGTTGGTTCTTTCCTACCACGAATTCCAAGGATCAAACGCATCAGACTTGTCCATGTACTCAGTAGTTTCGATTGTCAACTTGATACAGTGTAACAATACCACGGAAGGAAATCTTGGTAAGGAATTGTCTAGATTAGGTTGGTCTGTGGGCATGCCTAAATGTGGGTAGAGCCATTTCAAGTGCTGGGCCCTGGACCAAATGAGAAGGAAGAAGTGGTCTAACCCCTAGCAGGCATGCGTTAATTCACTGTGGACGTTGTGTGACTAGCCTCTTGACTTTCCACACGGACGGACTGTGCTGGAACTGTACTACACCCTTCTCCTTTAAGTTGCTTTTGTCAGGGTATCATTTCACAGCAACAGGAAACAAAGCGAACGCTTTTACCTCCCGAACTATGATGCCAGTCCTGGTCGCTGGTTTAAATGTCATTTCTAACCTTCTTAGCACGCATTTGTGGTGTGTCCTCTCCCTACCTCAAGCATCCCTTCTCATTTGTCTCTCCACAGTCTTCTTCCCTTTCACGCGTCCCCTCGGGAGTCAGGTAATTGATTCCAGGGAAGTTGGAGACACCACAGCCCTGGCACTACCTACTAGCCTATCCACATAACCCACACCTAGACAGTGATTGGACTGTGCACTGATCCACTTAGGATTGCTCCCGGAAGGCTGGCATGTAGCGTGCTAAGCATACATCATGTGTGAGTGAGACTCCCCTTAAGGTAGACATCAGTAGATCATGATCTACCTGGAGATAAGCGTGGATCAGAAAGTAGAAGGAAGAACCAGATACGGAGGGAGTCAGTATCTGAGCCCTGAGGAAGTAGAAGAAGGTGTATGAGTGTATGGGAACATCTCGTGTCGGGGCAACCCCAACACTACAGCAACAGCTAGAAACAAATCCTCAGGCCCCACCTCAAACCTGCTGAACGGGAACTTGGGAGCAGGGTCCAGCCACCTGTTTCTATAAACTGAGTAAATGATTCTGATGCTTGTTAAAAGTTTGGAAGCCACAGTCTTGTTTAGTTACCTCAGCCAGTAAATCTGCTTACTAGTTAAGGCCATTGAATTGATTTTGCTTCCCTATGTCACCTGCACTTTGAACTAGTAGGACTCTGATGTAATGACAAGTACAGCTTTAGTTGTGTCCTTCATGTCCCTGGGGATCTGCTTAGTGTGTATGTGGGGGGGGCATGCTTTTGGGTGAAAACTTAGAAAAGCCTCGTTCTCTTGGCCTTTTCTTTCTTTTTAAGGTCTTTGTTTATTAGAACAAAACATACATACCATAAAATTTTATCCTGCTGACACAGGCGTACAGGTCAGTAATGTTAAACACTTTCACTGTGTTGTGTGGTTGGTACCATCTTTCATCCCCAAATAAACTTTGCTCCCAATAAGCAGTGGCTCCCCATCTCTCCTGTCCTTGGTGCCTGGTAACCACCACGCTTCCTTGGTGCACTTGTCCCCTGGAGACACTCTGGGACGGTACAGAGACAGCACTTGTCCTTTTGTTACTGACTTCTTGCGTGAGGCATGATGTCATCCAAATCTGCCCATGCTGTTGTATGGATGAGGGTTTCTTGTCTGGTGAGGGCTGAATGGCAGTCTGCTGTATGCACACTCCACATTGTGTTTACCCATCATCCATCAGCAGATGCTTGGGTGGCTTCCACACACACAGATGTCTACTGGAGCCTCTGTGCTCTTTTTTATCGTTCTTACCGTGGTTGCTTCACAATCCACTCTCACTTTTTACCCTCTTTCCTTCCGGTGCACTGAAATTGATTCTGGAGACTTGGAATATTTTTCTCCTACTTTTCAATTTTTCCGAGTAACTCAATACCCTGTTATGCAACTAAAAACACACGCTACACCCTTGTTATAGTTCTTTGTGAGTCATAGCTCTGCCCTCAAAGGGGAAGGGAAACTCATAGGCACTTAGTAAGCACAGGGCTGGCCCCAGAAAGGGTTTTATATGTTTTTATCTTAAAAAATTGGTGTAACAACTTTGCCGAACAATGACTCTTATCTTTTACAGATGAGGAAACTCGGTTTCAGAGAAGACAAATAGCATCTCTCATCTCACAGGCCCAGATTAAAATCCTAACAGCTCTGTGGGTCTGTAGAGCAATTACATAATCTTTTCAACCTGCTCCAATTTCATGTCCAACTGGAGAGATGAAGCTAAGTTACAGAGTACTGATGATAAATTTTAAAAAAGTGTTTTAAAGTTTTATTTTAATTTTATGTGTATGAATGCTTTCTCTCCATGTATGTATGTGCACCATGCATGTACAGTGCCTCTGGAGGCCAGAACAGAGCATCAGGTTCCCTGGAACTGGGGTTATAGATGGTTGTGAACCACCATGTGGGTGCTGGGAAATGAACTCAAGTTCTCAGTAAGACCAGCCAGCGCTCTTAACCACTAAGCCAGCTCTCCAGCCCAGTGATCATAGCTATTAGAAGTGGGAATACTTATCCACTGGTTGTAGCTAAGTCTGTGTTGAAGATTGAACTTCCTCAGGACCTCGAAGAATCAGTGACATTTATAACAACAGCAGTTAAGAGAGAAAACATTCCTAGGGTGAGGACTATACTGGGGTGAAGGTAGAGAAGAGACTTCACATGAGCTATGTGAGGACAGAAACTGGCCCTTCCTTGGTAGAAAGTGCCTGTTACAGAACACTAAGCAGCAAGTTCAGGTCAGAAGGTTCCCTGAACTTTAGATCAAAACTGGAAGTACAAGCTTTTGGAAAGCAGTGGCCTAACACTTGCATCAGGAGGAGGGGTGCACTTGAGGGGGCCTTATCCCAACTGGAAATCTTGGACAAGTCATTCAAACGCACATGCAAAGTTTCCTCATTTGTAAAGAGGGATATTACTATCTACTCGGCACGACCGTTGTAAGAATCTGTGATAATAGGTGACTACAGTGTTTGTCCCAGGCCTGGCTCACAACCGCTCAGTCACACTACAGTGTTTGTCCCAGGCCTGGCTCACAACCGCTCAGTCACACTACAGTGTCTGTCCCAGGCCTGGCTCACAACCGCTCAGTCACACTACAGTGTCTGTCCCAGGCCTGGCTCACAACCGCTCAGTCACACTACAGTGTTTGTCCCAGGCCTGGCTCACAACCGCTCAGTCACACTACAGTGTTTGTCCCAGGCCTGGCTCACAACCGCTCAGTCACACTACAGTGTTTGCCCCAGGCCTGGCTCACAACCGCTCAGTCACACTACAGTGTTTGTCCCAGGCCTGGCTCACAACTGCTCAGTCACACCACCAGCTGCTGTTGCTGTCATCAGCAGGGAAGCATGGTGCTTCCTGGTCTCAAAAGTATTGACCCAGAGTGCCATCCGAGGAAAACTTCTTGACAACAGAAGTCAGTCTGTAGTATAGAGGTGACATCAGTGACGAAGTGGATTTAGATGGGGCTTTATAATTACTGGGAAGTGAGATTGTCAGCAGGGGTCTAGAGATGGTAGGAAAGGCTGGAATGGAAAGTAAGGAGCTAGCACCTCTCCAGACCATGGGAACAAAGCCTGAAAGAGAGGAAAAGTCCAGGACAATTTCACATTCCCAACAAGACAGAGGAGGAGAAGTGTGTTCATGGAACCAGGAACCAAAACTGAGGCAGGGGAGCTGATGGTCCGGGAGATGGGGTGGACATCACAAGGAGGTTGTCACAATCCATTCCAGAATGTTGACTTTGACGTGATGATGGGACATTGAAAGAGCAAAGAGCATTGTGCTTCTACACGCAGAGTGGGCAGCTGATACCAGAGACTCTGAGGGGACTCGGCATGCCTGAGAGATAGAGCACAGGAAGCATAGGACAGACTTACATGAACGGAGAGCAGCACTCTTCATGCTAAACATCTCATTGCTTAGATAACAGAAAACCAGGGTGACTGTTTCTTTTGCGGGGAAGTCACAGAGACCTAGATACCACAGAACATTTACTTAGGCCACAGGATTGCTCTACGAGAAAAAGTGCCAAGTGGCCTGTGCTTCTGAACGAGGGAGAGAGGGGGCTGTTACAGAAAGCTGTGTTTTTCCTGTGCTGGGGAGTATTGACATTTGTCTGCATATTCCTCATGTGTTAGCAGTATGATGAGACATTAATCCAGCACTGATTCTCATGCTAGGATGCTAACATTCAGTGAATATTTGTCTGGAAATTCTCTGCACACTTCCTGGTTGCTAGGCTACACATCAGAACTACTGCATTATAAATTTCTTCAAGTGCTTCTTTGTATCCACTACTACTTTAACCGTGTTCCATCATTTTCTAAAAGGCAAAATGGAATTCACTGAGTTTAGCCACGGTCACATGGTTTTAACCTCTTAGTTTTATTAATATGTGCATGCTCATGCTTGCATGAGTATGTGTGTGCGTGCATGTGCATATGTGTGTGTACACATGCACTCCTACACTGGTGTTCAGGCTTGCATGCCACAATGTATATGTAAAGATCAGAGAACAACTTGTGGAAATTGATCCTCTTCCTCCGCCTTCTGGATTCCAGGGATGAAAGTCAAACCATCAGCAGGCGGCGAGCACCTTTGCCTGCTGAGCCAGGCCTATAGCTGTTTGGGCTTTTCAGATCAAATTCTGTTTCAGTAAAAATTACCCAACCCAAGACTTAGTCTTAAAGAGAAATTTTTCTTTTTCTTTTGAATTGTGTCTGATTATTTCCATGTAAATCACAGTGTTGATCATTTCCCTAAGGTCTTAGAACACTGTAGTCCATTTCTTATCTGAATGAAATGGCATGCATCACTAGTTGAATTCTTGAAGTGAGGCTCATCGCTATTCTGAGTTAAAGCAGATTGTAATCAAAGTGATTGCATTTTCTATAAGCTCTGAAGCGTCTCTGAAGGCGCCTTCCAGCAAGAAGGCGGTCTCAGGACCACACTGGGCTATTTGAATATCAAAATTCAAATTAGAAATGTTCACACCACTAGCTTTTCTGTTTGATGAAAGTTGAATTATCATGAGCTAGCAACCTAGGTGAGACAGAACAGATGGAAGATGTTTTGATTTTTATTTATAGACTTTGAATAATACATTTGAGATTTACAGATGGTGCTCCTCATATGTGCTGCTCTCTGACTCTGACACTGTCCATCACAGAAACACTGTCATGTGTTTATTTAGCTCTTCTTCTGCTACATTGTTGGTTATATAAGGAAGAGACCATATCTGCCCTGCTCAGATCCTCAGTACAGTGCCTGGGTCAATTGTAATGATCATGCAACATATATTTGACTATCTAAATCAGTGAACAATGATAATAGGCTCTTTCATGTGACTAGTCACACAGAATTCTCAGACATGTTTCTTGAATATGTCAATGTAATCATCGGCATCACCTATTAGAATCAAAGACACTTAGAGCCATAAAGCCTCTATGAGTCATTTGGTGGCAGCGATTCTCAACTTCAGATGCACACAGGAATTGCCTAAGAATGATGCAAAGTGTTCACCTGAGTCCAATCCCCAGACACCATGGTACAGCTGGTGTGGGTTGTGTTCTAAACTCTGAAAGTCATAAACTTTCCCCAGGTGTTTACAACACATAGCCAACGCTGAGCTGTCCTGATCGATCATAACATTTTCCTTTTGGGGATAAAGTTGAGGCCCAAAGAATTTAAGTAATTAGCTTTTCAATGAGCTGTGGCAAAGGAGAAAACCTAGGTGCACTGGTTCTGAAGCCAGTGTGCTTTCTGCTGTACCCGAGTTTTTCAGATTGGCTCGTTCCAAGCCACTTGCTCTTTTTAAAACTATATATTTATTATATACATATTTCAAAATATGTATAACTGTGGAATGGATGAATTGAGAGAATTAACAAATGCATCACCTTCACACCTATAATTTTTGTCACAAGAAGACTAAACATCTGCTCTTAGCATGTTTAATTTCGTGTGTGTGTGTGTGTGTGTGTGTGTGTGTGTGTGTGTGTGTGAGACCATAGACTCAAGGCAATTATAAACAAAAGATCTATTGATTAGCTGATAGCAGGATGAACAATATCTGAGCCACATTTGAGATTGCCATGTAGGAGAGGTGTGGGGAAGGACTTTTAAAGGGAAAAACCACAAGAAGATCTTCAATATCTATGCAAGCAAGCAAAAACTATTCTGTTCTGCCAAGTGAAGTGGATAAGGCAACTCAAAACAATCTTTGGGTATCTGTGTAAGCAAGTTACAGAAGCAAAAAAGGCAGTTAATTATAGCATAACAAGTAGATAGTCACGGCTGTACATTTTTTTGGGGGGGTCACTGAGTGAGGTTTACTGGGAACTTATCTTCTGGGGACTGGACTCAGAGACAAATGGCTGGTGGGTACCAACATGGATGCCTGGCATAAAATGGAGCTTCTTTAGCCATAACGAGGACCCAACATACATTTTTCATATGGCTGTATTAATTGAAGTTCTTGTCAACAGTGCGGGTGGTACTTCTCTCCACATCCTCTGACACTTGTTACCTTGTCCATTCGATAAGAGCTGCTTTAATGTTTGTGAAGTGGTATCTCATTGTAGTTTGGATTCTCCTATCTTTGATGATGAATGTTTTCTCACTGACCTTCTTTCTGGTCAGGTCTTCTTTTTGAGAATGTCTATGTAGGTCTTGGTCCATTTTCTAATCAGGCTTACTATGGAGTTGAGCTTCTTGTCTATTTGGCTGCTCACCACTCACCAGATGTACGGTCTGCAGGTATTTTTGCTGATTCTGTAGGCTGTATCTTCATTCCCTTGATTGCTTCCTTGGCTGTGCCTAAGACTTTGAGCTCCAGCAATCTCACTTACAATTCATTTTTGCTTTGGTGGCCTGTTCTTTGGGATTTGGATTAAAAAACAGGAAGGAATAGTTGTCCACATCACTATAGTTTTCCCTATATTTTCTATTATTAGCCTTAAAGTTTAAAGCTCTAAAATCAATATTGAGTTCATTTTTATGTGATATGTAGTAAGGGCCTTAATTTTTTTGTTTTGCATGTGGATATTCACTTGTCTCAAACTGTTGAGTGATAAGAATATCTTCTTGCTCCAGAAAAGATCAAATGGCTGTGGAAGCTCCTGTTTGTTACTGGGTGTTCTGGTCTGCTCCACTGGTCAATGTGCTGGTTTTTAATCTGGTACCATGCTGTTTTGACTACTATAGCTTTAAAGGTGGGTAGTCTGACACTTCTAGTTTTCTTCTTTTAACAAAAGTTTGCCAGGAGGTGATGGCACATACCTTTAATTCCAGCACTTGGGAGTCAGAAGCAGGTAGATATGAGTTCAAGGCCAGCCTGGTCTCCAGAGCGAGTTCCAGGACAGCCAGGGGTACACAGAGAAACCCTGTCTTGAAACCCCCCCCCCCAAAAAAAGTTTTTTTATTATTTTAAATTGTGTGTGTGTGTGTGTGTGTGTGTGTGTGTGTGTGTGTGTGTGTCTGAAGGGATGTGCACACAAATACAGATGCCTTCTGAGACTATAGGCATTAGGTCCCCTGGAGCTAGAGCCAAAGACAGTTGTGAGATTCGTAGTGTGGGTGCTGTTAACTGAACTCTGGTCCTCTGGAAGAGTAGTAGCCTGTGCCATCTCTCCAGCCCTCATTATTGAATTTACTAATGTTTTCTTACTAAGTTTGTATCTAGCTGGTATTTAATTTTCTTTTCCTATATACAATCCCCTTGTTTGGCTTTGGTATTTAGGGAGATTTTGAACTCCTAAAATTGGTACTTCTTCAATTTTGTGGGGAAACCTGCAGAAAATTTTTAGTGTTTTAAAGTGGAATTAAGAGTTGGTTACTTAAAAAAAATAAAAATCAACAAACCTTTATCTATACTAATTAAGAAATTGAAAGAGAAAGCTCAAGTTTATAAAATTTAAAAACGAGACATTACACTGGTACCAGAGAATTAAAAAGGATCCTGGAGGCCACCATGAACCATTATATACCAAGAAATTAGAAAACCTAAAAGAAAATAATGTACCCTGGTCTTATACAGCCTGCTAAGACTGAATCACAACAAAGTGGACAGGGTAATCTGGACAGACTAATAATGGACAAAGAGTTTGAATCAATAATATCTTCATTAAAAGAAAAACCCAGAGCCTGATGCCTCCACTGTGGAAGTCTACAGATCCCTTCACTTACTCTGATAGTTCATATTTGCCTTTAAATAGAATCCCATTTTAGCAAGAACATTTAAAGAAAACCATATATCATTTGGTAACTAGAAAATTTATTTCGCTTACTACACACAAACGGGGAAAAAGGAAAATAAAATATTATTAAGTTCTGGGTATATAAAATTACCCATTGAAGATGTGATCTGAAGTATTTTTTTCTTTTCTTTTCCAGAACTGTAAGAACAGGAATAAACATATTGCTGTGGCTAGTTTGAGGCATTCTCCTGTCTAAGACATCGGAAAGAGAATTGAAACTGAGTGCTAGATCTAGATGAATCACATAGTATACTCTGAAAGAACTGGTTCATTCTTTTATTGATTAATAATTCGACACACTGATCTCAGGTACTGTGATGGTGTAGTGCATACTCTGGATAGTGCTGTGTGTGCATGTATGTAGTTGGAGGCAAACGGGTTGCATTGTTGTACCTTCAATGGGCATTTAATCAGAATGGCTCAAGATCAAAATATAAACTCCTGCTGGCAGAATGCTGGCAGAAGACTTCTGGATAAAGCCTGATGTTTTGGTGCACACCAGCCATCCCAGTACTTGGGTGGGGGAGGGAGAAGGATTTCATATTTGAAGTTGGCCTGGTCAACATAGTGAGACTCCATCTCAAAAAACTAAAATCAACCAGCCCAACAAAGAACGGAACATAATTTTTTTATGTGCCCTAAAGGGGAAGAAGCCCACCAAGAATTCTCTCTCTTTTACCCTCCCTCTTTCTCCCTCTCTGTCCCGAGTGTATGTGTGTGTGTATGTGTGTGTGTGTGTGTGTGTGTGTGTGTGTGTGTGTGTGTGTGTGTGTGTTTCTGGGGATTTGACACAGGGTATCGCAGCCTACCACTGACATGATAGTCCCAGCCCACTGAGTTACATCTCCAGCCCTCCTTTTATTTTTTACCCACTTTTATTGGGCAGCTGGGATTGCAGGCCTGTGCTACCAACCACCACCAAGCTTATCTGAGAACTTCTTTTATTGAATGTAAAGCCCTTCAAATTATTAAGGAATCAAATCAGATACAGGCCACAGATGAATACTGTCTAAGTAACGTGTTCTTCTGTTTAGTCGGAAAAGGGTGGAATAAGGTCGGAAGAGGAGAATGGATGACCCTATTCCGACCCTCAGCTAAGTTAAATTGATTAGGCCATGTTTTCTAAGGCATATTTTTATTTTCTGAGGAAACTTTTTTTTTTCCTTATCAGATACCCCTCAGGGGTATGAACCAATGGCATATAATAGACCCTAAGGCTGATGGGAAATGCTGCAAGGAGAATTCCAAATGAGAACACATTTGCTGGATCAATCGATCCTTATTTACATTCTCCATAGGATGCAAATTCACTGGCCCTTATTCTACTTCTTCTGTGAGGGATGAAACCTCTTTGTCTGCTGGTCCTGCTCTAAAGTTGTCTAATAGACACCAGCCCAGTGACCTGGCTTGTCTGCAGAAAGCCAGCAGAGATCTGTGGCTCTGTCTCGAAGCATGTGATAATACAATCACTTTCCTTTCAACACACTGGCGAGGAGCTCTCCCCTGCCAAGAACTGAACGCTTTAATTCTCTGATTCATCAAAGCCTTTCCCTATACACGGTGTCAAATAACCTTTCTTTTCAGGAGGTCTAATCCAATAGCCTCCCAGACCTCAGGATGAAACCAAGTGGCATGGACACGGTGTGCAAGAAGAACAAAGGAGAAACAATTCAAAGCTGAACCACACATTACATAATGCCTTGTGTTAGAAAATCCATGACCCACAAAACACTTACCTACTTTGTGGGCTTTAAATAAAGCAGAGTGGTGTGCTTTTTCTACAGTCATCTTTCTGTCAGAATTCCAATTATTCTATGACTCAGTGGGTATGTGTCTAGCTTTTTAAAAACTCGATTTTTTTTTATTATTTTGGATAAGAATGAAGAAGTTTTCATATGAAGTTTGCAAAGGAAAAGTTTATTTAACAATGAGCTGCTGCATCAAACACATACACATTTTAGTTCATGTTTGAAAGAACGTGTTTTAAGTGATGCTTTAAGAATTGAGGCTTACCCTTATGGGAGGAACATTGTCTTTGGTCTCGCTATCTGAATGGGCAGCAATTCATTCCTGTCTAGAAACTGACTGAAATCCGTGGCAAGGATGGGGGTACCCAAGCAACCTTGGTTGGGCATTGGGATACAGACCACCAAATAAGAAGACTAATCAATGAATACACACACGAGAGGCATTTTCCCCCGCCCCCCGTTTTCACAAACCTTGTCTATAGGCCCTTTTGGCTTCCATCTACAGAACAGCCTGGCTAGCTGTTCACTTTGTAGACTTCCACTGTCCCCTGGGCACTCAGCTAGACCATCTTTTTCAGAACCCTTGCACACTGGGGTAGCCTGCGACTTGTTCTACCAGTGGGGTATGCTCCAAATGAGGCATTCACCTTCCTCTGACCCAATAAAAGTTCTGTGTGTCTTTCACCCCACCCTGCTCACTGGGTGGCACAGGATCCAAATAGTCCTCTAAAGGGAGTTGAAGTCACAGAACAAGTGGCCACATACCAATTATTCATATGCATGTGACTGTGAACTTGGAGAAAGTGAGAAATAAAATTTTGTTATCTTAAATCACTACAGTTTGCGTATTTATGTCTATTTATTTTAGTAGTAGCTCTCAATGCATTACCTGTTGCTGCTCTTCTGTCTTTTGGTCCCTCTGTCTTGCTCCTATTGTTTCTCATGATGAGTTCCTCTCTCAGTCTCCCTGTCTGTGTGTGTGTGTGTGTGTATGTGTGTGTGTGTGTATGTGTGTGTGTGTATGTGTGTGTGTGTATGTGTGTATGTGTATGCATGTGTGTGTGTGTCTGTCTCTTTGTCTCTGTCTCTATGTGTGTGTGTCTGTGTGTCTCTCTGTCTCTGTGTGTGTGTGTGTGTGTGTGTGTGTGTGTGTGTGCATGTGGTGGCCAGAGATTGACAATGAGTGTCTTCCCTTATCACTCTCCATTCAGCCACACTGACTGAATAATGAGTCCTGGGGATTCACACACCGGTCTCCGCATCCCTGGGACTGGATTTCCAGATGTGTGCCACTTTGCCTTTATGGGTGCTGTGGATCTGAACTGAGGTACAAATGCTTTCATAGTAAGCATTTTACCCATGGAATCATCTCCCTAGACTGTACTTCTCTATTCATGACTAAATTAAGGTGTCCGTAGGTGGACGTGGGATTAAAGCCGTCACTGTGTCGAAATGACAATCAGACTTAATTAAGAGAAAAAGTTTTACCAATTCAACTTTTTACAAAGTTTACAATTTAAATGCTTGAGGTTAATTTTCGTTGAGTAACTGTTTGAGTGGATAGTGACACAGACCGTGTAATTCCCTTGTGGGAACTGTGACAAATGTCGCTATCTCCACACTAATGACCCAGCAGATGTGTACATGACAACCCTTTGTTGATAAGCAAAAACACCAATATGCACAGACTTGCAGATCAATATTTGTCTGAGCACTCAGCAGACTCTGGATGGCTGTGTGGCTTCTGGACTTTGTAGCCTGGTGTCAAGCTGTAAGCAGCCGGGGGAAAGGCATCAGAACTGCTTAAGACTGGATGAGGCTCCCAAAACAATTCGAGTTTCCAAAGCTTTCAAGAGCAAACAACCCTCCCAGCTAATGTTCCAGTGTGACCTTGCTTAGGACCTTGTAACCACATTCTCTCAGCCGTGGTGTGGTAGTTAACCCTTTCTCTTCTTTGCTTCTTGCCCCGAGATGGTAGTTCTGAAATTGACTTCAAGGTAGCCCCAGGGGCTGTCCCACAAAGTGGACCCCAGGCTACTCACTCTGGATTCAACCAGAAAAACTTCATTTTGATGTGCTTTGAACATTGCGTTTTGACATAGGAATTTATTTTTGTTTGAGAGTGGGAGACCCCCATGGCCTTACAGGTTTCATACCATCTCATTAGGTTTCCTAAGAATACCACATCAACGCCTAGTTTGAATCTCGCAAACCTCCAGTGATGTCCTTATCTGATTCTACAGCACATCACTTCCTGGGCTCCCACACAGTCCCACTCACATTCCACCATCTCCACTTGCTGGATGTCTCATAGACACCTCCTCGGAGTATTCCTGGAATAGAGCACTTCTTCCTGCCTACTCTTCCATCTCAACTGATGACATCACCATCCTCCTGATGACTTAGCATGAAGCTCTGAACCATACTGACCTCTGTTATCTACTTTCTCTGCATCTAGCCAGTCCTGTTTGTAAGCTATCCTAAATTATCATCTCCTTCCTCTCTATCCTTACTGCCCTTGCCTTGGTGTGGGATCTGGTCATCAACCTTCATCCACCATTACAAGACTCCAAGCAACTCTGACAGAAATCTGCCTGATGATTGTCCTGACCATTCTCTAAACTACAGAAGAAATTACAGTAGTTGCTATTTAGTTGCAACTTTGTAGTTAACAAACTGCTTTCTTGTACATTCCCACACTTAAACCTCACAATATTCTATTTTTTGTTTCCTTTTTTAATATGGTATTTTGTTGATTTCTGAGAATTTCAGTTAGTGTATTTTGATCATATTCGCCTTCCTCTCCTTCCCCTAATTCCTCCCAGATCCACTCCGCCTTCCACCCTGCCCCCTACTACTTGTTCTCTTTTTGAAAATAGCCTACCAAGTCAATTTGTGCCAGGCCTCCACTGGAATATGGCCAACTCACCAGGGCCACACGGACTCTGCCTCTCTTTGAAGTTCATAGCTCCTCTGAAAGGGAGTGGAGGCTCATGCTCCCCTCCCCAGCTCTAGACTAGAATGTCAGCTGGCTTCATCTTCAGCAGATCTTGTACAGGCAATCACAGCGCTGTGAGTTCATGAATATAGAGGGCCTGTCATGTCCAGAGTAAACTGTTCTGCTCTGGTCCTCCGCAACTGTGGCTCTTGCAGTCTGTCTGTCTCTCTTCTGATGGTCCGTGAGACACTGTGGAGGAAGGTTGTGATCCGGATGCAACCTTTGTGGCTGAGCACTCCACTGACTGACATTCGTTTTCTGCGCTTTGGCCAGTTGTGAGTTTCTGCATTGAGCAGGTCTGAGAGCTGCACTAGTCTGTGAGTGCAGAGAATGGAATTTAGATGAAAGGTTAATAGTATGCTTTAGCAGAATAATAGTAGTAGGCTCACCCCAGGAGCCTGTGAGCTCCCCAACCATGGGATTTGGGCCAGTAAATCTCACAACATTCGAACAAGAAGACATTGTCATTATGCTAATTTACAACAGGAAACTGAGGCATGAATTGTTACATTGACCAAGGAGTCTTGTAAAGATATAGAGCTCTGAGATTTGAACCCAATTCTGAAGGCTGTGTGTGCCCATGACACTGAGCCACAGAGTCAAGCATGCATCACCACTTCCTTCAGGAGCATTCCAGAGCTTTCAGTGCAGAGATCTTTAGAACTGTGTCTTCATGGGCTCATAGTACAGCATGAGTTGGAACTCACATTCTAGTGTGAAACCTTGGATTAGTTAGGCAAGCTCTCTCAGCCTCAGCTCCTTAATCTGCAGAGTAACACTAGCAATAGTGTATCCCCTGGAGCTGTCATGGGCCTTGAACAAGACAGAGCATGTGATGTTCTCTGCATTTTGCTTGTACTGAAGTGCTCAGTAGTGTTGGATGTTGGTACCAATTTAACAGTCTCGTTGTGCTGGATAGTTTATGTCAACTTGACACAAGCTAGAGTCATCTGACAGGAGGGACCCTCAATTGAGAAAATGCCTCCCTAAGATTGGGCAAGCCTGTAGAGAGCAGTTCTCAACCTGTGGGTCATGACTCCTTTGGGGGCTGCATATCAAATATCCTTCATATCAGGTATTTACATTTCAATTGATAACAGTAGCAAAATTACAGTTATGGAGTCTCAATGAAATAATTTTATAGTTGAAGGTCACCACAACATGAGGAACTGTATTAAAGTGCTGTGGGATTTATGGCAAATGTGTTGCTAATTAATCAATAAAACACTGATTGGCCGTTGGCTAGGCAGGAAGTATAGGCGGGGCAAGGAGGAGAATAAAGCTGGGAAGTGGAAGGTTGAGTCAGAGAGACACTGCCAGCCACCACGATGAGGAACAGCTTGTGAAGATGCCGGTAAGCCACGAGCCATGTGGCAAGGCATAGATTAATGGAAATGGATTAATTTAAGCTATAAGAACAGTTAGCAAGAAGCCTGCCACGGCCATACAGTATGAAAGCAACATAAGTCTCTGTGTGTGTTTACTTGGTCGGGTCTGAGAGGCTGTGGGACTGGCAGGTGAAAGAGATATATCCTGACTGTGGGCCAGGCAGGAAAACTTAAGCTACATTAAAGGGTTACAGCATTAGGAAGGTTGAGAATGCAGCTGTCAGGCATTCTGTTAATTAGTGATTGATATTAGAGGGCCCAGCCCATTGTAGGTGGTGCCACACCTGGGCTTGGTGGTTCTGGGTTCTATTAGGAAGCATGCTGAGCTGGGCGATGGTGGCACACACCTTTAATCCCAGCACTCGGGAGGCAGAGCTAGACGGATCTCTGTGAGTTCCAGGCCAGCCTGGTCTATAGAGCGAGATCCAGGATAGGCACCAAAACTACACAGAGAAACCCTGTCTTGAAAGACAAAAAACAAACAAACAAACAAAAAAAGAAAGCAGGCTGAGCAAGCCATGAGGAGCAAGTCAGTAAGTACCACTCCTCCATGGCCTCTGCATCAACTCCTGCCTCCGGGTTTGAGTTCTTGCCTTGGCTTCCCTCAACAGACTCCGTGTATGTAAGCCAAATAAACTGTTTCCTCCTCAAGTTGCTTTTGGTCACGGTGTTTCTTCACAGCAACAGTAACCCTAACAAAGCAATTTATCTCTTGCCATTTCCTTTCCATTTTCTACCGGCAAGCAGACCAGATCACAATCTGTTACTTTCTCTATGAAGCCTTAAAAATATCAGTTGATGACCAGCTCTCCTCCACAACACCATATGTATCTGCCTGTATAGTTAGATACATGGTCAGATAATAAAGTCCTTAAGATCAGCATGGGATTTCTTCTGAGACTCGTCAATAGGTCTTCAAGAACGTCCCTGCCCATAACAGATTTGAATTGCTCTTCCTGCAAATGCTTCTGTCTGGTTATTTCTCTTATCTTTGCACTGCCTCTCCTTGACTCCTCCCACTTCTGACCTCACATTTGTCCCTGAGGCTTGCTCTTCTCCAGCTTGCCAGCCCTGACTCATCTGGGGAGAGTGAGCAGATCTCAGCCCCAGGCCAGCATGTGTCTCCAGGCAAGGCTATTGCCCTTACTCTGTCCTCTGTTCAACAGTCCAATACCCAAGGACTGACCAACAATGGTTCCAATAAGATGATCACAGCTCCTCTCCTCACCGTTGTCTGTTACTTCTTTGTCTTTTTTGTCTGATAGCTGAACTCTCCCAGGACATTGAGACCTTGTCCTTGACATCAGTAGATCCTCCACAGAACCTAGTTTAGAATAAGCTTGCATTGAATGACCACTGATGGAATGGACTATTCCTTCCCACCCCAGTGGCAGTGGGTGCTTGGGCTCTGAAAGTTTTCAAGACCACCAGGAGGCATTTCATGGCACATGCACTGTAACTCCCATTACACAGCCAGGTTCAGCTAAATGGGAAGAGCAGATAGTGATGCCTGTGTATGATTTTTAGAATTTTCATCAGAATATGAAAGCATATTACCATCTTAACTATGAAAGACATTTTCTTACCCTTTCCCATTATAGCATTATACATCATTTCTATAAGCTTGAGTGCTATCAACATCTTTTATTCATTTAACTACATATTTCAGAATTAATGCTTTGTTTTTGCTTTTTACCAAAGTGATTTGTTAATATTAATCTCCAACTCTTGTCCATTAGTTCCCTGAAGGAAAGCTTTTCTGATTTTCTAGGGTTTTGTTTTTGTTTGTGTATGTGTGTGTGACTGTGTTGATACCTATTGTGAAGTATATATTACAAATATTGATGAAATTGAAAGACACAGTGCCTTTTTCAGCCATAAGCTAATCTTATCTGTTTGATTCAACAGCATAGCTCTCATTGAATACATTTTTCCTTAATTATTTTTGGCTCTAAAAGAGTAGAGATGCCTAGATGACCAAGTTTCTTTTCACTCCCAAATGTTTTTGTATGTGGTTCTGAGACAGAATTTAAGACCCTGATGTCTGCTTGTCTCTGATGATCTCAGAATTAGTCAAAAAGATTTTAAAATGCTATTATTTTACTAAGAGAAAGACGCGCATTGAAATTTATTAATTGTTAAAACATCTAAGGTCATAACAAGGTCATACCACTTCTCACAAATCTATTACTTAAAAACATACACTTTAGGGAAATGTACATTATTACTTCAATGAGATACTACAAACTGCCTACCTAGGCAAATTATTCTTGAGTGGCACTATTGGACAATCATTGTTGGGGATGAAATTTGGTACAAGCTTTACAGAGGCAATTTGATAATATGTGTCATCACACTTAAAAATACATATTTTAAAAACACATATGCATTTTCAATTGTCCTAGAATATTCTCCTAAGTGTATAACTGATACAGATCTAAGGTTTTAGTTAAATGGTAGTTCTCAGAATTTAGAACAGAGAGCAAATTCATCAAATGGCTGGGAACTGGGGACTGGGAAGATGGCTCAGTTGGTAAAGTGCTTGCGGGACGGGCATGAGGACTGAGCTCAGATGCCAAGCACTCACATGAGGAGCCAAGCATGTTTGTGTTATGAGCCTAGCCCTTAACAGCTTTGGGACCCTTCTCCTCCCACTGGGATGTCTTGTCCAGCCTTGGTATGAGGTACGTGCCTAGTCTTATTGTAACTTGTTATGTTATGTTTGGTTGATATCCCTGAGAGGCCTGCTCTTTTCTGAAGGGAAACAGAGGAGAAATGGGGAGTTTGGGGGGTGGGATTGGGAGGAGAAGAGGGAAGAGAAACCGCAGTCGGGATATAATATATGAGAGAGAGAGAGAGAGAGAGAGAGAGAGAGAGAGAGAGAGAGAGAGAGAGAGATCAAGTATGGCATCATGTGGCTATATTCCCAGCCCTGAGGAGACAGGAGGGTCCAAGAGGCTTGTAAGCCCACCCAGTATAACTCAGTAAGTTTCCAGTTCAGTGAGTGACTCTGTCTTAAAAAATAAGGTGGAGAGCAATTGAGGAGGACACTAACTTCCACACACAGGCACACAAGTGTACACACACACACACACACACACACACACACACACACACACGTGTGCTTGCATGGAAAAAGGTTTGTGAATTGAATGAAGTAGCATTCCTTAATAAAGGATAACACATATTTGGGACTACTGCTCTCTGAATAGTGTGTGCCTGGTGCACGATGGAGAAGAGCTGTGCAAACCCTTTTGGGGAAGTGTTGTTTTAGGAAGGACCACTTTCCTGCAGTCTTTCCCCAGCTCCATTATAGAACAAACCAGAGCCAATGGGACATCGTCTCATAATTTGAGCAGAGGTCTGAAGAAGAACTTGGATGGGGAGAAAATGAGGGCGATTAAGAGGGGTAAACAGGCCGACCCATCTGAGTGGGCAGGTTCCAGCATTCCAAGGAGGCTCTCTTGTGCCACCTACTGAGAATCATGTATAAATGCATGAAATACAGATTTTTTTTAAAAAAATGGTTAGTGTACAATTAAGAGTTTAAAGTAGCAGACAAGGAAAAGGTGCAACATTGAACAATGGGTTGAGAAAATGTTTGATATTTGCTAACATGAAGAGATATTAATGCAATATATGTATATATTTGAATGAGAGATGCAAGAAATAAACAAGTACACAGTAATCTTATTACTATACATATAGGTTATATATATAGTTATATAGATTACTGTATATATATAAATATAAAACAAGACATACATATATACATATCCACAGACAGACACACTGTGGATTAAGACACTTTAAGGAAGTAATGGAATTCTAGGCACTGGAATTAGATCTTATGCAACAGCAAATAGACAAATCCCCTTGTTTATCATCTTCGTTCTCATAGGGAAACGTGACAATAAAAATCTATCAAAATCAATTAATTAGCTAATAGTAAATTAATCATTTATAAAGCCTGTACCACATATGGTTCTCATGCTAGAGATATAAGTTTGTAAGCAAACCTAGTGGCCGTGGTCTCTATCCTGAGGGGCAGATGGAGCAGGTTAAGGCTGATACAGTGATAAAGGAAGCTGTGATGATGGAGAGACAAGACCAACGGCCTGGTTACAGAGGGTCCATCATGGCATCCTTTGAGGAGAAATCTAAGTTAGCATGTAGAAGAGGAGTGGGTTGGCTGAAACAAGAGAGTCCCCAGAAAAAGATCATAATGGTTTGGAAGTTTGAGAAGGAAGGCGAGCAGGGAAAACAGACAGAAAAACTGCTGGATGACTGTTGATCCACCCCAAGAATTTACTCTCTGTCTGTGGTGCCTAGAGTTGGAATGGATGGAATAATGAGGAGCAGGGAGAATGGAGGAGTGTTTGGACGTGACCTTGAGCCATCTCTCAAAGGTCTTCATAAGTGGTTCAAGGGTTCAATAAATTGGGTTAGCCCTACTGTCTACTCTTTAGGAAGAAACCATTATTTATTTACTTTAAAACAAACCCCAGATCAAACAGAACCCCTAACAACCAGGGTCTTGTTATGCTGTCCAGGCTGGTCTTTAAGTCACAAGCTTATACAGCCTTCATTCTTATGGGAAAATATGTAACATAAAAAGTAATAAAAAATATTTTTATAGATACTAATTTGTTTAAAATCAGTTTCTGAAGGATATTCAATCATGTGAAATATACTTTTTCCTTAGTATTTTAAAAAGCAAGCTACAGAGGCTGGAGGGATGGCTAAGGGGTTAAGAGCACTGACTGCTCTTCCAGAGGTGCTGAGTCCAATTCCCAGCCACCACATACATGGTGGCTCACAACCATGTATAATGAGATCTGGTGCCCTCTTCTGGCAAGTAGGCATTCCTGCATGCAGAACACTGTATGTGATAAATCTTTGAAAGAAAGAAAAGAAGGAAGGATGGAAGGAAGAAGGCTACAAAACAACATATGCAGCAATAATCCCATTATAAAAAAAGGTGTAAATAAAGGCATATATTATACATAATATAAAGAAAACTGGGAAATATGCTAAGCTAAAATGTTATATTGGGTATCTAAAAAGGCATGGCATTTAAAAATTTTTATTTGTACTTTCCTATATTTCCTAAAACTTCTACAAAGAATATATACTACTTTGTAAGTTGAAGGACATTTAAATGTATGTGAACTGTACTAAGGGATAGAAAACAGTTTCTTAAGGGTTGAAAGTCACCAACTGTCCTAATGATGTAGAAGAGACAAGGGCTTTTCTGAGGAAATGACTTGGTGCACCAGCTTGGATGAGATTCCAGAGTCTGTGAGTTTTTTAACTCTAATGATCTGAATGATACTTTCTTTAGCACTGAATAGTGCAACATAGCTTTCCTTATTTCCAGACAAACCTTACCAGGGCAACTAATCTATGTGCATATATTTGCATGTATAATCCTGTTATTTCCATGTGACTTAGACCCTCAAAGCCAGTGGTTCTCAACCTGTGGGTCTCAACTTTTTGGGGAGTCATATATCAGGTATCCTACATGGCAAAATATTTGCATTATGATTCATAACAGTAGCAAAATTACAGTTATGGAGTAACAACAAAATAATTTTATATTTGGGGGTTACTACAACATGAGGAGCTGTGTTAAAGAGTCACAGCATTAGGAAGGTTGATCACCACTGCTGAGTCTAAGCTATGTTTAGAGGAATTTTGAGCCACACTGACTGCATTTGTCCACTAGGGTAAACAACCTAAATTACATCAGTCCTGAGGGAACTTTCCAGTGAGGAGCTTGCTGGTGACCTTGGGCCTTCCACAGCACTGTTTCCAACCTCAGTTTTCTGAGTCACAGATGAGAGAGGTAAGCGGCCACTGCATAGGCTCAATAAATCTAATGAATTAGGATATTGCTCCCTCTTTGTAAAATAGACAGTATCCTAAAAATAGAGTGAAGACTAATCTTTGAATACTGATAACTTTAATCCTACAGGATTTACAAAGAAATGTCTGAAGCTGGACAGTAGGGGAGATGAGGCTGGTTTTCTGTTTGATGCATACTTGGAGGGGACTTTTGATGAGCTGTGCAAAGGCTGTTCTGGAAGGAAAGGGTTCTGCAGAGAGGGAAGTAGGTAAAGCAGAGGGAGTGGAGATTTTAGTGGCAAGACGGGGGGGTGTGGGGTGTGTGGGGGTGTGTGGGGGGGGAGGCTGTGCCTGCCCAGTGCAATTAGCCCTTTCCTACAATTTATCATTTTTAAAATTTATTCTTCCCTCATATAATCCATCCTGACTGCAGTTTCCCCTCCCTGCTCCCTCCACTTCTCCCACCTCCCCTCCCCCATCCACTCCTCCTCCATTTCTCTTCAGAAAATAGCATGGCTCCTAGAGATATCAACCGAATGCAACCTAACAAGTTACAACAAGACTAGGCACAAACCCGAATATCAAATGGATGAAGCAACCCAGTAGGAAGAAAAGGGTCCCAAGACCAGGCGAAAGAGTTAGACACCCCTCCACTGTTAGGACTCCCACAAGAACACCATGCTAACAACCATAACACACATACAGAGGACCTAGTGCAGACCCATGCAGGCTCTGTGATTGTTGCTTCAGTCTCTGTGAGCCCCTAATGAGCCCTGCTTAGTTGATTCTGTGGGCTATGTTCTCGTGGTGTCCTTAACTTCTCTGGCTCCTACAATCCTTTCTCTCCATCTTCCACTGGGTTCCCTGAGCTGCACCTAATGTTTAACTGTGGGTCTCTACATCTGCTTCCATCAGTTGCTGGATGAAGACTCTCTGATGACAATTGGGCTAGGCACCAATCTATGAGTATAGCAGAATATTATTGCTTTACTATGATTTAGACCCTTCAAGTCAACCTTCAATAATACACAATCCAGGGAACAGAAATGTGCTTTTAAACAATGGCAACTTTGAGGTAGGTCCTTTAGCTGTCATTCCTCATAGGTGAATAATTCTCCTTTGGCAACTTTTACAAAGAATTAGGGAGGGGTTGAGTCACTGTTGGCACTCTGTGGTACTTTTCCGACATGTTCACTAAAGTTTAAAGACTAAGTATGAAGTGGTTCTGTGAAGCCAGGACTTTTTGATTATTAATGGAAACGTGTGAGCAATTGTTCGTTGTGTATAAGATTTATAATACGATGCAAAAATATATTCTATTAGCATAAGGACTGAGGAAATAGCTCTGTGATTGAGCACTTACTCAGCATGCTCGCGGCCCTGGTACCCTACCCCATGCATGCACATACATACACACACACACACACACACACACACTCACACACGCATATACACACAGTGTGTGTGAGTGTGTATGTGAGAGAGAGTATGTGAGTGAGTGTGTGTGTGTGTGTGTGTGTGAGATTGGTATAAGAATCCCTCTTTAGGAGAACTTGTCTTTATCAGGAAAGCTCAGTTCTTGCCTGGTATGAACCCCTTCTGTAGAAGCCGAGTGTGGCTTACGACCCCACAAGGAGGTGGGTCCTGATGAATCAGAGAGAGAAAGGAAGAGAGAAAGTGAGAGAAGAGATATTGGATGCCACACTATTTGGAGCCCTTGGAGGACTCAAAAAGTTTTAAAATAAGTCACCAAGAATTTCTTCTGGAAACTGTAGAGAAACTGAAGAGGCAACCAACTATGGCTCCATGTAAGCAGAAGTCCTTGGCTGGGCTTGGACAAGGCCAGGCCCAGAGGGAGCCCCGGGCAGGCAGTAGGTACAAGTTTAGATACAGTAGCAAGCTTGGATACTGGGGAAGTGAAGCAGGTGGATTAGTGAGAAGACACAGAGGTACGTGGAGAAATACAAAGATAAACGTGATTTTAAGGGAAGGCTAGGTTGAGAGCACTTCAAGAAGGCAGCTTACCCAATTTGACAAGGACTTAAGAAGAGAAATCCCTGGAGAGAGAAGGAAAAATACAACTATTTGTCTGTTCTGAATGGAGTGCAAACGTCTCTAGAAACTGTATCATTAAGTATATCCTACAAAACAGAACCCCAGCTCCTAGGAAAAGCATAAACCATAAACGTAGCCAACTACATGTGATAAAAGCAAAGCAAAGTGTGAATTTACTAACCACCTAAAACTGGAAGATGATTCTTAAGTCCAACAAAACAGCCATGGCTGTAAAGTATACATAATTTTAAGAGATTCTGGTATGGCAAAAGGTAAACAGCCATAAAATAACCAATGAAACATAAATTTAGCATGGAATGTTAGTTAGAATAAAAGGGAATTTTGTTTGCCTTCTCAGTACTTAAATGTGGTTTTATGGGGTGATAAATATAACTCTTAAAAGCACCATTCAAGAAAGTTCTAGTTGTTGCTGTCTTGGGACTGGATGAATGCTCCTGAATTAAGTAGTGTTGCTTGAAGCCAGGCAGTTGAACTCAGTCCTACAAGGAACATAGTGTATATTACTCACTGTTTTGCTATCATTGTCGGAGGTAATAACAATAACAACTTCTTTTTGGAACACAAGGAATGGCCTATTGTTAAATCAAGCTTCAAGACTAAGAAGTCTCCGAAAGAAAGGGTTTATTGAACTGTGACAAATGATACAATGTCTCCAAGCTACCAGCAGTGTGGCCAGAGAGCAGGCGGGAGAAGGACAGAGTTGTACCATGGTTTGGAGGAGAAGAGGCACACGTGGTTGACCCCCACCCTACATAGGCTACGTGTAAGAGAATTAGGCCCAGAGGGATCCCAGGGGCAGGCTTTTTGGACCCCACTGCCTATGGTGGGACACCTTGCACAGCCTTGAAGGAGGGGGAAGGGCTTGGACCTGCCACAACTGAATTACCAGGCTCTGCTGACTCCCCATGGGAGGCCTTACCTTCTTGTAGGAGGGAGTGGGCGTAGGTTTGGGGGGAACTGGAGAGGCAGGAGGAGGGAAGAAGGGGATCTGTGATTGGTATGTAAAATAAATAAAAAATTTAATAAAAGAGAGAGTCAGGACAGCACAAAATGGTCAAAGTCCTCGGTAGAAAGTTTGTTCATGAAGAGAAGGTCTTGCTGCTTCTTGATTGGTTGTTCCTGAAAGCAGAATGCCTTGTAGTCTTGATGGACAGCATACTGGAATGAATGTGGGGAAGGCTTTGCTTCGCTGTTGATTTACTTTCCTGCTGTGGCTTACAATGGACTTCTTTTACATCTTTCATCCCTCTGTAACTCAATTTAGGGCATTTCTGGATCCTCTTGCAAACACTTAGAAAAAAGGAGGAGAGGTCAAGTATGACAGGAAAAGGCCACTGTCGTTGACCATTAGACCGATACTGACCCCAGCCAGAAGCAGACCTTTCCTGAACAGGATCGGCTCAGTGATGTGGGCTTTGAGATGGGACCTGGGTCTCTCTCACTTCTAGACAATGGTCTGTCACAGCCATGTAGCCATGGCTTTGAGGGAGGCTTCAGAAAAAGAGAACTACTCAGTGCATTGAGCCACATTTAACTAGCTACAAAATCCAACCCAAAACAAAGTCTCACTCTGTCTGTCGCAATGGGAGAGGCCGAAGGCACAGATTAGAAGGATAAAACACTTAGGTTCCCCCCCACTTTTGAATTTTCTGCTTGATTCTGAGCAAACCCTTTTCCTGATGTCGCTCCGTGTCAAATGGTCCATCCAAGCCTCCATCTCATGCATTCTTCCTACTATATTGAAACCTTCAACCTTATTTATATCCCAGAATCCCTCAGCTGCTTGTCTTTTTTATAAATTGAAGTAGCTCTTTCATACCCCTTCCTAGACCACTCAAACAATTCAGGAATTCTAATTTCATATTTTTGTTCTTATACTTCATAGATAGATTTCACTTCTGGTAGACAGAATATCTTCCCCTTAAAAAAAGCAAAAAGACAAAAAAACTTGCCTGCACCTAGAACCAGTGAATATGGTCCAAAAGTGACTTTGCAAATGTGATTAAGAACGTTGAGGTGGGGAGATTACCTGAAAATATCCAGTGGGTGAGATAGAGCCCCAGAAATCCTTATAGCCAAAGAGAGAGGCAGGAGGGTCAGGAGAGAGATCTGAGGGAGCTCCGTGGCTAGCTTCAGATGAGGAAGGGGCACAAGAAGCATGGGATGTAAGCATCCTCTAGAAGCTGGCAAGAAATGGAGCCATGGAAGACATGCAGCCTGGATGACAGCCTGAGTCCAATGAAGTGGACTTCCGATGTCCAGCACTGAGAGATACCTCTGTTCTTCTGTGAGGCACAAAATCCTGCTAACGTTACAGAATTAACAAAATGAACAATGCACTGACTGTAGTCACTTGCTCCTCTGTCTTCCCTTCCCGATGTTCCCTTAGCACGCATGCACAGTAACTGTCACTCACAAACACAGCGTACACGTTTGCAAATTAACTGGGCTCTAGAGAAGCCAGCAGCAAGGATGGGTTGCGTGTGTGTGTGTGTGTGTGTGTGTGTGTGTGTGTGTGTGTGTGTGTATCATCACAACAGACAGCCCAATCAAAATCTCTGTTCAGTTCTTTCCTTCAAATGTTTCTGGAATGTCTGTAGTACCTTCCAGACAATCAAGACACTGAACAGAGGTGGCTCGGCCCCCCCCCCCCCCTTCAGTGAAAAGTCTTTATCAGGACAGCAGCAGCTGCCGATACACAATTGCACCCAAGGTCCAAAACGACTGAGGAGTGTGTTGTTAATATTTGGTGAAAAGTCTTGTTTATATTTGCCATGCCATTTGTAAAAACAAACAGAAAAGATTCGTAACTGGAAGACGCGTAGGGAGGTTGTGGGTACGTGCAAAGTAATTACTAGGAAGCTGCTTGAGTAAGCAACAGTTGCAAATATTTCAGGTAATTATGGATAAATGCCACTGTCTCCCAAAAGGAAAAAACAACAACAACAACAACAACAACAAAAAACCTAGGTTCAAATTAGGGGCTCCTGATGGTGGAAATGAGGCCTGGTAATGGACTGGTCATAGCTCTTCCCATCCAATCAAACTTTACGTGATTAATTTCTTTTTTCTGAAATAGGAATGACCAGAAAAGACACAAACTAGAAAAGTAATAGCACATCAGTACTGAAAAGTACAAATGCTTTGTAACAAAAATGGGGGAGGGTACATCCATGTGCATGAATATTTTTATGCAGGTAAAATATATAATAGTTTCTCTTAATGTGGAGGTTTCAGTGTGAGGGTCATGGTCTTTAGAACTATATTTCCTTGTAAATGTTTCTAGTTGCAACATTAAGATGTGTAACAAATTATTAAAGTAAGACTTAGAAGATTTCACTGTAGAAGGGGCATTACTCAATATAATACTCGATATTCAAGATAATAGCCTAATTAAAATTTTTTTTTTCTTTTTGGTTTTTTCAAGAGAGGGTTTCTCTGTGTAGTTTTGGTGCCTGTACTGGATCTTGCTCTGTAGACCAGGCTGGCCTCGAACTCACAGAGATCCACCTGGCTCTGCCTCCGGAGTGCTGGGATTAAAGGCATGTGCCACCACCACCTGACTAAAAATATTTTAAATGCTAATTGGTATTACAGTAAAATGAGTTGAAAGAGATTCCGTAATCATCAGGTAACGTGCTTTTCTGCGTTCTGAGGTCAAGCTTGTGCTGTGACTCTCCTCCTCGGTGGAAGATGATGGTATTAGCGTCCAGTTCAAAACCTGGGTTAGAAGAGCACTCAACATGCTTGTTAGCTGAGCTGCTGGGCTCTCCAGTGCAGTAAGAAGAGAGACAGAGGAAGTGCAGGTTGGTGAAGCTGCAGGCAGAGGCAGGCAAGTTTCTGTAGACTCTAGTTCAATGAGCACATCCTTCAGGGATTTTTTTTTTTTTTAGAAAAGCCCCGCCCAATCCCGAAAAGCTCATTGTGATTGTGCTCTCTACTGCCCCCTGCTGTTGTGTCTGGGGAAGTCTCCGTGCCTCTAAGTTTCACAATGATCAGATTAAGATGACTTTATGTAGTGAAAATAATATGAAAGTTCATTTGTTCTACACAGCCCTGATAACACATGGTAAACTTTTAAAGCTGTTGTCATATTGGTGGCACTCTGGTGGTACCTTCTGGCTTTATTCTGCACTCCCAGTTCACTAACAAGGGTGAATATTTTTCCATGCACTTATGCACAGTACTTGCATATAACCTGCTCATATCTTCCCATATACTTCCAATCTGCATTAGCTTACATATAATACCTGCTACAATGTCAGTGTCTTATAGTTGTTAGATTGTATTGTTTAGAAAATAAGGAAAAGGAAAAAAGTTTGTATGTGTTCAGTTAGGACACACAAAATATATTTTGACACATAGCTAAATCCTTGGATCTCAGATTTGGAAGGCCCACTCATCTATTTGAAGGTAGGAAAAGTGTGTTAGTTCCAGTTGTCATGAAAAAATATCTGAGAAATCTTAGAGGAAAGATTGGTTGAGTTCAGTTTCAGAGGTGCTATTTCACAGTTGGCTGGAATCACTGTTTGGTGGTCGTGTGAAATGAGACATGAAATGGCATAAAGCTGTTCAACTCATGGCAGCCAGAAGCTGAGACAAGAAGAGGCTAAGGGCCCTTCAAAAGCATACCCCCAAAGACCCACCAGATAACCTATTCTGTATGAATTCATCAATGGATGAAGTCATTGAGAAGTTAAGACTTGCACGATCCAGTCACCTCTCATTAGCATCACTACCTGAGAGCCAAAATTTCAATGCACAGGCTTCAATATATACATATCCGAAGCAGCTAGGAAACTTAGCTTGGCTAAACTCTACATGTGGTTGAGATACAGCTTGGTGTGGGGATTTTTAATGATGTGTCAATGCTTTTCAACTTCATCATCTTCCCAAACCCTCAAGTGGACTGTCCTATGTGATGGACAGCCAGTTATAGCTATGAGATTAACTATGGTAGTATGAATTGGCCCCCATAAGCTCATAGGGAATGGAACTATTGGAAGGTGTGGCTTTGTTGGAGTAGGTGTGGCCTTGTTGGAGTAGGTGTGGCCTTGTTGGAGGAAGTGTGTCACTGTGGGGGTGGGCTTTGAGGTCTCCTATGCTCAAGCTATGCCAGTGACATAGTCCACTTCCTGTTGCCTTCAGATCAAGATGTAGGACTTCCAGCTCCTTCTCCAACACCATTGTGGGGCCTGCCCCCACTTTTTCTCCCAGGGTACTCTTGAGCAGGGAGAAATGAGGAGTATGTAGATAGAAATATAGAAGAGAGAGACAGTTAGAAACATAGGATAGCCTCGGGAGGGCCTGGATCAGAACCCACCAGCCCCTTCTGTCTCTACTAATGGGCTTTTAAAGGAATGTCAAGGGGTGGAGCAAAAGACCACCCCCAAGCACAGCCAAGTATAGACCATCCCAGACACCTGGTGACCATGCACATGGTCAAGCCATCCCCTAATGCAGCCCTGCTGGGTAAAGCAAGCACAGATCTCACTAGAAAACCTTTGTGGGTTTCCACACACTGTGTCTGCCTGCACACCACCATGTTCCACCATGATGATAATGGACTAAGCCTCTGAAACTGTAAGCCACCTGAATTAAATGTCTTCCTTTCTAAGAGTTGCTGTGGTCATGGTGTCTCTTCACAGCAATAGACACCCTCACTAAGACAGTAACACATGAGCATTCTACTATCAGGTTCTAGAAACAGAAGGCACAGTGCTAGGTCGCATGAAAGCACCAGTTAGAAGGATACACTGGCAGGTTGAGGGGATTCATAGTTTTATTTGGGATTTCCACAAAAAAGGCAATCCGAGGCAGGGTGATTGGTTTAGGAAAGCATAGTTTGAGTAATTTCAGAGTTCTAAGCCACCTGAGTGATCATTTTGTTTCCTGGCCCTGGGATGATCAAGGCAGAGGACAGTTGCCTCTTGAGGTGTGGCTCAGGATGAATTAGTCTGTATAATGTACCCCAGGCATGCTTCTACCTAACCTCACTAGTTCTAAGAACTGGCTCCAGGAGGAACAGAAACTCCCAGCAAGAAACACTTAAGATGCTGAGACATCATAGCATAACAAAAAGCACAGAATATTCTATTCAAACTACCTGTGCCACCCTAGCCTGCTATGTGCTTCCTTTGCTAGTTTGTTTTGGATGTACTTGACTTTTGGCTTATCTCAAAATCTCAATCAAACATCTTTTCTGAGGCTGAAGCCCTGATGACCCAGAGGCACAGTTAATACATTTTCTTAAGTTATATCCTTGTGACTACAGCTGTACTTACTGGTTAATACCCCCTTTTCCTCTATCAGTGATAGGACCTTTTGAAAGGCTAGGAAGTGGGGAGAGGTGTTTGGATGAATGAATGAATGAAAGAAATCTCCCTATTCCAAAGGCAGTATCCCATATCCCCTGTGTTTCTCCACTCTGTATCATGAACCAAATCTCCAGCGCTGGATGGTGACAGCTCCTTCCTTGCCATCCTTCACCTTGTGCTATGTGACCACTACTGGGGCTGTGTGCTGAGGCTGGAATAGATGAAGAAGGCTCAGTATCTGCATCAGTCAGTTATTGAGACCATGAATCTGAGTTTTAATACCATGAAAGTAATTCACTAAGCAAGACAGAACATATATTTTGAAGCTAATAATAACAATAATTTAGTGCTAAAATCTAGGAACCTCAACATTCATAGGCTACTATTTGGAGCTTTTTGCTTACTTTTGTGTGTATGTAGTGCTAAGGATCAGACCCAGGATGTCATGTATGTTAGGTGTGATGGCTGTTCTTGACTGTCAACTTGACCACGTATGGAATTAACTGAAGCCTAAATGGTTGTGCACACCCGTGAGGGCTTTTTCTTCATCACGTCATTTGAAGTGTGAAGTCCCACTTCCAACCTGGATCTTTGGATAGGAAGATGCACCTTTGACCTGGGCCACACCTTTGGCTGGCAGCCCATATAAAGGACATGGAACAAGGAAACCCTCTTTCCCTTTGCCTGCTTGCTCTTGCTCTCAGTCTCAATAGCAAGTCCATTCCCTTACGGCATTAGAGCCTGATTCTTCACTGAAGAGCAGCTAAGACATCCAGATGTGTGTAATGAACAACTACTGGGTTCTCCAACCATTTCTTGGTGGACAGCCATTGTTGGACTAGCTGGACCATTGCCTGTAAACCATTCTAACACCCCTCCTCTCTATATGTTCAATCTATACATATTGTTCTGTAAAGTCCTGTTCCTCTAGAGAACCCTGACTAATACACCAGGCAAGTGTTCCACCACTGAGATACACCCCAGACTCCTGTTGTAAGCAGACCAGCTGTTTGTAATACAAACCAGCATCTTAATATACTAATCTTTGGGACACCCCATGTAGTGAGGAAAGGATACTATTTCTGGAAAAGATGTAGTATCTTTCCTGGTGAGGGAAAACCTCTCCTGTGAATTCACAGCTGCTTCTGGTAAATCTGGCACATCTTCATTAAGACATTTGGCTTACTGCTCTGTGACTTAGCTTTACTTCCCCTCAGATGATACTAGTCAATATTTACATACAGGAAAAAGACACAAGCTTCCTGCTTGAAAGCACTTGAGTTAAAAGTCATCGTGAATGTGCCCCCATTCAGGTCCCCAGTGTGGCTTCCTCCAACAGCACAGCTTGTTTACCCAAGTATTTTAGGGATTGCCTGTTTCTGAGAAGGACATAAAGCACATGGCAGCTTAAAGGAGCCTCTAGGGCATGGTTCATAGGAGACACAGCCAGTGTTGCCAGGGCCTGAGCAACTGGTAAAGGTGCTACAGAAATAAACAAAAGGAAACAACCGAGGGAAAAGATGAGCACAGACTTAAGGTGGGGTACTGAGACCAACGGCTGCCACACTGGAAACAGGACCACGGGATCTAACCAAGACATCAAGTAACACACAAAACTAATTCAAAGTGGATTTTAATATTTTCCCTTCTCATTCTCAGCCAAGTGCAGTACAAGATCCTATATTCTGAAATTTATTTACAGCACTCACCTTAGAAATAACTGTATATTGTGTAACGAAGGCTGAAATTCTTCTGAGTAGGTGGTTTTAAAACTCTATGCTGCCTCATTTATTTGCCTCTGTAGCTCTATAAAGACATCCCTGTTCTGTGGCCCTTCAGAAACCACAGTTCCAATGACCTAACTTTTTACTTCTTCCTTTTTCTGTTCAGTCATCCATAAAACAAAGGGAAAATGAAAGATCCAGCTTGGGCAGTGGCCCAGCATCCTGCCCTGAAATATTGCATTCCGGAATGCTAGGTCTTCCGGTATATACAAATCAAAAAGGAAACAGAAATGTAAAATATTTTATTACATATTTTTCAATTCATAATATATACAGTATGTACACAGCACTGTATTTAAGTGGTTACACGACATCATTGTAGAAAGCAGTCAGGAATGTTGGAGTATGACAACTATCCTGAGGTACCAGGGCCCTCCAAGTATATGGTATGCCATGGAAAGAATTACTTAAGAGTATCTTGAGGAGAAAAACAGAAAATGATTAACTATATGGTTTAGGGCTTACTTTAATTGTATTATTTTTTCAGAGACAGAGTTTCTCTGTGTACCCCTGGCTGTTCTGGAACTCACTCTGTAGACCAGGCTGGCCTCAAACTCAGAGATCCACCTGCCTCTGCCTCTAGAGTGCTGGGGTTAAAGGTGTGGGCCACCACCACCTGGCTACTTTAATTGTACTTTGAACCCAATATTTCTTATAAAAAAAATAAGCTACTAGGCCAGGCAGTGGTGCTACCTGCCTTTAATCCCAGCACTCAGGAGGCAGAGGCAGGAAAATCTCTGAGTTTGAGGCCAGCATATTCTACAGAGTAGAGTGAGTTCCAGGACACCCGGGGCTACAAAGAGAAACCCTATCCCTAAAAACAAAAACAACAAAACAAAACAAAACAAAAATAAAAAATAAGCTATTGACTTATGAAGCCTAAATTTGCTTTCAATAAATTGGTCAATATAACATGATATATATATAGTCTGTTATTTATAGTATTTACTTATAATTGAAAAGTAACACTTTAGAAAAGTGCTCTTTAAATATTAAAGTGTGTGAAAAATCCTATGTTGGGAAAAAAAAAATCACCCACCTTCATAAATGTAAATGACATGAGAAACCAGGTTTATAATGGACTGGATTTGTACCACATCATACTTTGTCTAAGAGGGGTTGGCCCACTGACAGACAGGGTATTAGAGGGAAGCATGCCGAGTCAGCAATAATATAACAAAAAATTTTAAGTACATTTGAAAATATCCTTAAACATTTATTTAACTACAAGCATAAATAAAACATGCAAATACTGAACACTAGCTTTGAACTTAGAATCAAATAGATTTGTAACTGTGAGAAAATGTGGGCAGATCAATTCTGAAATGGTGACCGTCACAGAGTCTAGCTTACCATCAAGACCTGACCATGGAAAGTAGCACTGGAATTCTTTTTTTCTCTTTCTTTCTTTTTTTTTTGTGTTATTGTCAGTGTTAATGTATTACCTAGTAAATTATCTACAACACATAATGGGGAAATAGAACCTTTTACTATATGTCATATTTTACAAGTTATAAAAATAAGTTTTTCTATAGGTAAAAAATGAAAGAATAATATGAACTATACAAGTCTTAAAATATAGCTTGACAGCACTGCTTGTGCCCAATCACACTGAGTCCTGAAGCTCTGCAGTCACAGGTTAGATCAGAAATCTTTCGTCAACCAGTGTTTTGGTTGCCAGATTCTTTTGTCCTACTGTATTGCGGATAAATCGAAAAATCTGGAAAAATAAAATAGTCAAGAAGGAAAGTAAATATTCAGAAAAAATTAAATATGCAAACCAATTAAAAATAGCTAAATCAGTAAATTTTCTCAACCATTTCTTGTCATGAATTTTAATTACTTGATATAATTATTTTAAAACTATAAAATAATAGGAAATGCTTTTATGAATTAATATATATATCTCATGCACACAAGAACATACTTTTAAATACTTAAGGAATTTTTTTTAACTGCCTAAAACTACAGAAAACTACAGAAGCATCAAAAGCATCTCTTTGGTAAGAACAGAATTTGTCTCTGATTCTAGATCTCTACCTAGGGATAATAAATCTTGTCCTAACTCATGCCTTCTTCCTTCATGCAGGAGGGTGTTTGGGTGCTATTAATAATGGCATTTCAAGAACAGTTGCCATTTCTTGAACTTTCCATTCCAGAGGCTTTACCCACTCAGTTATTCACTAGGCACAGAGGTGAGGCTGTGTGAGTCTGGTGGACAGCCCTAAATGGCATCTCCAAGGCCTGCTTTTTGTGTTTGAATGGGACTGTTATAAAAATGAGTGCTTAATTTTCATACGTGGGAGACTGGTAGTTAAGTATCTTCCTGGTTGCTCAGGGAACCTCTGCCCTCCACTGGATCCTAGCATTTTACTGTCCCCAGGGACAGAGCACAGAGTGTGATCTGCTGAATGGTTCTTCCTTTCTTTGGTAGGGTTAATCATATTCTAAACATTCCCCAAAGCCTGCTGTAAGTGGATGTTCATACACTCTGTTAAGAAAATAAATACCCACACTTCTGACACTTCTGCTTTAGAAGAAGCCCAGAATATGCCTTTAGAGTTACCTCTTGTTGCAGGTATGTGAGGAAGGATGCTAAAACAAAATCCTGGCAAGCCAAGTCCACAACACAGAAGAACAGCAGATCAAAGATAAGGAGCGTGGCCTCATTTCCATAATATAGCACACTGCTGAAAGAATGGCCTTCATCTACAAAAACCATGTGTAAGATAAAGAATCGAAGTTAAAATCCAGCAAGGCATAGCACAGGTGTTGGAGAATTTCTGTCTCAGCTTCCTACAGTTGGTCCTCTCTGCACTCAACACACAATTCTGTCCTTTGTGGGATGTGAACACCCTTTTAAAAGACCTGATGAGTGCTACAGACACTTTTACCACGAAAAACAAACAAAAATATCAAGTAGACATACACAAATGCTATAAATAATTTTTAGGGGTTCAGAGAACCCCCAACACTGCCACAAGAGTCCGTTTTATACAAGGTGGTAACATCAGGGTACTGGTACCATTGCATCATGATTGGTGGTAGGAACAAGGATGATTCAGTTTGTGAAAATTCCCTGGTCTGTCAGCAATACCCTTACAACATATGCACTTCTCTACATATGTATAGGCATGCAATTACATATAAGCAGAGCGGTGACCACTATCTCTTCTAGCAATGACACACAGGATGGCCCCTAGTTAATTGTGCACCTTCTCTTCCTCCCAAGAGCTGCTCCCTTATGTTTCCTTGATGGTCACTTCTTCCTACACGTCCCAAGTTACCTTCAGATACAACAGTCTCATTCTCATTCCTCAAACCTTGTCCTCATCTTCTGATCCCCGATTAGGGAAGGGCATCGCTATCATTCACTAGGTTGGAATCTCAGCTGGAAATCTGGATAATTTTTTGTCTTCCTTTCCTCTCTTTCTTCTTTTTAATTTGTGTGGTGGTAGTGGTAATGACGGTGGTAGTGTGTGTGTGTGTGTGTGTGTGTGTGTGTGTGTGTGTGGTGTATGCACACGTGTGTGGGAGTATACATGTCTGTGCATGCATATGATGGCTGTTGATGCTAGAGGGTGTGTGTGGTGTATGCACACGTGTGTGGGAGTATACATGTCTGTGCATACATATGATGCATGTGGATGCTAGAGGAAGGCATCAGGTGTCTCTGCCTTATACTTCTGGGACAGGGTCCCTCATTAAAGTTGGAGCTAGGCTGGCAGCTGGTAAGCCTCATTTCCTTATGCCCCATTACCCTTGCTGGGGCAGTGAGGTTACGGACAGGCATGTGGTCATGGTCCAGCTTAATGGTTACGGTGGTCCAAACTCAGGTTTCATGCACACACATCCATCTCTTCTTTATTGATGAGATCTCACTATGTTCCTCAGGCTGACCTGAAACCTGAGGTCTTATCTCAGCCTCCTGAGTGGATGGAATTGAAGGAGCATACATGCCCAGCATTGGCTAGCTTTCCTTTCCTATTGCCTTTTTCTCCTAACATCTCGGGGGAACCCCTTTCCTCCTTGTATCCACCCTACTGCCTTAAACTTATCACCCTCTCCTGATGAAGACTGAGACTGAGAGAGAAATGGAGGGTAGGAAAAGAAGGAAGAGACACAGGAAAAGGAAGAACACAAGAACACAGTTGTTAATTGTGCTTTAGAACATCCTCCCTCAGCAACTACCCGAACACCCCTCTCCTGACACCCACCCTACACTCCTCTCCTGACACCCACCCTACACCCCTCTCCTGACACCCACCCTACACTCCTCTCCTGACACCTACCCATAACGGGCTCTGCTTTAGTTTTTGCACATTATTATTACACAAAACCTTTAGAAGGTCATACTAACTTTAGAGAGAAGGGAACTTTAAAAGTTCAGATAGGTTAAGCAACATTTTGAAGTTCACAAAGCTAATGAGCGTCTAGTCAGGTTTTAAACCTAAGGTCAGAAGACTCTGAAGCTATATTCTTAACAACTGGCTCATTTCTTTAACGCAGCCTGCACCATGCCGCCAGAGTAACTCATCCAACCTACATACTGGACCACATACATACACACTTCAGTAGCCATGCTCATTAGCAGTGCCTTCTAAACTGCTTTTCTCATGTGTCCTCACCAAAATAAAATGCTGGTAATGCACGCTCACAGTAGACATATCCTATTACCTTTTATATTATAAACTTTTAAAAATACAGGTTAAGAATAATGGAATGACACATTTACAAAGTAATTTTAGTATTTTACACCTCCATGAATCAATTTACATATAGCTGGTGGTGTAAATTAAGAATTCCTTTTGAACGACTAGTCTATTAGATAAAGGGAAACTCACAAAACAAATTCTCTAAATTTTTTTTTTAAATGGGGCTGGAGAGATGGCTCAGCAATTAAGAGCACTGGCTGCTCTTCCAGGGACCTGGGCTTGATTCCCAGCAACCACAGGCTGGCTCACAACTGCCTATAACTCCAATACTAGAGGATCAACACCCTTGTTGGCCTTGGTAGGTATCAGGCACATACAAGGAACATAGACATACATTCAGGCAAAAATCTATAAACATGAAAGTTTAAAATATAAAAAAATTAAAATGATTCCTATATCAATGTAAGTAATTTTAAGACTTTAGCTAAAAATGAGTTAGATATGAAAGATAAACCACACAGTACTCCTTATACATTCTGTAAGTCCCACATTAAGTGAATATTCCAATAAAATCTGAATTTAATGTATTTGTCTTACTACCTATTTGTGACATGGTTAATTCTGAAACTTGGCCTTTTTGCTCTCACTCAGTCTTTTCTATATTTATATATTTGTTGTATTTCAGAATAAAATGGAACACAGAAATGACTTCAGTTCCACGAGGTTGAGTTAATGAAGCTCTCATTGTTTCTATATAAAATTACAAAAATCAATGAAAAAATGACTTCAAGCCCCCCCCACCCCCGCCCCACTTGACAAGAGGACTCAAGGTCATCAGGACACAAGGGATCACCGTTGTAGAAGATGCTCTTCTCCATGGGCTCCATAAACTCCATGCCCAGGACCCTCTCAAGAAGGAGCTTATCTTTTATAAAGTAATCCATTTCCTTATGGACCTAGTTGGAGAAGACAGTCGTGTGAGAAACTGTATGAAATAAATGTTTTCCAGTGAACATGAAGTAAGAAGTAGAAAAGATAAAGAATGAGTAACATACAAAGAAAAACTTGTGTAAAATGAATCACTACACTAGTATTTATAATAAAACTATTTTTAGAAAAATTTTAAATCTTAAATTCTGTGAATATATTTAAGACTAGATAGACTGAAAATTGATTTATAAGATGATTTTAAGAATTTTAAGAATAGCATAAGGATTTCAATGAGTAATAAATAACATTTTGGTGACATAAAATTCTAGTATAGACTATTTAAGAGAATCATCATTTGCTAATGGGCACATTAAATTCACATCTTTCTTTTACATAATCTAACATTATCTCTAAACCACAAATTGTTAATGACTATAAACGTTTTTTTTTTTAAATATTTGTAAGTATTAAATGAGGCAGAAAACAAAAACAAGAGGTTCCCTGACATGGTTGACTGAAAATAGCACTGAACTCCCATTTAACTGTTCAAAAGCAGTGGATGACCCCTGCTTGCATACAGATATCAGCATACATACATGATCAATGAAAGAGCCAAGGAACTTGTTCATGGCATGGTACGCTTTTATACTTTGTTCAAAGGTACTCGCTGATGAACTCAGTAGTCTGGCAGGGCCATTTCTCTAATATGGAAAAAAGAAATGTATAAATACAACACGCCCTGTGCTTTGGAAGGTAAATGACCTTAAGTATGGCAAAGTACATGTGAACGACCCTTTATACAAACCCTTGTTAGTGCTTCATGAATTCTGTCATAGTGCTGTCTCATCTGATCAGAAACGGCAATCTGAAAAGTCTGCCCATCTGTGTTGGGTACCAGACCTCTTTGGCTGCACAAATTTTCCTGAAAATTTTAAAGGATTTAAATTAAGACAGAAATGATTGCAAAAGGGCTTTCTTACAAAGAGAAGCATACAATTTTTCTTTAGTTAGTATCATGTTACAGGATTGATTAACCTAGTGAGATTTTGCTGATAACTACTTGAGACAAAGATTCTAATGTTACTCATGTTCCACATCCTTCTCACCCCAGCTTCCCTGTATGTCTCCATGTTGTCTCCTATACTCTGCTAATTAACCCATCATTACCAGTTCCCACTGACACACACTTGTTCTAACATCCACTGATGACCACAGCCACACTCATTTACTACTAGTCACTGTGATGTGGTGGTTTCCTAATTGAAATGTCTGTTTTCTTCCCCTGCTGAGGAAGAACTTTCCCGTTTCACTTGATAACTCTGAGATGTAGTTCACATGGAAACTAAAGGCCAAAACCAGGCTCTATTAACATTCAGGGTCATGAGCTATGTCCCTGCAACTTTCAAAAGTCGCCTGTGAACACTGAAGTTTCCAACTTTAAAATAAAGACAATGTAGAAGACCTTCCTACCGCTTCTCTCTTGAGATTCATATTCATCTCTTCCATGTTAGTGTCTGCATGTCCATGGACTGACCTCCCGTGAATGTAATACCCGAAACATCTGTGGGACAGCAGGAACACAGACACCTACAGAAAGGGGAGAAAGAAAGCCATCAGAGGCTCAGCCATAAAACTACAAAAGTCGGTTTTGTTAAAATTGCTCCCCTCTCCCCAAAATGATAAGCACTAAATTTTTAGGAGGTACATGAGATGAAAACCAAGGTAGTGAGGATAATATAGGTAAAGGGAAAGAAGATTGGAGCTGTTTTCTAAAAAAGGAAGACATTCTGATGCATGAAACAAATTTCAGGGGCTGAGGGTGAATGAATTATTAATTATTCATAATTAAGAACTGTGGATAAAGAAGAAAAAAGTTAAGGCAGGAATATTAACTTGTGGAACATTATATCTATTCTTCATATTAATAATAATATTCTTCAGACTAATAATCCAATCACCACAACTTGTTAAACTGCAATAGAATGGCTTTGTGAAACATATGGACACATTTGTAAAGCCTCTCTAAACATACCTGTGTCTTTTCAAAGTGGACCAATAACAGTAACAGATGGGGTGAGAAAGTACTCACATTACTCATGGAGCACAGGTCAACGAACTGCCGGATTTTGTCTTCTATGAATCTCTCATAAAAGGCAGCAAAGAAAACAACCTGAAACAGTAAGTCAGGGTCGTGAGGACTTGCCGCCAGGGCAGCCATCTTCCTTAATAACCACAGTGCAGTATTTTCAGACAGAAAAAAATGAAGTTCCAACCAAGAACACAGTGGTCTCTAAAGGTTCCCATTGGATAAAATCCCACTTGTCAGTTCTGATTCTATCCTCAATGGAGGGAGATTTAGAATTCTGTGAAGAGTTACTGAGTGAGTCCATTGGGAATTTTAAGAACTTATGTGTGCTAATGAAACAAGGAAAGACAAAGGTGGGAAGAAAGTCTTACAAATTTAGCACATATTAGTGCTGGGAAGAGGGCTCAGTATATAAAGTGCTGGCTGCACATGCGTGAGGACCTGAGTTTGGATCCCCAGCAGCCGCATCAAAAGCTTGGTGTGGAGGCATGCAACTAACCTCAGCACAAGGGGTGGAGACAGTGGATCCCTGACTCACTAAGAGACCCTCAAAGTACAGTGGAGTGACTGAAGGAGACACTGGATGCTGATCTCTGGCTTACACATGTACACACACACATCTACATGCACAAGTATGTACACCACCCACTCACATATTTGAATAAATCAATGTATTGGTGGCCAAGATATTAATCTTGAACAGAATAGCATATAGAAACATACATTTAGCATTAAATTTTAACTACTGATAATGTGTTAACTTTCAAATTAAATGCTTCTTAACTGTCTAATTATATAGATTTAATAGCAATACTAGGTAAGGGACTTTTGTAATTCAAAAATTTCAATTGCAGACCTTTCTAGATATGTTCAGATAAACATGTTTCCTAACTATCCTATTTAGAGCTGCCCCCCCCCCCCCGCTCCCCTACGCTAACCTCCACTCTTCTTTGTTGACTATCTCACATCCCTGTCAAATATCTTCACAGCACTCTTCACACTCCCTAGTTAGCTCTTGTTAGAGCCTCCCTTGAATTTGTCCATTATATAGAACACGCTTAAGTCTGAGGATGGATTAGAGACTCTGCAGCAACTGATTTACAGTATGTCCGTAAACCAAGCCAAACAACAACAAAACAATAAGGACAACAACAACATCAACACCAACAACAACAACACCACACACACACATACACACACACACACACACACACACACACACGCATGCGCTATTAAAGAACGTGGAAATACCAGCAGTCAGGTTAAAACATGTAGAAGGAATGGACCCTAGAGCCTGCCTCTCACAACGCAGAGAGGTTAGATGCACGTGTGAGCTGCAGCAGGTAAAGGAACGCACAGGCTACCGAGGAGTGATCTTGGAACCTGCCTCAGAGAGGAAGGTGTTCTGAAGGTCTGAAGGCAAAGTGAGAGCACAGGTGAGGGTAGGGGTGGCAGGAGTGCCAGCTGCTGTCCTAACCACCTTCCCCCTTTCCTCTTAGCCAGAGACCTGTCCTTTGGGCAGGACACAGAGATGCCTAGCCGAAGGGCACCAGCACAGTTAGGCGTGGCCACATGACTAAGTTTGAGTTTAGAAGACACCGAATGGTACTTCACAAAGACTCTTTCTTTAAAACCAAGATTTTACTTTTAAGAGTGTGTGTACCTGCTGGTGAGTACGCAAATGTGCATGTGCAGGCAGGCATCTTCAGAGGCCAGAGAGGCCGCTGGATCCTCTAGAGTTGGAGTTACATAGGTTGCGAGCCACACAATTTGTGTGCTTGGAACCAAATTCTGTTTCCCTGCTAGAGTACCTACTGCTGTTCTAGTTAGTTTAAATCACTAACTTGATATGGCCTAGTCACCTGAGAAGGGTTTCAGTTGGGGGACTTCCCGGTCAGACTAGCTTTTGGGCATGTCTGTTGGGGATTGTCTTGATTAGTAGCCGATGTAGGAGAGTCCCGTTACCTACGAGCACCAACGTTCTGTGGGCGGGTGGTCCTGTGCTGTCTGAGAACCTAGTCAAACAGGAGCCTGTAGACAAGCCAGCAAGCAGCCCTGCTCCACAGGAAGGCTTCAGTTCCTGGCTGATTCTCTGCCCTGACACTCCTCACTGATCACCGGTGACCACCCTAGTTGGTTTTGTCACTGGTGGACGGCACAGTAACAGAATGAGAGCAGAGCACTCTTAACCACAATCATTTCTCCAGCCCCAAGACTTAAAAAGGGACAGGAAAACCAGACTCCCAACTCCTCCTGTAAACCCATCAGCCATTATGGACCAGGAGATGAACTCAGGGATGGAGGTTCCGCCCCACAGAGAACAGGCTTCCGGGTCCCACTGAGAGCAACGAGAACATTGAGAACAGCCGTACTGCCGACTTCGGCCCTTCGTTTTCATGAGAAGAAGGGGGGAGGGGGAGGGAATGGCTCCCCCACCCCCGGCATTCCTGTTTTGTTTTGTTGTTGTTACATTTAATGAAATGGGAAATGTTTCAGACGGCAGTCTGTGAAATTCTCTACAATGATGCTACTTTAAAATCACAACACACGGTGGTATGTGCACAATACCTCCTAACACCCAGCCCTACACTTATCAAAAGATCTTATTTCAAGTTCTCTCTTCTGTGTGCTCTTCTCTCCTGGTGGTCATTCACTAACTCTCACTAGTCCCAGTTGAACAGTGTCACCAACGCAGAAAAAGAGTGCATTCCAAAAGTCAGTTCTCAGGCTGGGAAGGCAGTTCAGTGGTAAAGCCTTGCCTGATATATGTGAGGCCCTGCGTGTAATTCCCAGCTCTGGGGGAAAATGTCCATTCTCAGGTTATGGAATGCCACTTGAGTCCAAAGGGAAAGGATAATTTACACAGACACAGGAAATGCCGTCTAAACAAAGATAAACAACAAGAAAAAGAGAATACCCAGAGTATAGCAGCACATCTGGCCCCTTAGTTACATATAAACTACTCTGCCCGGGGTCTGAGGTCCAAAAGACCCTTCAGAGTCCACAATGGATAGGAAGTGAACTCTGAAACGAAACTGCCTGGGTTCAAATTCCAGTGCTGCCAACTCTAACTGTGAGACTTTAAGGAACTAGTTAACTCTCCAAAGCCTCAGGTTTCCTTGCTTGTTACATGAGGATACTAACTTAACCCGTCTCTGAAGGCTAGCATATGGACTAAGTAGTTAATGTGTGTAAAGCAAGTATTGATTCTCACAGTGCCTGATCACGATTCAATATAAATAGCTATTATTATTGCCTTTGTCACCTTCTTTCTGCTGTAGAACTCAGCATTTGGAGACGTTAGGACATAAGCAGGGTTATAAACTGGGAATGTCACTTACAGTACAATCTCTTGTTACCTGTATTATTCCAATCACCAGCCAGATAGCGGTAGCCACGGCATATCTCAAAATGCGGCTGTAAGGAGCTATGTAGTCTGACGGATTTCTAGAAAGGCTAGAGGATGAATCCATTAATGCTAAGTTTTTGAACCCCACAACCTGAAGGAAAAGGAAAAATGGGAATTTAAATAGACATAGGTAAAGAAAACTCTTCCAGACTGAAAATGAAATACTCATCTCTACTTACCTTGTAAAGCTAAAATATCCAAGCTTGCAAACAGTAGGAAAAACCTAGACACAAATCACAAACCTAAAACTACCAGTAAGTTAAACAAACAACTAGCAATTCACAAGTAGTTAACATGTGCTGGGTACTACACTAAATACTTTCTGTATTGCAAAACAGTACACTCCAAAATGTCTTTCAAGGAATGTACCCTCTAGGGTGAAATAAAGCCATAATTAATAAGTTTGATGGTATATAACATTGACTGCTATGTCTCTTCTCCTTGTAAAACAAAGGCTCTGAGAATTTTTATAGTAAGCTTTCTATACAATTTTATTTACTCTAGTGTTTTTGCAAAGTTAACTGCAGAAGCACAAGATACCCCTTCAAGTCATCATATATTCAAATCCTTTTTTCTCTTTTGGGGTTTGAAGTAGGATCTCCTTAGCCTAGGCTAGGTTGAAACTTGCTATGTACATGGCCTTGAATTCCTGATCCTCTTCTGCCTCTACCTTCGGAGAGCTGGGGTTACAGCCCTTACTACTACACCAGCTTCGTCAAACAAGATTAGAAAGAACAACAACACTGCTTTACCCAAAAGGTAAGTATGCGGGGCAACAGAGGTGCTGATTAGTCTAATTCAGCCATCCTACAATACATACGTATATTGATAAATCATACTGTCTACTAAAACCATATCACTGGTGTGGAGAGGATTGCTGGAGAGTAACCCCGGGCCTCATGGATGGTCTATTATACTCCATCGTAGTAGAGTAACTTCTCTGTTATTGAGCTATATCCTCCTGCACTTGCTCTCCCCACATCCTGCCTATAACTACTTGGGGACAAGGTCTTGCTAAGTTGTCCAGGCTAGCCTTGAACTTACTCTGAAGCCCAGGCAGGCCTTGACCTTGTGACCCTCTCACCTCAAATTCCCAAGTAGCTGTGATATAGCAAGCATACAACAGTGGTTGGTTCTGAGGCAGGGGTGGGAATATAGGTCATATAGAAGAGAGATTTTTGAAAATATACAGATGAGATCACCTAAAAGCTACCAAAAAATAATCTGCAATGACATGTGCACAGGTATTTTATACAAGTTCATCTTGGAATTCTGCTGCAGACCACTGGTACAAAAGCTACTCTCTCAAACCCGGAGTACTCAAATCCACGGAGACTCAAGAGGAATGGTGGTGACCCCGGGGCTGCAGGGAAGAGGACCGAGTGACCGCATGATGGTGCTGCACTGGAAGGAAGGGTCTGAAGAGCTCTGGAGGCGGGTGGTGGTGGAGTTCGTTACAGTAGCACGAATGTACCTACAGCACTGACCTGTCTACGTAAGTGGCTCAGACGGTAAAGCTTCCGCATGTTTCGTCACAACTTAGTTAAGTTTTTGCTTTTGTTTGTTTTATAGGAAGGGTAAAAAGGGAAAAATGAGACATTCCCTTATACTGTCTTGACAATAACACTTCACCACAGAAAAGTGTTCCACCGTCTGAGACCTGAAGATTCTAGTCACATTCATGAAGTGCTAATAAGAAGCTGCATTCAGTTACATCAAATGACTGTATTACACAGTTTATACCTCCAAAAAGAAGAGTGTGGCAAGCACTTGAAAGAGAGGATTAATTTTTCTCACAGTCTGTATCTCATTCCATTCGTTTGCTACAAAATATGTTCTCCATATGCTCACAGGAACAGTGGCACTCCGTACACCACCCTCACCTGGGAAGGGAGACAAAATGAGTAAAAGCTTTTCTCCCTTGCTCTGCAAGACAGTGAAAGAATTCTGGTCCAAACACTGATTTCAGTTACCTTCAACAGCTTTAAGAACTTTTCCTTTCGGCCGTTCCCAATCAATAAAGAATATATCGATGGTGATCTGGGATATGAGCTTATGCAAAAATTGTAGAGCCTAAAAATAACATGCAACAAAACACCTGAGAAGTGTCAGTACTTAAGACCAATTATAAAACCTACACGACTCTTCAAAGCACAGTGTAATCACAAGAGTACCTCATACATTCTGAATCACCAAGTGCACACAACTGTCACATACCTATTAATTCACCATCTTTTTTCTTTCTGTCCTTAAAATAGGAACATGAAAAAGAGGAGCTAGCCTCCTTCCCCTCCCCTACAGGACCCTGGCGTAAACGACGCCCCTCCTCCTGGCTCTGTACATCACCCGACTCCTTATGAGGGAGGTAATTTGCAAATCGAAAACAGTAGATGCTCTACTGTCTGTTCTATCTCTGGGTCTGAGACGGAGAGCAGAGACTCTTGACACACAGCCTCTCGTTTACAGGAGTGGTCAGTTAAACCTAGCTCTTGTCCCTGGGGCCTTACTGATCAAGAACAAAAACCTAATTACAGGAGGGTAACTGTCCTGAGGAGTTACTTTCTCAGTGGATGAAACAGATATTTCACTCCCAAAAGTGAAGGGGGCGAGGGTATGTGAATAGTTGCCAGCTACATGGATGAGAACACGCTGAGGGGTGGTTGCCACAGAAAGATGAGGAGGAGAGATCAATAATAGCTTGTACAATTTCAGTGCTCCATCAGAGTTGGCTGTTACTCTTCATTAACGAAGAGACAAAATCCATGGTGGAAGATAATTGTCCCATTGTGAACACATTGCCAGATTTTAACGGAAAAGTTAAACATTGAAATATCATTTCATCAAATTAGCTGCAACTCATGATTGCTCAGGCATATTTATAACTTCTTTGAAAAAATGATTTAAGGCATACCTTTAAATGGGATATTATAAATAAAGGCACATTTCCTATGTACAATAAAATGACGAATGCTTTCTTTCAAAATCAAACAAATTTTACACCAAAATCATAAAAGCATCTGAATTTGAACAACTCAGCAGCTTCTTAGCAGTCCTGAGAAACTGAGTCACAGGTCCTTTGACGCACCTTCATAGCAAAGGCACACCCCACGTAAGTGACGAAGCGTTCTTCCTGGACTGGCATCGGCAGCAAGACAGAGACAGACTTCTGTGCCTAAAATAACAACCACATAAGGCTGTCATGTACCACTTATAAACCAAAGGAAGCATAAGTGACAAGCAGTTATATCCCCACTAAATGGCACACCAAAGGTGAGGAGCCTAGCAGCTGCCTCAATGACCTTGAACAGAAATGTCCCCAAATAGTTCTGCTATTAAAGCAGCTTACCAGTCATTCAGATATTGGCATTTAGGTTAAATTCAGAAATTCACTCACTTTGAAGAAAATAAGCCAATAGAGACCAGTTCCCACTGTGACGATAAAAAATACATTGGCCAGATCACCAGCATAATACATCAAGAATTTCATAACTGTCTGCAATTTAAAAAGAATTACAATTGTTAAAGATTCCATTTATTTTCATTTATTACCCACTTATTACATTTATTTCTTCTCAAAAATTAAGCAGAAAATATAAGCTCTACTTCATTGTCACAATATATAAAATGGGAATAACAAAAGTACTACCTTTATAAGAACTTAAAGTATAAAAATATTTACTTCTTCCTGTGTGTGTGTGCAAGAAGTGGGTGTATGAGCGTTGACTACCACAGGATGCATTTAGAGGTCAGAAGACAATTTATGGAGTTGGTTCTCTCCTTCTACCTTTATTTGGGTTCTAGGAATAGAACCCAGGTCTGATGGCTTGTGTGGCAAGTGTCTTTACTTTACTGAGCTGTCTTATTGGCCCATGAATATTACTACTTCTTACTTATTTACTTATTTGTTTTTATTATTTTTGAATATTACTACTTCTTATTTTTTATTTATTTTTATTATTTTAGATTGTGTGCATGTGTGTGCACAAACACACCCATGTGAGTGCTGGTGCCTGCAGAGTATGGAAGAGGGCATCAGATCCCCTGCAAGTGGAGTTATTGGCGGCTATGAGATGTCCAACATGGATGCTGGGAGCTGAGGTTGGGTCTTCTGCAAGAGCAGTACACTCTTAATCATTGGGCCTCTCTAGCCCACTCAGTATTACTTCTAATAATATTAATACACTGGCCATTCGTATCCATATGCTACCAGTTACAAAGACCAACTGAGTTTGCCTGCTGTATTTCTCCTGAATCCTTTTCATTCCATTCCTCTTCAATCCACCTCATCTTCCACTTTATGAGAAAATGGAAACTGCTTCCAAATTACCTTAGTTGGGAATCGCTACCCAAATCTATCTTATATATTTTCACAGTTATTATTACGAAATATTATTATTTGTTACACAAAAGGATTGAAGCTTGCTCATGGTAGGCATATACTGAGCTATATCTCTGGACCCTAGAGTTAGCTTTCTCAAATGTAAATTAGATTATGTCACTTTTTTTCTTAAAAATATACAATGACTGTTCACTAAATTCTTGACCCACAAGATCCTTCTCAGTATAGACAAAACTTAACTTTCTACTTGGCTTCTGGGCTCGTTTCAACACTCACTCAATGCTATCCACTTCACAGTTCCATCTCAAATACTTTGTGGACAGCAACTGTCACAATTTTGTCAAATAGTCTTCCCTTTCTTTATCATGAACTCTAAGGGCAGGCTCTGTTGTGTTTGTTACTACCACGTTCCCCCCAGTACTTGGCACTCTACAACAGACCTGCAATGACCACTGTGGAATGAACAGTTTAGAGTATACCTGTATGAAAGGCCTTCTTTGACTCTCCCATACAGGAGCACAAGCCCTTTGCTCTGACTCCTTATCATACTGGCTTTGGAGTCAGGAAGACACGCTGGCTAAACAATGATTACAGAACCTTTCTCATGCTCTTGCTTTGCAAAATAGAAACAACACCTGTTGTTGAGTTACTGCAAAAATTAAGCAGAAAATCTAAGCTCTAGTTCACTTTTATCATATATAAAATGGGAATAATAATAATGCTCAATTACACAGAGCGATGTGAAGGTTAAGTAAACTATACATCTAGAGCTTAAAAATGTGCCTGGCACACAGTAAATAGTCAATAAATGTTAGGCAAACAAATCCAAAATTTTAAAGATTAAATATGAAGGTAATGGAGTAAAATCTTTTTTGGTGTTGAGATGGGCCAGTTTTCCTAAACAAAAAGAACATAATATATATAACACACACAAAATTCATGTAACAGTGTGAAAAGTAACTAAATGTTAAATGCTAATTATATATTGAATGTTAAAGGCATAGATAATAGGTAGCTCACAAATTTGCATAAAAGATTTCAACATGAAAAATAAGAAGGAGACTAATATTTTGAAAAGACAGCTCCTTCAAAACAAGGAACCTAATAAAAAAAATGAGCAAGAGAGCTAAACAGTTGACAAAAAGAAAGCCTTAACATTTAAAAAGTATATAAAGGCCTGGAGAGAGGCTTAGCAGTCAAGAACACTTTCTGCTCTTCCAGGGGTTCAACTTCCAGCATCCACAAGGCCTCTCACAACCATTTATGACTCAGGTTCCAGTGGATCTGGTGCCTCTTCTGGTTTCTGTGGGCACCAGGCAAGCACGTAGTGTACAGGTGTACATGCAAGCAAAACACCATATATATAAAATAAAACCTTTAAAGTGTATGAATAATAAAATAAAGAAAATGAAGCCAACAATGACATCTTGATATAGACCACTATATGGCGCAAACATGTTGATTTTGGAAAGTATCAGGCATTGGCAAAGACAAAAATAAAAGTGGTGGTGGGCATGTGGACAGACCTTGGGATCCTGGTAAGAAAGTCAAGTCACATACGTTCTGTGGCCTCAGAATGAGTTTCCTAACTTACACTCCAGAAATCAAAGGCAACTTCCTTACTCACCTTCTATCTGTATTTATGGAAAAGATCCAGACTAGTCAAAACATAAAAAAAGTTCATTAAAAACTGAGTGTACCTGTAAATCAATCATGGGGCTCCCAATGCGCCTCTTCCACCCTGCTGTCTTCAAAAGAGATGATAACACAGCCAGTCCACCCAACACACCCAATGCAATCTAGAAAAGGAAAAGAAAAAAAAAACATTTTAGAATTTTCATAATTCCTCTTATTGCTCCTAAAAACCACTGTAAATAGAAAGTGAAATTACTTAAAAACTGATGGGGAACAGTTGAAAGGATATGGGAGACAAGCTGTAAGAAATTCCAGTGGCTAAATTTGGGGAAAATTGAGCAAGAAAATGAATACTAATGGATTAAAAAATCACCTAAATTAACTATCCATGAGATCATATTGACTTAAATAAATTAACTGAATAAATATTAATGAGGGCAAAAAGGAAAGCTCTACCTTATAATCAAGTTCCAATTCATAAATTCAGAAGAAATGAAGGAAAAACCATCAGGCAAACACCACAGTGATACTTGCTGCAAATTTTTAAAATTAGACAAAACAGGGGAAATGTGGTGATGTTTTGTTTTGTGATCTAACAAATAAAGCTTGCCTGAAGATCAGAGTGAAGGAGCTAAGCTACTAGTTAGACTTAGAGGCCAGGCAGTGGTGGCACACACTTTAATCCCAGTATTTGGGATCTCATGCAGAGGCAGACGGATCTATGTGAGTTCAAGACCACCCTGAGCCACACAAGATTGATCTAGTCTAAAAGAGAAATAGAGCCAGGCAGTGGTGGCACACATCTTTGATCCCAGCACTTGGGATCTCATGCCTTTAATCCCAGCACCAGGAAGGTGGAGACAGGAAGTGCTATGGCTGGGAGGAGAGGGGAATAAGGCAGGAAGAGACAGGAGCTCAGCCTCTTTTTTTTTTTGGGCTAAGGAGTTGGTGAGGTGAGAGGTGGCTGTGGCTTGTTCCTTTGTCTCTCTGATCTTTCAGCATTTACTCTGATATCTGACTCAGGGTTTTTATTAAGGCCAGTTAGGATTTGTGCTACAGACAAGCATCACCAGTGGGCACCAGCATTAGAGGGCAGCCGCTGTGGAGACGGCTCAGTCAGCAAGTGCTTGCTGCACAAAGGACATCAGTTTGGGTGCCCAGATCCCCGTGACAGTCACATAAAAAGCATGGTGCATGGGCCGTGATCCCAATGATGTAGAGGCACACAGGCCCTGCAGCTTGCTGGCCAGATAGTTTTGCCAAATCTGTGAGTTTACTAAGAGACACTGTCTTAAAAAAATAAGGAAGAAATATATGGAGGAAGATACCTAAAGTTGATCTCTGGCCTTCATGTGAACATATGTGCGCGCACACACACACACACACACACACACACACACACACACACACACACATACACACACACGCTCCTGACCCCATGCACTGAGAAGGGCTTGATGAACTCCTATGGCATCTCTAATAAAACTACACAAACTCAATTAAACCGGGGGAAACTTCGAGAGAAATCCAAATTGATGGTCAAACAAGCTAACTAATAAATGCTAACAAAGTATCATGGCCATGGAAGACAGAGAGATACTGGGGCACTGTTCTAGACTGGAGGACACACAGAAGATGTGACAACTGAAAGCAATTAAATCTGAAGAATGATAGAGAAAAACCTGTGATACCCACACACAATGCAGGTTAACTGACAGGATTCCATCAATATTAATTTCCTGGCTACCGTCACTGTACCAGGGGGAAGTCAGGGTAAGAGTGCACGGCAAATCTATTGTCACAATTTCATTTACATCCGAAAATTCTAAAATTAGAATTGTAGTGTAACTATTTTAACAAGGCCAAAGGTACTCACATCTGTCTGGACAAATGCATCCCCTTGATTCATCTCGTATTTGACTGAGAAGGAAATCTGGTAAAGAGAACAGATCAGTTACACTAAAATTAGACACCATACAACTACTTTCATAAGAATAAATTTGTAGCTGGGTTCTGCCATAAACACCATCTTTTTACAATCACTATTATGGATGTTGGTCTTTATTCACAGAGATATGCTTTTTTGAGAACCTTTATGCTGCATTAAATCTCTATCTTGAACATGCATGAAAGGAAAGAGGGGTTTATTAGGAACTAAAGTCACTGACAGAAGTTCAAGCCAAATTAATCATATTTCATTGTCACTGAGAAATACTGTATCAAAAATTATCAACTAGCTAGGCAACCGTATCCTAAGAAGGCAGAATACTCAAATGTCTGAACCGGAAACCTAGGGACAGCATAGTATCAAGGCAGAGAAAGAGTCAGAAAAGGGTGTGGGGGTGGGGGAGGCAGTTCACTTGGTTTTACCACGGCCACAGAGAGTGAGTTTGGGGTGGAGAGGGACTTAGGTGTCAGCTGTTTCGATACCAAGGGAAAGATGGCTGACCTCTGTGATTTTCAGAGAAGGAAAATGTCAAGAGCTGGAGTGAAAATAATAAAAGATTCAAATGGTTGGAAAAGGGACGGAAGGGAGCCAATGGCAAGCTGAGGAAAGATCTGAATGGCTGGTATTTGCTTTAGTGTGTTTTTAAGGTGAAGCACCCGAAGAGTTCTACAAGCAAAGGAAATGATCTATCAGGGAGGCTGGCTGAATACCAGGTGGGGAGGAAGGGGTGTCCCACAGGCACAGGGTCACTGGGGATGGAGGAAGGGGTGTCCCACAGGCACAGGGTCACTGGGGAGGAAGGGGTGTCCCACAGGCACAGGGTCACTGGGGATGGAGGAAGGGGTGTCCCACAGGCACAGGGTCACTGGGGATGAAGGAAGGGGTGTCCCACAGGCACAGGGTCACTGAGGATGGAGGAACAGACAAGAATGAGAAAGGAAACAAAGCTGGATCCAAAGGGATTTATGTTGGGAAAGCAGGAAGTAAATGAGCTGCTGTGGGTCAGAGAGAAAAGGCACAGCTGGATATCTAAAACTCAGATAGAACTTCTGTAATGGCTGCCATAGAATTTAAAACTATGTAATTATACTTTAATTAAAATTAAAGTATATTATTAAAAATTAAAAATGATTAAAGAACTGTATATTTTGCACTTAGAGTAAATTTGAGGTATCATCAAATCAAGGTAGTTCCTGGCTCTAAATTTCTCTTTTTCTTCTTTTATTTTAAATTTTATTTGTGTGTGTGTGTGTGTGTGTGTGTGTGTGTGTGTGCATGCACACGTATGCCATGGCTCATGTGTGAAGGTCAGAGGACAGCTCTGTGGAGTCAGTTCTCTTCTTCCCCCATCAGCAGGTTCCGGGATCGAACCCGTCAGGCTCCCGGGGAGCATGGAAACCCACGGAGCATCCAGCTGGTGCTGCTCTTGTGTTTCTTACGTTTCAGTTTCTCAGCACTTAGTTTGCAAACTGTGGACAAGAATAATATTTAAAGAAAAGAGGGCCTGCAATAAAATAGATATACTTTTAGGAAGTTTTAAGCCAGGCAGCCTTTTCTGTTGTTATTTAGCTTGTTTCTAGATTTTCCTCTCTCATTATAGTGCATGTAAACTCAGTGAGTGGAGGTTGATTTTACCTAATTGTATCAGGTACTACAAATGAGGACATCTTTGAAGTTCTGTTATGTCCCTCTTTTGTTTAATGCAAGCCTGGTCACAACCTGAGAACAAGCAGGAACAAGAGCACCAGCCAACCAAAGAAGACTAAAATAATAATAATAAAAAGGAAGCTGACAGAAATCAAGTTCTGAGTCAGTTCTGGAGGTAAGGAAACTTCATCTCCTGCTTCTCATGTTTCCAGAGGACAGGTAATATATTAATCTTCTGGAGAAAAGAAAGCATCCAGGTTTTCCTGTTTCACTCTGTCCCTCTCTCATTTATCCCTCCTCCAAGCAGGAGTGCTCTCTCTGAGGGACAGACCAAGGAGACACTGGCCATGTGCGGCCAGGAATTCCCAGGCTTATTCTTTGGTACTGCCTGCCTTCTGGATGTATGAGCTCTTTTTCTCTCATAAGTGGGTCCTCTCAGACACAGAAGGCCTTCATCTCTTTAGTGAACTGAGGCTGCAGGTTCGAACTCCATTCCCTAGCCTATCTTTGCACTACTCGTTATGAAACTGATGTGTTAATCTTTCTGTCTGCTGAAGCCACTCTACGCAGTGATGAGCCCACATAGATCCACGGCACCTTCTGCGTTCCTGGTTTAATCAGGCAAGGAAACAAAGAGCAGAATGATCAGAAAAGACAGACCCAGATGCTGTGTCTCAGTGTCACAGGACAGCAGGGGTACTTAGCTGCTGGTAATCCATCCACTGAAAATCTTCCTCCATTCTTGGGGCTGGAAGGATGGCCCAGTGGTCAAGAGTGCATACTGCTCTTGCACAGGACCTGAGTTCGGTTCAATTCCCAGTTCCCAGGTTGAATGAAGCATCCTTAATTCCCACTCAACTCCAGCTCAGTTCCAGGGCATCTGATGGCTCTGACCTCCATGGGAACCTGCACTCACATGCACATACCTGCCCTACCCCCACTACACAATACACATAATTAAAAATAATAAAAATTTCATCTATTCCTGCCTTTTAATACTCAAGTTCCTCAAGAACTCAGTTTCTTTCATTAGATACTCCTAATTAATATTTGAATATATAAAGAAAAAGATTGGTTTAAAACTTTAAAAAGATTACCTTTTGACCATGCTAAGCTTCACCAGCATTATACTAACATTTATAATTATAAGACCAACAAAGAACTCACCTTCACAGACTGGCTGTTAGCACTTTTGAGGTCAATGTCACTGTAGGCAATGGTAAGTAAGGGAGTATATATGTTCCCATTTTTTGTGTTGGGTACAAGGCGTATGCTATTAAAAGAAAATATACTCAAAATTATAAATATACTTAATCCTTTAAGCATATACTTATCATTTCTTTTGAATTCTGTATAGACTTTCTTTATATTTTAGACTCAGCCAGTCCGTAAGGCTGGAGGAGGCTAATACAAACTAAGTGTTAAGCCATAGCTCATCTTCATTGTTTTATATATTGTTATATAAGAACTGTAACACTAAAGCATGCTGCAGGAGACTGAAGCCCTGTTGGTGCAGGCTCTGACACTACAAACGAAACCGCTGAAGCACTGGGACCGTCTTTAAGGGACAGCGGAAAGAGCTGGGTCACATGACACCCAAGGAATGGCAGACAGAACGTGGATCTTCACATAAGAAAGACAAAGTCTTACTAAAATACACGTTACATCTAGTTTTGCTGTAGGCCCAATTTGGCAAGTACAATGTATTAGTGAACCCAAAAAGAAACATGCCAGCATGGCCTTACCAAGAACGAGTCTACCCTAATTAGGTGTGATTTCATTTTTATTAGGAATTCCACACTGACAGATTGAACAGAAGTCAAAATGCAATACATATGGATGTCAGCATGATGTATAAGAAAACTCTCACAGTGCCCAACTCATAAGTGAAAGACTACTGTATTCAGAGCATACATTATAAAACACTGGAGTGGGGACTCAATTACAGGCTGCACGGTACTGCTCTAAGGTAGGGTATTTTAGAAAGAGGGAGATGCTGCCTACCCTGGGTCAGTCTAGAGAGGCAGCCATGAAGGAAATGGAGGTGAGGAGGCTGAACTCAGACTCATTTCTCAGCTCTTATTAAAGGACCCATTTCAGCTACTGGTCTTAACTTCCTTTCTCCTTCAACCCACTGTAATTCACCAGGTACAGTGACCTAGAGCATGAATCTGGGCAAACCCCTGAGGTCCTTCTGATATCCCTTTATCCCTTACCCTTTATTGGTCTATGCCAACCTAGACATAGCTAAGAAAACCTTCCGTATTATTTCAGCTCAGTTCTCCTTCCTGTTTCAGTCTGATAATTCCTGGCAAAAACTCTCCTTACGGCATTGTCTTATAAACTCCCAAGTCTAACTTAGTCATTAGGCATGTTTACCTCAGTGATATCTGGGTAGCAATTCGAATTACTCTTGGCTGACTTCCTAGGTCATTTTCTCGTCCACTGACTGCATCCACCAAGAAAATGCGCCGAGTGAGAAGCCACTTGCTGGAGCTACTGTCTTTTATTACAAAAAGGGAAAAATGGCATTAGGAAAACTGCTTTCCAACTGCCTATGATAGCACTCACAACAGTTACTGACAAAACCCAGATCAACACTTAGTATTTTGTTTCAAGTAAGATGGCCACAAAGACCTGTTCCTGTAAGAACTGTCAGTCTTCTCTGCTCCCTGCCTGCGTCATATTTTGTAGCACGGATAAAAACAAAAGAAGTTAGCCTGTCCCCAAAGAGGGTCAAGAACAGGGAAGAAGAAGTCAGTTTGCAGTTCTACTCATTTTCCTCGGGCTACTCTCTCAGCAAGGGTTGATTCTTAAAGTTTTGAAAATCAAATTAATAAAAGGCCGAAACACAGCAGCCATCCTACTACTTTATTGCACTTTGGGGCACACTATATAAAATCATATACTAAGAGGATCCATCATTATCATCATCACTGGTTTACCAAAATTATCCTATTGGTTTACATCTACTGAGTTCAGCTATGAGAAAACAAGAGGAGAAAGTCTTACCTTGGTTCACAAACATCTTATTGTGTTGAAGATTTAGGTTTAACACAGGGACAGCCCAAATATAACGGTGTTGATCTTCGCCAGTATATTCGAGATAAACGTCATAAAATATAGGACTGGGAAAGTCAGCCAGGATTTTAGAAAGAGAAATTTCACACTAGGAAGTAAAATAAAATAAAAGCATCAAAATTAGAAAGTATATGACCATTAAACATTTTTTTTTAATTTTGTGAAGTATCTTTCAACTACATTATTTGCATGCACTTCCAAGAGACTTCCAAAACATGAATTCTTAAAGGCCCTACTCAAAAAAAAAAAAATAAAAAATCCAGCCAGTAAAGAACTTCTGTTTTTAATCTATACCATGAGGAGGAGATCAGCTTTTACTTTTAATATAAGTGCATATCAAAGACGAGGTTTAAAAGCTGCTGTTGTCCTCCAGGACCAAGGACAACTCTTTCTCCTGATGTACAACCATGTATCTGACTGGCTCCCTCACAGAGGTGAAGCTCATCTCTCACTGTTCCCTACCAGTCTATGTTCATCCGTTCACACTAATCCATTACAGTTCCTTACCATGTATACGCCAGGCCATTCTATCTTCCCACCATTGCAAATGTGGGTTCTGCATTCATTCCTTTCTTACTGTGCTCCATCCAACTTATGTTATTAGATAACCTGAGCATCACTGACTCTCCAGTCTTTCTCTGTTTCCCTGAGAATTGGTATTGTGTGCATATCTACATATAATACATGGACAGCTCTGCCATTCTCTGTCTATATAGGTATTTTGTTTAGTGAGCTGTGAACTACTTTTATGAGTGGCAACCAGTTACACTGCAATAATCATTATTTTAAACCTAGCAGAACATTTACGTGATGCAACCATTTTAATAATCACCTAATACCATTGGGTCCCATTGAAGCACATATACCAAGTACCTCACATGATGTGTTAGGATTGAACGGGACGTCAGTGATAAAATGCATCATCAGGTACGTAATGCCTGCTGATCCCCCTGCTCACTGTAGCTCATGTTGTTAGAAAAGGATGATGGTGAAACACCCTGTAAGTCGTTTCTTATCTAAGAACAAATTCATGTTTATGGTAGAAAATTTGGAAAATAAAGGAAATGAAACAAAAATCAACTCTGACACAACTGTCCAAAATTGATCAATAAAAATGTTTATTTTCTTCCATTAGTTGCTCGTGGTGGCACTGTTCACTGTGGTTTTGTTCTATGTGTACGCACATACAAATTAAGAAACATTTCTATATGCTACTGAGGATCTTTCAAATGTTAAATGGCTCACAATATTCCTTTGTACCATACTACAACATCCAAGAGAAAGTAAGTCATAACAGGAAGGAGAAAGGAAGTGTGGAAAGAGAGGGATATATTAAAAGAAAAGGAAGGAAGCACTGTTATTTTATTGGGAGGTAAAGTGAACAGGGAATTACATTTTTAGTAGTCACTAACTTTATTATAACGCTTTCAGGAGTAGCATTATGTTTAAGACACATAAGCCTAGATGCAGATAAACAATTGACTATGAAAATCTAACATTATAGAATATTTAAAACTCTGTAGATGCCAATGTACCTTTGTCTTGATGATTAACATTCTCTGTGCCCAGATAATACAAGATTTATGAACTAATGAAATTGTTCATTGCCACTAAAAGAATTTCTGATGAAAAGAAATATCCACCTACCATTGCAGTTACTAGAGAACAAAGTGAAAACACAGACTGTCTAAAATACACACACACTCACAGTTTGCTGGTAGGTCGTTCCAAAAGAATAAGCTGCATCCAGTCTTGTCTCTGTGTCTGGACAAAGCTTTAGCAGAAGAATACAACTGATAAGTATCTCTCTCAAGTGATTTCTTTGCTGAAAAGTTCTCTGGCTCCTATATGAACATATGTTTTATTTTCTACTAATTTAATGTGCAAAGGCCATAAAAAAAGGTAAGGGAGGCTGCTGGGTGGTGGTGGTGTACGCCGCTAATACCAGCACTCAGGAGGATCTCTATGAGTTTGAGGCTAGCCTGGTCTACAGAGTGAGTTCCAGGACAGCCAGGGCTAGGTTAAGTGAGCTTTTTTTGTTATAACTAAAAAAACAGTTTTAAGAAATTCCAACTTGGGGCTGGCAAAATGGCTCAGCAGGTAAAGGCACCTGCCACCCAGCTTCTCTGTCCCTGGGACCAGCATGGAAGAAGGAAGAGAACTGACTCCCACAAGTTGTCCTCTGTCCTCCACACATTACATGTGTGCATGAATACACACACACACACACACACACACACACACACACACAATGTAATTTTAAAATTCTAATTTCAAGCATCAGCAACACCCCTCCCCTACACCACACTAGCGTCCCATCACAGTCTCTTCAAGCAATACTCTAGTCTGTTCCTTTTGTCCTTGCTTCAGACAACAATAAAGTGCATTAGTAATATTTTAGCTAGAATCACACTTACCTGTAAAACACCACCTTCTAAAGTTTGCCATTTGATAAAATTTCCTCTTATATCATAGGAAGCAGCAACAAAGTTCAGCTTTATGTTTTGGTTAAAGAAAAACAACAGTAAAATGATGTCAAATTCTCTATGGAGGGCATTTTTATTACTATCTTGTCAATGTTAACACTATATTTGCTGAAAAATTAAATTCAACTAAATTTATGTGAACGTAAATTAACCCACCATCTCTACATGTAAACACACTGTAGGACAGGACTGGGGTTCGGCAGGAGCATTACTTGAGAACCGAGAAGGACACTAGTGGTAGGCACCTTCCTCTCAGTCTGTTAATGAGCTGAGTGCCCCGGGAGGTATAGTATCTCATTCTGGAAAGCTCAATGGGTAGAGGTGGCAATTAGGAGCTGTGGGTGCCATGAAGTGCAGAGAGCCTCGGGCAGTTCTGTGAGCTGTCTAGAAGGGAGGGCACGTACAGTGAGATGAGTCTGCACTTGGTGATGAGGCCTCTCTTCTCAGCCCTCCAAGTGCCACCATAACCACAATCCAGTCACCCAAAGTAGGAGAGCCTAACTCTACACTATGCAGTTTCTACAGCGGCTAACATTTATACAGTTGAACACGTACTTTTAAAAATAATCTTGGAAATGAAGAAGTGTGACTAGTAACTGTCCCTTTGTCCTGACACTGGGGATTGGGGATTGAAGCCAGGACCTTGTGTATGTCAAATAAGCACATCACCACTGAGCTGTATTCCCAGCCAGTTACTTCTTATCTTAAAGTTAGTAGATCACATGTAGTTATCCCTCCAGTGATATGGAGACTTGTACCTGGTTTTGTCCTTTAAAACTGAAGTTTGTAGGAAGAGGGGTAGAACCAAGAATTTGAGGTGCCAATCCAGGCTGGTCTCCATAAAACAGCCAAGGAAGGTTCTGTCTCCTATGAACAACGAAACTTGTCTTAATAAAAGGAGGAAATAGCTCATGTGACTAACATTTGTGAAAATAACTGCACTGAGTTCATTTGAGAACATTTTATCAATCCAAATCTCCTTACCAGAAAGGGATAGAATGAGCACTGCTCAATCCGGCAGTACTTTCGAAGATATAATGGAACAGGCGACATGCATCAAATGTGGTAGAGTCGTAAGAGTTCATGTTCATCACACACATATTTCCAAGAGCTTGGCAAGATGTCAGGTTGGCATGCATCTACACAAGGAAGTGGAGCAACATTAGTAGTGTAAACAAATGTTGATAGAAAAATGATGTAGCCGATTAAGTAGATAATGAACTTTTAAACACTCTTATTTATGTGTCTGTGGACTTTGCCTGTAAGTGTGTCTGCACCAAGTGCATGCCTCATGTCAGCAGAGCCAGAAGAGGGCTTCGGTTCCCCTGGGACTGAAGTTACAGAGAGTCGTGAGCCACCATGTGGGTGCTCAGAACTGAACCTGGGTCCTTTGCAAGAGTAGCCAGGGCTCTTAATTGCTAAGCTATCTTGCCAGCCCCAGAAAATAAAATCTTAATACATGAAGATGAATAATAAGAATATTTTAATTAAAAATCTTAGGAAAAATACTAGCATGAGTACCTGAAAGAAGTACAAATATAGAGATTGATATTTTTAAAAAAAACTATTAAATAGTTATATTTCAAGGAATATTGTGATTTATTCCACTTTGAATTTATTCCACTTTGCTTGAGTAATTTGTTTTTATGAACAACAAAATCAAATCATTAGTTGAGTTTAACCTCTCAACTTCCTTTCCCAGTTTTCCCTATTTGGAAAATGCAACTCTACTTTGTTACTGAAGTAGGAAGCTTGAGGAAGAACTTACCTTCCTGCTGCCCAGTCTGCGCATCTCCACCCACACCCGCGCTCCCCTCAGATTACTCTAACATGACTCTAAAGGATCTCCTTGCTCCTGCTGTTGCCCCAACAAGTCTATTCTTTGTGCCACAGCAATACTTTCCAAATCTGAAATCGGATTATGACCTCTGGTGTAGAAATCCTCTAGCTCCTCCCCAGAGCCACTCACTACACTCTGGCTCCACCTCCACTTCCCCTGCGCAGGCTGCATCACTTCTAGCTTCTTAAGTGCCAGTGAGATAGAGAGTCAACTCTTGGTGCCGTGATCTTTACTCCAGTGGTGGTCTCCTCTCAGAACACTCTTTCCCTTTGTACTTACATGGCCTACTAGCACTTTTTTCGGTCTTTGCTCAAATATCACTCTCTAAGAGACGTAAGCCTTTACCACTCTAGATAGCACAGCACTGGCCAGGCATGCTGGTGCACATATTTCATCTCAGTACTCAGGAGGCAGAGATAGGTGGATCTCTGTCGGTTTGAGACAGCCTGGTTTACAGTGAGTGAGTTTCAGACCAGCCAAGGCTTCATAATGAGATCCTATCTTAAAAACAACAACAACAACTAAACAACTTAAAAAAAAAAAACCACCAAAAAACAAACAAAAAACTAAAAAGATACACTTTCTTTGTTCCTTATTCTGAAGTATTACCTTCATAAACTATTAACGACCTGGCATTTATTTAGACCAAATGTAAAGAGGAATGATAAGCACATTTTGATTACTTACATGAGGGAGTTTTTTCTGTCTTAAGCTGAGAACAGGCCTGGCACATACCATGTCACCCCTAAGATCCTTCCTAAGTGACATTCAGTTTCTCCAGACAGTAAATTACAACTGAGGTGCTTTGAATGAAGATCACCCCATAGACTCATATGTTTGAGTACTTGGGCCCACTGGATGGAGCTGCTTGGGAAGGGTTAGGGGGTGTGGCACTGGGGTGCTACCTGCCATTCCCAGTGTTCTCTCTGCTCCTGCTGTGGATTAGAATGTGAGTCTCAGCTGTCCCTGCCACCATGCCTGCTCTGCCATCAGGAACTCTAACCTTCTGAACTCTAGGTCCAACTAAATGCTTTCTTCTAGAAGTTGCCTTGGTCCTGGTGTTTTGTCACAGCATCTGAACAGTAACTAAGACAACCATCAAATAACCCTAGAGACAATCAGTATGTGTAAACTACATAATAGTTTATATATTCCATTTCAACCAATAGAGAGGCTTTATTCTTTTTATAGAATCTGACTAAAGAGGTGTATCCACTGAGAAAACTTTTATCTAAGTAAAAAATACTACTATTTATCAATGTGAAATTGATTTTGAAAATATTTAAACTTACCCAGCATGCAGCTGCTGCTGCCTGCAAATACTTGGCAAACCATTCTGAGTTTAATGACATGCCCTATAAACAGAAAGATGGAGGTAGGTTTAAATTCAAAGGAAGATTCCTTAATCCTATGTGTTAGGAAGACATTAATACATATATTAACTGAGAAATGAACAATGCTAGTTTCTTGTTATTAGAAAAACAGTTTACTGGAATTTAAAAAAATGCTGATGATGTCTTTCAGTACAATTAAAGCTGTGTGACAAAACAATGACACGTAGACAAAGGATGAGGTGACAGAATATGTCTACACTCCCAAATTACAAAAAAATGAAGTGGAAAAAGAAAAATGAGAGTGCCTGATTGAGTGTGAATGGTTCGTATTTGTTGATTTAGGATTATGGTAAGTGTATCAAAATGATGAGCACTGAATTAGGAGAACCACTGCTACACGATGGGAAAGTTGGGCTCTACAGAGTAATATCTGACATTTCCAAAATGGTGTTTTGTAAACAACGAAGGACATCAGAATAACCCCACACCAAAAGGTACCTGATTTAACCAAAGGCAACCAGAACCACCAGGAGACCAGGACAGGCATGCATGGTTTTTGTTTTGTTCTGTTTTATTGAGACAGGTTTCACGGAGCCCAGATTGGTCTCAAACTCACTACATAGCCAACTGTGACCTTGAACTCCTGATCCTCCTGGCTCCACTTTTAAGTGGACTACAGAAGTGTGGCATCAAACCTGTTTTCATAACTGATTTCTGAGAAATGTAGGTATAAACCTCTGGTCAAAGGCTGAGACTCTGAGAACATAAGTGTGAGTTACAGATTAACAGGGGAGCCACAACCAAATCATCTAGAATGGATTCTCAGCCATCAATATTTAAAATACAATTTTGAGGCACTGTTTTCATCTCTTTAATAAGTAAAGTTTTCTTTTTTAGGAAAAAGAATAAATGCATAGAGTGAGGTTGAAGAAAACACATACATGCACAGTTAAACTCACACACATATTCACACATGCACAGTTATACTCACACACACATATTCACACATGCAGTTAAACTCACACACATATTCACACATGCACAGTTATACTCACACACATATTCACACATGCACAGTTATACTCACACATACATATTCACACTTACACAGTTACACTCACACACACATATTCACACATACACAGTTATACTCACACACATATTCACATATACACAGTTATACTCGCACACACATATTCACACATGGACAGTTATACTCACACATACATATTCACACATACACAGTTATACTCACACACACATATTCACACATGGACAGTTATACTCACACACACACACACATATTCACACATGCACAGTTATACTCACACACATATTCACACATTCACAGTTATACTCACACACATATTCACACATTCACAGTTATACTCACACACATTCACACATGCACAGTTATACTCACACATACATATTCACACTTACAGTTATACTCACACACACATATTCACACATGGACAGTTATACTCACACACACATATTCACACATGCACAGTTATACTCACACACACATATTCACACATGGACAGTTATACTCACACATACACATTCACACATACACAGTTATACTCACACACATATTCACATATACACAGTTATACTCACACACACATATTCACACATGGACAGTTATACTCACACATACATATTCACACATACACAGTTATACTCACACACACATATTCACACATGGACAGTTATACTCACACACACACATATTCACACATGCACAGTTATACTCACACACATATTCACACATTCACAGTTATACTCACACACATATTCACACATGCACAGTTATACTCACACACATATTCACACATGGACAGTTATACTCACACATACATATTCACACATTCACAGTTATACTCACACACATATTCACACATGGACAGTTATACTCACACACATATTCACACATGCACAGTTATACTCATACACATATTCACACACGCAGTTATACTCACACACACATATTCACACATGGACAGTTATACTCACACACACATATTCACACATGCACAGTTATACTCACATATTCACACATGGACAGTTATACTCACACATACATATTCACATATACACAGTTATATTCACACACACACATATTCACACATGCACAGTTATACTCTCACACACATATTCACACATGGACAGTTATACTCAAACACACATATTCACACATGCACAGTTATACTCTCACACACATATTCACACATGGACAGTTATACTCAAACACACATATTCACACATGCACAGTTATACTCTCACACACATATTCACACATGGACAGTTATACTCACACACACATATTCACACATGCACAGTTATACTCTCACACACATATTCACACATGGACAGTTATACTCACACACATATTCACACATGAACAGTTACACTCACACACACATATTCACACATGGACAGTTACACTCACACACACATATTCACACATGGACAGTTACACTCACACACACATATTCACACATGGACAGTTACACTCACACACACATATTCACACATGGACAGTTACACTCACACACATATTCACACATGGACAGTTATACTCACACATACATATTCACACATGCACAGTTATACTCACACACACATATTCACACATGCACAGTTACACTCACACACATATTCAAACATGGACAGTTACACTCACACACACACATATTCACACATGTACAGTTACACTCACACACATATTCACACATACACAAATGTTCTTTATGGCAGACTGTTAATGAATAAACATGGAAGGATGTCAAAGGGAAAAATCACAAAAGCAGACTAGCTAGTACATTAAGAAAGAGCCAGTGCAGTGTAACCTTTGAAATTCTCCTCACACCATCTACAGCCATACCAGTCTGACTGTGCTTCATCTCAGAAGCTAAACTGGGTCGGGCCTAGACAGTCCTTGGACGGGAAACGTTCTCCTCAAAAAAATCACTCGTCAGCCGGGCAGTGGTGGCGCAAGCCTTTAATCCCAGCACTCGGGAGGCAGAGACAAGCAGATCTCTGTGAGATCGAAGCCAACCTGGTCTACAAAGTGAGATCCAGGACAGGCATCCAAACTACTGAGAAACCATGTCTCAAAAAACAAACAAACAAACAAACAACAACAAAGCACTCTTCAATTACAAAGGAAACGGTGAGTTTAATGTACTCATGATAACTTCATGGCAGGTGTTCAAACTCAACAGTATCAGGATGGGAGAGGTAGACAGACTCCGTATCCTCTCTGACATGGTGTTAGGTACTGAGTTGGGCACACCATTTGCTTCTTTACTGGCTTTCTAGCAAGCATACATTGAATGTGATGAAAGACAGGACAGATACAGGCTGGGATTGTCCCACAGATGGTAAGCCTTAGAACCTGAACTGTCAAGTTCATGAAAGACTGGGAAAGACTGAGGACTTATCTCATAGTGGAAAATAAAAAAGGATATAACCTCTAAAAGCCTGGCAATTTCAGGGAAAAAAAAGACATTGCTGTGAGTTCTTGAAAAATTATACTCCGTGCCCCCTCTTCCCGCCCCCACCCCCAAACAGGGTTTCTCTGTGTAGGCCTGGCTATCCTGGAACTCACTCTGTAGACTAGGCTGGCCTCAAACTCACAGAGATCCGCCTGCTTCTGTCTCCTGAGAGCTGGGATTAAAGGTATGTGCCACCACCTTCCAGCAATTTTAGTTTTAATTACATGAAAAAGTAAATACATGTAAATTAAAAGGATGAGCTAAAGTACAGAAGGGAGTACATTTTTAAAATATAGTGCTGGGCTGTCAGACTCATGGTTTTAGCTATTTGTATTTTAAAGTGATTTACACATAAAGATTTCTCAGTTTGTCTGAAATTAATCAAAGGAAGAAATGCAGGACAACTTTTCTCAACCAAACAAGCAAAAAAAAAAAAAGAACCAAAAATACTCACAAGCTCTCCATAACGTGCTGTGGAAATTACACGTTGATGAAAATTCCCTGTGTTGCTGAAACATAATCCACCTGCCTTCACAAATTGATAAGAGAAAAATATCTAATTATAGAAAGGTTTATCTATTGAATTAAAGTATCTACTGGTACATACTTCACCCCCTTGATTGTCCTTACTAGAACGTGAGGCTCTGAACATGCACAAGACCTGCTGGTGTTCACAAACGTGGGTTCACAGCGCACACACCTGGTCAATATAATACAAATCATTTTAAAATGCTGATGAGTGACACTGAGCCTAATGTAACTGAGAACTTCTCTCCCCTAAATGACACATTAGAACACAGTAAGTCAACTAAGTAATTAATTATATAAGCTTAAAACACTAGCCTGCCTTTAAAGAGTTCTACATCATTATTATAAGGTAAAGTATAAATGACACTGGCTAATCATAGAGGACCATTTTCTTAACTACATACATGAATGTATAGCATGAGTAACATTAAATAGCAAAGATTACAGAATCATTAACAGAGCCCATCAAACTCATATAAATGGCACTAATCAATTTGCACATGTAGGCATATCAAACCCACCTTTTCAGTGTGAGCTGAGAACACATGCATGTTTAGCCTTTCATCAAACCTGCAAGAACACTTTAGTCTATCATCTCTGTTGTCTTCAATTAAGGAATGAGATGGAGAGAGTAGTGTGGACTAGTGGGGATTGAGATGGGCTCATATGGACATCAACTACCTATGAGATAGACAGGTTAAGAAGCAGGCTATAGCACGGCATGAAACTCAGACCAGGCTGGGGAAGCATTAGAGGGGAAACTTATAAATCAGTCAGCCTGGGAGCTCCAGTCAGTCTGAGAGAGAAAATCACCTGCTGCCCAGTTTCACAAGGAGATCTGTTACCTTCTACAATAAACTTAAGAAAGTAAAGAGAAAAACAGTGCCAAGAGGCAAGTTATCAGCACACACTTCTGAAAACACTGGAAATGCTGGACTAGGTATAGTATGTTTACACTAGAGGAATGTGTAGAGAAAGGGATGTGCTTATGAATTTATGTGCATGTGGTAAATGCACACATAAAAAGGGAACAGAAACAATACAAAATTGGGCCACAAATCAGTGTACCTGAGTTATGACAACATTTATTAATATGCCCTTGTGCTGGACTGAATGAGAATGGCCCCCATAGGCTCATATATTTTAATGCTTAGTCATCAGGGAGTGGAACTGTTTGGGAAGGATTAGAAAGTGTGGCCATATTGGAGGAGGTGTGTCACTGGGGTGGGCTTTTAGGTTTCAAAAACCCAGGCCAGGCCCAGTCTCTCTTTTTGCCTGTTGCCTGAAGACCAGCATATAAGGCTTTCAGCTCTTACTCCAGTGCCATGCCTGTCTGCTTGCCACAGTGATGATCATGGACTAAGCCTCTGAAACTGTAAGCAAGCCCCTAATTAAATGCTTTCTTTTATAAAAGTTATCATGGTCACAGTGCCTCTTCACAGCAAAATAACAGTAAGCAAGACACCCTTCTACATAACACTGTAATATAAAATGGTTTTCGAACCAAACTTTATACATACTATTCTATAGCTTATGTACAAGTTATATAACAAAGAACAAAAATAGCTTCCTTTTGCAAGCAATTACTCCAGCACTATGCTAAGACCTTTGCACATTTATTTTGAGGCAGGACAGCTTCTGAAACCTATGAAGTGAAGAGTATATTTCCATTCTAAATCCAAGGGATTGTGACTACCTAGTCAAGTTAGTAGAAGGCTAATTGGAGACTTGAACACAGTTTTTCATGGAATCTGAGTCTCAGCTCCTTTAATGTCTATTCACATACTTTTTTGAGATATACAGCTGGTACACAAAAACATGATGCTATTAAGGAAGTCCGTTTTTAGTATACCACTTACCTGGTTCCTAAAGCATTGGCTTTTGTAAATGAGTTCTCCTTTTCATCACAAAGCTCGCAAGTGGCTTGGGATAACAAAGACCCACTGACATTTCTTTCCACTGTACAAAACACAAGCAAAATGATGAACATCATATGATATACTCTGAAATATTTACATAAATGTATAATTATTAGTATTATAATAATTCTCAAAGCAACATCATTTGCTTGAAAGGCATGTCAACCATGTATATATAAAGTATACAAGGAAAATCTTCCCCACTCCAACTGAAAACATACAGAAGCCAGTTTTCTAAGGGATTATAACAGTAAATCAACATTTTTCCTAAACAAAATTAACATCTTTCCTGTCACACTGGGATGAGGAAACATATTATCTTCATAGATTGCTGGCCAGTTTCCATAAATGGGAGGACTTTTAATAGCCTCCAACTCATATACCCCACCCAGCACTAGACTTGATTTTTAGATGTAAAACCTACAGAAGCACTTACACCAGCACAAAACAGTCTTCACCAGATGGTTATTGTATTTGGTTACACGGTATTGGGTAGAGCAGAACCAAAATGTCTAAAATAGCAGAAGGGTGATACACCTATGATTAGCTTTTTTCAAGATATAATAGATTTAGCCTCTGAATTCTGTGATTTTTTTACTATTTAAAAAAATTGTAAGCCACAGGCAAGGTGGCACATGCCTATCATCCCAACACTTGGGAAGTAGAGGCAGGGGCATCAGGAATTCAGGACATCTGTGACTACACAGTGAGGCTGCCAGCCTGGTCTACATGAGACCTTGCCTCAAAACAAACAAGATATCATACATCCCACTTGTAGTGCGAAGGGAGGATTTACAAAGGTGTAAAGAGATAAAAGAGGGTGGAGGCTGAGTATAATTATAATTAGAATACATTATATACATGTACAAAATTGTCCAATCAACAAATTTAATTAATAAAAAGTAAAAACACTATATATATCTTACTCAATAATTTGTAGGATGATCCTTATATTTATTGAATAATTTGGACTTCTAACTGCTGTCCACATTATGAAAATTTCTTTAGTTTGCAGTTAGGTTCTAGGTACTCTGTGTAGGTGGGTAGGTGTGACTATGCATGGGTATGTGGAGACCAAATGTCAAATGGATGTTTTCCTTTATAATGTTCTGCCTATTGTTTCAAAGTCTTTTGCCAAATCTGGAGCTCACACTTTAGGTAGAATGGCTACCCATTAAGTTTCTGGGATCCAGGCTGTTACACACACACACACCCACACACACACACACACCCACACACACACCACTCCTGCTGGCATTATAGATGTGTGTACACATTGGCTTTCACATGGGTTCTGGGTATGTAAATTCAGGTCCACATGTTTGGCCTCAAGTACTTAAATTAACCCACTCAGCCATCTCTTCAGCCTTGGATTTGGGGACTTTTATTTTATGACATTTAAATGTTTTATGTAATCAAATTTATCAATTTCCCCATCTTTGGCTTTATAGTTGTTTTTCTATACTTAGAAAGATTTACATACAAAGAATGTAAGTTTGTCTTTATTTTAAGAATTTTCATGTTTTACAGTAAATATTTAAATATTGGATTTACTTGGAATTTACAGATTGAGGTAGAAACCCAATTAAAAGTTTTTTTAGCACCATTACCAGTTAACCAGTCTCATCCTTACTGATAATGCCAGTTCTTCATACCAAATGGTTGGTGCATAACAAATGACTGGACTCATTTTAATTCTGTCTTAAGTTCCACACATGCTGCTGTGGAAAGCAAAAAACATAGAAAATATCTGACAGTACAGTTTCCTCTTTCAGAATTCTCATGTATTTTGTATATAAACTCGAGGATCTGTAAATCATCTGGGACAAATAAATCCTGGTAGATTTTATTATCAATATCATTCTTTAATATACAGGCTGGTAGGACAGATGATAGTTTTTATATTTAATCTTCTCAACCAAATACAAAGAGTGTATTTTCATTACTAAGGCTTGCTTTTGGCAGTCTCTCTGAAGCTGCATGACATTCATCTGACCTCAGTCTTTCTTTCCTTTATCTTTTTTTGATGCTGGCCAGAGCCACATGGTTGACCTCGAGTCAGCTCAACTCAGCAGCATGGCACAGTATGGCTTTCCCTTCCTTCCTCAAGCCTCCTCCTCTGGGCAGCAGCCAAGATTTACAGCTTACCTGCCCTGAGGTGTTTTCCTTTTAAACTCTAATGAAAATTTTCCTTAGCTTTTAAAAAAAAAAAAAAAGGCCTTCTTTCAAAGCTCATTTACATATATCTTCAATTAATTTATCTTGTACATTTCTTCTAAAGTTTGATTCATTCTTTATTTTCTTACATCACATTTTCTAACAACTTCTTTTTTACATAGACTATAACTTCTGAATATTAATTTTGCAACTTAAACTCTGTGTTTATAGGAATGTTTAATGATTTCCTTGGGTTTTCCAAACATACAATGACTTTATATTCAAGTAATGACTTTAAAAAAAAATCTTTTCTTTCCTAAGAATACTTTTGACTTTTACTTGAGTCCAGCAGTTTCTATCCTTTTCCAGGTACTGACATTAACGGACATGCTTACTACTCTTCCCTCTCAGGAATGAGTGTCATGTCTGGTGGTGCACACCTTTAAACCTAGCCCTTGGGAGGCAGAAGCAGGAAGATCTCTGTGAGTCCAAGGCCAGCTGGATCTACAAAACAAGTTCCAGGACAGCCAGGGCTATCTAGATTCCCTGTCTCAAAGGAAAGAAAAAAAAGAACCAGGGGCCAGCAAGATTGTTTGGAGTACTGTCTGAGGCCCACAAGGTGGAAGGAGAGAACTGACTTCTGCAAGGTGTCCTCTCAACTCCTGACAAGCACGCACTATGCAGGAGCACATCTAAGAGCTTATGTGCACATGCACACACATAAATAAATAGTGTAATTTTAAAAATTAAAAAGAATCATATTGACTTTGGAGTTGAGATATGTATATCACGTTTTATTAAAGAAATATCCATCTAATGTTGAATTGGGAAGAATTCTTAAAAATTTCTTCTCAATGTCTACTGTGTTAAGCATCATAAAATTTTGTACTACAATAATTTTTTACACAACTACAAAGCATTTAAGTTGATGTCCTTTACAAAATAAACAAAAATAAATATTCATCACTACTATTTTGTAAATACTGTTCTTACCTAATATATGACCAGTAGGACAGTGGCATTTTCCTTCAGCAGTAAAGCCACTAGGGCAAGAAATACAGTCCCAGCCATCTTTGGTAACGCCTTTCTAAAGTTAAAAAAAATAGATTTTTTTCTTAATTAACTTCCTTTTAAATTGATCATATAAATTCAAAATTGTCAGCTTTGCATTCACAAATATAAAATACAACAAAACTCAAGACAATTTAATAAATAAAAAGCCATTTATCAGTTTACTGTTACCAGTTCCACAATATTCTAATGTTTAAAAATTCAAGTTTATTGGCCTTTAAAATTTAAGTTACGATTCCAATGATATAGTTAGTAATTTGATTCAAGAGAATTCAATAGAATATTTATCTAGTAAAGTGGACTAGCAAAGGTTTTAAAGTTTGATATCATGAAGATTTGACCTTCTCATATTACATGGTTTAGGACAAACCAGGAATAACAGTCATTAAAATTATAGTCTTGAAAAAAACCAAAAAAAAAAAATACAGTTATGACTGAAATCCATAGAGACTAATGCTAAAATCAAAATAATGACACCAATTAGACTTTGTTGAAGAGACTGGACTTATTTACAAATGTTTCTACATTTGGTCTGCTTGTTTAACACTAAAAACGACAATAGCGTCAATAATATCACTGGAAAATAAACTTGCCCCGGAACTATGTTCTATCCACGGCTCTCATCATCAGTCATTCAGCTATGACTAGAACTTCCAAAACATGGACTAAATATAAATATGGCAACCGGATCTACAGGATGAGCAGTTCCGAGGATAACTGCTAATGATAATGGATTCTCAGACTAATAGAATAAGAAACATTACAATAAAACTCAGAACTGTTACAAAGACTCCCAATTAGCTAAACTGATTGGAAAGGAAAATATATTTCTATTAATTGAAAATTAGCCTATGAAGCAACTACTAATTGATTTAATTTCCCCAAATCAGTATGTAATGAAGAGACTAAACAAACTGCAAAGCATATTTGAATTTTTATTGATGCAACTGGCACTGCATAAACTTATTGCACTTTGTATAGCATTATGAATATCAATCATCATGTGAGAGTCCTGACACCATAGGTCTAAGCCATCTATATTAGAGATCCACCCTGAATTGCTCTATGTATGTAACGCTCACCTTCTCTTTTTTCTACCTGAGTTACTCTATGAGGAAAACAGAAACAATTTTTCACAGCTTGGTACTTTGGGATATCTGACTCAAACACTTTCATAACAAAATGAATTTCTGCTTTTTCCCTGAAGTTTTCATGTAGTTTTATTGATCTCTCAAATGTGCAATAATAAAGTTAGCTTAATAACTTTAAAGTTGTGGAGAAATGGGAAAGATTATACTGAAGTTTAAGAGAGAAAGACATTTATTACTTTTTTTCCAAAAGTTATTTTAAACTAAGTTTTTCATACCATGTTTTCTGGACACTTTTTACAAATAATGGAAGGTCCGCCATTATTAGAGATCATACGATATCCTGGTAGACATACACATGAAGTTCCTGAAAGGGAAAAAAGCCAATTTTGTCCTTAGAAAATGAAATTTCAAGACAAGGAAACTTAACAGTTCTTAAGCTCTCGAAGCTGGGAGGGGTGGTGCACGCCTGTAACCCCAACACCTGAGAGGAAGAGGCAGGAAGATCAGGCAGGAGTTCAAGGTTATCCTCGCTACACAGGGAGTGGGAGGCCAGTCTGGGCATCATGTGTGTGTGCACGTTTGTGTGCAGTGTGTGTGCACACGTGTGCATGTGTGCGTGAGTGGGAACATTGAGTGGGTCACTGAACTTCAGACCTTGGTTTCTTACTTAGTAAAATGGAGAAAATAACACTACCTATCTAATAGCATCAAGACTTAGAAATACGTCTGGTATTATGTTGCTACTATTTAAATTGTAATTATTATTAAACTATGAAAACTATTTTCTTGTCACTAAATCATACATGTGTGTTTAATGAATTTTGTCAATATCTTATTGGAAAATTAGTTTCACCCAGTTACTCTTTGTTGAGAAAGACAATAAATAGTGTATGGTATTTGCTACTGAACTTGCTGGATAATTAAGCTCTAAGGACCCTAAGCAGAAACAGCACCCATAGGAGTCTATGTACAACACACACACACAGACACACACACACACCCCTTTCTGCATAACCATGGAACAAATACAATGTAGAACACGTTTTCTCTCACACTTCCTCTCCAGACACCCTGCTCTGCACTGCTCAATGACTGAATTGAGATCTAAAGATGACAGTTAGCCAAATTGAGATTCAAAGCTTTTAGACTTTAGTAAACAGAAAAAAACTTATTCTGAGTAGTTTCCGTGAGAACTAGACTAACTGATGCAATTTAGCAGAAAGATGAACCTAAGTATAAAAAGACATTAGTGCAAACAGTAACCATCAACAATAAAAGGGGTAGGTCCTAAGGAAACCTGTAATCGATTCACAGATGGAGAGTGCGGGAAAAGAGACAAGAGCTCTCTTAGCTTCCAGTGTACATCATACAAATATCACAAAATCTGGGTTTCAATTTCCTTATGAGTACAGTGTACAGAATCTGATCATAGTTAAGGTCGCCTACAGCTCTCAATTTCTTGAATTTGGGAGTAGGGTCACAAGAGAAATTCACATTTCCCCTCTTTCTTTCCTGTCAGCGTGCCTCTCTCGTCACCCCATGTTACCTCTTTACTATTTCTATCCTAGTTTTCTTAGGAGGCTTTCCAGGTACTATCCTAAGGATTCCATTCCAGGGACCAATGAGTTCCTGGTTAAGGTGGAGTGGTGGGACCAGAGTTCCCGATCTTATCAGTGGGCCAGTGCAATCCTCCCAGAAACCCTTTTCTTAGGCATGGCAGCTGTGAGTTTTCGGAAATACTATTCTAACAAAATATCGGGCTGTCAAGTGTGTCTTTTCGGTCAGGGTCCATCCATCCCAAACCGCCTCACCTAGGCTATCCCGCCTCTGGTTGGCGCCACAGGGCTCACAGGAGAGCGCAGAGATGTCGAAGTACTGATTGAGGCCGCACGCCTCCGGCCGCCGGAAAGGGAAAGAGAAGACCTGGGCCCATGAGACTTCGCAGAGGACCAAGAGAAGGAACGCGATGCCAGCCGGGACCGGAGAGCTAGATTTGACCGCCATGGCCGCCGCAGGCCCAGCACGCGTCACCATGGTACCCGCTCCCGGGTACGCAGGCGCCGGCTCCTCCGCGGTGACGCTAGTGAGTCCGCTGAGCTGATTGGACAACTGGGTTCAGGACCGCTCTTTGCCCCGCCTGGTTGCTAGGTTACCACGCACGCGGGAAAAGATGGGTTAGGCACAGACTAAAGTAGGGGTGGCTATTTCAAATGTATTTTTAAGTTACCATTGTGCCTTTCTCAAAAGACTAACATTGATTTGGTTTCTAGAATGTCTGACAAAAGAATTGTATACTCTTAAGGGATTCCCCAAAGAGAAAAATCTTTTTTAAAAAAAGCTTTTGAGACATTATTTTATTGAACTGGAAATAACTTATTTGGATACATTTAAAAGCATGTGGGGGAGTTAGAATGGTTGGAATTAATGTGTGAAAGCTTGCCATGGGTGCGTTTTGACTCTAGTTTTCCTTGATAAGGTGTGTACTTGTTACTGGTCTCTGGAGGTGATTAAAGCCATGATATGTACTTCCTGTCCACTGTGTAAATTAAATGATAGAGTTCCTCTTCATGATGGACCCACATTTCACACTGTGCCAGGCACTTGGCAACTTTAGTCTTAAGTTTTCATAACAGCTTTTGGAGGAAGTACATCCGAATTTTAATGAAAGTGGAAATGAGAATATCAAAAATGTTAGATGCTGACAAACCTAAGATTTATCTTTATTTTGTCATTCCAAAACTTGTTATCTCTTCACTGCATTGAGTGGCTGCTACATGAACAGTTGCAGAAAAAGAGGGCTTGTTTACACGCATCATGACTAGCTAAAAGTGAAACTATAGTTACATACCACCTACATCAGAATTACAACTTTCCAACACCTTTGGCCATTGAACTTAACAAAAATTCTAAGAAACAGTTTATCTGTAGCACAAGGACTCGACATATATGAACACAATTATCTTCGAAATAACTGTAGATACTGTAGGCTTACCAGGCATTACGAAAGTTAGGGAAAATACGTAAACTAAAACCATTAAGTATAAATTTGAGATTGTATCATTTGGATTATTTTTGTTGCAAATAATCAAAGACCATGCAGCTTAAGCCAATTCATAACAGTTTAAATGAAAAAAAAAAAAACCTTAAGTCTGAAGGTATGTGGTTGCTGATGTTTGTTTAGTGTACTGGGTCATCCCTCTTAATTGTAGGGGGTTGCCATATGCCAGACATCAAGTTTCAACTCTAAGATCTGAATAAAGAAAGGAGCTGAACAGCAGGTATTTCCTGCCCCTTTAATCAAGCACACTAATACTCGCTCATATCTTCTGCTAAATTCCTAACATGCATATATCCTTTCAATATTTTTAAGCAACCCTGAGCAAGCAGTACAATTATCTTCATTTACAAGGATTAGAGACATGCTCAACATTACCCAGTTAAGATATAGAAGTCATTCATGAAAGTGGCAGAAACTAGGGGTATGGAGCTTAAGGACTTAGAGAGAAATATACCAGAGAAAGATTGACTTCTGATAGAATATAGACTATGATGTAGGCACCAAACTATGCTCTCTCTATAATACCAATGTTAATTAATATAAATATTAATAATGTTAACATTAACCTGTTATATCTTTTTTTTTTTTTTTTTGGTTTTTCGAGACAGGGTTTCTCTGTGTAGCTTTGCGCCTTTCCTGGAACTCACTTGGTAGCCCAGGCTGGCCTCGAACTCACAGAGATCCGCCTGGCTCTACCTCCCGAGTGCTGGGATTAAAGGCGTGCGCCACCACCGCCCAGCTTGTTATATCTTTCTGTAAGTCATTATTGATCTATTAAATGGAGACAAGAATTAGAGCTTTAAAACTTAAATTCTCGCCTTGCAATTTGCAGAAACAAACTTTGAATTCTGTACATTTAACTGCAGGAGTTGTTTAACCAAAATGTTGTGCCCCCTAACAATATAAATGCTGCAAAGGGGGTTAAAATAGAGAAATAGTCTTTGCAGCTAGCACCTGAATGATCATGTGTTACTTCTAAGAGTATGATTTTATTACAGTGTTTGAGAAAGAAGCCATTCAGCATTAATGAGACATAAGGAGCAGATAATAATTATTTTGAGAAAATTTTCAAAAGAAATGATGAGCAGAAGAATTTTTTAAAAATTAAGTATAAAGGCAATATATCTGTAAATGAAGAGGAAATGCTTGAAGGAGGAAAGATTTGAAATAAATACGTATTTTCTCTTGTTCAGAAAAAGACTGAGGTGGAAGCTGGGAGGAAGAACTTCACTGGGGGCAATTCATTCTTTTGTTGCCTGTTCTATTTTATGTGGGTCCCTTGAAGGCCAAGGGCCACTCCAAGATGAACTCCGCTCTCTGCAGCAGGGAGGTCCAGCTGCTGATGGACTGAGTCTTGAACAGCCATGCAAATGATTATTTCTTGATTTTTACACGAGAGTTGGTTTTTGGATAAAGCAAGTTGTGCATATCAAAGTCCTTGATCTAATCTATGTTCTTCTAGAGGAAAGCATTACACCCCAGCCATTTTAGTCCTCACTGTCTACTGTTTGCAGAACCCAATAATTCACGATATCCAAGTGTGCCAGGATAGTCTTGTGACCAAAATCATGCAAAGGCTGTAAAACTCCTTCAGAAAAACAACTCTGTTGATCACAGAAAACAATCACTGTTTTCCTCAATGATTTCTTCAAGGTCTAAGTACTTCTAGAAAATAGCTGTTCATTCTGATGTTAACTATAGACAGAGTGAAAACAACTATTTGCTTCTAATGTTTACCCTAGATGCAATGATTCTATTAGAGTTCCACTATATTCTTTCTCAGAGTCCCCAAAGAAGAGAGGTGAATCTAGCCAGAAATAAAGCCCAGAGTGGAGATGAGAGAAATCAGGCATGATCAGTTTTCTGGGAAAAGAACATGAAAACAGATATGAAATATTTTGAAATAACATGGTAATTGGAAGGGTAGTTGCTTTCAGATTTGAAAAAAAAAAGCTGTATTCTATAACATAAGAGTAAATCGTTTTGGCATGGGTGTAGGGAAAGGGGCTGGCTAAAGAAACCCACCCTGACCCTGGAGCCCAGAACCAGGGAAAGAAACACAGCCTGGGTCTGGGACCTTAGTCAGAGAAATGAACACTTTATCCCCAAACCCAGAACCAAGAAAACATGCCCTGACTCTGAAATTAGTACCAAAGTAACACTCTTGGTCCTTAGAATCAGAGTCAGTGAAAGAAATGTGCCCTGGCCTTAGAAGTAGTGTCAAAAAGCCAAGAAAGGCCAATGAAAGAAACACAGTTTGGCTCTGAAATCAGGTCCACCTCTTTCCCCAGCCCACAAAACTGACCAATCCCTGGGCAGAAAAAAAACTAACCAATCACTGGTTGACTCTGCCCCAAAGACATCCTATATAAACCGTACTAACTGTTAAGTTGAGGGCTGTTCTCTCCACCCTAGCAGAGGCAGCTACTCTCCTTTCCAAATAAATCTCTTTCTCAAAGGAGTTTTGGGTGTGAAGATCTTCATTCACTGTCGTAGAGAAGAACCTTGCTGAGACGTCCCATAGTGGACAGAGCAAGGGAGAGCTGAAAAAGTAACACTTTTCTCTGGAACCCAAGGAGATTGCTACAATTCTGCAGGGGTTTCCCCTTTACAGAGTGAAGCAAAAGAAGCAACATCTTAGGCTGGAGAAGCAGAGCTCTGCTAGGAAGCACCCTTAAGTGGGGGCTGAGTAAAGCTCAGCTGTAGCAGCTCTCCATGAGCAGAGCAGGATTGCTATATCCTGCAGGGAGACCATCCCCCACCACACCAGGTATATCCTGATTCCTGAACAGTCAGGATACCCTTCCTGTCCTAGCAGCTCCAGGCCTGACTCTCCCCAACAGTCAGGATACCCTTCCTGTCCTAGCAGTTCCAGGTCCGACTCTTCCAAACAGTCAGGATACCCTTCCTATCCTAGCAGCTCCAGGTCTGACCTGAACAGTTAGAATAACGTCCCCTCCAAGGAAGAGCTGTCCTAAGCAGCTCGAGGCATCTGGGATACCTGTAAGCAGCTTGAGGCATCTGGGATACCTTGCCCTCCAGTCATCAGAGCTGTCCTAAGCGGCTTGAGGTATCCAGGATACCTCACCCTCCAGGGCTGCTGTCTCATTGCAGTTCCAGCCACCACCTGACTCCTCGAGTGGTCAGGATACTTCTTCCCCAGAGTTGCAAAACTTACAATGGGGGCAGCTAGAGAATGAAGTAGGTGAGTCCTACAGTAGAGGTGAACAGTGTGGGGAGAAGATGGGGTCATTTGCTTACCTCTTGAGTTGGGGAGGAATGGCAGCCATGGATGTGGACCAGGTCCAGTGCTTGGTGAAGAAGTTGGAAGTGGAATTTAGGGTTGTTCACAGGATTAAACTGAACTGAGACATAAAATTATCTGAAAACAGAGCCTTCATGACAACTCAGAAAGTCACTCAGCCTTGGAGGTCCATCCAATATTTTGGGACATCCATTCAGCAGTTCTGTGATTTGTCCTAAATGTCTGGAAAGACCAAAGACTCTCCATAGTTCAGTGTGATTATTTTATGACCTGTGTTTTGCTGTTCTGAAAACTATGTTTTCTGTTTGTAAAAATGCTTAGGTGCAATAATGAGAACACCATGTGGTATCACCTTGACAAAAACTTCTCTTTTTATATTATAATGGCATTATCATTTGAGACAAACAGGAGGGACTAGAAATACAGACATTTACTTTCGTGTCCTATTTGGAGAAACTCTGTGTGAACAATGTCAGCCCAGAGCAATGAGGGAGGTAGCTGGAGGCTGGCACTGTCTGTCAAGTATGTTGAGAGTCTATGAGCATTCTTGTACAGGTGAATTAAATCCTCATTAAATCTTGGTTGAAGTTTTTGTAAATGTGGGTGAAGATCACTACAAGTAGCCTTAGACGAGAACCACACATGGCGTCTATTCTCACCTCTTGTCCCCTTCAATCCTGCAGTGGTTCCCTTCCTCTTCCCTAATAGACTTTTTTCTACCTATTTACATGTCCTTCTAACAGACTCACACTTACCAATGTGTGTGTGTGTGTGTGTGTGTGTGTGTGCGCGCGCGCGCGTGTGTGTGTGTGTGTGTGTGTGTGTGTGTGTGTGTGTGTGTGTATGTGTGTGTGTGTATGTGTGTGTGTGTGTGTGTGTGTGTGTGTAGGTGTAGGGCACAGGCATGCCACAGCACACACATGGAGGTCAGGCGACGACGACTTTGTGGAGGTGGTTCTCTTCACTCATGTACGTGGGTTCTGGGAATTGAACTGAGGACACCAGGCTTCTCTAGAACTACTTGAACCCATCTCACCACCTCACCATCCACTGGCATCATGTTTTGAGATGTGGTGTTCATTAGTTAGAGCAGTGCTCTAAACATTTGATTTCGTGCAGAAAGCACACAGTGTAGAGTTGATCTCAACTTTGCTGTCAGTGTTTCTTCCTTTTGCTGAACATTGCCACTTGGATCATCAATTGTGTACGCTTGACGTGCCGTAGGAGTTCAGAACCCTCTCTGTAGTGCTCTCTGAAGAAGTCATCAGGGCTCAATTCCTGGATTTGTCTTTTACCATTTATATTACTGTGGTGGTTTGAAAGAAAACGGACCCCATAAGTCTTGTTGGAGGAAGTGGTCACTGGGGGTGGGCTTTGTGGTCTCAAGTCACATCCAGTGTGCCATTCACTTCTGCTGCCCTTGGAAAAGGATGTAGAACTCTCAGCTCCTTCTCCAGCACCATGTCTGCCTGCGTGCCACCATGCTTCCTGCCATGACGATAATCTCTAAGCTGCAAGCCAGCCCCAATTTAATGTTTCTGTGGTTGTGGTGTCTCTTCACAGCAATAAAATCTTTTTTTATGGTGTCTCTTCACAGCAATAAAACTCTAAGGCAATTACCTTGGCAAGGCTTTATAATTCCCTATGTCCCATTTTAACTTATATATAAAATAAGAAAATAATAGTATTTACATTTGAACAAAGTTCTGAGACTAAAATGAGATAATGCACAAGGCCTGGGACATAAAACCCTAATAAATGTTAGTAAGCTTTTGAGATCAGGATTCTGAGCCCACAATGCCAGGGCCAAAGCCAGGATTAAATATCTGATACATAGTTCAAGAATCATGCCTCTCATGACATCCTCTGCTTCTGTTGGGATCAACTTGACACTCAAAGAAGTCACCAGGACTTTTAATACTTTTTTCACTGTCATTGTTTATCTCAAACCAAAGAGGCACGTACTATTATTCCCATTTTAGAATAGCAAACTAAAATGGCCCAGAAACATCTTTTTTTGTTTGTTTTTTTTTTGTTTTGTTTTTTTTTTGTTTTTGTTTTTCCAGACAGGGTTTCTCTGTGTAGCTTTGCGCCTTTCCTGGGACTCACTTGGTAGCCCAGGCTGGCCTCGAACTCACAGAGATCCGCCTGGCTCTGCCTCCCGAGTGCTGGGATTAAAGGCGTTCGCCACCACCGCCCGGCAGAAACATCTTTTATTCGCTTGTTAGAGACCTCGTTTCTTACTACACATCATTTAGGATGTTATTTAGTGACGGAAATTAAACTCATTTCCTTCTAAGATTTAAAAGTGTTTGTTTTCTTAGTGGGCTTTGAAACCACCCATAAGTACATCTCGTGGTTATTTTCAAGTAATTAAGGAAACCCAAATCAGAGCAGGCATCACAGAACATGCTTGTGATTATACTTTTCATTTCTAAATTTTCAAAGTGGTCTATCTACTTTGATTCAAAAATTCCAGATGAAAGCAAGTTTATAAAGGTACTTACCAACATTACTGATGTCTATTAGATTGATTAAGCATTATTTATTAAGCCCTTAGCCATTGACATTGTACTTGTGTAAATTTGTGTGTGTGTGTGTGTGTGTGTGTGTGTGTGTGTGTAAAAGGGACATTACTGTGGCTTTCCTGAATGTTAGTTAAATCCTTTCAGAAGAGCTTGCATCTGTGGAAATGTGAAACCAACACAGGAGCCACACTGTTATACAGTTATTAAGTCTCCATTCCTTACAAGAATAAGTTTGTTTCCAAAGCCTAATGTAGACTGCAAACCATGTTTTTCAATCCACGCTGAACTTGTGACCGCATGTTGTATGCCCACCCCCTTGCCTTGCTAAACTCCTGAACCTGTGATACATGGTTGCCCTTTTGCCAAAAATGTGTCTTCCGGATACCTTGATGACTCCCCTTCCACATGACATATTCTTGCATTTATCTAACCCACAGGCAGGCTTGAGCCCCGAGTCCCCACGCTTCTGTCCAGGTGCTAACAGTTAATTATCTCCACAGCTGTTTTCTATCAACACTAACCCTTCCCCATAAAAGGGACCTCAAAAGCCAGTGAGGGGCCGCTTTCTGAAAGTCCCGGGAGAGGCAGCGGGCTGGCCAGTTCTAAATACAGCTTGCTTCAATCAGACAGTCGTGGAATTTCCCCCCCCCCCCTCAGGTCTAACAGGAACCGCAGCAATGAAGGATAAAGAAATCTCCAGTTTCCCTCCGCATCTTTTTCCTTAACTTGACAAGAAAGAGAGAAGAAACCTGCTTGGTTAGCGTATTTTTGGCAGTCGTCTCCTGCAGATGGGAATTTCGCTGGGGGCAGGTCCAGGCTCCCGGATTGGCTAGGAACTGGGCCTGCGCAGAAGCTCCATATGCCCGGGGTGCCGCTTACAACCGCAAGCGGCGCGGGGCGTGTGCGCATGCGCCGCCCCGGCGCCTGGGTTGTGGGTTATGCCCGGAGAGCGCATGGGCAGACAAACTGAACGTCGGTTTGTCCCGACGGGAGGGCAGTGTGGGCGCCATCTTCACCGGGGCCGCCGGGGGGCTCAGCTGGCTGTGTGGAGGCTGCTGCGACGAGGAGCGTCCCAGCCCCAGTTTGTGTGGTGTGTGCGCAGTGCCCAGGGCGAAGCACTTCTCCTCGGGGCGCCGGGCGGGAGGGGTGCGAGCCGCGGGACGGGCAGGCGGGGCCGGGAGCGAGCGCGGCCTGTACGGTTAGAGTCCCGCTCGCTGACCCCGACTCCTCCCGTCAGCCTCCCAGTGATGGTGTGTGCGCTTGCTGGGATCTTGACAGCGAAGATCTCGGAGCCTCGCCTAGGTATTTCTTTTCTTTGCCGTGTCCACGTTCGTAGCGGCGCGGGAGAGCTCCGCAGGCCGGTTTCCTCGGGCTGGAGGGGCGCGGAGCGGTTCAGTGAGGTTGGGAGCCGGTCCCTTTGGGCGAGCTGGGGTGGAGCATTTGCCCTCGGGACAGCGAACGCAAAGGCACGTTGGTTGGGCGGTCCTGGTTAATTTGAAAGCCAATTTGGGCTCAAACTCTGGCGACAGTATTGGATCCGACATAGCAAGTTGGCCTGGCGGTCAGAGAAGGAAACTGATCCTCGGGAGCCTGGACAAAGGCGTCAGGCTGTGGAATCGATGCCTTCCGAAGAGTCCCCATTGATGATGATGGATGACACAAGAAGTCTGTGCCCTGTGGATTCGACTTCGTTTAACAGTTCCTGATGGGGGGGACTCTGGCTCTGTGTGGTCATGCATTTTTTTCTTTAATTTTAGATATCTGCATTATAAAAGGCAGATTTTATCAGAGACTATTTGTGGACTGAGGTAGATTTTCTGCAAAAAAATTTCAAGTTTAGAATTTTAATGTTCTTCATAACTGGGCAGTAAGACATGGTTGGAGAATATAGTAAAACTATCTCCCTTACCATATCTGGAAAATGCATTTATTTGATAGTTAAAATCAAGTGGATCTGAAATTATAGCTCTTCAGTCTACCGTTTTTCTCTGAATCTTGATTAAAAGATGCACACTTAAGATCATTTAATTAAGACGCTAATTTAAATGGAAGGGTGGCATGGTAAAATTAGCAAAGTTGTTTAAAATCTGTTTATCATTAAATGAATTTTTAGGGCTTGGCTTCCTTTTCCCAGCAGTTCATTGTGGCCTGACATCAACACCCTCACTCATCACTTTGGCATTCATAACTAAACCAGGGTTAGTGTGTGCTTTGACTTTTGTGCAGTGACATTCAAAACTAGAACAGGATAATTTGTGATTTGATTTTTGTGCAATCTAATGTGTCAGACTTCCTGGAGATTTTAAGGAAATAGTGTATTGTGAGAAATACTTTGAGTCTCTTAGAGATGTTCTAGATGTTACTGTCTATGGATAAATGATAGCATTGCTCTACTATGGCAAAAGCAAAGAATTTTAGACATTAACTTCTATTTGGCAAATTAGAGCAAACTTTAGGTCTCTTGGATTGGAATTCAATAGCTTTGTGCCTTTGAAACTGCTTAATGGAAATGGTTTTAGTTAAGACACTTAGATAAGGTGGTTTTCAAGCTAGGCTGTGTTGTGAGCGGCATTTTGAACTTGGTGTGTACTTATTTCCTTGAAATGTCTCTGAATTCATGTAGTTGCAGCTGAATTTACGTCCTTGGGGTCCATCCCCTTTGAATTTAAAAAATTTAAGGGCAGGCAAAGTGGTACTTAATCATTTGCTCCCCAAAATATTTAAAGAGTTAAAAAGCAGTCAAGTCAGTTTACATAGGAGTCTTGGAATTTGAATGTGGACAAGAGTTTCAAGGAGCCATTTATAGTTTTTGTTGAAGTGTTGGGTGTGAAAATTAACTTGTTAAAATCAGGCTTACACTTTCTTTGTATGTGCTGCAAAGATTTTAATAGTAAATTTAAATTTTAAAATGTAGTGTGTGCCATTATTTTTATTGATTAACATCTAGTTTAAGAAGTTTAAGCTGTAGGGCCCCCGTACCCCTTCTTAAAGACAACCTTTCAAGCTTGAAGGAATATATTTATGCACAGTGGTACTTAAGTTTAAGAGAACAAAACTTTATTTGCACACTAATATTAATTATAATGATTATTTTGGCACATTTTAAAAGTTATTTGGTAAATATTGTTTGGGTATCTGTGAAAGTGCTACAGACAAGTTTCCTTTTAATGCTAAGTTGAGTTTTCTTTTTCAGTAATGAATATTGGCAATCCCAATATTTCAAATTAGTCTTTATATTGTTTACTTCTCTATATAATTATTAAAGTTTCTGTAATGTAAGTGTGTAGGGTAGTTTTTTTGAAGTGGCTGTTGGCATAATAAAATTCCAAAAGTTAATATAGTTTTTTGTTTTTTGGTTTTTTTGTGTGTGTGTGCTTGAGATGAATTTAATAGTCTACACTGTTGTAAGCATATTGGATAAGGAGTGACTTTTTTTTTTTCAATTTTAAGGATGCTGTAGTATTTGCCTTACTACATTATGTATTATATTGTTATAACATTTGTTTCTATTTGTAATATACAGAATTTGTATTAGGTTTGGTAGGGTGGAGAATGGCAAGGGAGTTGGACATAAGTCTGAACTACATGTCTGGGTCATCAGTAGGTGAAGTGATGGAAGGGCTTTACAAATATCTGATTTCAAATTGATGTTTTACTTATAAAACAGATTTTTTTAAGTACATGTACAACTTCTATATATCAGCATGTGATAAACCTGGAGTTAACTATGATAGAATTCAGTGAGCTTTGATATATTTTATACACTCATGTAACCAACACTACACTCAAAATATCTATTTGCTTTATACCTTTTCATGCTAATTCCAATCAAGTAGTCTAACTTTCAGCATACATGCTTATTTTTTAATACTTCCCAGTTGTCTGCTCTGGTTTAATATTTCTCTTTTTGCAGAAGTATAATCAAGTTCCCTTTGGGACAAAAAAGATCATTTTCTAATGCCCACAATTTTGATGCTTTATATTGTTTCACTCTAATAGGTAATTCTGAAATGGATATCAGGCATTGAGGTCAATTACAGAGTTCAAAGATTAATCATATTTCATTTTCTTTCCACAGTTAAGTTGCTTTTACAGAATTAACAGGTCTCCAAGAAATAAAAGGAAAAGGTAAGACATCAGAGTTTCAGGCTTTGCACAGCAGTGTGACAAAAGCAGCTAGATTAGTGCATCTTTGTACTCACTGCTTCTGTTCTTTATGTGGCAGCCATGTATCCTGAGCAGAACTGTACACTGACCATAGATGGCTTTTCTGAATATGTAAACTATTGTGGTTAGGAGAAGACAAGCCAATAGGAGACATGTTTCTAAGAGTCTGAAAGTAGTTTGGTCTGGTTGTGAAACAGCATTTGGCAGACTTAAAAAGGAAGAGTTGATATTTTTGATGTTCCTATTGAACAGGATAGGTGACTGAAATGTTACTTTAAGGCAGTTGGTTTATTTGTAGGTTTAGATAGGAGAAAGCATATTTGTTTTCTTTAAGAATAAGATAAGATCAGGGTGTTTTTTTTTTGTGAACTAGTATCTTGTTTCCATTTATTAATGCTGAAGGAAGCAGGAACCTTGTAATTATTAAGCTAGTTTGCGCTAAGGTACTGCAAAAATAAGACTTGCTATTATGTGTACCTTTTTGTCTGCAGGTCATTATTGCTGTGGTTTGAGCTCAGCATGGCTGTAGTCATCCGTTTACTGGGGCTTCCTTTTATTGCGGGGCCTGTGGATATCCGTCACTTCTTCAAGGGATTGACTATTCCTGATGGAGGAGTGCATATAATTGGAGGGAAAGTTGGGGAGGCTTTTATTATTTTTGCAACAGATGAAGATGCGAGACGTGCCATAAGTCGTTCAGGAGGGTTTATCAAGGATTCATCTGTAGAGCTTTTTCTTAGTAGCAAGGCAGAAATGCAGAAGACCATAGAAATGCAAAGACCTGTTCGTGGAGGAAGAGGGCGACTGGGATCAGGGGCTTCAGGGGTTGGCAACCTGTACCATTTTATTGATGCTATGAAGGAAGAGGAGAGTTATTCTGCATATGGCTCTTCAATTAATCAAGATGCTGGGTTTCATACTAATGGTACAGGACTTGATGTAAGGCCAAGAAAGACCAGGCCATCGAAGGCTGAGAACCCTTACTTGTTTCTACGAGGTTTGCCTTACTTAGTAAATGAAGATGATGTACGTGTCTTTTTCTCTGGTTTGTGTGTGGATGGAGTAATTTTCTTAAAACATCATGATGGCCGAAATAATGGTGATGCTGTAGTAAAATTTGCTTCATGTATTGATGCTTCAGGAGGTCTTAAATGCCATAGAAGTTTCATGGGTTCAAGATTTATAGAAGTAATGCAGGGCTCAGAGCAACAGTGGATTGAATTTGGTGGTAATGCAACTTCGGGTGGTGGCATTCCTCGTATGAGAGCTGAAGACCATTCTCCTCCCAGAGGGGTCAGTGATAGGCACTTTCGAAAACGGTCTCATTCAAAATCCCCTAGAAGAACGCGTTCTCGCTCCCCTCTTGGATTTTATCTTCACTTAAAAAATCTGTCCTTAAGTATTAACAAAAGAGATTTAAGAAATTTCTTTAAACATACTGACCTGTCTAATGAGCAGATTAAGTTCTTATATAAAGATGAACGAAGAACACGGTATGCCTTTGTGATGTTTAAGAATCTAAAAGACTATAATACTGCCCTGGGCTTGCATAAGACTGTTTTACAATATCGGCCAGTTTTTATTGATCCGATCTCTAGGAAACAAATGATGAAATTCATTGAATGCTATGAAAAGAAGAGACCAGGGTCCATAGAGAAAGGAAGGCCTGGGCGTGTTTCACAGAAGTACTTTGAAGAAGGCTACTCTGGGCAGAAGCTGTATATATATATAAGAAATTTTCCATTTGACGTTACGAAAGTTGAAGTGCAGAAGTTCTTTGCGGACTTTTCCCTTGTTGAGGATGACATTTATTTGCTTTATGATGACAAAGGAGTTGGTTTGGGAGAAGCACTGGTGAGATTTAAATCAGAAGAACAGGCTATGAAAGCTGAACGTTTAAACCGGAGAAGATTCTTAGGGACAGAAGTGTTGTTAAGACTTATATCTGATGGACAAATGCAGGAGTTTGGTGTCAATTTTTCCTTTATGTGCAATGAGAAAACACAAGCTCGTTCCCAGTCACACAGCAGAGATGACCGTTCCCGTCTGTTTGACTTGAAAGACTCACCAGTATGTTCACTTGGCCGGTCTGAAAGCGTTGGTTACCAGCCAGAAGACGTAAGGCATCCCCACAGGTATTTCCAGCAGTCTGACAGGCACCCTCCAGAAGACTTCCGACACTCTCCTGAGGACTTCCGACATTCTCCAGATGACTATAGACACCCCCAGGAGGAACACATCAGGCGCTCTAGGGAGGAAGACTGGAGACGGCCTCTGGAGGATTGGAGATGGTCCCCGGAAGATGATTTCAGGCACTCTGATGAAAACGATTTTAGGCCGCTACCAGAGGAGGATTTCAGATACCCTTGGGAGGAAGACTTCAGACGGCCACCTCAGGAGCACTTCAGGAGGCCATCCCAGGAGCACTTTAGACGGCCACCCCAAGAACATTTCAGGCTTTCCCGAGAGGAGTATTTCAGGCATGTGGCAGATGAAGACTTTAGGCACCCTTCTGATGAGGACTTCAGGCCCCCCCAAGAAGAAGATTTGAGATGTCCCACCGATGAGGACTTGAGGCAGCTCTCTGAGGAAGACCTTAGGGAAGTACCAGAGGAGGACCTTAGATTTCCTGATAGTTTTAGACCTCCTGGTGAGGGTTTTTGGACCTCGCCTGATTTCAGAGGTCACCGTCCTTTTATAAACTTTGGTCACTTAGAAAGTGGCAAGTTTGATTTTGGAAAGCATAATGTGGGATGTTTTCCTGAGGGAAGATTTATGCCTGATGTAAAATTAAATTGTGGTTCAGGTAGAATAACTCCTGTTAAGATCATGAATCTTCCATTTAAAGCCAATGCTAATGAAATTTTAGACTTTTTCCATGGTTACAAAGTCATACCTGACTCAGTTTCCATACAGTATAATGAGCAAGGGTTACCCATAGGAGAAGCCATTGTTGCTATGATAAATTATAATGAAGCTATAGCTGCTGTTAAAGAACTAAATGGTAGACCAGTCGGTCCCCGCAAAGTTAAGCTCATTTTGCTTTAGAGAGCCTTTCTGAGTCCATAGTTTTCTTCCACAGTATTGATGCAGTAAAAATACAGCTTCTTAAAAAAGTTTATTTTTAATTATCTAATTAAACATTTTAATTTTAACCTGTGAATAGACAAAATGTTGTGTAAATCTGGTTTTCCTTTGCTTACAAATGGACATTCTTTTTCTCCCTAATTTAAAATTACATATGCTTTTTTTTTTTTTTTTTGCTAGGAGAGAGAAAACAAATTTCCTGAATTCATTAGTTTCACTGATGTTATGGATAAAGCCCAGTCTTGTGAACTGTGGAGTTATGTTGGGGGAAGGAAAATTTAATTTTGTTTTCACCATCTTTTACTCAGACTGTGTAAGGAAAGGATGGATGACCGATGGTTCAGATCTGGCACTTTCATTGCTACCTGCCTGCAGAACTCCCTTTTGTTTGAGATACTGTGTTAAGGTCTCCTATTAACTCTAAATAGCTCAGAAAATGAACATACTGTGAACTTGAAATTTACTTATGTGAAAGGCTTAGGAAATTCTCAAAATTTGTGTTCATAACTTTGAAAAGTTTTATAAAAATAAAATTGCAACTGAAATACTTATTAACTTGTATTTGTATAACAAGAACAAAGACAGAATCGCAGCTGGGTATTATAAAACTTCTCAACAGTTGTATTAAAACAATACGGTGAGCGGGACCAAATAATCTGTAATAATAATGTACAGGTCTTTGATTTCTTCAACGTCATTTTATTCTAAGCACTGGGGCCTAGGGCTTCTCCTAGATTGCTAAGATTAACAGTGTCCAGAGGACAGTAAAATAATTTGTTTAGGGTTAAAGGGGGACTCTCAGGCTGGGAAGAATATGACAAATGAATATAGTTTTTTCTAGGAAGAACTTACTGGTGACTCATTAGGTTTCCTTTTTAGCTTCAAAACTTGGTATTTATATCCAGACTCACTAAATAGAAGATTTCTGAGTGTGAATTTTTGACTTTGATACTAAATGTTTATATTTTGCTTATACTTAGATTTTCCTTTCCCACAATAATAGAAGTAGCTGACAATGGACACATAATTAGGCAATAAATACTTTATATGTATGATCTCTATTGTCTCTATTTCACAAATGAGAAAAGAAGTTTAGAGAGGTTAAGCAAGCTGCCTGAAGTCACACGAAGTTAGGGAACCAATTTCAACACCTATAAGCAGACTTCTGATTATACTATGTCCATAAATATTTTTGCTGTGTCACTTTGTTACATGGAATCTTTAACTTCAGTAAGACCATGATAAAAATATTTTCAGGAGTAAATTATATTTTCTTCTATTTTGTTTTTAAAGGTGCATTTAAAGTACGATTAAAAAGTATGATACTTAAACATTGTAAGCTAAATTAAAGAGAAAAATGACTTAAGATTTTATAGTTTCTCTTGGGATACATTATATATATTGGCTTCCAATTCAAAATTCTCCATTTTATCTAATTTGATTTACAATTTTTATAGTTTATATGAAACAGTTTTACCTACTTTCTTCAGACATTTCCCTCACTGAGTAATTGTGAATAAAATATTTAGCTATTGCAGAAGTAAAAAAACTTTCAGTATCTTGAATTAACATTCAGTAATTTAAAGAAATCTAAGAGAAGCCTGCATAAGTTTTTGTTTTTAATAGTTAATGTCATTTTTAATAGTTAATAATTAAATAGAATAAATTAAAGTTTGTTGGAAAAAAAAACACCCTGTGAATCTTAAAACTAATAACCGTTTACAGGTAGAATGAAAAATTTGAATAACTAAGTCAAGCAGAGTGATTACATAGACGGTTCATGTGATCAGACCTGTCAGACTGTAAATACTTTCCAGACCAATACACAGTGATACAAATAAGTTAAGCTTAAAGTGAAAGATATTGAATATGTAATTGCTTCTCAAATTGGGCTGGGGTGGGATGGGAGTGGTGGACAAGAGAATAGCTGGGAAACACAGCACTATGTCTTGATTCTTATTTATATTTTATATGTGTGAGTGATTTGCATGTATGTATGTGTACCATGCGTCTGTGGAGCTGAGAAGAGTGCATCAGATCCCCTGGGACTGGAACTACAGACAGTTGTGAGTGCTAGGAACTGAACCTCTGCAACAGCAGTATGGGCTCCTAACTGCTGAGCCACTTCTCCATTCCCATGCCTTGATTGTCAAATGAAGTACCGTGGCTATTTTATCTTGGTTATCAGGCTCAATTCACATTTAGTGTGTTATTGGCTAGTGTTTGATAATGGTGTCTTGTTTAAACACTTTTCAACTTTTTTATGAGGTAAGGTCTCTCACTGAAACTTGCTAGATTGACTGGCCAGCAACCCCCAGGGTCTTTCTGTATTTGCCTCCTCAGCACTTTCAGGCCTTACGGTTGTGCAGCACTTTACTGACTGAGCCATCTTGGTCAGCTCCAGGTTTAATATTTTGTAAACTTCATTATAAAAATTTATAGAAAACTTGTTTCCTAAACAGTGGTATGGGAGCCGTCTTTTGCACATCTTTCTAATACTGCCTTGAGTAACATGTTGATTTAACTGCAGTTGGCCATGGTAGTAGCTAATATTTATACCAAGTCAGAGATTTCCCTTGTTTGCCAAGCCCAGGGAACTGTACACTACAGTTTCAGACACATGAACAAATAGTCCTAAAGCTTCATGTTTTGATCACCCAGCTTCAGTAATTCCATGGGCTAGTCTTCTTTCTCCCAACAGAAGGTACACTGGGAGTGTATTGGTTCTTTTAACACAACACCCAGTGCCATTTTGCATTCAAATCATACCTTTTTCTGTTCAGAATGTATACAAAAATAATAAAACATGTCTAGAAAGTAAAGTTAATCCTCTAAGATATATAAAACCATCGTAGAAGTGTTCATCTAAGCAGCTGAGAATGACCTTACCACTGATAATCGTAATTTTTATTAGAGATGCCAAATTATGGGCTATTTAACATGCTAATTTTTTTTTTTTTTTGAGTTGTCCTGGGAATTCAACACAGGTTCTCATCATGCATGCTAGGCTAGTGCTAACCCCAGCCCAGTTGTCACATTCTTAAATGTAGTTATATCCAAACTGGTTGTGTAAACAGTCATAGTGGCCTTGTTTTTGCCTTATTGCCCACAAAAAGTAAAATGTGGTGTAATATTCCTTTTGTTTTTATATACATACATGTATACATTCTTTTTTGTTTTTTTTGAGACAGGGTTTCTCTGTGTAACAGCCCTGGCTGTCCTGGAGCTTGCTGTGCACCCAGCTAGCCTTGAACTCACAGACAACTGCCTGCCTCTGCCTCCCAAGAGCTAGCTAGGATTAAAGATATGTGCCACCGCTGCTAGGTGTATGTAAGTAATCTTAACGTTCTTTTCTCAGTATCATGTAGACCATGCTGGTCCTGAACTCAACTGAAGTCAAGGATGACCTTGAACAACTGATCCTCCTGCCTCTGCCTTCTTAGTGGTGGGATAACGGGCTTGTATTCCATACTTAGCTCTTGTTCTTAGAACATTCTCTGAAGTAACAGCAGCAGCTGTAAAACCAGAACTGTTTGCTGTATTAGGCATTAACTTGACAGATGAGGCAGTTGCTGTTTGAGAGATGTTACTATTTATTGAGCAGCAACAAATACCATAGCTGTTTCCACTTTCAACTCTAACATCAAATTTGAATACTGACCAAAAATATAAAAATTGAGTAATAATCTCAATTCCTTAACTACCTAGGGCTTTAAAGTATTCTGAGAAAAAGTACCAAAGTAATCTTAAAAGTATTCTCAGGAAGCAATACTTTAAAATTTTCTGCTTTGAATAACTACTTTGAGATTTTAAAAGCATAATTCTTTACCAAAAGAAAAAAATGTCAGATATAATGTAAGTTTATGGATTTAGGAATAAAGTGTATACATGTTTATTATACTGGTGGCCTGATTAGAGTGTGTGTAGGGGTTTATGGCATTCAATGATGAGGGAAACAACATTTCTAATTACTTGCCTTCCAACTATTAGTGACTTGTACAAGTAGAATATACAGTGCTTTAGAGTGAGAGCAGTTTTGTTTTAAAACCAGTGAGGTTGAATGTGGCTGTTTTAAGTTGGAAATTTAAGCATTATGTACATTTATAAAATCCGATGTCAGTGTCCCATACCTTTAATTTAACTACATTTTTGCTGAAAACACTAAATTGACATACAAAATGATGAAACATAAGGTTATAATAAAAGTAAAAGAAGCAATCTTTTTACGTAAGGCATTATGGCATAGAATTATTCATTGATCTGGTATTTAAAACCCAAAATTTTAACCTAAAAGAAACTGAAAGGAATTATTCAGTCTTTTGTTACCCGCTTCCTTTTGCATCTTTAATAGGTGTATATATACTGCATTAAATCTGAAATGCTTTGAAATACATAATCTTTTTTTTTTTTTTAATAGAACATATACAGAAAAATACACTACTATAGAGAGGATGTTGAAAGACTGGTATGAGCTGGATGGTGGTGCACACCTTTAATCCCAGCACTCAGGAGGCAAAGGCAGGAGGATCTCTGTGAGTTCAAGGCCAACCTGGTCTACAGAGTGAGTTCCAGGACAGCCAGGGCTACATAGAGAAACCCTGTCTCGAAAAATAAAACAAACAAACAAAAAAAACCCCAAAAACCAAAACAACAAAAGACTGGTATATAACATTAAAAAAATCATTTTTTTTTTTTTGTGAGCATAATTTCCTTTAATCCCTCCCTCCCCATTTCATAATAGTGTATCATTCTGAAGTTGAACCTGTCAAGTGAGTATAAAGTGATCCTGGATTTCAAGTCATTTAACATGAAAATGGAAATGTGAAGTTTTCTTAAAATTAGTTTTCATCTTCTGTCACATCTAATTCTTCGTCATCTTCATCTTCTAGTTGTTGGTCCTTCCTTGTTCGACAGGTCGTTATCTGTTAAGAATTAACACATGAAAAAATAAAAACATGTTTTTACACATTTGGCATCTTTTTACGTGTCCTTATAAGAAAGGGAATGTAGAACAACTATTTCAGAAAATGACTAAGTTCCCTGTGAATTTTAAGATCGAAGTCTCCATTTATCAGTATATATGAAGTTAACCATATTTGATTCCAGTAGTATGCTTCAGTAACATAAAGTTCCATTACTGTGTATTGTGAATGTGAAAGTAAGTTAAACAATCCTTGCAGTATCGGAATGAGAATCATCAAATGGATGTCAGTCAGACAGCAATACTGACATTAGAAATAATGTGGAATGAGTTGAGAACCAACTCACTAGCTGTCCATCTTATTCTTAGCTATCTTACCAGGTCAACCTCTCTGAGGGTTATCTGTGCCACCCAGGAGACACTGGGCAATGTTTGGACACTAGAGGTGGTCACATTGTGGATATGGATTGCTAATGACATGTTGCTCAACATCTTTACAGTACACATATGGACAGTATCTCTATCCAACCCCCAAGTACCTGATCTCAGGTTAGTTTTAAAAATACCCAAGTATACAAGACTTAGTTTTAAATAGAATTTTGTATGGAATACGTGTGTCAAGGCTAAAATAATAGAAATGTAATTTGGCTAAGGGGAAGAGATGATATAAAACAAACAATGCACAGAATCCAGTGACAGGAAGTTTGACCTTTGGCAGTTTTACCTAAAATTGTATTTTGAGATTGTTTTATTCAGTTTTAAAATTCTGAGGCAATATCAGATTTTAGCACATTGCAGTTATGGTTGTGACTGTTGATCTAAAGAGCTATGTGTCTGGGTCCATGAACATTTAGAAAAAGCCACGTTTGGCATAATTAAACTCACTGTTTGATTTTCGAATTTGTGTAGATACTAGACACAGCAAATCTACATTAGCATTGTTTTGTCTTTCCTATCTGTTTTTTTCAGTGTTCTGCCTCACAGAGTAGTAGAGTGTGATTATAGAAACTTTTCATCATTTTCAGAGGAGGAACTGTGGCCAGAAATAATTAATACATTGTTTGAGGTCACATAGCAAGAGAAACCCTTTTAGTACTCAACAGTTCTAAAGGTGGCAACTCAGATTCCTTTACAGTTTTTTCAGCTCACCTGTCCAGTTCCAGATGTGCATTTAGCTGATACTGATCTCTGAAGAGGTGACTTTGAATTTGCTCTTACAATATCTAAACGAGATGGATAATCTGGTAGATACAGAGAATTTCGGAAAACCTATTGCAATGTAAAACAACATTATAAGGTAGATGCTAAATGAACATCTAGATAACCAACTTATATTCTTAAATGTGAGTTATTGTAAGCTTAAGAGGAAAAATTACAAATCTAATCAAGTTGGAAAAGAAGGATAAAGTTCCACTAGAATCATGCAAGTTGATAAAAGATGTACAGTAGTCATAAAATCATTTGATTGAGGCAATGGCAAACTAGTGTGTTACACATTTATCTTTGGTTCCTTTTGCTTTGCCTACTCACTGTAGGAGTATCACTGTGCACAGTTTACATTGGAGCCACCCTTACCCTAACATGGATATCAACATCATTCGAATCTAAACTTGTCAGTACTCTCAAATGTTGTCAGTGTTTCTCAGGCCTTCCTATCTTTTATACTTACCCCTTTTTTCTAACAGTTAAAGAGTCAAACACCTCCTTCCAAACTCTTTATTCCACTTTTTTTTTTTTTTTAAAGCAAATGCCATTCTAATTTTTTCCAATGTGTATTTTTCCTTCACTGGTTTCCACAGGTTCCCTCTAGAAAGTAGTTCTCAACCTTCCTAATGCTGAGGCCCTTTAATACAGTTCCTCAGGTTGTGGTGACCCCTAATCATAAAATTATTTTTGTTGCCACTTCATAACTAATTTTGCTACTATTATGAATCATTAATATCTATGTTTTCCAGTGGTCTTAGGCGGCCCCTGTGAAAGGGTCATTTGACCCCCCAGAGGGGTTGCCATCCACAGATTGAGAACCCCTGCTCTAGAAACAAGCATCTACTCAGTCTTTTTTTTTCTTATTTTATTACTTCAAGGTATAACTTTTAAGAACCTGATCAGTTACTTTTTACTTCAACCCCCTGCCCCTGCGACTAGAATTGGACATTCATCCCACAAGAGTTGCTCATCAGAATCCCTAAATCTTTATCTTCCTCAACCCCAACTTTTCCTCTTGCTATGATGTCACAAGTCACTGCTATCTTGCTTCATCTGTTCACAGCCAATCATGCAGAAAGTGCCTATCTCGTCTACTGCTTACCTCTTAAATATGGTTTAAGGGTTTTGGTCACTTAATTTTTTTTTCCTCTGCAGTGTTTAATGTCTTGCCAACTAATGAATTCTCTGTATACTTCATATACCTTTTATTATAGACTAATAGAGTCCAATAACATGTTCTGAGATGAGGAAATGTTTGATGGCCAAAAAGGCCCTAGCTATGTGTGGCTGCTAACCACTTAGAATGGTTTGTGTGGGATTTTGATTTTTTTTTTTAATATTAAGAGAGCCACATAAAACTTGTTCTATTATATTGGGTGTAGCCTCAGTTTTATAATGAAAGGCTTTATACCTAGCAGTATGGGCAAAAACTTAATTTCTTACCTGAAGTACTTCTACATACTGACTATATACCTTTCTTCACAGCCTATTTAACCTGGTATTACCGCAGACAAAATATCCTCAACTAAAAATCCTTTCTGTGGCTCTTCCCTACCAGAGTCAAATGTTTCAAGTGACCTTCAGAAACCTAGTGTCACTCAAACTTACAGAACTAACTTATGTGGGGGAATGGACATGATACTGTGCCTCTTTATTGCTGGTTCCTCAGCAGGACATCTCTGCAGATTTACCAATCCTTAAGAGCCAAGACAAATGTTACCTTTCCCCTGTCTAGTAGCCAGTGGCTCCTATTCTCACTCTCAAGGGTAATTGTTATGTTACTATCTTTAATCAGATGTCTCTACAACTAGCTTTATGTTTCTAGTGAAAGGAACCCTGTTTTATCTTTGCCATTCTTCCAAATAAATGGTGCTAATTAAATTCACTTTTGCCCAATGAATTTTAACACAAACATAATCCCCATTTTGTGGAAGTAAAGAACCAAACTAAGGACTGTCCTTTACATTCTTCTAAGCCAGTGGTTCTCAACCTTCCTAATACGGCGACCCTTTAATCATTCTTCATGTTGTGGTGACCTCCAACCATAGTTATTTTGTTGTTACTTCATAACTAATTTTGCTCTTATGAATCGTAATGTAAATATCTGTTTTCTGATGGTGTCAGGTGACTCTTGTGAAAGGGTCATTCATCCCCAAAGGGGTCATGGCACAGGTTGAAAACCACTGCTGTAAGCCTTCCACTACTGCAGAATACAAATGGAATCAAGGGGTACAATTTAGGATATAAGAACTGTATTTTAGGGTAGTTGAATAATTAAGATAGCAGATTTTACATTGAGGTCACACTGACATCCAGGTATAACAGATGGGTGGTTCATTGTCACCTAGTATTGAGAGGGAATATATTTTTGTTTGAACACTGTAAACTTTTCTAACAAAGAAACATGATATGGAACCCTTGAGATAAACTTTAAACAAGTATTAAGATGAACCCTTTGGCTATAAAAACAACAGATTTACAGAAGAATGAATGTATTGACAGTGTATTTCTCAACATGATCCAAAAATCAAGAAGCAATCACAAGATCTGGATATCCTCTCAACTGAAAGCACAGAAATTATTCTTGAAGTGGGCCTGAGAAATACTATTTATGTGAGGAACAAGATAGTTTGTAATAAGTGCAAAAAGTTAGCTGCTGCACGAATAAATGTATGGTTCTCATAAAGTATGACTATGAAGAAAAACAAGTTCTGTCCCTCTGCATTTTTCTTGTTTTCAAGAAATCTTTAGGTTATATGAATACATATTATTATACTTCCTCTGGTCCCAGAGTCATGTATGCTAGATGGTATAGGTTGAGGGCCATGTTTCCATTCATTCGTGCTAAATGTTTAAAGTACATTGCTCTTCGTTCACAATAGCCTAAGGACCTTTGTATTATCTATGCCATCATAAGGGTTTTGATAGGGATCCTCATCTCAAGCTCCTTTGGCTTTAAGACTAGAACTTTCCATCACACACTCCACATGTTATGGGACTGGCTGCATTATAATTTTTTTTTTTTTTTTCCGAGACAGGGTTTCTCTGTGTAGCTTTGCGCCTCTCCTGCATTATAAATTTTTTTTTTTTTTTTTTTTTTCGAGACAGGGTTTCTCTGTGTAGCTTTGCGCCTCTCCTGGAACTCACTTGGTAGCCCAGGCTGGCCTCGAACTCACAGAGATCCGCCTGGCTCTGCCTCCCGAGTGCTGGGATTAAAGGCGTGAGCCACCACCGCCCGGCCATTATAAAATTTTAATGGCTACATAGAATTTTTGTCTTCTTGGATACCACTGGTAGATTGTAATTTGGTTTGACAATATAGACTATTTCTTATTCATGATCCTATTACTTAGAATGGTGCTTGGCATAATAGGTGCTGAACAAACCAGTTGTTGCCTGGACATCTTAGGTAAGTGGCGTAATTTTTATTTTATCATGAAGATGAAGTAAAGAAGTTAATCAGTACTATTTCACTGGAATGTGAAGGAAACTGTTCAAAAATACATCTACTATACAACACTGAAACCTTTAGTTTTTCATCTGTTTTTTCTATACAACCTACTTAGCTAGCTGATTAAGAGCAGTGATGATTTATAAAGGACATATCTAGGGACTCTGGAATGAGGAGGAAAATTTTAAGGGTCAAAGAACTGAACTCGAGTATCAGTTCACAAGTCAGGAATGTTAGAAAAAGGAGACTGTACTTGGAAAGGGGACTCCAGTTTTGCAGGAAAAGTAGATCACTTGAGCCTGCTACTCGATGCAGGAAATGGTGCAAGTCACCTGTCCTCAACTATCGCTGTAGCCTTGAGTACAAAGCCTTGAGAACAGCATTCTGATAGACTGCTGGAGTCCACTCCCACCTGTGCCACTAAACCAGCTAACGACCTCTGGGAAATTTCTTCACTCTCAGTTTTTCTCATCCTTAGTGTGAGGACAATTTTTATTAAAGTTGGTGGATTAATTAGCATAGTTAAGATACACAGATCTGTTCAAAGTGATGATTCCATAAATATTTGGTAATATTTTATAATTGTCATGTAAAAGCCTGATAATCTTTTAAAGAAGAAAACATCGTAGGAGTGGAGATTAATTGTTAGCTTGAGTACTTGAAGAGAGTGACAGTCATCTGTTAACAATGCATAAATGGAAAAGCACAAAAGACCAGTTACTTGGGTTACACACGATAACATAGATTATTACCCATACAAACTCAAACTCAGACATTTCCACACTAGCAGAAGAACTGAGTTTAGATGTAGGCCTACCTCTAGATCTTCATCCTCATCAATCTTTTGTATATTTTGGTATGCAGCAGTGAAGACCTCTAAAGCTTTGCCATGAAATAACATTTCAATTGTGATAAACTCAGAAAATATGTTCTGAAAAACAAAGATTGGAATTTTAAAGTCATTTAAATTGTTTTTATGTACTTAAGAGTTTATTATAGAACCATAGAGTTTTATATTCTCCATTATATAGTCTTAGAATTTTATGAAAGAACAAGGTGTCGGTTTTTGTGCAGGACAAACCATAACTAAAATAAATATGTGAAAACTTTTTATAGCAAAAAATTTAAGTTGTGCAAAGTGTTGCCTTAATCACTATTCACTTCTTTCTCTTTTAAAAAATTCTCTTTTTATGATAATTGACATTTGAATAAAAAAAAAGATGACTAAATGTGAATGACTATATACTCCAGTACTACATCCTATAAATATTCATGTTAAAGTTTTGAAGCAAACTATATAAGACTGGCTTCTGAGATCAGACATGAAACTATGACCAACAATAATTGTTACTCTATGATGTACAATTCAGTATCATAATGAATAGGACTATGTTTAAGATACACTTGGGATTTCATATTGAGCATCTCCAGAGATAGGGATACCTGAAGAGACTGAATGGCTTCTGACTAGGAATTAATTCCGTAATTGTCAGTTTCCCTGAGAAAGGGTCAAAAACCCACAGAAGAATGATGACATTGTTCTACTGTGTAAGGGTCACATCAGTAAGATTCCAGAAAAATGAAACCTTTTCAACAAAGGGGTATACCAAAAGAATGGAACTGAACCCTGAGCTCATACAATGTGAACACTGGTGCACTGTAGACTGTACATGAACGAAAATGACAAAACTTAGAGGGAAGCTGAGAGAGGTCACCACCCACTTTGGCAATGGATTTTTAGCTGTGACACTAAACCACAAGCAACACAGGAAACTGAATAGATATTACACAAATTGAAAATGTGTGTTCACATAACACCATCAAGAAAGCAAAGACAGCTAACAGAATGTGATAAAAACAATGACATCTATTATTTAGTAAGGAACTTGTATCCAGAATATGACAAAAACAAAAACAAAAACAAAAAAAACCAAACAAAACAAAACAAAGAACCACCTTTACAACCTAATAGTGAAGATAATCCAGTTGAAAGATGGACAAAGAACTGAATGGGTGTTTCTCCAAGGGAAATATATACAAATGGTCAGTAAACATTACTGAGGGCTAGGAGGTAGTAGTAAACACCTTTAATTCCAGCACTTGGGAGGCAGAGGCAGGCAGATCTCTGTGAATCCCAGGCCAGCCTGCACTACAGAGCGAGTTCCAGGACAGCCAGGGCTACCCTGAGAAACCCTGTCTACAAAACAAAACAAAACAAAACAAAAAAGAGTTACTGAAGATTATGAAAACTACAATGAGATGCTACTTTATACACACCAGTATGGCTATAATTAAAAATTCTAAAAAGTACTGAGAAGTCAAAAGAATTAGGAACCATTATCCAATGCTAGGAAGGATGTACAATGACAAAGCCATCTTGGAACAGTCTGGCAATTCTACAGATAGTTAAGTGGTTACTGCATGATCCAGTGACTTTGCTCCTATTATATATACATAAGAAATGAAAATGGTGGGAGCAATTAAAGTAGCCATTAACTGATTAATGGATAAACAAAATAGTATTATACAGTCAAATTCATTTGGCTAAAACCAATGAAAGAATGATGCATGCTACAACATGGATAAGCCTGCAAACATGCTAAGTGAAGCAGAACACACAAAAACTGTTCCTTTCATGGTGGAATGTCTAGACCCTATCCATAGAGACAAGCTCAACCGTGGTTTCTTAGAGCTAGTAAGCAGGCAGAGAGGTAAAGCTAAAGTGTATAAAGCTGAGATGATGAAAATGTTCCAAAACTGGTGATGGTGGTGCATACCCTAAGAAGCAGGGAGTTGTATGCTTTAGAGTTATATCTACTTCAAAGGTGATGTCTTCCCTGTTCTTTTCTCCCTGTAAACACCAAGAGACATTTTCGAGGGGCACAATATTGCAGACAAGAGGAGGAACTTGGACACACTGTGTAGCTCCTCCATCTAATTCTGCACTCACTTTCTCTGCCCTAGTTTTGTACTCAGGACTGAGCAGGAAAATTATAACACCCATATATAAACACTTTATAGCACTTGCATGTAAGTGGGAAACAAAAGTGAACCCAAAGATCACAGATTTCACATGAAAAACATTTGCAGGTGCAAGGAAGGGTTAGTGGTTAAGTGGCAAAGGGAATAATTCTTCATTCTCAATGTTCAGGTCAGTGCTAATTTTCTTAGAACTCTTAACCCTAAATTTGACAAAGAATGTCAGTCTTCCCATATTCTCTCAGCTTAGAAAAGATGTTTATTTCAGAATACCCTCTTTAGATACTCAGAGCACCAATCTGCTATTACATAGCACAGTATAGACCATGTGACTTAATTTAGAGGCCAAAGCTCTGAAATGTTTTAAAACTATCATCAGGAAATATTCAATTGCTTTTAAAGATGAATTACCTACAAGTGTCAGATAATTCTTATTTTATTGACAATAGAGCAAAAATAACTGCTGTTACAGGAAATTTGCAGTGAGCCAAAAAAATCCTTAATTTTTAATAGCATATAAAATGATCATTAAGCAGTATTTAAGATATTTCAAAGACGCCTAAAACAATATCATTAAAGACATGCTGAAAAGTCAAATCTGCAGGTTTGTCACACAATAAAAGCAGTTTTGAATATTTGGAACCAAACCAGTTTATCATTGTGGATACAATTTATGTTCCTGTCCTAATTAGAGTTACTATTGCTGTGATGAAACACCATGACCAAAAGCAAGCTGGGGAGGAAAGGGTTTATTTAGCTTCCACTTCCACATCATAGTCATTCACTGAAGGAAGTCAGGACAGGAACTCAAAGCATGAAACTCAAGGCAGGAGCTTATGGGAGGGGTGCTACTTACTGGCTTGCTCATCACAACTTGCTCAGCCTTCTTTCTTAGAGAACCCAGTACCACCAGCCCAGTGATGGCACCACTCACAATGGGCTGGGCTCTCCCCCATCAATCACTAAGAAAATGCTGTACATTTGGGTATAGAGGCCATTTTCTCAATTGAGTCTGCCTTCTTTCCAATGACCAGCTTGGGTCAAGCTGACATAAAATTAGCCAGCACAGTTATTTTATTAATCTTTTTATATCTTTGAAAATAATGTAGCTGTTAATTTTATGCCATAGATATTAATAGCAGTCTACTATAATGGAAATCGCAGATTTAAAAGCACAACTGGTTTACAGTTCATATTTTTGGTTGGAGTTCCCTGAATAAGTTACTCTGTGTATTTGCTTACTTTTAGTAACTATTTTAAAGTTCAGTTGGTGTAAATGGAACACTTTGTTTAAGGTGCCAGGAATGGTACATAAATACATATGTTAGCTCTGTTAAGAATATAGCCCCTTGATTCTGGCCCACAACTCCAGGAGAAGACTTCTGCTTTATTGGAGGCCATGCTGCCAACTAGAGACCATAGGTAAGATAATGCCCACTGCTGTAAGCCGCAAGAAAATGTAAAGGAATTCAGCTACTATCATAAAAGCTACTATTTGGAAAAGTCAAGGACTTCTCTAAACGTCAAACCATGGCTTAAGAAGTCTTGGTGATTTTTTTTTTGTGTGTGTATATATATATATATTAGCTGGTTCCTAAAATGATTTTCTTGTGTGCTTCCAAGAACTCCTAATAGTGTATTTATCTAAAATGCCTATCAAGCATCCAAGGCCAAACAAAACAACACCTGTCTCCTAGGTCAGGCGGATAGCTTTATTTCTTGTGCAATTTAGGATGAGACCCTCCTTTCTTATACAACCTTGCTAAAATACTCCTAACTTCTTACCTAACCACTTCTAGGAATGTAGACTGAGCACATAGATCCGTTAGCATAACCTCTCTTACCATTCCCCTTTTGGGTTGTAAAAGAAAGCCCGACAACAGTCACTGCCTGAGGAAAATTCTTACCTGCCTTTATGACCCCATAAGAATTCAAGCCTGGTGACCTTGCTTGACCAGCAGAAGGTTGCTATTGCTTGGATTTATAACTGGATTCCTGAGAGACTTAGGGAGAACTGAGAGAATAAGGAGATGGAGAGGAGGAGGAGAGACAAAGGAAAAGAGAACGGAAGAACTAGATGGGTAAGAATTGGAGAGGAATGAACTAAGATGGGGAAGAACTAGATTAGAGGGCTAGAAGAGAATACTAGAGGAACGAGATGGAAGATGAGGAAGAGCCAGATGGGGAAGAACAAGACGAGGAAGAACAAGATGAGAAGAAGGACATGGGAGAGGAGCTAAGATGGGAAGGAACTAGATGGATGAGAACCTAGATGGGGTAGAACTAAGATGAGAAAATTAAGACAGAACTTAGAGGGGACAACAGATAAAGGTAGAGACAAATCAGGCAAGAAAGGAGCTAGACATGAGAACAGAACAGAAGCTGTGTAGAGAGAGAACCATCACAGAATAATAAAGTGTATGGACTAAGGAGATTCATTTCTTTTCATCAAAGATAAAATTATCATCTGGTTGTAGATTCTCCCTGGACTCTGGGAGGGGACAATCAAGGGGCTGGACCCCCATAGTCCTCGTTAGCCCACTGCCTGTTAACACTCCTTTAAGCCCACACAACAGCCCCCAACAGCACCCCTTCCCCTGGGCTCCATATCCCACAACTGAAGCAGAAGACTTCTGCTTTACTGGAGGCCACAACATAATAGGAACCACAGCAACCAAGCAGGTACCCAGAACCCCAGAGGCTACACAGGAGGTACTTGGAACCCGAGAAGCAACACTGGCACCCAACACCCCAGAGGTTATGCAGGTAGCAAAAACCTCAGTGGAGACACGCTACTGGATCTAAAGACTCACTGGTCACCAGAACCCCAGGCCACTCAGGCCAGAAAACCAGAAAGGAAATAGAAACCAAGGGAAAAACAGTCATCTAACCAAGATAAACTCGGAAATCAGCACCTAAACCTATAATAAGCCCAAACCCATATTACTACAGGCAATGTAAGAACACAACAGCCAGGGTAATATGGCACCACCAGAACCCAGCTATCTTACTACAGCAAGCCCTGGATATTCCAACACAGCTGAAGCACAAGAAAATGACCTTAAATCCAATCTTAGGAAGATGACAGAGGCCCTTAAATGAATAAATCCCTTAAAGAAATCCAGGAAAATACAAACAGATGAAGGAAATGAATAAAACTGTTCAATACCTGAAAATGGAAATAGAAACAGTAAAGAAAACAAACTCAAAATTCTGAAGATGGAAAATCTAGGTAAGTTAACAGGAACTACAGGTGCAAGCAACACCAACAGAATACAAGAGATGGAAGAGAATGTTTGGTGTAGAAGATATGATAGAAGAAACTGATACATTGGCCAAAGAATATTAAATCTAAAAAGTTCCTGACACAAAACATCCAGGAAATCTGGGACACTATGAAAAGACCAAACCTAAGAATAACAGGAATAGAAGAAAGAGAAGATTCCCAGCCCAAAGGCCCAGGAAATATTTTCAATAAAACCATAGAAAATTTCCCTAACCTAAAGAAAGATGCCTATAAACATACAAGAAGTTTACAGAACACCAAACAGATTGGACCAGAAAACAAAGTCCTCCGCCATACAATAAAGCACTAAAAATACAGAACAAAGAATATTAAAAACTGCAAAGGAAAAAGACCAAATAACATATAAAGGCAGACCTATTAGAATTACACCTGACTTCTCAACAGACTCTAGCCAGAAGGGCCTGGACAGATGTCTTGCAGACTCTAAGAGATCACAGATGCCAACCCAGACTGCTATATCCAGTAAAACTTTTAATCACTATAGATGGAGAAAATAAGATAATCCATGATAAAACCAAATCTAAATAATATGTACAAATCCAGCCCTACAGAAGCTACTAGAAGGAAAACTCCAACCCAAGGAGGTTATCTTCACTCAAGAAAACACAGGAAAATAATTTCATACCAGCAAAACCAAAAGAAGTGAAGTACTTGCACATACACACCATCACCACCAACATCAAAATAACAGGAATTAACAATCACTGGTTATTAATATCTCTCAATATCAATGGACTAAATTTCCCAATTAAAAAAACACAGGCTAACAGAATAGATGCAAAAACAGGATCCATCATTTTGCTGCATACAAGAAATGCACCTCAACATTAAAGACAGCCAGTAGTACCTCAGAGTAAAAGGTTGGAAAAAGATTTTCCAAGCAAATGGAACCAAGAAGCAAGCTGGTGTACATAGCTGAAAGTTTTCCTGTGTCCCAACCAGTCCTGCAGCCGCTCAGACCCAAATAAACACACAGAGGCTTATATTATTTTTAAACTATATGGCCTAATGGCTCAGGCTTCTCGCTAGCTAGCTCTTACATCTTAAATTAACCCATTTCTATAAATCTATATTTTGCCACATGGCTTGTGGCTTACCAGTACTTTACATCTTGTTCTTCTCTGCTCTGCCTTTCTCCTTCCTCTCTCTAGTTGGAATGTCCTGCCTAACCTTATTCTGCCTCACCATTGGCCAGCTTTATTTTAAGGCAAAATGGTCCTTCAGGTTCCTGCTTTGCAGAGGAGACTGCCAGACATTCTACAGGACACAGAAGTGACTGAGAGACTAGGCCTATGGGCTGAAAAATGGATGCCCTATCGTTGCAGAGGAACTTTGGATGACTGTCCAGACAGGCAGCTGTCTCTGTCATTTCCAGAATTTTAGAAGTTGCTTATAATGCATTTCCTGTTTACTTAGGTAATGTTAATATCCTTATGGGGTCTTTGATGTAGTTGAAAACTAGATAGTTATAATTAATTTTGCTTAGTTATGATAAAAGATAAATTAGATATGAAACTTTAGACTCACAAATATAGGATAGATAGAATATTTTCTTTAATTTTGCCAAATTCAAATAAACTAGATATTGTACTGTAATTCTTACTTGATAAACTGTTTTGTTATATGTAATTTTACTATGTTAAAATTAAAACCTTCCTTTTTGATTAGACAGAAAAAGGGAAGTGCTGTGGAATGTCATTCTGTATGCTGTGAATGTGTGTTGCTCTGATTGGTTGATAAATAAAATGCTGACTGGCCAGTAGCCAGGCAAGAAGTATAGGCAGGATAAGCAGAGAAGGGGAATTCTGGGAAGAGGAAAGCTGAGTCAGGAGTCACCAGCCAGACACAGAGGAAGCAAGATGACAAGGCAGAACTGAGAAAAGGTACTAAATATACCTTGTGGCTAAATATAGATAAGAATTATGGTTAATTTAAGTGTAAGAACTAGTCAGTAATAAGCCTGAGCTAATGGCCATACAGTTTGTAATTAACAGTAAGCCTCTATATATTTATTTGGGTCTGAGTGGCTACAGGACCAGGCAGGAGAGATTCATCCTGACCGCAGGGCCCAGGCAGGACCGGAGAAACTTCCAACTACAGATGAAGCCATTCTAATATCTAACAAAATAGACTTCAAACCAAAATTAATCAAAAGAGATAGGGAAGGACATTTCATACTCATCAATGGAAAAATCCACCATGATGATTATAACATGAATCTTAAAAGGTCTTTTTAATAAAAACAAACCCGGAGCCAGATATTGGGGTGAATACTGAAAGATCAGAGAAACAGAACAAGCCATAGCTAACCTCACCTCAATAACTTCTCAGCTGTTCCTATTTCTTCAAACTGGAAGCCTCTGAGTCCTTATCCAAATGAATCTCAGCTGAACTGCTGCTGAAAGCCTAAAAGCTTAAAAGCCTAGTTCCTGGTTTTCACACCTTATATACCTTTCTGCTTCCTGCCATCACTTCCTGGGATTAAAGGTGTGTGCCACCATGCCTGGCTCAGTTTCCAGTGTGGCCCTGAAATCACAGAGATTCAGATGGATCTCTGCCTCCCGAATGCTAGGATTAAAGGCGTGTGCTACCACTGCCTAACCTCTATGTTTAATATTGTGGCTGTTCTGTTCTCAGACCCCCAGGTAAGTTTATTGGGGCGCACAATATATCAACCACATTTCCCCCTTTTTGTTTAAAATAAAGAAGTTATAGCTAATATAAGAAAAAGTATATACAATAAGTATATACAATATATACAGTCAAGAATTACATTAACAATGTTTAGTCCATTAACATTTGACAAATTCAGATAAAAAATTTCATTACTTACCCTATTTTGGTGAGTCCAAAATTTGTATGCAATATACAAAAGTCCAATCCAATGTAAAATTTTTAAAATGAGTAATTCCTTTTTAAAAGTAGATTCAATAATCTACCTTTTTATCTTATCAGATGATGTTTCAGATATGAACATCTATGCCCCAAATGTCAAGGGTACCCATATTTGTAAAAGAAACATTACTAAAGCTTAAATCACACATCGAATATTACACATTAATTTTTGGAGACATCAATACCCAACTCTCACCAATGGACAGGTTATACAGACAAAAGAAATAATGGAGCTAACAGATGTTATGTCTCAAATGGACCTAACAGACATCTACAGAACATTTCACCCAAACAAAAAAATATACCTTCTTCTCAGCACCTCATGGAACCTTCTCCAAAACTGACTATATACTTGGTCACAAAGCAAGTCCCAACAGATACAAGGTAATTGCAATAACCTCCTGTATCTTATCAGATCACCATGGATTAAAGCTGGATTTCAACAACAGAAACAACAAAAAGCCTACAAACTCATTGAAACTGAACAATTCTCTACTGAATCACCACTGGGTCAAAAAATAAATTAAAAGAAATAAATTAAAGACTTCCTAAAATTCAATGAAAATGAATGTGCATCATACCCAAATTTATGGGACACAAAGCAGTGCTAAGAAGAAAATTCATAGCACTAAGTACCTTCATGAGGAAATTAGAGAGATCTCATACTAGCAACTTAACAACACACCTGAAAGCTCTAGAATAAAAAGAAGCAAACACACCCAAGAGGAGTAGATAGCAGGAAATAATTAAACTCAGCACTGAAATCAATAAAATAGAAACAAAGGGAACAATACAAAGAATGAATGAAACAAAGAGTTGGTACTTTGAGAAAATCAACAACATAGACAAACCCTTATCCAAACTAATCAAAAGGCAGAGAGAAAATATCCAAATTAACAAAATCAGAAAGGAAAAGGACATAACAGACACCAAGGAAATACAGAGAATCATTATTAGGTCATACTTCAAACACCTGCATTCCACAAAATGGGAAAATATAAAAGAAATATCACCTACCAAAGTTAAATCAAGATCAGATAATTTAAATAGATCTATAGCCCCTAGTGAAATAGAAACAGTCATTAAAAGTCTCCCAGCCAAAAAAAGCAGGGCCAGATGGTTTTAGTGCAGAATTCTACCAAACCTTCAAGGAAGAGCTAATATCAATATTCCTCAAATTATTCCAGAAAATAGAAACAGAAGGAACATTGCCAAATTCATTTCATGAGGCCACACTCATCCTGATACCCACACAAAGACTCAACAAAGAAAATTACAGACCAAGTTCCCTCATGAACATTGATGCAAAAATACTCAAAAAATACTCACAAACCAAATTCAAGAACATATCAAAAAGATCATCCACCATGATCAAGTAGGTGTCATCCCAGAGATGCAGGGATGGTTCAACATATGAAAATCTGTCAATGTAATCCACCATATAAACAAACTGAAAGAAAAACCACACGATTTAAAGCCTTAGACAAAATATAACACCTCTTCATAATAAAAGTTTTGGAGAGATCAGGGATACAAGGGACATACTTAAATATAATAAAAGCAATATAAAACAAGCTGACAGCAAACATCAAATTAAATGGAGATAAACTCAAAGCAAAATCAGGGAGAAGACAAGGCTATCCACTTTCTCCAAACCTATTCAATATAGTACTTAAAAGTTCTAGCTAGAGCAATAAGACAACTAAAGGAGATCAAGGGGATACAAACTGGAAAGGAAGAAGTCAAACTTCTGCTATTTGCAGATGATATGATAGTATACATAAGTGACCCCAAAAATTCTACCTGGGAACTCCTACAGCTGATAAACACCTTCAGGGAAGTGGCTGGATACAAAATTAACTCAAAAGAAAAAAAAAATCAGTATACAATATACAAACAATAAACGAGCTGAGAATGAAATCAGAGAAACAACACGCTTCACAGTAGCTACAAATAATATAAAATTACTTGGTGTAACTCTAATCAAGCAAGTGAAAGACCTGAGTAACAAGAACTTCAAGTCTTTGAAGAAAGATATTGGAGAAATATCAGAAGAAGGGAAGATCTCCGATGCTCACGGATCAGTAGGATTAACATAGTAAAAATGGCAATCTTAAAAAAGCAATCTACAGATTCAATGCAATCAAAATACAACACAATTCTTTACAGACCTTGAAAGAACATACTCAATTTCATGTAGAAAAATAAAAAACCCAGGATAGCTAAAACAATCCTGTACAATAAAAGAACTTTTGGATGTCTCACCATCCCTGATTTCAAGCTGTACTACAGAGCAATAGAATAAAAACCAAGTAGTATTGACATAAAAACAGGTTGATCAATGGAGTTGAATCAAAGACCCAGACATAAATTTTTGATAAAGTAGCCAGAAATATAAAAAGAAAGCATCTTGAGCAAATGGTACTGGCCTAACTGGATGTCTGCATATAGAAGAATCAAATAGACCCATTTATCACCCCCCCACACACACAAAATTCAAGTCCAAGTGGACCAAAGACCTCAATTTAAACCAGACACACTAAACTTGATAGAAGAGAAAGTAGAGAATAGCCTTGAACACAGTGGCACAGGAGACAATTTCCAGAACAGAACACCAACAGTGCAGACACTAAGATCAACAATTAATAAATGGGACCTCATGAAACTGAGAAGCTTCTGTAAGGCAAAGGACACTGTCTAATGGACAAAACGGCAGCCTACAGAATGGGAAAAGATCTTCAACAACCCCACATCTAACAGAGGGCTGATATCAAAAATATATAAAAACTCAAGAAACTAGACATCACCAAACCAAATAATCCAATTAAAAAATGGGGTACAGATCTAAACAGAATTTTCAACAGAGGAATCTCAAATGGCCAACAAACACTTAAAGAAATGTTCAATATCTTTAGCCATCAGGGAAATGCAAATTAAAACTACTTTGAGATTCCATCTTACACCTGTCAGAATGGCTAAGATCATTAACTCAAGTGACAGCTCATGCTGGCGAGGATGTGGAGCAAGGGGAACACTCCTCCATTGCTGGTGGGAGTGCAAACTTGTGATATATTGTGTCCCCCAATATACTGTGCACCCTAATAAAGCTTATCTGAGGATAAGTGGAAAAAGCCAGCCACTATATTAAACATAGAAGTCAGACAATGGTAGCACACGCCTTTAATCCTAGCATTCAGGAGGCAGAGATCCATCTGGATCTCTGTGAGTTCAAGGCCACACTGGGGAACAAAGTCAGGCATAGTGACACATGCCTTTAATCCCAGCACTAACCATAGAGGTCTGGAGGTCTGTACAGACAGACAGGAAGTGATGTGGTTTGCTGGAGAGAGAAAGTGAGATGCAGAACAGAAAGGCATATAGGTGTGGGAATACAGGAAGTAGCTTTCTTTGGCTGAGGATTTCCAAGTGGTAAGAATGTGGCTGGTTTCTTTCTGTTTTTCTGATCTCTCAGTTTTTCACCCCAATATCTGACTCTGGGTTTTTTATTAATAAGACTGTTTAGCAATTTGTCTTACACAAACCTGTACAGCTACTTTAGAAATCAACATGGTAGTTTCTCAGAGAATTGGTAATTGATCTACCTCAAGACCCAGCTACACTACTCTTTGGCATATACCCAAAGGTCATTCCACCATACCACAAGGACTGAACTGACAACCAGGGAGCCTGCATGGGACTGACCTAGGCCTCTGCATATGTTACAGTTGTGTAGCTTGATCTTCAGACTCCTCTAACAGTGGGAGCAGGGGCTGTCTCTGACTCTATTGCCTGTTTTGGGGACTCTTTCCTCCTACTGGGTCGCCTGGTCCAGTCTTAATAGAAGAGAATGTGCCTAGTCTCACTGCAACTTGATATGCCATGGCTGGTTGCTATCCATGGGAGGCTTGCCCTTTTCTGAAGAGAAAAGGAGGACTGGATGGGGGTGGGGAGGGTGACCAGGAAGAGAGGAGGGAGGAGAAATTGCAGTCAGGATGTAAAAAAAAAAAGTAATTAATTAAAAAAAAAGATTACAGCCCCTATAATGTGTCATTGTGTTCATAATAACACTTGATATATTTTGGTCTTTAATTTTTTTTTTAACTTAAGGACTCTGGGCTAACTTTAGGTAACATTAGAAAACATTCTGTATTAAGTTAATTACCTTTATGTCCTTCATTTTCTGCTTTTCAAAATTGTCAATAGTTTCCTCCAAATGACGACTTGTTCGGGTAGCATCAATCGTGGCTCTCTGTAATTCAGTTTCTGCCTAAAAGGGAATCCCCCAACAAAAGGAGAGATTCCAATCAGAATCCATGTAGTTGAATTTTTTGGCAAAAGTTACAATTTCAGTGTTGGCTTTTTCTGGCATAAAGTGTAAACTGTTCAAATTTACCTTTTACCGCATACAATGAAATAACTCTATTAAACAATATATGCACTAGAGAACTTTAAGTTTGCTAAATGACATTCAGTCTCAAAACAAAAATCCCATCTTGAAAGCTGGTTTCTCTGGTGCCCTGGGGTTCCCTGTTTTCTACTACTCCCCTCTAGTCCAGTCGGTGCCATTTATCATCCTCTCCTTCATTTAATCCTCGCTCCTTCACCCCTCACCCCCAGAGACAAGACTTGGCTTTTGTTGGTATTTTCAATGCTTTCATATTGTATCTGTAAAATAAAGATGATCGCACAAGACTATTTTATATATTAAATGAACTAAATAAATCTTTGTGAAGGACTAAGAGCACACAGTAAAAAGACCTACAGCTATAACAATTTCCACTACACAGAATCAAATTTTTTATCACAACATACAAGTGATGCTAGTGACACTCAAGTATCTTATCACTATTTACTTTTAAGAGTTCCCCAAATGCATTAGATATATAATTTTTGTGACAGAGTCTCCTTATATAGCCTGGGCTGTCCTAGGATTCTCTAAGCAGGCTGATCGTGAACTCACGTTCTCCTGCCTCTGCCTCTTCACTGCTGTGATTACAGGTATATGTCACCATCATCTATATCTGTATCTATATAGCTTTGGAATACACACACACACACACACACACACACACACACACACACACACACATATAAATAACATGGTCTATGCTGGCTGTAAGCTTATTATCTGGTGGAAGATAACTTTGAACTTCTGATCCTACTTTTACCTTCCAAGTGATGGGATTACAGGCATGTACCATCAAGCTAAGCTCAATCAGATCAATCAGATTCTTACAAGCTAACTAAAGTGCATTGTTTTGGTTTGGCTTATGGATAAATACATATATCAAGTTTTAATGTGTTGCTTTATACAAGGTGACATACACCCTAGACTGTCAAGATGTGTTGTAAAACCAATTATCATGGTTACTATCTAAATATTGCTATTTACTTGTGAATTGCAGCTATAGAGATTTTCAAAAAACTGTTTCCTAAGTTACCCTAGTTGCATATCAAGAATTCAGGTACACACTGCAGCAATATATACTGTTAAGTGTAGAAAATTCCAATTTAATCATGTTATTTTTCTTTAAGCATCTCTTCCTTTAGGACAATAGTTGCCTCCACACATTAAATGTTAAGCAGTACCAACAATTAAAAAGACATACCTCAATTTTATGATTAAATTATTCATAATAAAGTTTTGTGCATTATACTAAAATTATATTTTCTCTAAAGTGAACTGTATGAAAAATTGGCATTTGTCATCAAAGTTTTGAGATGTAATATTCTGACATTTAGCTATTGCTTTCTTTTAAAAGAATCTATAAATTGAAACAAGTAAAAGGGTTTACTCTCAGGATCCATTTCTTGACACACCATTTTATTGCCCACCTGCGACTGAAAATTTTCATAAAGGAAAAAATACATTTCAAAGAGAATCGAACATGTTTAAATATACTCATATACCTTTATAGTACTGCTCTTACAATTAGTGTAAGTATACAACTTTAAGATACTACACATTTAAAGGTATATCAACTTGTATCTGTATTTGTTTATATTCACCATATAAAGCATAGTTTTTAAAAGCAAAGACTTTCAACTTAACCCTAACTAGTATTGAAAACTATAAAATTTTTCTGTACACTTCTGGGCTTTTTTTTTAAACAGAAAGTTCAAATGTAATGTCGAGCCCCTTCGGAGAGCTGTTCTGAAAACAGCTGCTGCCAGTTACCTGATGTCTGATCATTCTTTTCTGAGACTATTCAGGCTGACTCCTAATGATTATTACATTTTATAGACAGGCAGTGTTGTGACTTTTATTGTGTGATCTTGTCTTTGCCTTTCTCATTTCCTGATATTTAGGTTTAAAAACTGGGAAGGAATCTCTGTAGACTGTCTAAAGGAAAGCATGGGAAGTAGAAGCCACAGCTGGGATCTTTATATTCCAGCCTCTAGAAACTTCAATCCATTTCTAAAGTCTGAAATCCTCTTCTTGAGCACAGAACTCAACCAGAGTCATTCTTTAGCAAAGAAAAATGTACATTTGTGATAATTATTATATTCACTGAAAATTGCTCAAAATTCTACAATGAACCAATCTTGAGTATGTTAAGGTATAGTTCCATGAACAGGTACCAGCGTAGCCAGTAGAGTTGGTCAAAACTTTCAGATTGTCACAGCCTGTTCAGAAGTCATCTGGTGCCTTGGGGTGGAGAGGTGGATCCTAGGATTATAGTCACCAAAAGAAGGGACTCCACTCTATTTCCATACTGAACTTTAGCATACTTCTGAGTAAACAGCTGAGTTGTAAGGGTCTACCTGGATAAACACTACGATGCTCTTCGAATACCTTTACATGTACACTGTCATTTAGGTTCTAGTTTCAGGTTGTCAGAATCCTTCCACAGATCTATCTAGAGAGCAGAACAATTCACCTGTAACTCACTTAGGTTGCTTTTCCCCATCCTGTTTTAGGTGTGCCATAAGAACTACCTCCTTCCTCTACAGCAATGCTGATATAGCACGTACAGGTCAGGAAAGTTAGACTTAGCAGCATATTCACTTCTGTGTTAAAGATTGTATGAACGCTTATGATTCAATCAACAGTTACGTAGGATTTCAGGTATTATTTTTACCTGTCTTCAGATACTCTTTTCCCTAAGAACAAAGGTTGATTCCTGACTTAATTCTCAAACATCGGTGATCCCCTAATCTCTGGCAGAGTGGTCAGGCGTGAATCTGGAGCAGTCTCTAGTTTGTTCAGCTTGCTTCAAACAGACTCTAACTGGAAACCTTAAGCTGCAATAAATGTCCAACAAATGTGCTGCACCAACCCAACTGAACTGCCTCTCTGCTTTTTCTTGTTTAAAGCAGAAGGTTGGTCCAGAGGAAGATGGACCAGGCAACCAGTAGAGCCCCAGATCACTGCGTGGGGGACTGCCTTCAGGAATCCAGGTGTTCTTCAACCTCCAGTGCCCACAGAGAGCCACTCCTTAGGTGGAGTCTGGCTGGGCTAGCAGTATCAACCTTGGGTAGGAAGAAGACACAGGTAAGGAAGAATGGGGAGGGGCCACAGGGAGATGTTAATGCTAGCACTGTATGTTTCTGTTGTTCAGGAAGTAATTTGTTTTCTAGAAGCTCCATTTTACAGCAAACACTCCTACTTAAATACTATAGTGTCTTGCTATGACCTTAATTATACTCAAATCTCCTGAAGGTTTGACTGAGAGTTATAGCTATGGTTTCACGTATTTTTTTAATTTGATGAAGGCCATTGTGGGAATTTTTCCTCCTTCCTTAGAAGTACAGCTGATAGGGCATTGAGACATTAGCATTTACTTTTTAATTTACTCTGAAAACATTTATATTTCTGAGTGGATTTGAGGATAGTCTATCTGAAAAATGAGAAGGACTGGATCAGGAAGTATAACTACTTTACAGCTGGCTAGTTTTTATTGTGAGGATTCCTAAGTGGGTTTCTTTTTTGCCACTGACAGGAGAATTCTCCATACACTTAGAACTAGAGATATATAATTTTCATATACATTTGCTTTTGTATTGCATACCTTACAAAACTATTTTTTTAACATCAAAATCCAAAGGATACAATCACATGTCGATCGGATGGGTTTCGTTGGCGAGTCCTTTCTAACTGAGATAACTGTTTGGCTTCTCGATTTCTTGCTGTTAATGTTGCTTTGAGATCATCCTGAAAATAAGCATTTTTGTTAATAAAACCTTCTAACTTAAGAATTAAAACACTCTATGTTAAAAATGAAAGAATGCTTCTTGTTTGATCCAGGCACATAGTTATGAGTACTGTACAATGTGTGTGTGTATGCACATGAGAGCATGTATTTCATTGATATTTTCTCAAAATAAGATACAATATAAAAGGAAAATGAACCATACAAACACATGACTCTAATTTTGTGGTGATGCTTAAAAGAGCACATGTATTCATGAAATCCAAACATTGAAAAATAAGTATTTTATTGTGTGTAAATTTTACTCTGATTTGATTTTAAAAACAGTTTGTCAGATTTTAAAAATATAAGCCACCTGCTTTAAAACAATAATATATAAATTCATTAGCTTTTTTAAAAATTTCCGTAATAATGATTTTTACTGCTAGAGTAGACTATTAGTATACTTAGCAAATTTGGTAAACATGCTTTATTATTTTTAAAGATTCAATTTTTTTCAAAGTATGTAAAAACAATAGCTCATGTTATTTTGTATTTGTTATGAAAAAGACAAAAAAAAAAAACAAAAAACCATACCTTGTCATACTACCAAATGGATTAAAAAATGGATTTACTTACCCGTTTCATTTTTACAATGGTTCCATAAGCTTTCAACGGTTCAACTACTTTGGCTTCAAGCCTTTCAACCTATTGAAAATTATATAAAATATAACTGAAAAGAAACATAGAAATATCAAAATTTAAATACTGAAATAAAATCTATGCTGTTTAATCTGAAATAAATACTGTAGACATTAATATTTTTGAAATTTTAAGTTAAGATGATACTCTATGACAACTTTATAAAAGGATAATCATCTGGATATTACTAATATTAAAAACGTAAACCATACAGCAACAGCCGCAGCCTGACAGGAATGTGCCTGCACTTCTAAATGCGCATCCTTGAAGAAGCACAGCATTCACCTTACAGCTGTAGTTCCCAGGAAGTTTGAAGACATCTATAGTTTTAGGACAGTTACCATTTTCATGTGTTCAAGCAGATATTGTTAGGAATTACAGATATTGTCTCTTAATTCCTATAACCCGACTTTTCAGAAAAACTAAATCTGAAAGATACAGTGTTACTAGGAACATTTAAGGAAACATAACTCTCAAGAGCAAACAGCTTGGGGATTATTGTATTAGCTGCATTTCTTTAGACAGCCATTTATGAGTTATAGAAGCCTAGAGAACAAGACAAGTGAGCTTGGTGTTACTCATCTGCCAAACTGTACACCTGATCTTTTTATCTAGAATTAAACACTTTCTCATACTCATTTACATTTTTATCAAAAATACTAGCAATTCTCTTACTAGCACTAGTAAAAGGAATGGGAGAAGTATCTTTTCTACAAATACATACACAAGAAAATTATGGGGCACTGCAACTTTGTCAGGGTGGGCAATCAGATGACAGCTACTGCTTAAAACAAGCATTTTTACAGCAACTAAAATGCTTTTTAAAATGATACATTTTTACCTAATCAATGCATTTTCATTTCATAGCTAATCAATGAAATTTTGTTTCCTATGTATTCTTTAGTTTCTGAAAATGGAGTTATATGGATGTTTCATTTTAAAAGGTTTTAGGAAAATGTAAAAAATAGATTCCCATCAACATTTAAATATTCAGAATTCTGAAATCAGAGTTACGAATATTCAGGACAGTTTAATGTATCCCATTTCTGATAACACACACTGTGTGGATTAGCCAAAGCTGTCCTAACAGCTTCCGTTTCTTTCCCTTGCCTACCTTTGTCCTGTTCATTAGCATCTCCACCATTTGGTAAGCAGGAAACAGAGCAGAGCAAATGCAAATCAATTCACTTTGCTATTTGATAAGTAGCATAAAAAATTTCTAGAAAGGGGAATTATTGGTGAAATGTGACTAAAAACTACTTTTGAAACATTGAATCTCCAATTACCATGTATAACTGAGCATTGCTTGTTATAGAAGAAATGTATGCCAAGAACTCAACATTTTCCTAACAGTATCCCGGCGTGATTAGTACTCAAATTTTGTATGCATAATGATGATAAGTTCAAAATTTTTTGGTAACTGAAATTTGTTCTAGGTTTTAAACATGAAAAAGAACAATGGCACTTATTACAAAAGTAAAAAAGCAATGGAGTTTAAACTTGGCGACTTTTGTAAGTAAACTAGTACTTAAAAGAAGTATGTGAAAGGGCTTACGAGGTATCAAAGTAAGAAGAAGACTGGGGTTTTGTTGTTGTTTTAAGAAAGACGCCACAAGAGCAAGGCTATGGTCGGTCCCTCAAATCAACCACACAGCCAACTCTCAGATGTATCCCTTGGTTTTGCTTCTGTGTTATAAACCACAGCTTTCCGATTGGTCAACTTTCAAACCATAAGAATATCAGCAACATGTTGCCTGCCCATTTACAGCATTCTCATCTCTAGGCACTCTATAAAATGCACTTGATGCACACGGGACACACATGCGATTTCCTTCCCTATGAGCGCTGTATTTGCCACCTTTTCTGAACCTGTAACTAAAGTTGGCAAATGAATAGGGAAATTCAAGACTTCAAACACACCTTAGGTTTAGTTTGAAATTTGTCAGGTCATAGAAAGATTCCCTATAGTGGACTCACGTGGTATAGACAGGAAATGCTTTATCAAGTGTGCATTCGCCTCTGTTAAGATATGTTACAATGAAAACGTCTCCAGAATTCCTATACATTACTTCTTGGACTTATAATAATGACACCATGACCACACTTCGTACCTCTGCTTGGCGGTAATCTTGAAGTTTGGCAAACTCATCGGCAAAGTTTTTCAGACCCTGCTTTAAATTTGGGGTCTCGGTAGAGGCATACACATTGATTTCATTAACCAGGAGGTCGGCTTTGTCTCGCAGCCTGGCCGTTTTCCGTACATAAGCAGCAAAGATTTGGCAAAGCTCTCCAAAATGCTTCTCCACATTTGTGACAGCATCCTGCAGTTGTTTTGTTTGAGCATCTCTAGAAAAAGGAGACACTGTTCTTAAAACATTAAGATTGTGCCCCGTCAATTTTATATGCAAACATTCGCGGGGCACCCAGAGGCCCAACCTTCCCAACTCTCCCGGAGGCCCGCCCTTCTCTAGAGCCCCACTCAGTTCTTGGACAGTGCAGGCCCGGGGTTAGGCCCTAGCCGTGCCCGCCGTGCAGGGGAGGCAGGGGCGAGCCGTGGCCCGGGCACCAGCGGCCTCCCGGGCTCTGTACCTCGGCGGGGCCCGGCCCAGCTCAGGAGGATGGGTCGGCCGGGAGACTCTCTCGGCCCGGTACTCGCTGCAGCCCGGAGGAGGACGAGCTGCAGAGCGCCGCGGGGACCGTGCGGCCTCCTCACGCCCCGGCCGGCTTCCGATCCCTGCGCCCGGCTCCCCTCGCCCACCCGGCCCTCTCCCTCGGGCGGCCTGCAGGACGCGGCCCCGGGCGGTTACCGGTCTTCCAGGTTGCGCCTCCACATCTTGCCTTGCGCGCCACCGGGGACCCGGGGTGGGAGCCCAACGAGCGCGGCTCCGGGGCGCCAGGGCGCGCGGGAACAGGAGCCGCCGCCACTTCCACCGAGAGGCGAGAGCGCGCTGTGCGCGCCGCCGCGCCTGGCCGGCGTTTCCGTGGCAACGCGGCGGGCGCCCCTGCGGTCAAGGGCAGGGCAAGGGAGACCAGACGGCATTGGGCAGAGGGACCACCAAGCATCCTCCTTCGGTGCTGCTCTGTAGCCCTCCCGGGCCGCTGGAAGTACAGGGGAAAACAACACACCAGTAACCGGAAGGGGGACGTGAAAGTAAAGGTGAATGGGGTCCGGGCTCTGCTTCTGGGTGTGAGGACTTAATGCCGTGCTTGTCCCCGCGCTTCTCTGCTGAACGTGACAGTGTGGGCTCTTGGAAGCTGCCTTTGTGAAAGAACGGCTTTATTAGTTAGATTTCTATTGCTGTGATGAGACCATGACGGAAAACAAGTTGGGGAGGAAAGGGTTTCTTTGGCTGACACATCCCAAGTCACAGCTCATTGAGGAACTCAGGGCCTGAACCTGGAGGCAGGGACTGAAGCAGAGGCCATGGAGGACCACTGCTTGCTGGCTTCTTCACTTGGCTTTCTTATATACCCCAGGATGACCTGCGAAGGGGTGGCACTGTCCACAGTGGGCTGGGCCCTTCCACATCAATCATCAATCAAGAAAACCGCCTTACAAGTTTGCCTACAGGCCAATCTAATGGGGGCATTTTCTGAATAACTCTAGCTTGTGTCAAAAACACAAAACAAACAAACAAACAAGCCAAATGGAATCTAAGTAGCACAATAGTGCTTACTGCCTCATCTTAATTAATTTCCCCCTTGCAGTTTCTACTTTATGAAAAAGATTATGTTAGATCCCGGGAATAAGTCAAAGAAAAGAAACAAGGGTATAGGCTTGAATGAAGGTCCCCAGTTTGAAGAGACACGGAAAGCCCAGAGCTTTTCCTTTAACTTCTGAACACCCATGGCCTAGACTGGCGTGTGTGTGTGTGTGTGTGTGTGTGTGCGTGTGTGTGCGCGTGCGTGTGTGCGTGTGCGTGTGTGTGTGCGCGTGTGCGTGTGTGTATGTGCGTGTGTGTGCGCGCGCATGTGTGTGTATGTGCGTGTGCGTGCGTGTGTGTATGTGTGTGTGTGCGTGTGTCTAAGAGGGGAGGGTGAGAAAGGGAAAGAGACAGAGAGAAACTTCTCTTTCATCCAAGCTTTATCTGCTTCCTGGGCTGCTCCCACGCTTGACTAGAACACTCCCGAGTTTGTGTCCTCTCCTTGAAGCAGGGGAAATGTGATTTTTTTGTCTGGTACTCATCAGTGCCTTCTACAACTCTGTGAACGGTTATTTTGCACAAATGGATGTCCTAGTCTTGTGTAACTTCTGCTTCAAATTCCCCTAGAGTGAGAAATCCATGGAGTCTGCAAAAAGGGCAAGACATTTATTAGTGATCAAAGCCATCACAGTATGGGAGAGTTATCGTGGGGTCCTGGAAAGCCGAGCTATGATCCACATTGTTCTTCCTCCTGGTCCATCTCAGCATCTGAAAACCACAAAGAGAGAGAGAGAGAGATGCCTACTGCATCCCAGGTCTTTAGAGTCCAGGAGGCCATGCCCCAGGGACATGTATTTCAAGGTCCTAGGCAGGTGGAGCAGTTACCTACTGCCTCTCGGGGTGGTGCGTCAAGGTCATAGACAGAACAGCTACTCCCTGCATCCCTCTATTCTTTCATGTTGTAACTTGTGTTTCAGAGCCTCCTGTTACTACCTCTGTTTCAGTGCCCCCTGCTCTCTCATGTTACACACGCCTCCTTTCTCCCTTGTACTTATGCAGAAGCCAGCTGCCCAGTGCCCATAGTCTCAGAATAGAGCTCTAACCAAAGATTAAAAGAGTCTTTGCTCATATAGAGCTCACAGCCTTGGGGGACAGATAAAGCTAGCCAAATGTCTTAGGATTTCCATTGCTGTGGAGAGACACCATGACCACAACAACTCTTATAAAGAAAACATTTAATGGGGTGGCTGACAGTTTCAGAGGTTTAGTTCATTATCATCATGGTGGGACATGGTAGAATGCAGGCAGGCATGGTACTAGAGCTGAGAGTCCTGCATCTTGATCTGTAGGCAACAGGAAGTGAACTGATACACTGGGAGTGGCTTGAGCATATATGAGACCTCAAAGCCTGCCTCCACAGTGACACACTTCTTCCAACAAGGCCACACCTACTTCAACAAAGCCATACCTCCTAATAGTGCCACCCCCTGTGAGCTTATGGGGGCCAATTACATTCAAACCACCACACCAAACCATCAAACACACAAAAATACAACCCAGAAATGTGCTACTGTGTCAGCTTTAGTTGTATAACAAGTTATAAAACTGAGTGGCTTACAAAATGCATTAGGTGGTTCAGGAATGGGATGGATAGTAGTTCTTTGGTTCTGTTCAGCTGGACTCTTTCCTGCCTTTCTCTCCAGGTGGTGAGTCTGCTAGTAGTGTGTAATCTCATTAAATGCTGTGGTTGGATATGGTTTGAGTGTGCCCTCCAGTAGCACATGATGTGAAGGCTTGGTTTGCTCCTTAATGTGTGGTGAGAGATGTAGAAATTTGAGATGAGGAGCCTAGGGGGATAATGTTGGGCCATGGAGACTACCACTCTTGGAAGGGATTAAAGTGATTTTTTTTGGTCCATTATTATTAGTTGTGTTTTTTTTGTTATTGTTGTTTTGTTTTTTCTTTTTTACTCTTTGGTTCTTTGCTCCTTGGGGGGCCCACCATCCAGCTCCCAAATAAATACATGGAGGTTTATTCATTCTTATGAATGCCTGGCTTTAGCTTGGCTTGTTTCTAGCCAGCTTTTCTTAAATTAGCTGTCTACCTTTTGTCTCTGGGCTTTTTATCTTTCCCTATTCTGTATAACTTTCTTTACTTCTTACTCCATGGCTTGCTATGTAGCTGGCTCCTGGTGTTCTCCTCCTTCTCTTGCTTCTTGATCCTCTCTTCCCAGATTTCTCCTTCTATTTATTCTCTCTGCCTGCCAGCCCCACCTATCCTTTATCCTGCCTAGCTATTGGCTGTTCATCTCTTTATTAGACCAATCAGGTGTTTCAGGCAGGCAAAGTAACATAGCTTCACAGAGTTAAACAAATGCAACATAAAAGAATCCAGTACGTTTTTGTATCATTAAACAAATATTCCACAGCATAAATGAATGTAACACATCGTAAAATAATATTCCACAACATTTAGTTGTCTGGAGAGGGTTGTTACACAGAGTGTGGCCCCACCTGGATGTGATCTTTTCCATCCACGCATGTGGCTGCCATTGTGACCAAATCTGCTAAAGGGAGTCTTTTAGAGCAGAGCCGCTAGCACCATGCCCTTGAATATCCGGAACTGTGAACCAAATAACCCTTTATTTGTGTACATTTGCCAGCCTCAGGTATTTTTTTTAAACAAGGCTTATCTATTTATTTATTTATTTATTTATTTATTATGTTTATGTGTGTTCATGTGTCTCTCTTCAGTTTATGTGCACCATGTATGTGCAGGAAGGCCAGAGAGGGCATGGATTTCCTTGGAACCCGAGTTTCAGGCTACTGTGAGCCACCATGTAAGTTCTGGGAATGAAATCAAATCCTCTGTAAGAGCAATAAGCACTTCTAACTGAACCATTGCTCCAGCCCTGTAGCCTCAGGTATTTTACAACAGTAATGTAAAGTAGACAACTGCAGGTGGCCTAACTAACATGTCACGCTGTAGGAGCCTGTCAGCAGAGGCATCATGTTTTTTATTTCAGCAGGTTAGCCAGGATTCTTCATATAGCCTCTTTCTAAAGTAACAAGCAATGTAGTGGTATTTGCTCCGCCCGTCATCTTGGGCTATCCAGCCCGGTAGAGGCGGTGCTTCTTGCCGGCACATGTGACTTCTTGACTTCTTGCCTGCATACATGTCCTCTTGAAAGGAAAGAAGGAGGGGCCACACTGCCCTTGGCATGATCAGACACAGGGCGTGCATTCACTCCTGGGCAGAACAGAGGACCATTTCCGCTGTTTACTCAGTTCTGTATTCATGAGTCCATTTCCCCAATTTATATCTTAATAAATCCCAATTACCCACTACACAGACTCATGTAATTGACCTTAACTGTTGGAGCCCACTAGGTTTCCTAGTGGCTGTACCCAGCAGGACTGTATAACAGGTTGATTGGACCACGGGCCTGGGTACCAGGTGACTGTAACTAGCAATGGAGAGGTCTTTTGCTTCACCCCTTGGCATTATTATAAATAGACCTTTGGAATACAGTTCTGGGCCTGTGGATAAGGATCCAGGCTCACCCGAGTCTATCCTGTGTTTTCTGTTTCTCTCTTCTCTATTTCTAACTAAGTCTCTTATTCCTCATTCCTCAAGAGTTCCTGAGGTAAATAAGTGTGGAGGCTGGTCCCCACACTTAACAAAGCAAGACATGGTGAGCCCCACTGTACACATGCCTTTAAAGTGTTTGCATTTGTCATATATGCCTCTACACTATTGGTTGATGTAGGTCACATGGTCCAGACCAGAGTAGCACACTAATTATCAGGGACCTGGGTAGTGGCTGCTTCTGTTTGCCAATCTATGTGTCTAAGTTAGGGTTTCTGTTGCTGTGAAGAGACAACATGGCCACAGCAACTCTTATAAAGGAAAACATTTAATTGTGGTGGCTCACTTACAGTTCACAAGTTCAGTGCATTGTCATCATGGTGGGGCATGGTGGTGTGAAGGCAGACATGGTGCTGGAGAAGTAGCTGAGAGTTCTAAATCTTGCAGGCAACAGGAAGTGAACTGTCTCACTGGGTGTGGCTTGAGCATATATGAGACCCCAAAACCCGCCTCCACAGTGACACACTTCCTCCAACAAGACCACACCTACTTCAACAGTCCACACACTCCCTTTGAGGGCCATTGTCTTTCAAACCACCACACCATGTATTGAGTGGATCTACCCACATGGCACCAAGAGAGCATGTACTTAAAGCAGAGCTTTGGTTTGACCTACTTGAAGAATTTCACCGAAAAAGAGTCCTGAACTAAGACTCAAAGAATAAGAAGGTGAAAAGGGGCTTAAAATTTGGCCAATGAGAGGGACAGCATAGGCAAATTGTCTCCTTCTCACAGCAGTTCTTATCTCTCTCCAGAACTGCAAATCTCAGAAAATTACACCATTTTTCAAGCAACAGGTCAGGTAAAAAACCTAGGAGTTACTGTTTCTTTTCTCTAGCCACACTGGCCATTTCCATATGTCCTACCTTCAAAAGCGTATTGTGATTCACTTCTTCATTTCTTATATATAGCCTTTTTAATTCACCCTTATCACCACCTCCCATCATCATTTACCATCCTCCTCAAGACCACTGCTATGCTTAAGTAAGCTAAGTGCATGCACACTAGTTATGGAGAAATAGTCATGTTCCATATCCTAGATTTACTATTCCTAAACTCTAGCATTTTAAGTAAGGTGGAAGGACAGAACATACCCACAAATGGATTATTATTAAAAACTATTTTAAGCCCCTATTTTGGATTTTAGAGGTGATAATACACTTTAAATTAGAATTTTTGTAATTTAAAAATGTAATTATTTTGTTAATCTAAGCTTTTTCTCTCACTTCCCTGGTCTTACTTAATGAGTGAACAAACAATGTCAGAATATCTTTCTTAGCATGCCCCCAAACCTGGAGCTCATCCCTAGCTCCTAACTCCCCTTCCCAAAGAAAAACAAATGAACACAAAATGTTAAATGATCAATTATAGTGTATTTTATTTAACTGCTAACAGTGAGTTAAGACGAGTCCTTGTACAATAGGTTAAACAAATTGCTTTAATGGCGATGTGTAGTACTAAACATTTTCCCTACCAGAGACATTTTTTTTTTTAACTAAATTCCTGGCTTTGGGTTTGTTTTATGACTGACCTATCCAGTTTATTGTGTTGGAACTATCACTTAAAACATGGTAGGGTCACTGATGGGTATGCAACTGCAGGCAATGATTCCCCTCTCCCAGAATTTATCAGGGGCACATAGTTCAGCAGCGAGAGGTCTCCTGAGCTTCTTCTCCATCCGTGCATGATTGTTGACAGGCCCATTCTTGGTGTAGCCAACTGTACTGCTGTGAGTTCGTGATTGCAATAGCTGTATTTTGCATAAAGGTTGGCATTTTACAGCCCTTCTCCCTATTATCTAGCTCTTATATTCTTTGTACACCCTCTTCTGCAATGTTCCCTGAGCCTTAGATGGATAGTATAAATGCCTTGATGAGGGCTGACAACTCATCTGTCATTTATTCTCAGAATCTTGTGCAGCAATCTGTCTCTGTACTCATCAGCATTCATTGCTGGGGGATGCTTCTCTGATTAGGATGAGAGTAGCGTTTGTCTGGGGCTATAAACATTAATATATAGAAGGCAATTTGATACCATATCAATTTAGCTAAACAACAGTATTCAATTCCCCTCTGGGACCTATGAACTCATCCACCATGCATTTAGAGTACCAGGAATTGATTCCCTTCTGTGAAGTGGAACTCATATCAAACCAGAGAGTAGCTGGTGGCCCCATAACAGCACTGCCACTGTTGTACAGTGAGCATGTCTTCCCTGGAAGGTTGGGCTCATGGTTCATATGGTTCACAGTTGGGTAAGACCTTTGTAAGACCTTTGATACTTTTATCCTTCAGGTGCCTGCTCAGCGCCATCGGGGCCAGGAAAGCTAACTGGCACAGAGGAAGCTTCCAGCTTAGTTCCGGCTTGATTTCTATCTATTGTGCAGCTAACTTCTGCAATAAGGTCTTATCATCTAGTTGTGGGGGAAACCAAGAGGAATGGCAAAAACCTGTATGATTTTTGGTATTATCTCTGGAATCTTATTGACCAATGACTCATAACAAAGTATCCTACCCCAGCACCAAGTTTTTGCTACAAGCCGCAGGAATATGAAGTAGGGATTCAGCTGTATATAGTAAAGCTATACCTGGAAGAATCAAGGAATTCTTCCAGAGGAACCCAAATCTCAAGGAGTATTTGGTGTTATTTGGCTTTTTATATATCAGCTGTTTCCTGCTATGAATTTCATGTGTGCTCATAACTTACCCAAGAACTTTTAACAGTGTATTTATCTGAAATACCTCTCAAACTCCTAGGCCAAAATGGCAGACAGAATAAACCTTTCAGACCAACTGCTGATCTGAATTAAGGTAAACCCCCTTATGGAGACACTGCCTAGCATAGCTGTGTTTCTTGTGCAATGACACTCAGACCCCCCTTCCTCTCACAGCCCAAGTGCATTCCAGAACAATTGACTCAGAACAAAAGGATTTTTGCACACCAGGTGCAATGTAGCCATGAGGCAGGTTTCCTAGCTCAGAGCAGAGTTGCCCTGCCCGACCAGGAAGCAGCAGGGCAGAGTTTTTTGGAGATTGTAGATGGATTGGGTCAGGTCAGGAGGGTAGGAGAGGAAGGAATGAAAACGGACGGAGGAACGGAGGATGAAGATGAGATTGAGAGCAAAAGAGCTTAGTTAGGACTAGACAATGAGAGGACAGGAAGAGAAAGGACAGAGAGGAGCCGAGTGTGAGGACAGAACTGAAGCTGTAGACTTTTGTCTTAGAGGAATAAAGTGGATGGACAAAGGAGCATGGTGCCCATAGCTTCCTTTCCCTCAGATTATTCTGACCATTAGTAGTGTCTCTTCTGGGTCCCTGGGAAGGAAACTACAGAGGCTGGATCTCAATAATTTCTGATAAGTTTTTTTCTTTAATCATCTTTGTCATCTAGAAGCAGCCATTACCCAGCCCTACAGTGTGTCTCCCTTCAAATGCCTTAAAACATTTATATTTTTAAAGTGTTACAAGATAGTACTCTCCACATGGCTTGTTCTAGGAAGGGATATAGGGACTCCCTCTAGTGGGAAGTTTTGTACATAAACTTATTTGGTCCAATACTACCAGCCAAGGAGAAAGACTGATACTGGATACTTTTTCATGATGAGTTTTAAATAGAAATGACCTGAAATTGACTTTCTTCTCAGAACAGTGGGTAGGGGGTGTGCTTAGGTAACTAGGCACAAGGGCTTTGATAAGCTCTCATTTCTGTGACAAGGAATTCAGTTCTGGTGTCAGCTTGCTCACACACATTGGCATGTGTCTGAATCTCCTGGAATGGATGTTAAAATGCATATTCTCAAGCCCTAGAATTTATGACTAAAGAGGTCTGTGGTGAGTCCAGGGATGTGCATAATAATGTTTTTTTAGGGTGACTCTGGTTCTTCTTGTGCAGGAAACAAGGTTGGGTGTGAGGGTGATCCCAGGTTAATTCAGTCGATCTGCCTGGGCAGGCAGGTGATCCATTCCTCTCCCACTTGTCTCTCTGGTCCCTCCTCAAGACCTTCCTGACACAGGAGAGAGGAAGATTGCTTTTTGGTCAAGGCTATATGAGTAGTTGTACTCTTACTAGAACCTCCACACAAGCTCCCAGGGACCATGCTTTTGGAACAGTGGACAGTCTTGCATTCTCACAGCTTAGCCATGGGATTGTTGTGAAGATTAGTAGAAACATTCATTGTTAAGTGCTTACTGTGATATCTGCTACAGTAAGCACTCCACATAGTTAGCTCCTACTACTATCATATTTATCAATGGAAAAAGAGGCTAGAGGCCATGAATTTGATAGAGAGCAAGGTACAAGGCATGTGGGGTGGGGGATGGGGATAAAGTACATGCGAGGACTGGAGGGAGAAAAGTGAAAAGGGGAGCGTGATGTAATTGTATTTTGATTAAAAATAAAAATACATATATGGTTCTGGGTTCCATTCTAAGCAACACAATAAACAAACAAATAACTGTTAAAAAAACTATTAGCATTTTAAAAATTCTAAGTATAAGCTAGAACTTTTAAATAATATTATGCAGTTTATTATGTTGTTATTTGAGTTATATTGGCAATTTTACTTATCACTGAGGCCTTTGTGCCTAATAGTGTAAGCACTATTAGCAGTTACTATCATTCTTCTATTTGTATATTAATCTTTTGAATATTCATTAAAAGTACACATATGGTGCATGGCAAAAAGAAGTAAGAACCAATTGAAGATCTCTCAGTGGTTAAATTGGAAAGAGTCTGAACAAGAAAATAAAGTAGTTATGGATTATAACCCAAAGCAAAAGATGAATATCTCTGAATCCATGTCGAGATAAAACAACACTTGAATAAATATGTAAGTATTGAGATAAGTGGAGAAACTAGAAATTGCCTGTGCATAAGAACTCCATAGGATGTGTATAGACATACTGTCTTCAAGCAGGCTGAGTAAAACTGCCCCTCCTATGGACAGACAAAACCAGTATGGTACATGAAAAAGGAAGAGAGGTGCTCTATAGTAGAGAAACATGACAAACTGTCTCAACCAGGGGTCCAGTGTCAATACTGACAGAGAAAGGAGGTGCTATGAGTATGTAACACATAAACATTTATATATAACATTATATACAACTGTAGCACAAATCTTAAAGAGTCTTATTAATAAAATCAAACCTGAGGCCAGTTATTGGGATGAATGCTGGAAGATCAGAGAAGCAGAACAAGCCACAGCTACCTCACCTTGCCAATTCCTCAGCTGATCCTGTTTCCTCAGACTGGATGCCTGAGTCCTCATCCAGAATGAATCTCAGCTGAACTGCTGCTTGAAAGCCTGAAAGCTTAACCAGCTTCTAGTTTCTGGTCCTCACGCCTTATATATCTTTCTGTTTTCTGCCATCACTCCCTGGGATTAAAGGCTCACTTCTTGGGATTAAAGGCGTGAGTCACCATGCCTGGCTGTTTCCAGTGTGGCCTTGAACTCACAGAGATCCAGAGGGATTTCTGCCTCTGGAATCCTAGGATTAAAGGTGTATGCTACCACTGCCTATCCTCTATGTTTAATATTGTGGCTGTTCCATTCTCTGACCCCAGATAAGTTTATTAGGGTGTACAATATTTTGGGGAACACAATTCTACCACAGATAACGATGAAGACGGGACAAGAGAGACGGCTGAGCAGTCAAGAGCACTGGCTGCTCTTCCACAGGACATAGGTTTGATTCCCAGCACCCACAGAGCCGCTCACAACCGTCTGTAACGGCATTCCCAGCGTATCTGATGCCTTCTTCTTGCCCCCATGTGCACCAGATATACACACAGTGCACAGACACACATGTAGGCAAGACAATCATACACATTAAAAATACATAAAACCCACAGTGGAAATGGTATCACACACTTGTGGTCTTTGACTTCCAAGCTGATTATCCCACTGTAATCATGAGAAAAGCATCAAATGGATCCCAGCACAGGGATATTTTTCAGCATTACTGACTGAGTAGTACTCCTCAACAACTTTCAAGGTCATCAAAAACTGAGAGGATCTAAACTGAAACATGAGATATGAGAAGGACACGAAATTGTGGATGAATCCTGGAATAGAAAATGCACATTAAGAAGCAGATGTGAAAAAAGGCATGAAACAAAGCAAAGCCCTTTGAGTTTTAGAAGTAAACTGCCACATCACAGGTTCGTTAGAAAGTCTCATCACTGCTAAGAGACATTTAAAAATGCCTATAAAACGCTACTATTAGGGTTTTCCCCTTCCCTCCCTTCCTTCTCTGTCCCCTCTCCCAAGTAGGAAGGTAGGTAAAACCTGCCACAAATGTGTGCACACACAGTGATCAGAGAGGCAATCTTATCAAAACAGGATGTGTGTGTGTGTGTGTGTGTGTGTGTGTGTGTGTGTGTGTGGTGGTCACAGGAAAACCTCCGGTGTTGGTCCTAACCTTCTACTTTGTTTGGAACAGGGTTTCTTTGTTGTTAGCCACTGTGTCCTCCAGGCTAGCTGGCCCATACACTTGAGGAGGATTTCCCTGTCTTCACCTACCTCACTGTAGGAATGCTGGGATTACAACACCCAGCTTTGTGGGAACACTGAGGATCCAGTCTCCACTCCTCACATTTGCACAGCAAGGGATTAACCACAGGGCTGTCTTTCATGTTGTTAATAATCAAAAGTCCTAGATAAGATAAACTCCTCCCTTGAATGGTAAATTCACACTCTGACCATTACTTCTTACAATCTCAACAATCAATCTGTTTTAAAAGTGCTACATCTCATGCTGGGCTGTGGTAGCACACACCTTTAATCCCAGCACTCAGAGGCAGAAGTAGGCAGATCTCTGAGTTTGAGGTCAGCACTCAGAGGCAGAAGTAGGTAGATCTCTGAGTTTGAGGTCAGCCTGGTCTACAAGTGAGTTCTAGGACAGCCAGGGCTACACCGAGAAACCCTGTCTCAAAAAAACCAGAAAAAAGTGGTATGTCTCCTTTCCATGTGTGTTTTAAAATATTTCTGCCTCATGTATGAGGAACAAATTGCTAAATGGTCTTATTAATAGAAAACCCAGAGCCAGATATTGAGGTGAAAGCTAAAAGATCAGAGTAACAGAACAAGCCACAGTCAACCTCACCATACCAACTCCTCAGCCTCCAGAGCAAGACTTTCTGTTTATTCACGCCATATATTCCTTTCTGTGCCCTGCCATCTTCCTTCCTTCCTAGTGCTGAGATTAAAGGCGTGTGTCACCATGCCTGGCTCTGTTTCAAGTGTGGCCTTAAACTCACAGAGATCCAGACGGATCAGATCTCTGTCTCCCGAGTGATAGGATTAAGGGTGTGTGCCACCACTGTCCTGCCTCTATGTTTAATCTAGTGGCTGGCTCTGTCCTCTGATCCCCAGATAAGTTTATTAGGGTACACAATATAGTGGGGTATACAATATGTCACCACACATGTATGCATTTATGTCTCCTGTTGGCAAATGGCCAGTGAGACCAGATACTCAGCTTAAAAATATTTTTTTACTTTGGTTTATTTATTTTTATTTTATGTTTTGGTATTTTGCTTGCATGGATGTCTGTGCACCACCTGCATATCTGGTGCCCATAGAGGCCAGAAGCTGCCAGATCCCCTGGAACTGGGATTACAGATAGTTGTGAGTCACTGTGTGTGTGCTGGGAATGGGAGTGGGGTCCTCCGGAAGAGGAGCCAGTGTTAACCACTGAGCCATCTCTCGAGCCTGGGCATAGCTTTGTGAAAACAGAGTATCATGGGTGAAAGCTTGATTCAGTCATAACTCTCTTTGCCTTCATACTTTTGACCTAAAGACTAAAATTCTAAAATGATTTGTTTGACATAATGTGCTCCTTGTACTGGGGGAAGTTTCATGTGGTTTACAGACAGGGATAGCCTCAAGATTTCTTCAGACTCTAATGAACACCCTGCTTCTAGATGCCCGTCATGGAATTAGGAGTCCTTTCATTTGTCAGACTGTGTCTAGATCTGTATTCTGGAAGGAAATCACATATTCAAATACTTCTCAGAAATATTCTTCTCAATGTAGATGTAATAGTATCAGACCAAAAGATTCATTATTCAGAATGTAATCCCAATTATCTTCTTTAAAATTCTCTCATATTTATTCCTTTTTTATTACTAAGGAAGTTATAACACTTTTGACAAAAATGAAAAATAAAAATGGAAAACGCCAAGCACCCCAAATGGCTCACACTTCTTCCCAGCCCTAGTCGTAAGTACTTGGGTGATGAATAAGCACAGCTTGTATCTCTGCCCTGCTTGTTGGTAGACTGTATCCATGCAGACACCGAGGCTGTGCAGTTTACCCCGAGAGCCCAGGAACCAGTTGTAGTAAATTGATATGCTTCTCAGACATGGAGCACTCGCTAGAATGCAGGTGTGTGTGTGTGTGTGTGTGTGTATTTTTAATTTGCTTCTTTATATTTCAAACAGGTAAGTGCATTTATGTGGTCTGTTTAATGGTATTTGCTTCAGGATTTACTTTTATTTATTGGAAAGCCCTTCCCCTGCTTTTCCTGTGTAACTTTTATAAGGTTTCATTGTATGTGATTCACCTTTTAATGTACCTGTTTGTTCCAAGCTATAGGATAACAGTCTTATATTTTTATTCCTAACTGCTCATTTTTCCTTGCACTCTTGATTTAACAATCTGTACATTTCTTGGAAATTTGTGGCTTCATGTATTTCTTATTGGTCTCAAAGACTCCTCTAAAGCAACTAAAAAGGAGAAGCATATGTTCAGAGAAATAGGACCAGGATCTTAAGCATTTCAAAATGGTTGTTTTTTAAAATGCTTTTTTTAACTTTTGATTTTTGTTTAGCTGTAGACTTATGTTTACTCGTTCCTCCCTCCCTCCCTCCTCCCTCCCTCCCTCCCTCCCTCCCCTTTGCTTTTTTGACAATTTCTCTCTAGCTTGTGTTGGACTCAAACTCCCTATGTGGCCGAGGATGAGCTTGAACTTCTGAACCTTCTGCTTCTGTCTCCTGAGTGCTGGGTCACATGTGGCACCACCATGCCTGGTTAATGTGGTGCTGGTGACTGAACCCAGAGCCTCAAGCATGCTTGGTAAACACTCCACAACTTAGCTACATCCCTGTATCTCATCTTATTTTATTTTTGACTAATACATACCTTTAAGTATTTATAGATACAGGATGATGTTTTGATACATGTACACATTGTATACTGATCAAATTAGTTTATTTAGCATATCCATCCTCTCAAGCATTTGCTTGATTTTCTCTAGAGTATCCATGTAGCTTGTATTTTCATGTTGTTTGTAATTACTTTTATAGGAGAGGAGTTTTTAATTGTAGGTCCTAGTATGAATGTGTTTTTATATATAATGCGAGGTATTTGTGCCAAATAATTTGTTGAATTTTTCATCACCTTTCCTTTCTAGTAATTTCCCTCTGTTCTACTTACTTTGAAATATATTGTTGTTGCTATAATTACCTTACTATATAGAAAACACCCTGCTCTTCCCCATTGCACAGTTGACTTTAGGAATGCTGACTTTGCTAGGTGTAGAAGAGAGTCATTTGCTCACATTTGTATCACAGAAGAGATGTGCAGAGGTGGGCTGTATGGTGCAGAGGTGATCTGTAGAGGCTCCACAAAATGTTACACCAAGAAAACTTCTTTCAGATGTTGCAACAGAATTTCAGTTCAGATACTACACCAGATTTTTGGTTTCTGACAATTTTTGAAAAACTGGAAGAATTAAGAGAAAGGCTATTAAAATATACGAAGTTGGGAGAGGTTGCAGTGGTGGATATGAGTGGAGTTAGTGTGAGGAGTAGGGGTGTGTGAGCATGGTTAGAATATGGTCAAAGTACACTGTAAACATGTATGCAATTCACAGAAAAAATAAAATATTACAGTTTGTTTTTTAAAGCTTTCCTATAAAGGTCTATGGCCCTTTAAGGGCTTAAAAACTGTCTCAAGGAACAACTGGCTTACATGTCCTCAGTCAAATGTTGACTCTGTGGCTACACCAAGCTTCAGAGGAAGCTAGAGTCTATGATCTAATAGAAGACTTGAATTATCAGGATAAAATTGGGGTTCTATTAACAAATAGGGACATGTGGCTCTGGAATGGATGACAGCATTCTCTGATACTCCTACCAATGTGCAGAGTCCTTGGTAGGCTTTATGTCCCATGGACTTCTCTGTTGTATAGGGATTTTTGTATTTACTTGGAGTTCTTTTCCATGAGTTTTTAGAGATCACCTAAATGTTGCATTGTTTTTCTTGAGATGATATGAACAAACACCTCTTCAGCTAGACAGAGTCCAATGGCAGATCAAAGAAATGATTCTATCCAAGTTCAGCTTGATGAAACAATGAATTTATTGTTCTCACTTACCAGAGTGTGGGTGAGCATTGTGGCTATTCTTGGTTTTCAAATTGACTGCATCCAGAATTAACCAAAACCCCAAGATGGAGGGACATATCTCTGAGGTATTTTTGATTAATTTTAAGAGGAAAGATCCATTACTAATCTGGATCTTTGAGCTGTGGAGTCACATCTTTAATCCAGATCTTTTGAGGTGGGAAGACACACCCCTAATCTGGGTCACACCTTCTGCTTGGAAGCATACATAAGGACATAGAAGAAGGAAGTGTTTGCTCTTTGCCTGCTTGCTCTCACCTTACTGGCAAAGCCATTCCTTCACTGGCATTAGAACCCACTTCTGGATTCTGGTGTGTGCTAAAGACCAGCTGAAACATTGAGTCTCTAAACAATTACTGGATTCTTGGACCTTCCATACATAGACAACCATTGTTAGATTTGCTGGACCACAGCCTGTAAGTCATTTTAATAAATCTCAGTATACACACACACACACACACACACACACACACACACACACACACACACGTGTCTGTGTGTGTGTCTGTGTGTGTGTGTGTGTGTGTGTGTGTGTATGTATATTCTATCAGGTCTGTTACTCTAGAGAACCCTGACTAATACAGTGAGGGTATTTACCCTAATGAACACAGATGACTCAAAAACAGCTGCATTCCCTCAAAGCCCACCCAAGCATAGATGGCAACTCATGAAGCTATATTATTGGAGTCCCCAAACTTTCACCTCCTGTATACTATATATAATCTTTTTTTTTTTTTTTTTTGGTTTTTCGAGACAGGGTTTCTCTGTGTAGCTTTGTGCCTTTCCTGGAACTCACTTGGTAGCCCGGGCTGGCCTCGAACTCACAGAGATCTGCCTGGCTCTGCCTCCCGAGTGCTGGGATTAAAGGCGTGCGCCACCACCGCCCGGCTACTATATATAATCTTATACAGCACCGCCCCCAAACTATTTGCAGCTGGGCAAGATTACATGGGACTAGGTATGTGTTCCTAAGTGGTTGGAATCTAGATGAGGGTCTGATGACTTTCCATGTCCTAGGAGGGAATGTTGATAAACTCAATGTGTGTCTCCCATGAGTGGTAGTTGTTCTTATTTTAGGATGGCAACCACTATTCCATGCTCTGAGGCTGGAGTTCCATAACACATGTCTCTTATGCCTTTGGTCTCTCTCTTCCAGACCAGATAAAATCTGTTCATGGGGACATCACTGACTATGATGTGCCAATTGAGCTACTGTTATCATCCCTGAATGAAACCTCTGACTCCAAGTATAGACAATGAAATCATCTGGATGGGCTTGCAAGACAATCATGGGATGGGCTTGCAAGACAGTCATGGTTGATTGAGTCCTTTTTTTTAATTAAGAAAATGTTTTCATTCCTTTTACACACCAATCAGAGATCCCCCTCTTCCCTCCTCCCACCCGCTGTAGGCCCCCCCCAAACTACCCCACTCCCCCCACAAGAAGGCAAGGCCTCCCATGGGGAAGCACATCCAGCAGAGACAAGTCCAAGCCCTCCCCCTGCCCAAGGCTGCCTGAGGTGTCCCATCATAGTAGTGGGCTCCAAAAAGCCCCCTCATGCTCCAGGTATAGATTCTGATTCTACCACTAGGGGGCGCCCCAAGCAAATCGAGCTACACAATTGTCTTGCCACACAGAGGGCCTAGTGTAAAGCAGGCTCCAAAGCCATCCAACTTTCATGAGTTCCCACTAGTTTGGTTTGGTCGTCTCTTCACGTTTCCTCATCATGATCCTGATGCACTTGCTCATAGAATCCCTCCTCTCTCTTTCCAACTGGACTCCTGGAGCTCTGCCTGGTGTTTGGCTGTGGATCTCTCCATCTGCCTCTATCAGTCATTGGAGAAGAGCTCTGTGATGACAGTTAGGGTATTCACCAGTCTGATCCCTGGGGTAAGCCAGTTCAGTTCAGGTACCCTATCCACTATTTCTAGTAGTCTAAGCTGGGGTCATCCTTGGGGAATTCCTGGCACCTTCCCCAGCACCTGGTTTCTCTCTATTCCCCATGATATCTCCATCCATCATGGTATTTCTCTCATTGCTTTCCCACTCCATCCCTGTTCTAGTTCAACCATCCCATTCCTTTATGTTCTCATCCCCCATCACTTATCCTCCATTGCCAACCACTCACTGCCAGTTCACTTATGGAGATCTCATCTATTTCCCCTTCCCAGGGCGATCCATGCATCCCTCTTTGGGTCTTCCTTGTTAGCTAGCTTCTCTGGAGTTGTGGGTTGTTGTCTGGTTATCCTTTGCTTTACTTCTAGTATCCACTTATGTGTGGGTACATACCATGTTTGTCCTTCTGAGTTTGAGTTACCTCACTCAGGATATTTTCTAGTTCCATCTAGAAATTTGCCTGCAAATTTCATGATGTCATTGTTTTTTCTCTATGGAGTAGTACTCCATTGTGTATATGTACCACATTTTCATAATCCATTCTTCAGTTGAGGGGCATCTAGGTTGTTTCCAGGTTTTGGCTATTACAAATAATGCTGCTATGAACATAGTTGAGCATGTGTCCCTGTGGTATGATTGAGCATTTCTTGGGTGTATGCTCAAGAGTGGTATAGCTGGGTCTTGAGGAAGATTGATTCCCAATTTTCTGAGAAACTGCCACATTGATTTCCAAAGTGGCTGTACAAGTTTGCACTCCCACCAACAGTAGAGGAGTGTTCCCCTTTCTCCACATCCTCTCCAATATAAGCTATCTTCAGTGTTTTTGATCTTAGCCATTCTGACAGGTGTAAGATGGTATCTCAGAGTCTTTTTGATTTGCATTTCCCTGATGACTAAGGGTGCTGAGCAATTCCTTAAATGTCTTTTTCAGCCATTTGAAATTCTTCCTTTGAGAATTCTCTGTTTAGCTCTATAGCCCATTTTTTAAATTGGATTGTTCAGTATTTTGATGTTTAGTTTCTTGAGTTCTTTATATATTTTGGAGATCAGCCCTCTGTCAGATGTGGGGTTGATGGAAATCTTTTCCCATAAGGTTGATTGACTCGTTCAAAGGAATGTCTTCTCTGATTCAGTTTCTTTTCTTCATTGCTACCTTCAATGAGGTTAGAGAAGTCTTTGTTTCCTCTCTAGTTCTTTAGCTGAGCAAGTCTTGGGAAAGGCTTCTTCCTGAATTTAGCTGATGGTTTGTTTATTTCATACTCTTACCTTTGAGTTTTTGAGATGGGATTTCCTTTCTCTTTTCCATGGATCCAGGCATCTGCACATGTATCTTCTGGCCTACAGCCAACTGGTTTCTTGTCTCCAGACCTACATTAATTTGTTCAGAGTGCCCACACTCATTTGCTTCATCTGGGACGTTAAGTTGCCAGGCTAAAAGATTTAAAGTGCAGCTTGATAGTGCTGAATTATTCTCAGAAAAAGGGTTTGTATTCCCATCCATATTTGTGTGAGGAGAGAATATTAGTTTCTCTGTAGCTTTTCTTTCATTGACTATCATCCATCCTTCAAAATATTACCAGTGACTTAATCTGTTTGATCCTAGTTTGCTTCTCTGTTGCTTTGATAAACACCATGTCCAAAAACAAGTTGGAGAAGAAAGGGTTTATTGTAGCGTATAGTTATAGGTTACAGTCTACCATTAAAAGGTAGACAAGGCAGAACTTGAAGCAGAAAGCACAGAGGAATGCTGATTAGTGGCTTGCTTTCTCTGGTTTGTTCAGCTAGCCTTTTTATACAGGCCAGGCCTGATTGCCTAGGGATGGTGCTGCCCACAGTGGCCTGAGCTTTCCTACATGAATTAGCAGTTAAGAAAATGCCTCACAGATATGGGCATAGGTCAAATATGATCAGGCAGTTCTTTGGTTGAGGTTCTCTAAGTTTATGTATAGTTGACAGCTGAAGTTAACTACAGCTTGTTCTCTCTCTATTTAAATCTGAATTTCTTCAAAGGCTCTGTATGGTGTTGCATCCCTGTAATCTCAGCATTCAGGAATCTGAAACAAGAGGAAGAAAAGTTTGAGGATAGCCTGGAATATGTATTGAATGACCCTGTATAAAAATAATTTTTAAAATGTCTTTAAATAGTAATGAAGTCAATCATCCTTTAAAGTATACATTTGGTAGGGCAGATAATATTGGAGTATTTTGTTTGGAAGTAGTTTCAAATTTATCAAAAAGTAAGATATAAAAACATTTCAAAGTATGTATGTAACTTTGCATTCAACTTCCTCCATTGCTAACATTCACTTGACTTCCAGGGTTTCATTCTTTTTATATATAAAATGATCATTTCAACAAATAATTTCCCATATGGGACACAAAATCAGATGTAAAGAAAGCTACACAATTAACATCCTCATATATTATTTTAACATTATTTGCTATGCTAATCTTTGAAATTCTGTGTTTGATTTAAAAAAAACACCAGTTACTTGATGATTACAATACGTCCATCAGATCTGCTTCATTGGGGGCACGAGTTGTAGTTATATTTTTTCTGTCTTGTTACAACCTGAATTTTGCTCCTTTCTTCTGTCTTCCTTTGACAGATTAACGCTCAATCTGAAGTAAAAATGTGTAGCACATCTCTGGAAACCCAAGAGGTCTAAAGAAGAGTCAGCAGCAGGTTATGTGTAATTTCTTGGCACTGTTAAAAACTGCACTGATCATGCAGTCACCCAAACTGAGTCCACTTATTACAGAATCTTCATTAGCTTCTTTGTTTACTCTTGTATATCTATGAATCTCTTTCTCTGTAATTATTTTTGACCCAGGGTTTCTCTATGAAGCTCAAGCTTGCCTTAGTGTCCCAAGTGCTAGGATTCTGTGTGACACTACCACAGTAGCTCAAAATTTTACTGGACCTTGAGGTCTACCTGTGTTAAACCCCTTTTCTTTTAAATATTTTCATGTATATTTAATAATAAGAATAAAATTTCTGTTGGATCCACAGAAAATTACTGCATTAATTATTGTCTTAATTTGCTACTCTTCTGCTGTGATAAAACACTGAGCAAAAGCAACATGGAGAAGAAAAGGTTTATTTGGCTCACATGCCATGATCAGAGGCTGTTGTGGAAGGGAGTCAGGACAAGAACTCAAGCACGGGCAGAGGCAGGAGCCAAGGAGGAAAGCCACTTATTGGCTTGTTCTCCCTGGCTTTCTCAGCGTGCTTCCCTGTACAGCTCAGGAGTGGTACTGCTGGGATGGGCCCTCCTACATCAGTCACTAATTAAGAAAATGCTTCCACAGATGTGCCTACAGGTCAGTCCAATGCAGGCAAGTCCTCAGTTGATGCTCTCTTTTCCTGGGTGACTCTAGTTTGTACCAAGTTGACAAAAGCTAACCAGTACTATTGTCTTGTCACTTTAGCTCACTTTACTGTGGAATGCTTTCACAACTTTCTTCTCTCTTTTTTTATGTCTTTAATATTTTATAAGAATATAGTTTCTACCTCCCCCACCCACATTTTAAAGTAATTGTTTATCATTTCATTTTGTACTTGTCTAATGCTTCCCCCATGATATATTGGCCAATGTACAGAACACTTAATGCTTTGCCATTTGTAGCCAGAAGGTTTCTATGGTCCCAAGTTCCTCTGATCCTGCCCAGTTCCACGGACCCTCAACTGTTTATAAAATAATTATTCAGATGCTTAATATTATTTACAATTGTATGGCCTATGACAGGCTTCTTGCTAGCTAGCTCTTATAACTTAACCCATTTCTATTAATCTATGTTTTGACACATGTTCTGTGGCTTACCAGTCTGCTGGCCTGTTTTTCCTTGGGCTGCAGGCTGGTGTCTCTCCTCTCTGCCTTTCTTCTTCCTGTCTCTCTCTTCGATTTCCCACCTAGCTATAACCTGACTTGCCATAGGCCAAATGGCTTTATTTATCAACCAATCAGAGCAACACATATTCACAGCATACAGAAAGATATCCCATAGTAGTCATTATCAGGATATCATGCCCAGAGCCAAATGCTGTGACCTCACCAGTGCTGGTGGTGGTAATAGACGCATACAGTGTCTTTCATGAACATCTATATGGCAGGCATGTGCACTGAACTCAAAGATGAGGAAAATTAATGATTCATTAATAATATAATAGTCTAGGAAGGAAAAAGATGTAAACAGAAAACAGCAGTGACATATGTTGATTGGCATGAACAATGAACCAATTAAAGTAGGTAGTAACTTGGACCAGGAAAACTGTACACAGGGCTATGCTACCCAAGAACATACTTAAAAATGCTACTAGGTGTTTGAACCCATATGAAATATTGTCTTATACTCATAAAATTGTCCCTTAATGAATAAATGAAAAAGGAAATGTATCTCAAAATAGAACTGTTATCAAAATATGGTACATAGACATGTGGAAGTGACTTCTTCTTCTTCTTCTTCTTCTTCTTCTTCTTCTTCTTCTTCTTCTCCTTCTTCTTCTTCTTCTTTGTATTAGTATTATTAGTATTACTAATTATTTTAAGACAGATTTGTGTAGCCCTGGCTGTCGTGGAACTAGCTTTATAGACCAGGTTGGTCTCAAACTCAGAGATCTACCTCCCTCTGCTTCTCAAGTGCTGGGATTAAAGGTGTGTGCCATCATGCTGAATCCATATGCAACTTATAAGTATAACAAAAACATTGATTACAGAAATGTATGGCTTTGGATATTTTAGTCACTGAGGAAACGTGTGCACAGAGAAGAAGAAAGGTTCATGTAAAATTATGTAAATTTGACAGAGCCTGTCAGTGCCGATCAGACTAAGAGGTGAGTCTTTGTTCTTATAGCCAAACACCTCAACCTCTAGGCTTTGGGCCCAGGTGTACAACCCTGCACCCCCACACCACTATCCACTGCAGTCCCAGTTTCAGGCCAGCAGAGAGGTCTCCTGCAGACAGGTTAGAATAACAACCTGGAACCCACAAGTCCCACCTCTGCTAAACCCACCCACCCTCCAAGACTGCAGCTGCTCCCTGAGATAGAGCTCGCCAACCTTAATTGGACTAAGTGAACCTGCCAGTGCTGATTGAACTAAGAGCTGTTCCCTAAGACATAGAGTCCATCAGCACCCATTGGACCAAGAGCTCCCATTGGAATAAGAGTGTCAATTGGACCAATAGAGGCTCCTTTAGTCACAGACACTGCTCTTGCATCAAGTAGAGGAAGAGATGGGTAGACGCCAGTGCAAAAATACAGTCAACAACAAAAAGAACAATATGGTACCATCAGAACCTAGTGGTGCTACATCAGCAACACCTGAACATCCCAACGCAGAGGAAGCAGAAGAAATGGACCTTAAAAATGACTGTAAGAAGATGATAGAGGCCTTTAAAGAGGAAATAAAAAATTCCCTTAAAGAAATTGAGGAAAAGACAAACAAAAAATTGGAAGAAATCAATAAATCCCCTAAAGAAAGCCAACAAAAAGCAATTAAGAGGTGAAGGAAACAGTTCAAGATTTGAAAACTGAAATAGAGACAATAAAGAAGACACAAACTGAGGGAAGGATGGAAATGGAAAATCTGAGTAAATGAACAGGAACTATAGATGCAAGCATAAGCAACAGAATGCAAGAGACGGAAGAGAGAATTTCTGGTGTTGAAGATACGAGAGGAGAAATAGATTCACCAGTCAAAGAAAACACTAAAGCCAAAAAAGTCATAACACAAAATGTCCAGGAAATTTGGGACACCATAAAAAGACCAAACCTATGAATAATAGGGACAGAAGAAGGAGAAGAATACCAACTCAAAGGCACAGAAAATATATTCAACAAAATCATAGAAGAAAACTTTCCCAACTTAAAGAAGGAAATACCTATGAAGGTACAAGAAGCCCAAAGAACACCAAACAGACTAGACCCCCCTCAAAAAAGTCCCCTCACCACATAATAATCAATCCACTAAACATACAGAATAAAGAAAAAATATTAAGAGCTGCAAAGGAAAAAGGCCAAGTAACATATAAAGGCAGACCCATCAGAATAACACCTGACTTCTCAATGGAGACTCTGAAAGCCAGAAGGTCTTGGACAGATGCTATGCAGACACTAAGAGACCATAGATGCCAACCCAGACTACTGTATCCAGCAAAACTCTCAATTGCCATAGATGGAGAAAACAAAACATTCCATGATAAAATCAGATTTAAACAATACCTATCCACAAATCCAGCCCTACAGAAAGCACTAGAAGGAAAACTCCAACTAAGGAAGTTAGATACACCCATGAAAATACAGGCAATAGATAACCCCATACCAACAAATACCAAAGAAGGGAAACACACAACACTACCAACAAAAAAAAAAACAAAAACAGGAATTAACAATCATTGGTCATTAATATCTATTAATATCAATGGTCTCAATTTGCCTATAAAAAGACACAGGTTTACAGAATGGACATGAAAACAGGCTCCATCCTTCTGCTGCATACAAGAAACACACCTCAATGTCAAAGATAAATACTACCTCAGAGTAAAAGGCTGGGAAAAGACTTTCCAATCAAATGGACTTAAGAAGCAAGCTGGTGCAGCCATCCTAATATCTAATAAAATAGACTTCAAACTAAAATCAGTCGAAAGAGATTGGGAAGAACATTACATATTCATCACAGGAAAAATCCATGAAGATGAAGTCTCAATTCTGAACATTTATGCCCTAAATACAAGGGCACCCACACATGTAAAAGAAACATTACTAAAGCTTAAATCACACATAAAACCCCACACACTAGTAGTGGGAGACTTCAACACCCTGCTCACCAATGGACAGGTCTGCCAGACAGAAACTTTTTTTTTAATTGATTTTCGAGACAGGGTTTCTCTGTGTAGTTTTGGTGCTTGTCCTGGATCTTGTTCTGTAGACCAGGCTGGCCTCAAACTCACAGAGATCCACCTGGCTCTGCCTCCCAAGTGCTGGGATTAAAGGCGTGTGCCACCACCACCAGTCAGACAGAGACTTAATAGAGAAATAAGGGAACTAACAAGCATTATGACTCAAATGGACTTAATAGATATCTATAAAACATTCCACCCTCACACAAAAGAATATACCTTCTTCTCAGCACCCCATGAAACCTTCTCTAAAATCGACCACATGCTTGGTCACAAAGTAAATCTCAACTGATATAAAAAAATTAGAATAACCTCCTGTATTTTATCAGACACCATGACTTAAAGTTAGATTTCAACAACAACAAAAATTATAAAAGCCTACAATCTCATGGAAACTGAACAATGCCCAAATGAATCACCAAGAAGGGAAACACACACACACACACACATACACACTTACACACTCACATATACACCACCACTACCACCATCATCATCAGCAACAATAATAATTACAAAATAACAGGAATCAACAATCATTGGTCATTGACCTCTCTCAATATCAGTGGTCTCAATGCCTCAATAAAAAGACACAGACTAATAGAATCGATGCAAAAATAGAATCCATTTCTCTGCTACATTCAAGAAACACACCTTAACATCAAGAATAAACATTACCTCCAGGTAAAGGATTGGAGAAAGATATTCCAAGCAAATGTATTTAAGAAGTAAGCCATTTTAATATCCAACAAAATAGACTTCAAACAAAAACTAATAAAAAGAGATAGGAAAGGACACTACATTTGCGTTGTCTTAGTTAGGGTTTTCTATTGCTGTGAAAAGACACCATGACCATGGCAACTCTTATAAGGAAAGCATTCAGTTGATATGGCTTGCTTACAGTTTCAGAGGTTCAGTCCATTACCATCATGGCTGGGAGCATGGTGGCATGCAGGCAAAGGTGGTTCTGGAGGAATAACTGAGAGTCCTACATCTTGAAGGGAACAGAAAGTCTACTGAGACACTAGGCAGTATCCCACCCTCACAGTGATGCTTCCTCCAACAAGGCCATACCCATTCCAACAAAGCCACACTTCCTAATAGTGCCACTCCCTACAAGATTATGGGGGCCAATTGTGTTCAAACTACCACATTCTATTCCCTGGCCCTGTTGTGGGATGTCTTTCTGTATGCTATGAATATGTGTTGCTCTGATTCGTTGATAAATAAAACTGCATTGGCTTATGGCAGGGCAGGATAAGGTTAGGTGGTACATTGAAACTGAAGACATCATGACCACAGCAACTCTTATAATGAAAACATTTAGGGGCTCACTTACAGTTTCAGAGGCTCAGTCCATTATCATCATGACTGCATGTAGGCAGATGTGGTGCTGGAATAGTAGCTGAGAGCCCTACATCTTTCAGGCAACAGAAAGTCTACTGAGACATTGGGCAGTATTCCGAGCATAGGAAACCTCAAAGCCTGTCCCCACAATGACACACTTCCTCCAAAAAGGCCATACCCACTTCAACAAAGCCATACTTCCTAATAATGCCATTTCCTATGAGATTATGGGGACCAATTACATTCAAATTCCACACCTATTAAATGAAAAATCCACCAAGATGACATTTTAATTCTTAAGATCTATGCCTCAAACACAAGGGCATCCAAATTTGTAAAAGAAACACTACTACATCTTAAATCACATATTGACCCTCACACACTGGTAGTGGGAGACCTCGATACCCCACTCTCATCAATGGACAGGTCATCCAGACAAAAACTAAACAGAGAAATACTGGAGCTAACAGACATTATGAACCAAAGGAACCTAACAGATATCTAAAGAAAATTTCACCCCAAAACAATAGAATATAAATTCTTCTCATCACCTCAATGGAACTTTCTCCAAAAATTTACTAAATATTGGGAGACAAAGCAACTCACAAAAGATACATGAAAACTGAAATAATAACTCCCTGTATCCTATCCGACCACCACTGAGTAAAGCTAGATGTCAACAAGAACAGAAACAACAGAAAGTCTACACATTCATGGAAACTAAACTGTCTACTGCATGAAAAACAGGTCAAGACAGGAATAAGAAAGAAATTAAAGACTTTCTAGAATTCAATGAAAATAAATACACAGCACACCAAACTTATGGGACACAAATGAAAGCAGTAATAAGAGGAAAACACAAAGCACTAAATACATACAGAAAAATAGGCTGACTATCATACCATCAACTTAACAGCACACCTAATAACTCTAGAACAAAAAATAATCACATTCAAGAGGAGTAGATGGTAAGAAATACTCAAACTCAGGACTGAAATCAATGAAACAAAGATTTGGTTCGTTTAGACAATCAAGACAAGCAAATAAGATAAAAATGATAAGAATCCAAACTAACTAAAAGGTAGAGAGAGAATTAAATCAGGAATTAAAAGGGGACATAACAGACACCAAGGAAATCCAGAGAATTGTAAGGACATACTTTAAAAACCTGAACTCCAACAAATTGGAAAATTTAAAAGACATGGGTAATTTCCTTGATAGGTACCACTTACCAAAGTTAAGTCAAGATCGGATAAACAATTTAAATAGACCTATAATCCCTAGTGAAATAGAAACAGGTATTAAAAGTCTCCCACCTCCCCCCAAAAAAGTCCAGGGCCAGATGGTTTTAGTACAGATTCTACTAGACTTTCAAAGAAGCGCTAACACTGATACTCCTTAAATTAGTCCACAAAATAGAAATAGAAGGAATACTTCCCAACTCATTTATGAGGTTGCAGGTACCTTGATACTGAAACCACATGAAGACTCAACAAAGAAAGGAAATTACAGACCAATTTCCCTTATGAACATAGAATCAAAAATACTTAATAAAACACTTGCAAATTGGATCCAAGAACACACAAAAAAGATTATCCACCATGATCAAGTAGGCTCCATCCCACCGATGCAGGGATGGTTCAACATATGAAAATCAGTAAATGTAATCTACTACATAAATAAACTGAAATAAAAAAAAACACATGATAATCTTATCAGATTCAGAAAGGCCTTTGACAAAATCCAACATCCTTCTGATAAAAGTCCTGAAGAGATTAGGGATACAAGGGACATACCTAAACATAATAAAATCAATACACAGCAAGCCTATAGACAGCATCATATTAAATGGAGAGAAACTCAAAGCAATTCTGTTAAAAATCAGGAAAAAGACAGATTTGTCCACTCTTTCCATGCCATTCAATATAGTACTTGAAGTTTTAGCTAGAGCAATAAGACAACAGATGGAGATCAAGGAGATACAAATTGAAAAGGAATAAGTCAAAGTATCTTTATTTGCAGATGGTATGATAGTATACATAAATGACCTTAAAAATTCCACTAGGGAACTACTATAGCTGATAAACATTTTCAGCAAAATGGCTAGATACAAGATTAACTTAAAAACAAAACAAAACAAAACAACCAACAGCCCTCCTATGTACAAATGACAAATGGACTGAGAAAGAAATTAGGGAAACAACACTTTTCACAACAGCCTCAAATAATATAAAATATCTTGGGGTAACTTTAATTAAGCAAGTGAAAACTTGTATGGTATAAACTCCAAGTCTTCGAAAAAAGAAATTGAAGAATATATCACAGATGGGAAGGTTTCCCATACTCATGGATTGGTAGGATTAGCATAGTAATGATGGCCATCCTACCAAAAGCAATCTGCAGATTCAATGCAATCTCCATCAAAATCTCAACATAATTCTTCACAGACCTTGAAAGCAGAATTCTCAAATTCATTTGGAAAAACAAAAAACCCAGGATAGCTAAAAGAACCCTGAGAACTTCTGGAAGTCTCACCATTCTGATTTCAAGTTGTACTACAGAACTATAGTAATAAAAACAACATGGTATTGGTATTGGCATAAACATAGACATGTTGATCAATGGAATCAAATTGAAGACCCAGACATAAGTCCACACACTTAGGAACACCTAATTTTTTATAAAGAAACCCCAAATACACACTGGGAAAAAGACAGCATCTTCCACAATTGGTGTTGGTTAAATTGGATGTCTGTATTTTTAGAAGAATACAAAACTCAAGTACATAACTCAAGTCTAAGTGGACCAAAGACCTCAACATAAAGCCAGTTATACTGGCCCTGATAGAAGAGACAGTGGGAAATAGCCTTAAACTCATTGACACAGGAGATGATTTTCTGACCAGAACACCAATAGTGCAGGTACTAAGATCATTAATTAACAAATGGGACCTCATGAAACTGAAAAGCTTCTGTAAGGCAAAGGACACCATCATTCAGGTAAAGAAGCAGCCTACAGAATGGGGAGAAATTTTTATCAACTCTGCTTCTGATAGAAGACTAATATTCAAAACATATAAAGAACTCAAGAAACTGGATATCAAAACCCCCAGTAATCCAGTTTAAAAGTGGGGTATACACCTAAACAAAGAATTATCAATAGAATAAACTCAAATGGCTGAGAAAAACTTAAAAACAGTCCAACATCCTTAGCCACCAGGGAACTGCAAATCAAAACTACTTTGAGATTCCATTTCACACTTGTCAGATGGCTAAGATCAAGAAAACAAGTGACAGCTCATGCTGGTGAGGTGTTGAACACTCTTCCATTGCTGGTGGGAGTGCAAACTTGTAAAGTCACTATGGAAATCAATGTGGCGATTCCTCAGAAAGTTGGGAATTAATCTGCCTCAAGATACAAGTATACTACTGTTGGTCATATACCCAGTGTACCTACTACAAGGACACTTGTCCAACCATGTGTATTATAGTTTTATTCACAATAGCCAGAAATTGGAAACAACCTAGATGCCCCTCACAGAAGAACTGAATAAAGAAAATGTGGTATAGTTATATAGTGAAGTATTACTCAGCTGTTAAAAAAGTGAAATAATGAAATTTGCTGGTAAATGGATGGGATAGAACTAGAAAAAAAATCATTCTGAGTGAGATAATCCAGACCCAGAAAGATAAATATGGCATGTACTCATTTATAAGTGGATATTATCTGTTAAGTAAATGATAACCATGCTCCAATCTGTAGACTCAGAGGAGGGCTCTAGGTAATGCATGGATCTCCCTGAGAGGGGGAAATAAATAGATTTTTATGGGCAGAGTTGGGGGAAGGTGCTGATGGGAGCTGGGGAATTAGGTAGGGAAAATTGGGAAGAGAGAGAGAGAGAGAGAGAGAGAGAGAGAGAGAGAGAGAGAGAGGAAACATAGCTAGAATTCAAGGGCCTTAGGGGTGTTCGTGGAAACAGTGCAAGGAGAACTTCCTGAAATCTATGAAGGTGATCCTAATGAGGACTCCTAGTAATGGAGGATATGTAGTCTTAACTGGCCATCTCTGATGGCCAGCCAAGACTTCTAGTGGTAGGACTGGGTTGGATCAAATTGAGTTGTTGGTCAAGGGCAGGGGAAATGGAAATATACAAACAACCCAGGCTGCTGCTAAGACAATGAATTGTTCTTTACAAAGCAATAACTGGGCCCTATTGCTGAGGACAACACACACACACACACACACACACACACACACACACACACAAATTCATTAAAAAGAGAAGTTGAGCTGGTACCCACATGGAGCCTTCACCACAACATTCTAGGGTCTTTGGTGTAGAAAGATGTTCTGCAGGCTACTGAAAGAGAAACATGGACACCAACACAGCCACAAAACATTTGACCTACAATCTGTCCTGCCTGCAAATTATGCCAGGGCAATGATAGCGCAGAATTTGTGGGAGTAGCCAACCAATGTCTGATTTGACCTAAGGCCCACTCCATGAGATGGAACATATACAGGACACTTCTATGGTAACCAAGAACCAGAGTCTAGATAGCCCAGAGATCTAGGGTAAAAGCAAACACTGCTTGTAAAAAAAAGTATCAATAAAATGATTCCTAATGATATTCTGTTATACTACTAGATCAGTGCCTTATCCAGTCATCATCAGAGAGGCTTCCTCTGGCAACAGATGGGAACAGATGTACACACACACACACACACACACACACACACACACACACAGAGTCTAAATTGGATGTCTCCATCAAATCCCTCCCCTCAGCGCTCAGGGAATCACAAGGAAACTGTAATAGCCAGAGGGATGGAGGACACCAGAAGAACAAGGCCCTCTGAATCAACTAAGCAAGATGCATATGAGCTCACAGAGACTGAAGAAGCAAGCAGAGTGCCCTTATGAGTCTGCACCAGGTCCTCTGTGTACATATTACAGCTTGTAGCTTAGTATTTTTATGGGACTACTTGTGGGGACCTGCCCCACCAGGAACTTAGGTCACCTGTGAAGAGGTGGCCTGGAACCCAGGAAAGGTAAGTGTGTGCTGCTCGCCCCGTTCCCCAGCCTCCCTCTTACCCGGAGACAATCAGACGCAGCGCGAAGTCAAGTCAAGCAAGAACTCATTTATTGATAGGCACTAAGCCTCTTTTATACCAGAAAACCTCAGAACCCTAGGAGGGGGTGAAGGCACCAACCAATCATTTTAAAGGTCACCTATTTACAAGTTGTTCATGCACTGACATCATCTCCTGTTTTTTAGTATCTTATCTTAGCATAAATAACTTGAGCTAACTTCCTTCCTCACTATTTGTCTTTAATCTCCATACAAACAACCCAAGCTAACTTTCTCTTAGCCATCCTTTGTATCTATTCTCTATACAAACAGCTTAAACTAACTTCCTCTGGTACCACTTGTATACATTCTCTGTGTAAACACCTTAAAGCTTAAGCTCTATTTGTCTAACTTTCTCTCGGCACCCTCTTTGCAGCCCATGTATGCCCCACAGATTCCGCCCCCCCCTTTTTTTTTTTTTTAAAATAAAGTGGACTGTTTACCTGTTTGGCATCCCCACTGACTCTGAGAACAATTGGGTCTCTGACTCATGTTCGTGTTCTTGGAACTCTTTTCTTCCTTTTGGGTTTCTGTGACCAACTTTGGTATGATACTTTCTGCTTCACCTTATTATATTTTATTTTGTCATGTATGGTTGTTGTCTTTTCAAATGAGAGACAGAAAGGGAGTGGATCTGGAGTGGAGGAGAGGTGGGGAGGAGCTGGGACAAGTAGAGGACAGGGAATCTATAATCAACATATATTGTATGAGAAAAGAATCTATTTTAAATAAAAGAGAAAAAGAATAAAAAACGCCTCAACAAGGTTAAGGCTATACAACTGTATGGGGGTCTACAATCCTGTACCATGGCAAGTACTTTCCTGAGAGTAATTGATGTTTGATTCATATTTGTGAAATGAATGATGCTTTTTCCTCCTAGTGTGTATCATTTCCTGCTATTTTCTGCGAACTTTCAGGAAACCTTGTCTTAGTTACTTTTCTATTGCTGTGATAAAACACAATGACCAAGACAACTCATAGAAGAAAACATTGAATTGGGCTTACACTTTCAGAGGCTTAGAGTCCATGATGGCAGAGCAAAGGCATGATGGCATGAACAGTTGAGAGCTCACATCTTGCCCTGAAAACAGGAGGTAGACAGGAAACACTGGGGATAACATGAGTCTTTTGAGACATAAAAGCCCACCTTCAGTGACACACCTCTTCCAATGAGGCCACACCTCTTAATTATTCCCAAACAATTCCACCAGCTGGGGACTAAATATTCAAACATATGAGCTCATGGAGGCCATTCTCATTCAAACCATAAGCCTTATGATCACACTTACCATTTGTGGTCTCTAAGAGTCACAGCTAACCCTTTAGACCACCTAATGAAATTATATGGTCTCTTGCTGTGAACTGCCTAAAGTAGCCCTGTCTGCCAGAATTGCAACATGAGCCATGTTTATGTTTATAAATTATGTAGTAGCTATACTAAAAGAGAAAAAAGAATGAAGTTTTTTATAACAAATTTTATTTAATGAACACATCTAAAACTTGAGATTTAATTATAATATTTTTGTTAAGTCTTAAAAGTCTGTGGTGTATTTAATAGTTCATTATGTCTTCCATTTTCCCAACATCAGGTGCCTAATATCTATCTGCAGTTAGTGGCTGCCATGTGGTCTGATACACTTAGTGTATGTGTTAGACACTGATGTTCTAGTATGGCCTTAGACAGTCAGTCTCCCTGCTTTGCATTGTTCAATGCCAGCTGCTACCGAGCAAATGTCCAGTGAAGGATTTCTGTAGTTCATGAGACTTGACTCTGACATAACCTCAGGGCTATGGGTTCAGATTTTTATGTAGCTCTTACACAGAATTTTGGAACTTTGGATGTGACAATATGATAACACTTTAACACAAACACACACATTTGCATCTCATGCTTGTGTTATCAATAGCTAGTTGTGATGTCTTCAAAATTAGACCGTAGGTAATGTATTTATCTAAAATGATTCCATATCTTTTATAGATTGATTCAAAAAATTGAAATAAAACTGATTGACCAAGTGAGGAAGAGAAGTAGTTTTGCTGACAAAACTCATTTGATTTTTTTCCTTCTTAATTTGCCATGTTAGCAGAAAACAATTTTGGGGCTGTTAATAAAGGCAGAAGGCTTTAATCAACTAAAATCTCAAGTTAGTGGGTAAAGATAATATAGTAAATGATCTCAGGACAAGAGAGTACACACTTGTATAACCATAAAACAATACAATTAGAGCTCACATTTACTACTATACCAGTGCGGGCCTGGGAGAGATTTTTTTCTCTGACGTTGGCAGTGGGTGAGTAATTAGAGAGCTATTGGACAATGTAGATTTAGATTGTATGCTTTAATTTCTGGTATTTACAATATATTCATGCATGTACACAGAGAATTATGTAAATGTGTTTCACTACAGTTATTCTATTATCAAACATAAGAAAATGATCAAAATGTTTATCAAAATAGAATGAGCTAAATAAATCATGATACATTGCAGTAGATTACTATATATTTCTTTAAAACTGAGACATCTCTAATATCCTTACATAAAACTCAGTCTAGCATATATTGTTTAATATTGTTTAAAGAGAAAGAATAAGATAAAATAAGATACATTGATGTAGGTTATGGGATTGCAAGCACTTGCTGCCCATTTTTTAAAAAATACAGTTTTATTGATGCACAACCTCCCCCATTTTTCTTTTTTTACATGGATCTGTCTATGTGAGTTATGACTGCTTTTATAGAAAACGTTTACTATCTGTCTCTGTAGAAAAACTTGTGGTGAGGCTTATTTGCTATTATTTGTGTTATGTAATGTTAGTTAGGACAGCATATAAAGAAATGAGAACATGGACTCTTGACACGCAACTGTGCTGTTGTGAACCTGAGAATATTCTCAAAGGTATGCTGATCGAAACCCTCTGTCATCAAGGAGATTGAAATTAAAATCAATGATATATTTCTACGTGCCTTTATAAGTACTCTTTTTTTTTTTTTTTTGGTTTTTGTTTTTCCAGACAGTGTTTCTCTGTGTAGCTTTGGTGCCTGTCCTGGATCTCGCTCTGTAGACCAAGCTGGTGTTGAACTCACAGAGATCCACCTGGCTCTGCCTCCCAAGTGCTGGGATTAAAGGTGTGCGCCAACACCTCCTGGCTTCTACATGCCTTTTAATGTTTTATTGCTTCATTCTTTTGTTTTTAAAAAGTGAAAAATAAATTGAAAATGTCACACATGCACACACACACACACACACACACACACACACACACACACATAATAAATTTTGGTCAAATATACCTCTCCCTCCCTCTCCTCCAACTCCTCCAGCACCCAACCTTTTCCTCCCAATTTTATGTACTGCTTTTAGAGATCATCAAGTTCATCGGGTGCCGAAACGATGTGTATGGGTGTAGGACCATCTGCTGCCCCAGTGCGGGCAGCCTATCAGGAGTCACATTTCCCAGCAGCCATGAATTGCCAACAGCTCCTCAGCTGGAGTGCAACTTCACAAGTCTCTTCCATACCCAGGTTGATTTTGTGTAGATCTTCTGTATGCAGTGACAACTACTTTGAGTTCATGTGTGCAAAACCCCTGTCACACTCAGAAAACACTGTTTTGTAGCAGTGGTGGTCACCCACTACCTCTAGCTTTATACTCTTTTTATTCCCCTTCTATAAGGATCCTTGAGCCTGAGGAAGAGGGATGTGTGATACAGCTGTTTCATTTAGGGCCGGACACTCCACAGTCATTTATTCCCCCCTTATTGACCAGTTGTGGGCCTCTGTATTATTAATTACCATTCACTGCAAAACAAAAGTTTCTCTGATGAGGGTTAAGAAATGTACTAGTCTATAGGTAAGATATAAAAAAAAAATACCCAGGGTGCAGTTTCATACTGTGTCCATTTAGCAGAATAATAATGGGTTCTCTCCTGTGGCCTATGACCTACACATCCACAGCTTCTCGACTCAGTTGACACTACCGGGCATGTGTTCTGTCTTGTGAAGAAGGCCTTAAACCCACTTAGAAAGTCTTTGGTTACTCCTAGAGCACCTGTGCCATGTTTCCACCAAAAGACATACCTTGCCAGGCAAGCTGCTTTGGTACCTTACAGTCGGATAAGGTTGTTGATCATTTCTCTCCTTGAATCATGTGCATGGCATTATTGTAGCATTATAAAAGCTGGCCAGTAGGGGTGAAGCTCTAGGTTGGTACCATCTGGATTTCTCCATTTGAACATTAAACATTATTTCTTAGCCACTTGTATTTCTTCTTTTGAGAACTCTGTTTGATTCCATGCCCTACTTTTAATTTTTTTTAAAATTGGTGCTTAGTTTTTTAGTTCTCTGTATAGTCTAGACACTAATACTCTGTCAGATTACACCTGGTAAAGATTTTATTTTTACTGTCCTAAAGGTGTATTCACTTGATTGAGTGTGCCCTTTGCTTTACAGAACCCTTTAAGTTTCATGAGATTTCCATTTGCCAGTTGGTCTTAATCCTGTGCTACCAGAGTCCTGTTCAGGAAGTCGTTACTTGTCCCGTAAGTTGAGTTGTACCCCCACTTTCTCCTCTAACAGACTCTGAATTCCTTTTTGTTCTGGTTAGCTTTGTCACCTTGACACAAACCCAGACATCTATGGAAAGGGGGGCCTCCTTGGTTGTGTTACCTTGATTAGGTTATCCTATGGGCATGTCTGGGGGGTCTTTTCTTGATTAATGATTGAGCTGGAAGGGTCAAGCCCACTGTGGGTGGTGCCACCTTTGGGCAAGTGGTCATGGGCTGTATAAGAAAACAAGCTGAGAAAGCCACAAGCCCCAGATGGTGAGCAGCACTCCTCCATGGCATTGTTTCAGCTCCTGCTTCCGGGTTTCTGCCCGGATTTTCTGCCTTGATTCCCCTTCCTGATGAACCATAAACTGTACATTGAAATAAAGCCTTTCCTCCATGGAAGTTGCTTTGGTTTGTGGTGATTACCCCAGCAATAGAAAATAAAGTAGGGCACTTCTACATGATTTTAAGACATTATTCATTTCCTTTTGTTATGACTGGTTCTATACCACACCAAAAAACAAATTTTAAAGTTGGAAAATTCAATCAACCAGTTCATTATTTTGTATACTAAATAGCTAGTTTTTTTTTCTTCTTCTGGTTATGAACTAACAAAATGTGTTGCCTGGAGGAGGGGGGCTGAGCAGAAGGAGTTACTTGAAAGAGTGTAACTAATATTTCAGAGTGTATGGGAAAGGACTTGTCCAGAGTGCTAAAGCCAGTGCTCACATTGGAATGGAGTAAACTCTAGGCTTGTTTGAGAGGCCACAGCAGCACCATGGCTAGGCTTCTCCTGGCCCCAGCCTCCACCAGGCCTGAGTTTTAATTCAGTTTCAGTTTCTGTTTCTGTACCCTGTTGAGTTTCAGTTTCTGTTTCAGTACCATATTAGAGCAGGAAGAGGAGCCTCAGCCAATCATGTTCAGGATGACCTCATCTCCTCCTGGCTGCCTATAGAAGAAGCCTGTGAGCTCCATTGGGGTCTCCGCCATTTTGTAGTCTGGCTGGCAGACCCCAGTATGTTGGAATAAACAATAACCCTGCTGTTTGCATATGTGAGTGGTGGTCTCTGTTTTGTGGGGTGTTCTGTGGACCCTAACACTATCAGACCTGGCTTTGAATGAATATCAGACTTTTGGGGGTGCACATTCATACAGGAAGAATCTATTTGGAGTTTGACCAGTTACTCTGTCTGGACTCTAGGATCATGCCCATCATGCTTGCTAGGTTTTCTCAGTTCAGGCTCCTGTCTATGGAATGGCTTACGTTTAGATAATCAGGTAACTTGTGTGTGTGCGTGTGTGTGTGTGTGTGTGTGTGTGTGTGTGTGTGTGTGCAGCATCTATAATAATACTGAACATGACTCATGTGGTAACTCTGGATTAATATGATGTCTCTCTTGGTATGGTTGTTCTTTTGAGGTGATGAAGCTAAGGTGTCTTCTGGCTGAAGGCTGAGTACCCTTCTTCCTTTAGCAGCCCAGCTCTAGCCAGTGATACTCTAAATTTGGTGCTATTTGTTCTGATACAATGACCTGGCAAAGTTTTCTTCTTAATTTAACAATGACAATAGTGACAACAAAATTCCCCTTTTATGAAACTTTGGATATTTACCTTAAAACATGCAGTCATCTTTATCTCTTGACATCTGTCCTTTCACTCTGTTTTGTGTTGACTAATACCTTGCTCTCTGGGGTCCTGGATGATCTGACAATCTCTTGGTCTCCACATGTCTCATTCGAGAACCTCTTTTTAGTGCTTAGCTATGCCTGTTTAAAACCACACCACATCAAAGAATATGTGGTAACATTCATACCCACAGACACGGTCCTTGTGTGTCTGAGGGTGTTTCCTTTGGTAATTACAGTAGTAAATCTTTCCCAGCATAAGCTCTCCATGCCCCCCTGTGATGCTAGACACTCTGTTCTTTCATGGTTCTGCTTCATGCTGTTCCTGACTTGAATGCACCCAGCACTTGCTACTCAGAAAACACCTCTTATTCTACTGTGTTTGTCTTTGACTCCCTAGAGGGATCATCACCCTCTTGTCTTCAGTGCTCAACATTTTATTCTTGAACCTATCAGCGTTTATTGTAGTTAAGTGATTTGCTTTTGTGCTCTACTTGCTCCTTGATCACAAATTGCACCTTAGTTATTTCGAGCACCATATGTTTTGAATAGTAGCAAACACAGGGTGAATCTACACAAAAGGAGGTTGAATGAAGGGTCTGGCCCTTAAGAATTTAAAGTTGGGTTCTGTAAGTATTGAGGAAATTATGGCAGTAAATTCATTCAATAGCACAAATTTACTAACTATCTCCTATGGGCCAGATCTGACGTGATGCCTGGTGTACACCGGCACACATTAAGGAACAAAACCGAAAATCTCTATATTTTTTTCAGTGATGAGATACGGGCAGAGAATGATAGATGAATGTAGGCAATACTTTCATTTCTTGTGGTCTAAAAATTGTAAATTATTACAAAAAGCAAACAGAAAAATAGAGCAGAATGCAAGAAGCCAGGAGTACTAGTGCTGGGAAGGACAACGTCCAGTCCTCTCACTAATGACATCCAAATCTGCGCTACTTATCTAAAGACGAACACATTTAAGTCTGAGGCCAGCTCCAGAAGATGAGAATTATTTGTCTTATCTTCTTTAAATAGATTAGGAAATGAAAACAAATGTGTCATCTAAGTTGACTACACAGACGGGTTCATACCTGTACTTGGGTTTGGATTTGAACCCAGGTAGTCTAACCTAAAAGTATAGGTTCTTAATTAGTACTTTGTTGTTTATAGGATGTGGTAAGTCTCCTGAATTCTTCTTCAGTTTTTAAATATCTGGTGTAGTAACCTTTTCCTTTAAAGGCAAATTCATTAAAAAAAAAAATAAAGGCTTTTCACAGGCAGGGGGCAGCAAATGATTGGTTTTGAGCGGGAACAGTTCATGCAGGATGACTTACAAAAACAAAAAACCCTCCACAAAAACCTGTTTAATTATAGTAAATAACATCCCTAAATAAGATTCAATTCACATCTTCCTTATTCTTTTAGAGTAACATTCATTTCTTTCATGCTGACATAAACATTTAAAACTATTGCTTTAAAGTAATAAATTTACATATCATCTCAATCTGAATCTTGGTCTAAATATCAACATTTACTAATATCTTCCTGCTTTGATTTTATATTATTTTAAGATGCCAGGATGTGTGCATTCTTTTCTTTCTACTTTGTTTTTTCAAATTACATTCTCATTTTTTTCTTTGTTTGTTTGTTTTTTTTTTAAATGTATATTCTGGTTACAGTTTTCCCCTCCCAGCTCCTCCCCATTGCCCCTCCCCTCTGGATCCACTCCTTTTCTGTCTCTCATTAGAAAAGAACAGGCTTCTGAGAGACAACAACCAAACACAGCAAAATAAGATTAATAGTAAGATAAAATAAAACCCATCCCATCAAGGCTGGATAAGACAAATCAGCAGAAGTAAAAGAGCCCAAGAGAAGTCACCAGAATCATTTTTTAATTTCAGTAACTTTTGGTTAGCATGAAAGATAATGGTTTCCGTTAGGTCCCACCCTTGCAGCTCTGCCCTACCACCCTCTGTTCCCCCTCCTCCCACTGACTCCTTCCTCCCTCTAAGTAATCCCTACTCTGCTTTCATGTTGTATGGATGTAAATGTGCATATATGTACATTTAGATTCTACACATGAGAGAAAACATGCTTTATTCACCTTCCCCCATTATTCTCTCTCTTTTTCCTCCTACTTCCTCTCTTTAAAGCTCTTCCCCTGCATAGTCTCCCTCTACTTTCATGTCCTATATCCTTTAAAAAAATCTATTGGACTATATATATTATTTAAATATATTTTAAATTATCAGAGCTAGAAAAATAAATAAAATTGATGTGTACTTATGTTTTTACATATACTTTTTATTATTTGGAACCTTCATACATGTATAGGATGAACTATAGCCATATACGCCTCATCTCATTTTCCCTTCAAGTCCTCCCATATCCCCTATAATCCCCCATCATAACTTTGTATCTTCTTTTCCTTTACTGGGAACCCAATAGGTTCAGTTAGTGCTGCCAATATACAGATGGGTGTGGGCTCATTGCTGGGAGGAGGGGCAATCTACCAGAAGCCACATCCTCAAAGAAGAACGATTCTCCCTCCTCAGCAGGATCAACGGCAAATGGTTTCTCAGTGGGGTTTGGGGCTGTGATCATCTCCTCCTTCTCTGTTATGTTTCCCCAGCCTGCTGACTTTCCATGTTTCCATACTATATTGCTTCATCTTCTGAATCATTATAGAATCATGTTTCTATCTTTTTTATAATTTAAACTCCCCCACCCCCCACATAATTTAGGTAAACTTTATCCTGAGCCACTTTATTAATTACAAGCTCTGAACTTACTCAGCTTTGAGGCCTCTGTACACTGAGTCTTGCGTGGAGTAGGTTCCTTGCTCGGGGCCTTTGCATGTGCTGTTCCCTTTGCTAGGAGTGATTGGCTCTGATATCTGCATGACTACTTCACTCTCTTGTGTGGGTTCTTCACTGAAAATTCACATTCTCAGTGTCTGAAATCCTCCTGCTTTACATCATTTTGGATTTCCTTTTCCTGTAATATTATTTTTTTTTCTTAGCACAAAATACATAACGAATTGTGTTTTTTCTCATTTATCTTATTTATTTATTTATTTATTGGTCTAGAATGCAAGTTACACTAGAATAGAGAGTTTTGCCAATTCTGTTTGCAACTCTATTCATAGTGCTTAGCACAAAGTAGGAGACCAATACATATTTAAGGAATAAATAAACAGATAGCAGCCTTCAACAAACACAGCAGAAATGAGCCATAGTGTATATGCATTGGATCTGAGCCTAGAACTAATGTCAAGGGAGATGAATGGGTTTCCCCCGTCATATGTGGAAACGCACTAGCAAAATTAGCTCACATTTACCTAGATCTATTTTATAAAAAGCCAACTAATTGTTTCACTGTGTTAGCGAGCTTCTATGTAAGAGTCAACATGTAAGGATTCCAATCCATTTCTACACATCAGAGGACCTTTGTCTCCTTACCTGCCAGAACAGCGAGATGCTTCAAAGACCTCTGCTCAGCTCCTCGCTGCTGTTACCTGTGGTTTGTACCATTGAGTCCATTGGTACATGTTTGTTTACATGGTGTGGCATATGGCAGTGGTCAGTTCTGGCCGCAGACATGTCCTGAAGATTAACAGTGGCACTAGGCCTTACTATGTGGTTTTTGTCATTGAAAATTAGATTTCTTTTCTAACAACTGAGTGCTGAACGTTTTGACAGGAATTTTGAATGAGGAGGTTCAGAGTTCTCATCCTGTTGCAAAATAGTGGGTTTCAAGGACACTTACTGAGTTGATAGTAAATTACCTTCACTCAACAAAAACAAGTTCAGATTTGGATAAATTCGGGGGAATTTGATACTTAGGACAAAATAGGGAAAATGTTCAGACTTGTAGTATAATTTATCAGAGTACAAAATAATATCAGTTTCAATTTGTTTGAGTGCAAATAATTCCCAGAAAGTCTGACTTTTGTAAAGTTTTCCAATTTTGCTTTCAAGTAAAGAAAAGTGCCTAAGAGTAACACAGATGCTCTGAAGAAAACTGCGTGGCTTTGCTTTTAGAGCAGGAAGACTCTATTTAATAATTTTGATTATTTTATTTGGTCAATTTCCCTTAGCTTTAGTCAGAGTTATTGGTTTTGTTAAATAAAACAGAAACCTGGACCTCTTTGTAAGGGGAGACCTTGTTTGACAGGGTTACTGTAAGTGGGGAGTGGGACATTGCAGTAGAGAGGATGCTGTGGCCCTGAGACTACTGAGTAGTCTCAACAACTGGAGAGAAGGTATTTCCTTTCTAAGACATGAATCAGGCGACAAAGAACTGACACAGGATGTGGGGTGACAGAGAGGTGGGAACAGAGTAGAGATCTGAACAGAGCAAAGAACAGCAATTCAGAGGGTCCATGGCCTTGTCAGAGCAGAGGTAAACATGGAGCAAAGATCTTGACAGGAAGGGTGATTCCTTGTGGCAAGCCAAGCTGCAGACCTCAGAAAAGAGCAGGGAGGTGCCTTTAACCTCTGGTGGGTTCCAACACAGAGCTCAGGTCAAATTTGTTCACTTTGGAACTTAGGGTAGGTTTAGAAAAATACCCTAGCCTTTTTTTTTCTTTTACAAAGGGATTAAAATAATAATTTGATGGCTGTTAATTTTGACATTTGAAATTTGCTCTTCAAGATACGTGTATGTGTGTGGTATGTAAATCATCTAAAAATAAAATCATGAACACAAAAGGAATCTTTAGAGATAAAGAACACAATTGGACATGCAGTTTGCTACTGGTTTGTATGGTAACTGACACCCAGGGGCACTGCATATTTAAAATAAGAATATGAAGTGTAGGAAAAAAGTAATCTTTGAATTTGAATATTCAGGAAGTCTTTCTTAAAGGCATTCACCCTTTTCCCTTAAGGTGTTTCCTCTATAGGAAAATGAAAGACTGTTTATTGAATTCCTAAAAAGTTCTTTCTGAATGAAGGGCAAAGATAAGACAAGAAAGTTGAAAAATATACAAAGAATTAGGATAAAGCATCAGGAGTTTCATTTTTTATATTGTACTAAAAGACTAGGAAGCGTAAAGTTCATAGTGAATCAGTTTATCGTTATTGTAGGAGACAAATCGCACTGAGAACGGCTGACTCGGCTTTCTCGTGTTGTGTACTTACGTCACAGTTTGATTTTTCCTGAAGTATCTCCCCAGGTGAAAACGTACAATTGTATTAAAATCTCTGAAACTTTAAACACTTCAAAACCAAATAAAAGTGGACTTGGGATAGGGGAACCCTGGAGCAGTGTGGGAAAATTCGTTCCTACTGAGACTCACCACTGAGGAAACCTAGTAACCACGTAGGCACTTAACGAGTGGGTTACCCCAGGACAGCCCAATGTTCCTGACCTCGGAGTCCTCTTCTGTTAAAGATAAGCAGGTGGGACTTAACAGCCTGTGTGGCTGCATACATTTCTCTTCTCAATGCCAGAAATTCCTAGACTTATGAAGGAATTTAAATACTGTCTCATCAATGTTGCAAAAAAGGTGAGTACAGGTCAAAAGGAATGCTTCTACATTTGGAGGAGGCCGGCTAGAAAACCTGCAGAGAATATAAAGTGGGAGAGATTTTGCTTTGAGAAGAGCCCAGTGCTCAGGGAAATAATGGCTGTCGCTGGTGACACGCGCAGAGCATCCGCCTTCCTCCTTCTCTGCCTGTTTTACGGTTTTGCTCCCCCCCCCCCCTTTCTGCAGAGTACTCAGTCAAGGAAGGACCCAGTTCCCAGCCTCAGCTGCATCGGTGACAGCTCAACCTTCCCAGGGGCCTACCCACAGGGCAGGGAACAGCTTCGCTGCCATTTCACTTCCAGACAGTAGATGTCGCTGGTTTTCTGTCGGAAGAGTCTTCGAAGCCGGCTACTCGTTGAGGGTCTCATGTATCAAATCCACGCTGAACCACCTCAGACTCAGGTATGTTCGATTTTTACGTATAATCACACCTTCTAGACAGCTATTTCACAGATTTATGTAAAGTACCCAAACAGTGCTCCCCACTTTAGATATTTCTGTTGAAGAGGTTTTTTTTTCTTTCTTTTTTTAAAATTCTTTTTTCTTTCTCTTTCTGATTTGATGCCACTGGTGGGAAAAGCTCTCTCCCTGCCTTAAAGATTTTCCTTAAATCATGCCGTCTTCCATGAGGCATTGAGAAGCTGTCTTCTGGAAAAGGGATTTTAAAGAAAGTGTATAAATGATAATATCTTCTGGCTAAACTTCAGCAGTTTCTTCAAAGAAACTTAAACTCGTATCACCCATTTGATTTTTATGCCTTTGAATATTTCCGTCTCCCTTTAAGCCAGAAGATATCCTTTAATCTTAAAAAAAAAATGTGGCTAAGAATTGGTTTTCTGAGAACAGTTTGCTATTTCTCCTTAATGCTGTCCCAGTAACCCAAAGGGAAAATTATACAGCAGATATGCTTATTTCCATAACAAATAGAATGTACTACCATAAAAAATATTTGCCTGCCTTGTGTAGAAATGTCAAAGTCAGGAGCTATGAAGATGGCCCAGTCAGTAAAGTTCTTGCTGTCCCAGCATGAGGATGGGTGTGAGTCCCAGAACGCGTGAACAGGTGGTACACATCGAGGTGCAAGTCTGTAATCCGCGCTAGGGAGGCAGACACAGGAGGGTCACTCGGGCTCTCTGGCCAGCCAGTCCAGTCAAATCAGTCAGCTTCAGGTCCAGTGAGAGACACAGTTTCAAAAATGAAGGCGAAGAGCCAGCAAACTGCTCAGTGGACGAAGCACTGGCCACACAAGCCTGACCAACCGAGTTTGTTTCCCAGTGCCCATGTAAGGTGGAAGGAGGGAGCCAGCTTCACTACATTGTCCTTTGACCCCCACACATATGCCATGGCACATCCCCTCGTCTCTTTCTCTCTCCTCCCTCTCTATCTTTTACATACATACACATAGACACACACACACACACACACACACACACACACACACACACACACACACACAGAGTGACTGAGGAAAATATCTGCCGTTAACTTCTGATCTCCATGCTCACATACACATGCACAGATGTTCATACCTACATGTGCACACACACACACATAAACACAAACATACAGTGCACACATACACCATTACACAAAGACAAAATATTTCAATGATGCCTTCTTAGCAAGTGTTTTAAAGAGTTTTTATGAAAACAAATTGTGGAGAATTTGAAGAAAAATTATCACTAATAAATTCATAATTTTTGCAGCTTGACTGACTAATGTTCCTTAATACAATTGCATTTATTTCACTAGATGTAAATTTTAAAATATAAGCTCTCTTTTGGGGTATGAAACAAGGATGGTATTTGACCAAACGTTATTTAAAGCCAAACCCTAAAGGTAGATGTTGGCGCAAAGAGGGCTTCATTAAAAGGTTTTTAGAATCCATAATTCACCTCAAAATCATGAATCACTTTAGCTCTCCTTAGAAATGTCTTCCGCCGGGCGGTGGTGGCGCACGCCTTTAATCCCAGCACTCGGGAGGCAGAGCCAGGCGGATCTCTGTGAGTTCGAGGCCAGCCTGGGCTACCAAGTGAGTCCCAGGAAAGGCGCAAAGCTACACAGAGAAACCCTGTCTCGAAAAACCAAAAAAAAAAAAAAAAAAAAAAAAAAAGAAGAAATGTCTTCCGTTTGAAAAACAACCAGCCACTTCTTGGTGTTGTTTTTAAAGAGATAACCTATATGTATTTTATGAGATAAGTTAAATTTTTAATGAGTTCTGTTATTAGAATAAAAACACTTAAAGATTGCTGATACATTCTCAAACCTGGTGGTTTTGGAGACGTCATAGTCTCTGGTGGTGTTCCCAACAGAGGGTCATGTCAGTCCACGTTTCATTCTCATTCTCCAATTACCTGAGTGTCATGGCACCAGAGCACAGGCCTCTCTGACCTGGTGATGGATCTGTGGAGCTGTCAATCCCAGATTTATTGCTTCATTTGGGAATGAGCTGTCTCAGGAGTACGTGCCCTACAGATCTTTCCAGATTGGCAGAAGCTATTCATGAGGGCAAAATAGAGGTCTACACCTTACACACCTATAGGTATGAGGCTGTACAAGTGCTTTTTATTCTGAATACAGTTAAAACTTCAAAATGACAACACTAATTTATGTAATTAATCCTAACTCTGTATTTTGCTGTCTGGCAACAACCACAGCTAAACCCATGATAGACTTCAAACAGTATAAGTGAGAAATCATCTTTGTGAGCCGGAATACATAAAGCAGCCATTACAATATCCTTCTATAACATGTTAGAAGAACATCACAATCACATTGCCAATATTACTTTTCTGAAAAACAGAAAAAACATTTGCAGCAAGTCTTCCTGCGGAACCGGTACCGCACACTTTGAACTAGCCATCACACACAGCTATTGAATGTATGTCCAGGACACTCCGACTCTGGCTAATCCCTATTTTCAACTGTTTTATAACTTAGACTTCCTAAGAACTCAGAACAATTTCTTGGAGTCAGATTTTTTTCTTCTGCCAAGAAATAAGACTGAGAAATGCAAGGGTGTTCCACATTTTCTCCGTTCTTCCCTCTCTGCGCTTCTCATAACCAATCATTCTCAGACACAGTGACTGTGCTCAAATGCTGTCTCCATTTCCCCGGCATATACTACCACTCTCTCTCTAAAATCTCCTCATTTCTGTTTTTTCCCATAAAAGTGGTTGGTCATTTGTAATTCTCTCTTTTATCTCTTCTTTAAGTTATGGACAACAAATTTTTCCTCTGACATGTTTCTGCTTTTGTATCATTGAAATAAATGTTACATGTCTTTTCTTGTGAGAAATCTATCATCTATTTATCATGTATCTATCTATCTATCTATCTATCTATCTATCTATCTATCTATCTATCTATCTATTAATTTACCTATCACCTATGTGTGTATCTATCTATCATCTATCTATCTGTCTGTCTGTCTTTTATCTAGATATCATTTATCTGTCATCTATCTATCTATCTATCTATCTATCTATCTATCTATCTACCTATCTATGAGTTGATGACATAAATATAGAAGGGTGCTATGTTAGGTAAGAAAGGAGACAGATGTGTTTGTCATCTCTCCAGGATTGAGATCACTATTACTTTACACAAGAGACTGTGGCCTGCGTTCCTCCGGTGGCCACTTCCTTCTTTTCTTTCTTTATTTTTTTTTTATTTATTTATTTATTTATTTTTTTGGTTTTTTCAAGACAGGGTTTCTCTGTGTAGCTTTGCGCCTCTCCTGGAACTCACTTGGTAGCCCAGGCTGGCCTCGAACTCACGGAGATCCGCCTGGCTCTGCCTCCCGAGTGCTGGGATTAAAGGCGTGCGCCACCACTGCCCGGCTCTTTCTTTATTTTTTAACATAATTTTTTAATCGATTCTTTGGGAATTTCACATGTACCCGAATCCTACTCATTTCCTAGTCCCTCCACATCCGCCCCCACCCCCATAGCATGCTCCAAAGGAAAATTAAAAAACTATTAATTAAAACCAAACCAAAACAAACAAAAAAACCACCTCACTCCTCCATCTTTCCTGCCCCTCCAACACTTCTTCATTTGTTGTAGTGGCCCTGGGAGCTGTGGTGTGTCAGACAGTGTACCCTTTTGTCTACTCTGCTTTAGCAAGTGTTCATTGCAATGAGTCGTTGGTCTGGTTCAAGGCCTCTGGCTTCTGGTACACCGTCAGCATGGGACCCTCACTAAAACCCCTCTGGGATATCCTGCTGTTATGTGGGGTCATGGAGATCCCACAGCCATGGTTCTACAGGATCAGTCCCTTCATGCACTCTGACAAGTCATGGATGGGACAGATGCTGGGGTGGGCTAACTCAAAGCCCTGGATGTGGATCTGGATGTCAGCTGATTTGGTCAGTCTGGGCCTCTGGGATAGAATCAGCTCTTCTATGTCCATGCCATTGGGGATGGCTTTCCCATACCTGTGGTGAGGGGTGTGGGACCACTTCTACTGCATTGGCCAGTGAGGGGCAGGGTCTTTTCTCCCTGGCTCAGCTGGTTCAGCATGGCCCTCGGATTTCAACACACATGGCTCCGATGCTCCCCTGTGGTATCTTGGGCCACAGAGATCAGCATAGACCCCAACTGCAGTAGGACCATGGATCCAGACACGACCCTTGGCAGCAGCTTGGGCCCTGAAGTCACCCTGGCCCCAGGCGGCAAATAGGCCACTCACATCAGTCTGCTCCTTACAACCTTGGTTTCTTCAGTTCTGTCTGAAGAACTGGACACATGAAGTGGTCCACTTCTCTTTCTCACCCATTTCTTCACCATGTATTCACTCATCACAATGGCATCTACCTGCCCAGTGCCTTGTGGAGCTGGACAGGCCTGTGACTACCTTCAGCCAGTCCAGGGCTGTGAGGACCCAGTGGGCCTGTTGGCTACTTCCTTCTTTACACAGAGTAAAGATTTGTATTCGATTTGAACACTGCTTTACTTTATTGGCTTCTTTTTACTGGTAATTTATGTGCCATGAGATTCACTTGTATAAGTGCACAAATCAATGTGGTTCAGTATATCTAGTGAGCTGTGTAATGTTTATTAAAGTCTAGGTTTAGAATATTTCCATCGTCCCCCCAAAACACATTTGCACCCACTTTAATCACTTTTCTATTGACTGACATTTAACACATCAATGTTTTAAAACACTGAATGTTTAGAATATCTTCATCCAATAGTACTATTTAAAAAAAATTTTTTGAGACATGATCTTGTTATATAGTCCAGGCTGGCCTCAAACTTTTGATTCACTTGCCTCTGATGGGATTATAGGGTTGTGCCATCATGCCCAGGCAATAGTATGAATATTAATGTTGGAGAATGCTGTGTCAACCAATTTTATAGATATTTTAATCTCTTACAAATTTTCTCGCAACTCATTAATAGTTAAAGCTATCTGATTGGATCTTTTCACTTTAAACTTTTATTCTGTCAAGCTCCTATATCTTAGAAGTTTGCTTCTTATGTAATTGCAGACCCACTTTTTCATTGACAAGGAACTTGTCAGTAGGACAAGCACCTCAACCATCTTGACCAAACAGCTAACTCCATTCACTGTTTATTAAGCTAGTAAAACAATACTATGATTAAAAACAGTTATCATTTTATTCAAGATTCTCAAATGATTTTTGTGGATATTATCTTATATCTTCATTGAGTGATTTATGAATTGGTAGGAAGAAAGCAAAAAGCTAGAGGTGTGCATCACTTATTCCTGGCTACGTGGCTATTCCCAGGGTGCAGTTTTCTTAATAATTTGAAACATTTTAGTGCTCAGATAGCCCTGGTTTGGCAACTAAAAGACATGGATTTGCAGATGGCAAACCAGGAGTTTTAATGTCCTCACTCCCCTAGCACTGGTAACTACTTTCTGTATTGGAAAGCCGTTGGTCAGAGACCGACATTTGGCTCTTTGTTTATTCCTTTGTTACCTGTTCATGCTTGTGTAAGTAGCCTGTTCCCTTACCTTCTAACTATTTCTGAAACTTGTCCTTGTATTTCTTTGCCCAGTTCAGACAGCGGTTGTCCCTCTCTTGGATTTGTGGAACAGTCTCAGCCTGTGGTTCTCTGGCACCCTCTCTCCACTAGTTCCAGCGTCAGTCTGTCTTCTCAGCACAGCCAGAGTGAGCTCTGGGAACCAGCTCCTTCCATACAGCCCTTCAATGTGCCTCTGCCAGAACGAAGGCATGCTTCTCAGCACAGTGGAAAGCCTGTTGCCTCCTGTCCTCTGCCACCCTTCACCCATTTCTTATCGGTCTTCACACACCTTTGATGTATGTTCTAGTAACACTGTCTGCTGGATTATTCTCTCCAAGCTGTTTGGTTTTCTTTCGTGCATAATTTTTTCTTTACCTGCATAGTTTTGACAATTTGTTTTCCCTCACACAGTGCGGGTATCTTTTCCAGAAAGCTTTACCTTAAGCGTTGCTTAGGTGAAGGGCACTTCCTCTTTTGTGCTTCTATAAGAATGTATACACACACACTCACACACACACAAACACTCACACACTCACATACACACATTACTACTATTGCTGTCCTTACAAAGTTACCAGTATTCAATTCTGGGGCCTACTCTCTTCACTTAACTTCCATCATGTCACTCATCTTAATTGATTGGGGTAGGTATCTTTGGTGTGAAATGTCTTGACAGTGATCATGCCTGGATCATTTCTGTATTTACAGTGTTTTGGAAGTAAGGTATATATTTTTTAAAGATTTATTTTTTATTTTATATGCATGAATATTTTACTTGCATGTATGTATCTACGCCACATGCATGCATGGTGCCTGCAGAGGTCAGAAGAGGGCGTTAGATTCTTCTGAGCTGGAGTTACAGGTGGTTGCAAGCCACCATGCTGGGAAATGAACTCTTAACTGCAGAGCCATCTCTCCAGCTTCTGTAGGAGATATTTTGTGTGGACTTTCTGATAACCAGAACTTGATTGAATTAGTGACAACATTTCTTGGTTTCTGAATTTTGCTTGGACTTCTTTTATGTGTGTGTTTCTGTTAAACTTTTGATCAATTTGTCGCTCTTATTTTTAATCAATGCCTTTCTAGAATGTTACAGATATGAATGCATTTTACAACATGTATAGAAGTGAATCAGGTCTGATCTTGAGATACAAAGCCTGTAGCCAGTGCTAGAGAGATGAAACCTGTGGGAACACTGGTGGGAATAGGTGAGGGGGAGTGCTTGCTTCACAAGCATGAAGAGCTGATCTCTAGCACTTGTGTGAAGAGTTGGGCTGCTTTCAGGCACCTGTAATGCCAGCAGGGAGATGGAGGTAGGACAGTCCTGGAGGCTGGTCAGCCAGTCAGTCAATTGCTGGTCTCCACCTGCAGTGAGAGACCCTGTCTCAGACAATAAGGTAGAGTGTGATAGAGAAAGACACTTGGTGTCTACCTCTGGCCTCCATACATACATGGACACATGTCCCCACACCCACATGTATCCATGCACACATACAAAACACAAATAGTAGCTAAATGTCTCTTTGGTATTTCTCTCCCTCTCTCTCTCTTTTCTAAATCATCTCACTATATAGCTTAGGCAGGCCTTGAACTCACAGTCTTTGTGCCTCAGCTCATGAGTGCTGGGATTACATTCCCAAGCCATCATGCCCCCACCATGTGGCACTTATTAGATGAACCACATTAGCCACAGGCAAAATTCCATCTAGATGGCATTCGTGGAAAGCTGTTACTAACACTTTATATAGATGTCTACATTTATTGGCTGATCAATCTTTTCCAAGGTACAGAAAAATATTATTATAGAATTATTGTTTTTCATTTATCAGTAATTACTATATTCTGGCCTTTATTTGTTATAAACAATCTGTTGAAAAATGCACAAGAAATTATTATTTGCATTTTATGTTCAGGAAGATTAGGTTTCAGAGAGGTTAACTACATTGCCTAAAGTCACACAGCTATGCTCTGCATACAATTCAAATTCAGTGGTGTCTGGTTTCAAAGTCCTTGTCTTGTCCTCCTAGTCTCCATGCCTTCTGGAAAGGTGATCTCTGAAGGGAACGTGTGAAGAGTGGAGTGGGAACAACTCTAGCCAGGCAGCACTTGGGAAGGTTAAACTTGAAGCCAGGCCACGCCCAGGTTGGATTGATGGATCATTCCTGAGGTGCTAGTGTCTGGCAGGTAGCAGGTAGTTGTATGGGTTTGTTGGAGGGAGGAAGAGAAACACCCTAAGACTGTGACGAGGACTCTGAGAGGAGAGACTGTCGGCCCAGGGAGTGTACCCATGTCCAGTGGAAAATACTGGCATCTATCGTGCATCGTCCAAACCAGGAAATTATGTGTCGACGAGAACTTCCTCTGCCTCTGAGGATTTTTTTTCCTCTTAGAAAGAAATTTGGAAGTTAAAAACAGAAACTATAGCTCAAGAGAAATTAAAATTAAAATGAAGAAAACATGCAAGTTGCCAGAGAAATCAAGAAGATTAAAGACTAGTTGCAATGGTGCTGAGGTTGCTCAGCTGAAGGTTTCTGTGCAGACACCAGAGGTTCTTGGAGAAATTATTCTTTTCAAACTATTTTAGGGCCTTAAATTATACATCTCGTGAACTACTTCTCAAGAAAATCCATTTGGCTTGATTTTACCTTTAATATTTAAAAGACTTGCAATCATCATTCTCACGCACTGTTTTTCAGGTCCTTTCTTTGTCCGTTTTCAGTTGCTAATAGCACAATACCACAGACTGGGTACACTAAAGAGAACAAGGAGTTTACTTTACCTCATGGTCAGAAGCTCATGTCCAAGATTGATGTCTGATCATGGCCATCTTGCTGGTACAGTCTTCAGATAGCTGAGCACCACATGGCAAGAGACTATGATGTGTGTGCATATGTGTACTGCACATCTACCCTCTCTTCATAAAACCACCAGTAGTTAATTATGATGCTCTGTTCTGATGACCTCATCTAATCCTGAGCACATTCCAAAGTAGTTGGTTTATGGTTCAAACCTCTTTTTTTTGGGTGGTTTTTCAAGACAGGGTTTCTCTGTGTTGCCTTAGCTGTCCTGTAACTTTCTCTGTAGACCAGGCGGGCCTTGAACTCAGAGGTCTGCTTGCCTCTGCCTCAGTGATTAAAGGCATGTGCCACCATTGCCTGGTTGTTTCTAACCTATTAATCCCTCAAAACAGGATTAATCTTAAACATGGCTTTTGGAGTGTTCAAGCTATATCAAGTCACATTTTATCAACCTTTAATGAAATTATTGAAGTAGAAATAGAAAAATCTGTGTTTCTTTCAAATAGCGAAAGTGTTGTTTTGTAATTTGATTAGCATATAGAAGTGATAGATTGGCATATAATTTTATTTGGCAATCTGTAAATTTGGGGCAAGAATTGCAATTTTGCAACTGATGTGATTTGTGAAACTTGTGTGGAGGTGGTAGCTACTCCTGAAACTGGGTGCTAGGAGAGGGACGCCACCCTTGTCTGCCTCCACCTCTGCCTTTGGACAGCCATATGTGGGTCCTTCACTATTGCTGGGACTAGGATCCAGTCAGGTTCTCGATGTCGCCTCCCCCAGTGCTGGGCACCGGAGTCTGCTGTTCTTTGTCTGACAGTGTTAGAGGCTATGGCCAGTGGCAGAGCTCACTCCTGTGGTGCCTGAGGAAATCTTGTTACTCACCTGTTGTCAACATTCCCCCAGCTGTCACGTCCACAAGATGGGCACTGCACACCCTCTGCTGCTGTGTGCTATACCCTGTGGTATGCTAGAGTGTCCCTGACTCTATGTGGCTCCCAGAGACCTCTGTGCTGGTTAATATTGATTGCTAACCTGCAGGGATGGAGATTAGATTAGTGAAGAGTACCTTTGGGTATGTCTGTGGCCAATCTCCAGAGACAATTAGGTCCCAACTGTTTGATGTAATCAATCCTCTGATGGATCATTGTATGATGGCGTGATTGGGAGGTAGTGAAAGGCAGAAGGTGGAACTCAGTTGGAGGAAGTGGGTCACTGGGGGCTGTCTTTTGTTTGGCATCTTTCTGTATGACATTTTTCTGCTTCCTGTCTGACACGATATGAAGAATTTTTTTGGCATGTGTGCTCACTGCCGTGATATCCTGCTTAAGCACATGGACTGAAGCCCTGGAAATATGAACCTAAGCTGTGTATGGGAGGCATTTTGGTCACTGCAATGAAAGTAACTAATGTAGCAGGGCACTAATTATAGTCAAAAGAAGCTATTGGCCCTATGCATAGTGTATATATAGTATAGGAGGACTACGTTACAGAGCTCAACTGGACACAAGGACGGGATTGCATACCACCTCACAATGCATGTCTTCAGGAGAAAGCCATTTGTGTGTGAGTGTGGCGGGGAGCTGGCTTACAAAAGCAGCATAGATAATTTACCCACCATGAGTGTAAGTCACAATGTAGCACCATCAGGAATATGGAAAAATGAGGTTATCTCATGCCTACAAGTGCAAGTGAGCATAATAACCCTCTTGCAACAGATCCTAAATAAAACAGTATTGATGAAATGCTTGATAAGATTCAAAAGATAATTACAAAAGTCTCAGAGATTCAAAGAGAAGAGACAATTGGACAGGGTGAGGGAAACAAAGTATGCTATGAATGAGAAATTCAGCAAAGCAATAGTGATCTTGAAAAAGAAACAAATAGAAACCTTGGAAATCAGCTCAATAAGACCAAAAGCACTGCTGAAAGCCTCAGTGACAGACCATGGGGAGCAGACAGAAGAAGGCTGAATCCGATGGTGTGTCTTTTGGAATTTACCAGTCACACACACAGACACACAGACACACACACAGATACACAGAAACACACACACAGAGTGGGGGGAAGAAAATATTAAAGAAAGCACCTGAGGTATTTTTCATGTCATTAACTGAAATAAACATTTTATCTTTGGTGTCTCCAAAGGGAAAGAAAAGAAAGAAAAATGTATAATAATAACAATCTCCCTAATTGTGGTAAGATAAGACCTTCCAGATGTGGGAGGCTCTTAGGACACCACGTAGACATGGCCAGGGACATCTGTGCCGCGATATATTGTAGTCAAGAATTTAAAAGTATAAAGCGAGGTCAAAAAGATGGCCCAGAAGGTAAAGTGTTTGCTTTACAAGCATAACAAGCAGAGTTTGGATCCTCAGAATCACATGTGACTCTAAGCCCAGCACATCCTCATGGGAGATGGCAAGTGAAGCCAGAGGAATCCCTATAAGCTTAAAGGCAGCTAGCCTGGTATGAACAGCAGTGAAAAACAAGAGACCTTGTATGAAATAAAGTATAAGGCAAGGATCTGAGATTGACCTCTGACCTATACACACACACACACACACACACACACACACACACACACACACACACACCAAAGAGAAAATGTTAAGAACTCTAAGGGAAAACTTCCAGGCCACATTTGAGGGCTCCGCTCATTGGACTAACAATACAGTCTTCGCTGCATTAGTCAGCATTCCATCACTGCGACAAACTGTGAGCTGAACAACTCAGAAAGGGAGCGGTTTATTTTGACTTACTCGGTCAGAGCTTCCAGTCCATGGCTATTTGCTTCCCCTGCCTCTGAGTCTGGGGTGAGGCACCACATCTGGGAACTCACGTGGAGCAAAGCTGCTGACATCATGGCAGCTAGGAAGCAGAGGGAAGAAGGAACAGAATAAAGAATACTAAAAACAAATTTAACAAAATGACAACAGTGTTTACACATCAGTAATAACCTTGACAGAAACCCATTGAAGCCCCAATTAGAAGATATGGATGTGGTAAATGGGTGCAAAGTGAAGAGGGAGAAATACCTGCCTACAGGAAATGCACTTCTCTTCCACAGATACACAGACGGAAAGTGAAAGTAGGAAAAGTGATACGCTATGTGAATAGAAACTGAGCATGAGCAAGAGAAGCTAGGTTTGGATCAGAAACAGGAACCTGAGCGGGAGAAAGACAAACCACACAAAGAGATGAAGGCCACAATAATGGGTCAGTAAAATAAGATGTAGAAATTATAAATACGTTTACACTCAATGCCAGAATGCCCAGTTTTATAAAGGAAGCATTCTACTGAAAAGGCAGAAAGTCAACTCTATTACAGTAGCAGGAGGGGTCATCAGCACATGAAGGGACAGGCTGTTGGAGGAAATGTCATGTGATCTTTGGAAAAACAATTAGATCACGGAGGCAAAACTTAACTCAGTCCAAAGTGTTTTTCCTTTCTGTTCTGTTTCTCCGCTCATTGGACTAACAGTACAGTCTTGTACTGTACTGTTACAGTACAGTACAGAGTACGGTGGCTCGTGTTAGTTTTTATGGTGTGGTGGATGGCTTCATTTGTCACCATGTTACCAGATGCTCTTCCATCCAGAGATCACCCGTTCACCCATCTGCTCCACATTATTTTCTGGAACTCGGTAAAAATAATGAAATAGTTACCTCTTTGGATTGTTTGACATATGCCAAGCTGTTTATATGTAGTACTTCATTTTAGGGAAGGTAGTATGAAGATTTCTTTCACCCTCATTTTGCAGATGAGAAAACTAAAATGCAGAGAGTTTAGGTAACTTTGTAATTTTCACACTCAGAATTGGCCCCAGACTGATACATCACAAAGCTTAGTGCCCCGGGACCACAGCCTTCCTGTACTGTCAGTCACCTTGTCCCAACAAGCACACTACAAGGTACTAATGACCAAGAATGAGAAACACAGATTTCTCTTTTAACACACTTTGGCAGCTGTCAGCTCTTAGTAAGTATACATTCTTATTCTCTGTATCTGCCTGTAGTATAAACAAGGCTAACAAAACAGATCAACATTCCTAGGGACTAAGGGGAAATATTAACATTTATGTAAAAGAGAAAAAAATTGACCTTTGCAGAAATAAGATTATTTGAGAATATTGTTTTGAAACAGAGAAGAGCTAGCAAGTCATGGAAACTAAAATCACATTTTACCCAGAAGACATGTTTCTAGATTGAAGTGTTGGACCAACTGTGACTCCTCACTGGGAGTTGCTCACACATAGAAAGATGCTGTGCAACTCTTTTGCAGTTTCCTATGAAGATGTACTGCATTCAAAACACGTTTATGATGTTTTCTGAAAGTAGAAAATGCCCTAAGTTTTTATATTTAGAGTTTACGGGGTTTAGGAGTTATTGTGTTTTCTCTCTTAAATTTAGATTTTCCGTTTGGACAATGGAAGACTAAGAAATGCAACATTGGAAAGATACTACTTATTTTAAAATACTAAATCTTGTAGATGACAGTAATTTACAGGGAAGGGAGGCATAATTTATCAAAGGAATCTGAGGGGTATATGTGAGGTCCCCTTGTCCTCTTGTCCTAGGATGTACACCTGAGCTCATTGTTGGCAGGAATTTCCTGAGTGTGTGCTGGTGTGGAAAGTGAGCTTGAGACCCAAATTTACTGAAACTACTTGAATCTCTCCATTTCTGCAGTCCTGGAAAAAAGTAAATTCAAAGATGAGCCTCTACTTTTCCACTTTTTTGCCGACGAGGAAATGGAAGGATCGAATATGAAACACAGGCTTATGAAACATGACTTGAAAGTTGCGGAGAACGTCATAGCTCAGTCACTGTTGGGAAGCCTCCGTGCCTTAAGTTTCCTTCAGGTGTAGCAATCAGCAGGCAAGCACGCTGATGCTTTCAGTCGATTTCATTGTGATGCTCTCTTGGTTCTTTATCAATAATGTTAGTATTTTACATTTCAGATTAAATCCAGTGAAGGCAGCTATGGCTTTGGGCTTGAAGACAAAAATAAATTTCCAATAATAAAGTTAGTGGAAAAGGGGTCTAATGCTGAGGTAATATAAATTAGCATTTTTGTTAAAAGTCTGTCATCATATAATATAGTGCCAAACTGAAACCGACCTTTATATGTTTGTTGAAGGCTGTGTCTCTGAAGTTCTGTAAAGTAGTGTTGGATTTGTAGCAGCTGAGACTGTGTATCGGTGATGATGGACTGGGGAGGTGGTGGTACTTCAGAGATCTACAGCTCCCAATTACCGAGTTCCCAAGTGGCATGTTCTGTGACTTCAGGATCTTCCCAGTCATGAAATCTATCCTGGAGCTCTGTGGGAGCTATATAGGATGTGACAACTGTGCTGTGTGTCACATGGGCCTGGTAATGAACAACACGGTGCGAAAAGACAAGAGAGTCACTAACACGGTAAAAAGGGGCGGGTATGGCAGCGCACGCCTTCAATCCCAGCACTCGGGGGGGCAGAGGCCGGCGCGTCTCTGAGTTTAAGGTTAGCCTGGTTTACAGGGTGAGTTCCAGGACAGCCAGGGTTACAAAGGAAACCCCGTCTCAGAAAAAACAAAAACCAAAGACAAACAGAAAACGAAGTAAAAAAGGAAATCACGAAATTTTTTTGAAACAAATGAAAATAGCAACATAACATATTAAAACTTAAGGGATCCAGCGAAAGCAGTACTACCATAAAAGTTTATAGCAAGCTGGGCGGTGGTGGCGCACACCTTTAATCCCAGCACTCGGGAGGCAGAGCCAGGCGGATCTCTGTGAGTTCGAGGCCAGCCTGGGCTACCAAGTGAGTCCCAGGAAAGGCGCAAAGCTACACAGAGAAACCCTGTCTCGAAAAACAAAACAAAACAAAACAAAAAAAAGTTTATAGCAATAAAACCTCCATAAAAAAGAAGTAACCCAACAAACAATGCAAAGCAAAGCAACCCCAAATCCAGCAGAAGGAGAAAAAGAGAGAAAAATCTAAGCAAATAAAAGACACCACAAACAATACAAAGAATCAATAAAGCAGAGGGTTTTGTTCGTTTGTTTGTTTTTAAGTAAAAACCTTTAGCTAGAGTAATTTAAAAGAGAGAAGACTCATATAAAGTTGGGTAAAAGGTACAGTTTATTATGGCTGCTCCAGATGTACACAGTCACTGGAGATTGTTAGGAAAACTGTATGCTCACCAACTGGAGAAGTGGATAAATAAATACATAAATTTTTTCTAAAATTTTTAAATTTAATACATAAAAAATAATTAAAAATTTAAATACAACATTTAGAAAGAGGGAATACACTTCCTGACTTGAAAATATACCACACAACTCATACAGTACTGGTATAAGGGCAGCTACACAGACCAACGGGGCAAAACGGAGTACATAGAAATAAGTACGCATTTGCTGCCAGCTGATTTTGGCAAAGGTCTGAACAACACCCAGACAGAAGGAAGCCTCTTTAATATATGGTTCTGGGGAAACTGGTTATTTGCACGCAGAAGACTGAAAGTCAACCTGTCTTTCATTTTGTATGAAAATCAAATTAAAAAAAAAAAAAGGTATCGAAGACCCGACCATGAGAATTGGACTTGTGAAACTTCCAGAAGGAAGCGTGGGGAAACACTCCAGCACATTGACACAGGCATTGACTTGGGATAAGATGCCCCAAATCCAGGAAACAAGACCAGAAATGAACAAATCCGACTGCATCAAGTCAGGGAACTTTGGTCCAGTAAATCGACTAAAGCATTGAAAAGTCAAACTATAAATGGGAAAAATATTTATAAGCTATTCTTGTGACCAGGAGTTAATATCCAGAATAGACAACCAATTTAAAAGGGCAATGACAAAAATCCCCCAAATAACAATTAAAATGAGAAAAATATGAATAGATTCTTCTTCAAATGAAGAAATTCAAATGGTCAACAAATGTATGAAAAAAATGTTCAACTTTGTTGGCTGTCAGATAAATGTTAGTCAAAATCACAATGAGATTTTATTTCACCCTGGTTAGAAAATTTCTTATCAAAAAATTAAAAATGTAACAAACACTGGCAAGGGTGTAAAGAAAAGGGGACTCTCGTGTACTCTTGGTAGGAATTCTCCAACTACAGGAATGATATCAGTACAGTCATTACAAAGAACAGTGGGGATGGAGGCTCTTCAGGAAACAACAAAAAATATATCTACCATACGATCCAGTTATCCAGTCACTGAAGAAATCCAAGGAAATGCCAGCACATCACAGATGGATTCCTGGCTGCACTAAGTCACAAGGGCCAAGATGTGGCATCAACTTAGATGCCCATCAAGAAAGTGGTAGCTACACATATATTTGTATTTCAATGACATATATCATATACTGGTTATATGAAATATACTGATAACATGTTATTCAGTAGGCTATCAAGAATAATAGCCTATCATTTTACTAGTAGTAAAACTTCTGAAGCTGGAATACACTATGTTAGGTGAAGTAAGTCCAATTCAAAAAGGCAATTTCTGCACGTTCTCTCATATATGTGGATGCTTCTCTGGATTACAGTGTATAAATGATTAGAGACTAGGAGGGACAGGTGGGACATCAGATCACCAGCATCCGAGAAGTTGTAAGAAGCAGTGACGTCTAGCGTTCTGTCAGACGGGCCAACATGATAGTTCACCACAGCCTAAAACAGAGTTTTGAAGAGCTCCAACGTTCCAAACGTAACGTAATGATGAGGCACATCAGTGCCTTGATTTTGCCAGTGCATATTTATGTGGGGATTGAAGTGGGTGCTATAGCCCCTACCTGTGTCAAATTATTGCTTGTTAATCCAACATGGTTAGGAAGACGGAGACATTGCCTACTCTGACATGATCAATACATACAGAAACATACATTGAACCACTGCACAGCACCCCATAAATTTGTACAACTAAAATAAATTAAAAACTAAAACAAAATTGAATAGCTTGTGAAAGTTGTATATCCCTGGCTCTGGAGTTTCTATGAAAAATGAATGCTTTCTCATTGGGTACTGAATTAAAAATGTCTGGTAATAGAGTTTCTGTCAAATATGAGGGCAGATTTGAATTAATATTTTTGAGGTAAAAAACTAGTACATATACTAATAAATTGTGTTTTGGGGAAAACAATTGGTCTTACCTGGTGAATTAGAATTTAAAATATGACTTACTTTTCATGTATGTTGTTTTTTATAAATTAGACTCAAACACATGTTCTTGCTTCTAGATACATATCTACATAAACCAGTACATTTTAAAATAGATCATTTTAAAATGTGACAAAATTTGGAAGTCTGGCTGAGGAAGATTGAGCAGGGAGTGTGAACTTCCTGTGACCTGGAGAAATGAAAAAGTGATTTCAACTAGAAATAACGTGTCTCCTTCTGGAACAGGAAGGTAATTTATGGAAACACCTTTGCAGCAGCATCTGCACGTGTGACTTGAGGTCAGATGTTCTATGTGCTCCAGGAGACCTCACAGAGTTGGGTTAGAAAGTGTGGGATACGCTGCCTGAGCCACAGACAAGAAGTGCTGTTGGCCAGTAAGGAAGGATTGCTGCATAATCAAGCCCAGGAAAGCTGCAGGAAGAGGAGGTGCAGGAGCCCACCCCTACGGCTGCCAGCACTTTGTCCCATCAAACGGGATGCAAGACAAGTTGATAGGGACAGCTTCATTCAAAATCTATTCCTAATTCTTTGTGGAGTCTCCTTTCTGAGGATATAGGAAAAGACATTGAAGAACATAGTTCACATTGCACAGAATTCAATTCAACTAACATTTCAGATGTAACAGACATAAACAGATGGTTAGGCCCATGTTAATCCATGCTTCCTTTTCACTGTTTGTTCATTCTTTCCTTCCTCCGCTCCCTTTACCACCCCTTTCCCCTCACCTCCTCTCTCCTCCCTTCCCCTCTCCTCCCTTCCCCTCCCCACTTCTCTTCTCTCCTCCCCTCCCCTGTACTTTCCTCTCCTCTCCTTCCCTCCTCTCCCCTCTTTTCTCCTCTCCTTCCCTCCCCTCCTTTCTCCTCCCCTCCTTTCCTGCTTTTCTTCTCACTTGTGCTGCTTATTTTGTCAACTTGACACCAACTAGAGTCACCTGGGAAGAGGTGAATCAGTTGAGGAGTTGCTTCCGCTGGATTGGCCTGCAGGCAAGCTTTTTCTTGATTAATGATTGACACGGAAGGACTGGCCCACAGTCGGCTGTGCCCCCCTGGGCAGGTGGTCCTAGATTGTTTAAGAGAGTGAACTGTCAGCCCTGAAAACATGCATAGTAATGATGTTATACAGACTAAGCAGGTTATATTTAAGTATACATATTTGCATACATACAGTAATAATCAGTGAAAACAGAGGCCATAGACTTGAAGGATCGAGAGGACTGTGGGAGGGTTTGGAGGGAGGAATGTTGCAATTATATTATAATCTCAGAAATCAAATAAAAAAAAGAAGAAAACTGAGCAGTCATGGGAGTCACAGTAAACACCATTCTCCGTGGTCTCTGCATCAGTTCCTGCCTCTCGTTTCCTGCCTTGAGTTTGTGTTTTTGCCTTCCTTGGTGATTAACTGTAGCATCAAAATCCAAATAAATGGTTTCTTCCCCCAGTTGCTTTGTGTCAGAATGCTTTAACAAAGCAACAGAAAAGCGTATTAGAACACCCATCCCCTTCCTTTCCCTACCCACATCCCTCTTCCTTCCCTTCTCTTCACCTCTTCATTCTTTCACTCTCAGATATTAATTGCATTGCCATTTTCCCAGGAGCTGGTGATGTCCATGGCTTGTAGAATTCAGTCTCGTTGAAGATAGAGTTGGTAAATTAGTAAAGGAAGTGGCTTCATTAGTGCACATTTATAGCGCCTGCTCTGTCAGCCATAAGTAGGGCTCAAGAGTAGATGATAATGCCCAGTGGTCCTGGACAGAGAGCTTCTTGGAGGAGGGACAGTGAAGCTCACACTGTAGAAGAGGAGCCTCCACGAAAAGAAGGAGCACAAGAACGTTCAAGGCCAAGAGGAGAAGAATATAAGCCTGGAGGTGGGGAGTCTTCAAGGTGTGAAGGATCTTGGTATTTTCAGGGCAGAGAAAGAAACCAATTTTTTTGTGCATCTGAAGGAAAGGAGAGAACATGGAAAGACTAGAAGATGGCAGGGTGAGTGTCAGGTTGTGCAGGCTGGGTCTTCTCAGTCAAGGTAAAGGCTTTGGTTGGTTTTTTTTTAGGTGAAATGGGAAGCCCTAGGAGCAGGTGGCTTGTGTTTGGAGATGCTGGGTTATGCTGGGCTGTTGTGGGGAGCAGATGGAGGTGAACAAGACAGGCAGCAAAGATAATGGAAAGGAGCTGCTGCACAGCCCTGGAGAAAGCCCAGTGGCTTGTGTTGGGGCTGCAAAGGGGGGGTAGGAAGGAAGCCAGTCATTGGAGATGGGGCTGATTGTGAGCCAGCGATAGGCAGGCCAGATTGTCTTTACTCGGGCTGTGGGGAGCCCTCTACTCTGGGTATACAATTTGAAATCCACTAATTTATAGAGGGCAAAAAGAAATTTGTTTATGAGGTGGTTGATAGTGTGAATTGAATTTTCTGTGTAGCAAGATGGTTTTTGCTTTCCAAAAGATGCTAACAAGAGGTCTTCCTCTGAAGCAGCAATTCTGAAAGGCAGGCAAGCCTTTTAATTCCATTGACCACTGGTGCAGTAGGAATTAGACAAGATTGATCACTGAATACATTTGTCACATTGACAGATTTAGAAAAGGTTATTATAAAATTCATTCTGGGGGAGGGTGTTTGTAACCTGAAAACTTTCCATTCCTTTCTTCTGTTTAAAACTGTATCAAATCATTTTATTATAGTGTTATTTAATTTGTAAATTGTTTTGCTATGAACAAAGTAAAGTACGGTTTAAAGAAAACTTCAGACATACAACTATCATTTGAATGAACTGATGGCATTAGCTAGAGGCTGGGCCTATTGTTTCTTTGAAGTTAAGATTCTAGTTTTTCATATTCAGATGTTATACAACAGCTTTTGATGATAGAAATCCATTATCAAGGTATATACAGACTGCTTGCCATGTTTTATTTAAAGTGTTCTGTGGAGGGAATCATTTCTAAATCCTTGTAGTCTCATGATTGACATCTTGCAATTAAAAGTCAAGATTGGGAGACAGCATAAACAGTGGCAAAGGCCATCAGTAGAAAGAGAAAAATATGGGTAGAGCCAGTGATTCAACAGCACAAATGAAGCTAAATCATGTTGCTGGGCTTTTTATTTTTCTTTTTAACTGTGCCTTTTCTTTTAATGAGCAACGTGTGGAAGGTTATGGTGATGGTTTTGTGCCTTTCAGGCTGGAGGCTGGGTGTGCTTCTGTATTTAATTCTGCTACAGTAACACATGTCCTGGCTGAGCGCAGGCTTGATTATTGTAATTCTCTTCTCGTAGGACTTCCAGCAGGGCTTTTCTCTCACTTGCTGCTCATGCAGAATGCAGCAGCACATCTGCTGGCTGATTGGAGAATGGGCAATCACATTACCCCAGCCTGTGTAATTTTGTATGTGTGGGTCACTGAGGACTCGGGCGATGTCTTTGTTTCTCACTCCTTGCTAACATTGCCTCTATATCTACAGCTATTTTTCATTATTCATTCATTTTTTCTTAGGGAGAATTATTTGAAATTTTACAGTGTTCAAGTCATATGTCATTTTAGGCTATAGGTATTCTGTTTGTAACCTAAATGATGATGATGATGATGATGATGATGATGATGATGGGTTCTTTTTTTTTTTTTTTTTGGTTTTTCAAGACAGGGTTTCTCTGTGTAGCTTTGCGCCTTTCCTGGGACTCACTTGGTAGCCCAGGCTGGCCTCGAACTCACAGAGATCTGCCTGGCTCTGCCTCCCAAGTGCTGGGATTAAAGGTGTGCGCCACCACCGCCCAGCGATGGGTTCATTTTTTATGAGGCTCTGCTTTAATAGATTTTATTTCTACTTAACCAAAAAGACCTATAGTTCAAGGATGGATGAAGAGCCATCCCTATTCTATACAACCCCCTCCATCTTATCCTATCAACCTCCTATCGCTTCCCATTCACTCCATCCCATCCCATCCTATCCTCTCTATCCTGCCCATGCAGCTCATCCATCCATTCCACTCTCTTTCTCTTATTCCATCCCGTATCATCCTGCTCCTTTCCAGCTCATTCTTTTTTCATTGATTCTTAAGCCTGGCAGCTGTCTGCCTGTGGTTGGTCAGTATCCCAGCTTCATTTGTTTTGGTGATAAAACACTCGGAGCAAAAGCAACCCAGGGAGAAAAGGGTTGTTTGGTTTATATTTCCCAGCCACAATCCATCATTAAGGCAAATCAGGAAAGGAACTCAAGGAAGGAGCTTGAAGCAGAAATCTTGGCAGAATGCTGTTTGCTAGATTGCTTTCTGATTCATATTTGGCTTTCTTTCTTGTACAACCCAGTCTCACCTAGTGAAGGATGATGCCCCCCACAGTGGGCTAGGCCTGCTATATCACAGGCCAATATGATACAGGCAATTCTTCAGTCGAGGTTTGCTTTTCCCAGGCGACTCTAGATTTTGTCCAGTTGACAATAAAACCTAACCAACACAGACCTTTTGTTGTAACCACCGTGGTGAATGACTGTTGAAAAGTGGACGCAGAGGCAGTGGAGTAGGGATGATGATTCTCCAGGCCTCTGTACTTCTGTTTAAGTATTGGGCCTGTGGTGTCCTCTACTGGCAAGTTTACTGATGTTAACATAGACATGGGGGCGGGAAGGAAGAGCCTGGAAGGGTGGCGGGCAGCTCAGGTGAATGTATTGTAGCTACTCTAGCATCCCTGGAGATATGGGTGAGATGACACTGGAAATAATATTTTAAGAAACTTCAATTTTAATTAAACATTTCCTAATTATAATTAACCTTTCACTATAGTCTCCTATAATAGCTACTTCATTTATTATTTTAATACTTTGCGACACTAAACTCAATACTAATCTAATTTCTTCAAAAGAACAGGACAAATTTTAGGAAAAAAACATCTTTATTTCATGGGATACTTGGTCACATTCTGTAGCTCAAAGTGTCCTCTAATTCTCTATGTAGCCCAGTCTGGCCTCAAACTCAAAGCAATTCTCCTGTCTCCACCTGGCTTTGAGCCTAGTATGTAGTCAGGGCTGGTCTTGGGAATTTCTGGTCCCCTGGCCTTAGTCTCCTGCGTGCTGAGATTATAGGCATGTACTAGCACATCTGGATTAAATTTTTGATGTATCTGATTTTATCTGTAAATAAAATTTTAACTCAGTAGAGTCTTTTTTTATTACTTGAATTTCATACTTATCATCTGTGACACATTTTTGTTCTGGAAATCCATTTATTCTGTGTCTTTCCTTCCCTCCTTCCTTCTAATACACAGTCAGAGATAGTCACAAAGACAGGGTTTTCATTGGTGTACAGACCATAATACACAGTCAGAGATAGTCACAAAGACAGGGTTTTCAGTGGTGTACAGACCATAATACACAGTCAGAGATAGTCACAAAGACAGGGTTTTCAGTGGTGTACAGACCAGACCAGGAATTATGTGGTTTTAGTAAACTAATGAAGATCTATGAGAAAGTTATAAAAGAGGTTCACTTTGACATTATTATTATTATTATTATTATTATTATTATTGTTATTATTATTTGTTTTTTTGAGACAGGGTTTCTCTGTGTAGCTTTGGCACCTTTCCTGGAACTCACTCTGTAACCCAGGCTGGCCTCGAACTCACAGAGATCCACCTGCCTCTGCCTCTCATGTGCTGGGTTTAAAGGCGTGCCGCCGCCGCCACCTGCCTCACTTTGACATTATTTTGTCCTTGAAATGTAAAGTACTGTATCTGAAGATTTAGTTTGTACAAATACAGTGCAAGCAGTGTGTAAGAGACTAAAGGATCCAGAATTAAATAAGGTTTAAGAAAAGACAAAGAAGGAGGGATCTAAGAAGTAGATGGATAGTCCCACTGAGACAGAAAGTGGTTTGTAAAAGCCAGAAATCTGTAATTGCCATAGGTACAAATAATTAAAAGCAAGGTCATTTTTATTGCATTCAGCAGTGATGCTGTTCTGACTGTGTAAATGTCACCACACTGCTGAAACAAACCCTACAGTGTCTACCTCAGGGTGGAGACTGGAAAACATACATCTTAGTAGGCATTTCAACCAAGGAGTGCTAGATCTCTTCCACAGTCCGAGCTGTCAGGGTTGCCCTTGGCTGTATTGACTTAGTGCTATCCTGCTGAGCTCTGCTAGATAATAGAATTGTATCTGGCTTTGGAATGATTTCTGTTTAAATTTGGGTTCTCCAAGTCAAGAGTGGTGTTCTTTCCATACTTTTCAGTAAAAAGTAAGCAGATCTCTAATGTTTCAACTAATGAGGCAGGGAGCCTCTCCCTGAAGGCCTGACTTTTTGCGGACCAAGGGCTTGTGAAGATGGTACTTGATAATGTTTCTTCACAGCTGATAGAAGTACTCTGTGATTTATATTTGGGAGTAACAATGTATTTTGGAGATGTACACACATGCCTCACCACTAAGTATATTGTGTGCTTCTCATATACTTTTGGATGTGTGGTCTTCCATTGGAGCATGACCTGTATACCAGGGGGCACACCTTTGAAAAGAATGGCTCTCCTTCTGCCAGCAGGCATCAATTGCTAGTAGCTGCTGAGCTAAGGGTGGGACTTCTTGTCCACCTTCTCACCATGCTGAGACTTTGTCTTGCTTGAGTTTGTATAGCTCTTGTGCATGCTGTCACATGTGTAACTGTCCTGCTATGTCCAGAAAACATGATTTCTTTGTAGTCATTTATGGCCTCTGCCTCTTGCAACCTTTCCCCCCCATTTCCACAATGATTCCTGAGCCTGGGGAAGAAAGTGCTGATGAGATAGTTCAGTAGGCAAAGGTGCTTTTCACCAACCTAACGACCCAAGTTCTATCTTCAGTACCCACAAAGCAGAAAGAGACAATTCCTACGTGTGTACACACACACACACACACACACACACACACACACACACACACACGCATGCAAACAAATGTGAAAAAACTGAGTGTATAGTTCAGTGGTAGAGTGAGTGCTTGGCCAGCACGCATTAGAAAGCAGTGATTCTTTTCCGGAATAACGTTCTGTGCCTCTCGTTTGTAATTGTTGGGAAAGAACTATTAGGTGCACACTCTCCTAGGCTTGTTTAAAGTCCCAAGTCTGGTGAAGAGTGGTGCTGTTAACCCAGGAGCTGGGGTAGATATGGGGAGCAGCCTTTTGTTCTGCTCTGGTGGATGGCTGGAGGGGCTGTATGACCAGCTCATTGGCCTTGGGAGCAGCAGGGAAGGCTGTGATTGGGCCTTTGTAGCCCTGCTGAGAGTATCATCTTTAGATTGAGTTTTACAATTAGCATAGTATGAATAACATAAATAAACCAACAGTGATTTACCTTGCTTTTTTATTTCATTTCCTGGAGTTTTATGACTTGAGTTGTGTGGAAATCTCTATCATCAGTCAGCGGGTAGCCCACCCATCTAAAATTATTTCTTGATTGTCTGAGAACTAATTTTCCCCCAAGGAAGTCCAGGAATGAAACAGTACTGGTTTAATTGTTGAACAATCCTGCCTTTTTTTTTTCATAGCTTTTTGACAGTGTATAGCCTTCTGTATTCCGAGACTACTCATTGAACTAGTACTGCCTGCAAGTCAGTGTACACGTGTGGGTGAAAGCCTGCATCCTGGGACTCAGTTTTCTCCTTTGTGTTGGGGAGGATGGCAACATGCAGGAAGGTGTCTCCTGGAGGATTTTCCTTCTGCTCTAGCACGATTCTCTAAAGCACCTGGGCTCACTACCAATGTGCATTTATAGTACAACTTCTGTTAGCTCAAGCCAAACTTCCAATGCAAAGGTCTAGTAGACATAATGGTATAATAATGCATGTTATTTATGAGGAAACTAGAAAGCACTGTGGGTTACTTCGGCGCATGTGAATTCTCTAAGCTCTCGACTTTGTCTGGTCAGTCTGTTTTGCCAGGCAAGAGGCCAAAGTTAGTCTTGGCCCAAAGGCACAAAACAGCAGGGAGAAGTTGGCTAAGGGACATGTTTCCCCTCTTTTAAAGTCACACAGGGCCCTTAAAAGACACCCCTCTGATGTTTATACCAGGTGATTCCTTCCCTCAAAGAAGGATGTTAAATTCATTAGGTGGAAATTTCATTTGCCTCTTCCCATTTGAGTATGTATACAATTGAATTGTTTTTCTTTTTTAGGTCCCGTCTTGTTATTTATTTTATAATAATAAGGGCCCTTTAAAGATGGGAAACCGTAGATGGGGGCATCCAAAAGCTTGCTAAGGTATCAGCCTAGTGAATGCTGTGAGCTGTTCTTCCTATAAACTGAGGCTCATTCTATTCATTCAGATCAGAAGTCAGCCCATTAAACATCTTCATCTCTCCAATCTCTAGGTCTCAGTCAATGAGACAATATAATTTTAGCCAATTTTAACAAAATTTTTGATCTATTAAAATTTTTCAACAAGGCAAGGTGGTAGACACCTGTAAAGTGAGCATTTGGGTAAATAAGGCAGGGTGATCAAGAGTTCAAGGTCATCCTCAGCTACACAGCAAGTTTGAGGCTGACCTGAGCTATATAACATCTTGTCTCAATAACCCCAATAAAGACACATGTTCTTGACCTTTCACATCTAATCATCTACTAAATGTAATGGAATTTTTTCCTGAACCTTGCTCTCCATTCTTATCCTAATTTCCCTATCCAGAGCCTGACAACTTTTTGGTACCTCCTTCCTTGGTGTATTCAGGCTCTCTAGAGGAATGATATTAATAGGATCACTATCTATTAGAAGGAGTTTATTACATTGACTTACACAGCATGGCCTGAATAGTCTCCTGATGGCCACCTCACACTGAAGAGGCTGAGAACCTGGTACCTGCTCCATGCAGTTGGATGTCTCAGCAGCCACACCCAGTCTGGCACTGAATGAAGGGAACTCTGCAGGTGGTCAGGACAGGCAGGGAAGTGAACCAAAAAGAGGTGAGAAAGAAAACTCAGTTCAGATTGACTTCGTCAGCCTGGATCAAGACTTCTGGGAGTCTCATGCCAGGCGGTTTATTGCCAGCATATTTAAACCCAGTACAATTTGGGAAAAAGTTTCCTGATGAAATACAATCACTGTGCACAAGAAACATAATTACATTGAAACGCAACTCATGGTACACGTCGTTGCTTCCAAGAAGATGGCTTCTAGAGATAGGCTGCCTGTGCTAGCTGAAGGCCCAAGGAAGGATGTGGTCTGGTCTCAGCCACACAGCTATTGTAGGGGTCATTTGGGCCTGGTGTGGAAGCTTGAGGAACCCCTGTCTGTAAGAGTCCTTTAGATTACTAGCCACCTCCAGTTCTAGTTGTAGGAGCTTGATATTGCCTGGACCAATAGACAAAGCAAGTCACCGAGCTATTAATCACTTCCAATCCCCAGCTTTCTGGATGGAAGAACAAGTTTCACCCGTCTTTTCCATTGGAAAGACGATCCTCCTCCGTGCTTAACATTCCTGGTCTCCCTGGAGATCTGTGGGCACAAGGGCCTTCCTGCTGTGCTCCCAATAATGGAAGACGTAGAGGATTCTTGGAGAGCTTTTGCTCTTCAGATCATATGGGAAGCTTCAAGAAGCTGAGTTCTCATATCAGCAAAGTAATGCAGCAGCAATAGCATCAGCAGCAACAGGGTAGATGAACTAACTCACCAGTGAGAGCAAAGACAAGCTTGGGCTACAAATTTGGTTCAGGGTCAGCATGGGCAGCATAGTGACAATAAAAACCAGCACTTCAACAAAAATACTAGTGCCCAATTAACCATCCTTCTCTTTTGGAATCTGTAAGAAGGTTATAGTACATGAGAAGGACTGTTAAATATGCTTCATTACATGTTAAAAACTCATCCACTGTTCATGAGAATTACATTGAATGATTGCAATTTGCTCACGAGCTGAGAAGCAGCCCCAGCACACCCGTGCTTCTGTCCCTGGCAAGGGGGCCTTTTCTTGTTGGGGGGAAAGCTTTGCAGGGGGCTGGCTGACAGAGGACTGCAGTGTGGAGATGGACAGCCCCACTGGGAGGCGGGCACTCGTGAATTGAGAAGTAGGATCCATCCATTATTTAAAAATAAACAATAAGCAACTTTTGAATCACAGTGCTGTGTTTTCTTCTGGGATTCAAATGACTACACAAACCACTTGAGTTTCATTTTTATGGTTTATGAAACTCAAGGGGATTATATGCTCATGATTTATAGTTGCTGGTTGCACGTAGTGTTTACGGCTCCGTATGCTATGTGTGATGCTATCGTGTGCATGCCTGTACACAGAGTTTAATTAATGACCTGGAGATTATCCTCAGCCTGACTTATTGATGTCCCAGAGCTGGAAAATGAGTGCTCACATGCTGGAAAATCAGAACAGTTCAGGGATGAAAGCTGCAGCTTTGGAGTGAATTTCACGCTGCCTAACGGTTGTGTCAGCTGCAGATTCTGTGTTTGGGATTCTGCAGGTGCTGTGCCCCTTTCCAGATCAGCCTGCACCCTTGCAGCCAGCAGAGAATTAAAAGTGAAATTAGACTTGGAGGCCTTTGATACCGTTTTCCCCTATATTTTTGGAAAGCGTCAACAGATGCAAAAACGCTTGAGTTTTTGTTACTCTTTCTTGCAGAAGCAATTAGTTTCCCTATTTCTTGCAACTGGGGTGAGTTCTAGAGTGAACTTGTGTGAGGATGTCTTTTGGGGCGTGAAAAGGAGATGGTCATGGATTCAGGTTGCAATAAAAAAAAAGAGCACCCCCCAAAAAAAACCGCTTTGTGTTTTAAGTGGCTCTTGCTAAAAGCAGATTTTAGAATGCTAAGCGGGAAATCAGTTTAATTAGATTGAGTTCAATGGTTCTCAGGGGTGGAGGGGGAGAAGAATCCATAGGACCTTCTCTCAGGAAGGCATGTGAGGAAGATAAAGGATGAGAAAGGAGTAGCCTCCCTGGGGTCTCTGGCCCTGGCTGGCTGACTGGCTGAGAGGCGGTTGGCAGGAGGGGTTAAGCCGATGTACTGTGTGGCTAGGGTGCTGGGACTCAGAGTTCTCCAGTGTGCTGATGGACAGCTTACTTAATCTTTTTGTGTTTGTTTTTCTGTCTACAAAATAAAGATGATAGGATTAGGTTCTACCATTGAGTTATTGTGAGGTTTAAATAATTGAGTGACTGTTCAGATAAGTGTTCTGCATGTGGTACTTTCTATCAGCTACTGTAGCTGTTCCCGGACTTCTGGGTGTCTGCTGTGTACCAGGTCCAGGGTAAGTGCTGGTGAGATGGTGGTGAGTGAAATGAAACCTTTTGTCTTCTGGTCTGACATTCCGGTGGTCTGGCATAGAGGCCGGCAAATGTAAAGGGCCAGAAGGGAAACATTTCAGACTGAGGGTGGAAGGCAGAAGGAGGCTTGATGAGAAGTGATGTAGTCCCTGGCCATGCAATGACAGACGGCGAAGAGTCAGAGGAGGACAGAACCTGAGTGTGTGCTTTGAAGGTGGCACCAGTAGCCACTGACGACACACATTGGAGGTGAAGTGTGAAGAACGAGAGGAGGCGATGAATCACTTACACAGCCCATGGCCATTCTTCAAGGATGGAGGAATGGGAGTGTAGAGAGGACTGACTTTCTCCAGGTCCTGGTGGTAAAGAGGGATCACACCTGGTCCGGGAGGTCCGTTCTCCTGTGCTTCATGACCTCCTACTTTCACAGGCTAATCTTCCTCCTCCATTGATGGCACGGAGACACACACTCTCCTCAAGTCTCAAAAATCAGTCAGTTTTCACTTTCCTCAATACAAAATTTCTTTCTCTTTTATAACTGCCTGTCTACTGTCTGCTCTGCAAGGTTGGTTCTTCAAGATCTCCAAGCATAATGCTAGGAACCTAGTAGGTGCACTATAAAATTCTTATCACAGAAAGACGTAACAAAGGGTTTCAAACAACTTCCTTCCAAGTAAGGGCATTTAAAAATCTCACTGTTGTTCCTTCAAAGTTTTCTCCTTTCCCTTCACCTTCCAATTGGTGTTTTCATTGTCTCCTTTTTCTTTTAGATTTTTACTTGGGTTTGCTTTATATTTTTTTGCTTTAAAGTTTCTTTAGAGCCTGTCACATTGAAGGGAAAAGACCTTTGGTTTTCATTTTAAATTATGTCTGCTAAACAGTAGCACTTCAAGTTATAAAGTATTTGATATTTTAAATTTTTTTAAAAAAAATTTCCTTGGGTTTTTTAACAGGCCCTCGGGGGATGTCCAAGTTCAGAACATCTGGAAACGCTGCCAAGGATATGGCACAGCTGCAGTGGTGTGCAACACCTGCATGTGTGCAGTGCAGCTGGCTAGTGCATGCTTTACTCATGCCCACCCTGCAAAGTGACCTTCTCCACCCAGCCTTCTCCATCGCTGTCACTCACAGCTAAGTACCTGCTGCTCAAACCGTCAGGTGCCAACAATGTGGGTAGTTCTGCCCTGACTAAGCCTTCTGAGGATGAGAACACACCGGCGGAAGCACTGCCCCCTAAACTTCTGGATTTGGAGGCTGCAGATTCACACAACCCTCTCTGATAGCAAAATTATTGTTCCGTGACTTGCAAGCTACAAAAGGAAACAAAAATAGGATTATACATATGTAATTGCAATTGATAAAATATTTACTGTGGCCTGAAAGACATCTTTGCTCTCCTTTATTTTCTTGCATGGTGCCTTTTGGGTGATATAGAAGTCTTTTTTACTGCCTTAAGAAAGGCTAGTAGCCAGCAATAAATTATTTGTCATAGCTTTGGCCTTCTGATCCACTTGTCATGGTCTCACTCTCTGTATTCAGTGACAGAATGACATATACTATGTGTGTCCGGACATTGTTCTGAGTATTCCATATGCAATCTCTTCTTTAGCATTCACAACAGTCCTAAGAGAGCTGCTCATCTGATTTCTATTTTAAGATGAGGAATGAAGTCAATAACTGCTCCATGATGGTCGGTTTTGTGTGTCAACTTGACTGGGCTGATCAGCGGTGAACATTACTTTTGAGTGTGTTTGCAAGGATATTTCTGGAAGGAACTGGCTTGAATTAGCAGATTGGGTAGAACATGCCCTCACCTGGGTATATATATTGGAATTTCATCCTCCCATATCCATGCCTCTCCCAGTCATCTCCATTTCTGTTGGAAGAGCACACCGGTGTTTCTTTGACTTCTCTTTTGCATATCCCGATCTGTGTACATCCTGCCAGCTCTGTCTTTGTAGCCCATCCCCAGTCTAATCTCGTCTCTTCACTGCTAGTAGGGGACCCGAGACACCTCTTCTTCCTGCCTTGACTACTGCAAGAGTTTCTCCTTGGTCTCTCTCTCTCTTTTTTTTTTTTTAATTTTTATTTTGCAATACAATTCAGTTCTACATATCAGCCACGGATTCCCTTGTTCTCTCCCTTCCCGCCCCCCGTCAACTTCCCCCCCCCAGCCCGCCCCCCATTCCCATCTCCTCTAGGGCAAAGCCTTCCCCGCAGACTGAGATCAACCTGGTAGACTCAGTCCAGGTAGGTCCAGTCCCCTCCTCCCAGGCCGAGCCAAGCGACCCTGCATAGGCCCCAGGTTTCAAACAGCCGACTCATGCAATGAGCACAGGACCCGGTGCCACTGCCTGGATGCCTCCCAAACAGATCAGGCCAATCAACTGTCTCACCCACTCAGAGGGCCTGATCCAGTTGGTGACCGCTCAGCCACTGGTTCATATTTCATGTGTTTCCGTTCGTTTGGCTATTTGTCCCTGTGCTTTATCCAACCTTGGTCTCAACAATTCTCGCTCATATAAACCCTCCTCATTCTTGCTAATTGGACTCCCAGAGATCCACCTGGGGCCTAGTCATGGATCTCTGCATCCAGATCCCTCAGTCATTGGATGAGGTTTCTAGCATGACAACTAGGGTGTTTGGCCATCCCATCACCAGAGTAGGTCATTTCGGGCTGTCTCTCGACCATTGCCAGCAGTCTGTTGTGGGGGTATCTTTGTGGATTTCTGTGGGCCTCTCTAGCACTTTGTTTCTTCCTATTCTCATGTGGTCTTCATTTACCATGGTCTCCTATTCCTTGTTCTCCCTTTCTGTTGTTGATCCAGCTGGGATCTCCCGCTCCCCCAAGCTCTCTTTCCCTCGACCCTCACCCTTCACTACCCCCACTCATGTCCAGGCTGTTCATGTAGATCTCATTCCATTTGTCTGTCATTGGGCGATCCCCGGGTCTTTCTTGGGGTCCTGTTTTCCAGGTAGCCTCCCTGGTGATGTGAGTAGCAGTCCAGTCATCCTTGTTCCACATCTAGTATCCTGCTATGAGTGAGTACATACCCCACATCTGACAGAAGACTGATATCCAGAATATATAAGGAACTCAAGAAATTAGACATCAAAATGCCCAACAGTCCAATTAAGAAATGGGCTATAGAACTAAACAGAGAATTCTCAACAGAGGAAACTCAAATGGCTGAAAGACATTTAAGGAATTGCTCAACATCCCTAATCATCAGGGAAATGCAAATCAAAACAACTCTGAGATACCACCTTATGCCTGTCAGAATGGCTAAGATCAAAAACACTGAAGACACCTTATGCTGGAGAGGATGTGGAGCTAGGGGAACTCTCCTCCACTGCTGGTGGGAATGCAAGCTTGTACAACCACTTTGGAAATCAATATGGCGATTTCTTAGAAAATTGGGAATCCATCTCCCCCAAGATCCAGCTATACCACTCTTGGGCATATACCCAAGGAATGTTCAACCACACCACAAGAGCACTTTTTCAGCTATGTTCATATCAGCATTGTTTGTAATAGCCAAAACATGGAAACAAGCTAGATGCCCTTCAACTGAAGAATGGATAAACAAAATGTGGTACATATACACAATGGAATACTACTCAGCAGAGAAAAACAATGACATCATGAGGTTTGCAGACAAATGGATGGATCTAGAAAAAATCATCCTGAGTGAGGTAACCCAGACTCAGAAAGACAAACTTGGTCTCTCTTTTGCTCCCCTTCCAGCATGTTTTTTTTCAGGCACTGCAGTAATAAAAACTCCTCCGTATTTAACCCCAGTGGCTTTCTGTCACAATCAAGAGTCTCACTGTGGCCTCTAGAGTCCTTTGAGTCCAAAGCTTGCGTGCATCTCCATTTCTTTCTCTCCTTTTCCCTCTCACTCCCGTTAGGTCAGCTGGCCTCCTTCTCTCTGCTGCTCTAGGGCTCCATGGAGCTTCTGCCTGTGATGCTGTATGTTCTCAGCATTCTCCAGCCAGGCACACATTTTCCCATGTCCACCTATCTCTACTCCATCAATACTTTGTGTTTCTGCTCAAGTTTTATCATCATCATCATCATCATCATCATCATCTTCTTCTTTCCTCATCTTCCTCCTTCGCCTTCTTCTAAGATGACTTACTTGTTTTATTTTATGTACATTGGTGTGCCTGCATATATGTCTCTGTGAAGATGTCAGAACCCCTGGAACTGGAGTTACAGACTGGTGAGCTGCCATGTGTATGCTGGGAATTGAACCTGGGTGCTCTGGAAGAGCAGCCAGTGTTCCTACCCTCTGAGCCATCTCTCCAGCCCCAAACTTTATCTTCTTGGAGAGTGCTTTTCTACCCTGCTGTTCTTTCTGTCCCTGAACTCTATTTTCCTTCAAAATCCCTGACTTTGTCCATTTCATTTGTATATGGTTTTCTGTACTTGCCCCCTCCCCTCAGACTCTAAATGCCACAGCATCAGGGATTCAGCACCTGGGAAAGTAACTGGCCATACTAAGGGTTTATTAAATATTTAGAATAATGATTTACTGAAGAACTAAAATTAATATGGGAAAAAAAAAACTGCTGGATAGTTCCAGAAAAACTTGTAGCGAATGAAGCAATGGGAAAGAGAAGGCAATCAGTCTGGAGTCCATTCTTCTTCTTGGTAGCAGAGAATTCACAGCCACTCAGGAATAAAGTGGAGAGAATTGGGGAGATTTCTCTTTTGCCTTCCAGTTGCTGGCCTATGGGACCCTGCCCTCCCAATCCTGTTGGCTGTTAGTGTAGGAAAGCGGCTGATTTGCTACTCTGAAGCATTGTGAGCTGAATGGCTGTAGTTTTCCACACGGCCTCCTGTGCATGGGTTCTCAATGGTAGGGGTTTATGGACTCTTCCTTCCCTGGGAGGGTTAGGAGGCACTGAGAGCCTCTTTGTCCACTTGGGAACAGAGCCCCTCAGGAGAAGCTTAGCGCTTTGGTGGAATAGCAGAGCCATTTGCAGAGAAACTCTCCGAGGAATTTCTGCTTAGGCTTCCCAGGGTAGAGCAGTGATTTGTAGCAGTTTTTGGGTCTTTTATATTCTAGCTTCATCACTCTCCATTGATTTTGCCATTTGCGGCTTATAATGGAAATGAGGATCGTTGGTACAGATGGAGCAGTTCCTAGATACTTCTCTCTGTCTTGTAGAGGGGCACTCCTGGGGAATCAGCTGGATGGATTTCTGCTTTCTTAACTTTTCTCTCGATTTCAGGAAGTTGGGGCCTCTGGAAGGTGGGCATCAATCTACTGATTGGTTTGCATTGTACCACGTGAATTACGACTACTTCCCAACACAAAGACTTTAGGAAGAATAGAAGTTTATAAACCGTGGCAATTTATATAAATTTTAGGAATATATTTTGCTAATACAGGATGAAAAATATATTAGGACAGATTTCTGCTTCTGAATTCTTAGGAATGGTGAATTTTAATTTCGCTATATTTCTGATGATGACGCCAGTGTTATAAGCAAAGCAAAAATTTATTTTGCATTAAGACAACATTATACACATATGATACCTCCAGTACATACAGAGACCAATCTAGAACACAGCTCATTTGTGATAAAATGAGTATGCCTGCATGAAGCCAGCTCCCCAACCCATCCTAAGGTCTCCACTGCCTCCTGTTTCATCTTCCGCTCTCAACATGTCATAGTTTCCAGCCCAGAGCAGTTAAGGAGCTTCCAACTGGAAGAGGACAGAGGAGGCTGCAAGCCAACGTCCTCCTGACGGAAGAGAGAGCTGACGGCTGACAGACTGGTGGTCAGTGAAGTGACAACGGAGCTAAGCCAGAGGTTCAGGACTGCCTCTGGCAGCTAAGAGTTGTTGCATTTTGTCTGCAAGGACAGTATAGACTCATTGCGGGGAATGCCTGCAGATGTGACACCAAGCAGGGAGCATGGAGAGAATGGCTGCAACTAATGAAGATGTGAATATCTAAGATTTGTTTATATACACATCAAGTTAAAGAGATAATGTCTGTGGAGGAAGCTAACCAATACTACTTGGTTCAAACCAGCAGCTGGAAGATGAGGGGGTGGTGGCTTCCATGACTCATGGGTATGAATATTAATAAACAGGGTTAGTTCAAGGTGCATGTGTTTGGACAGAGTGTTCAGAAACCACAATAGAAGAATTTGGGGTTTTGAGCCAGCTTTATTTAAATACCTAATTGAGAATCAAGTGCGGAGCAGAGCTTTGAACACAGAGAAAGTAAACTCTAGGGAGGAGTATGATGATCATAGGTCATGTCCCACACCTAGTTACTGTGCCTTGTGGTGCTGGGACCTGAACTAAGAGTAGTGAGGGAATGAAGAAATCAGACAGACAGAAATACGTACTGAAAAGATGGGGTCAGGTGGCACCATCTACTGCAACAGTCCAGAAACTCAGCCCGTTAATTAGGGGTGGAACAGGGGAAGGCGTTGCTGTTCTTGGTTGGAAGTCTCTGTAGATGAGCAGTCTTAGGATGGAAACATCTGGGTGGAGGAAGCTGCTGTGGCTAGTTTTCTCACACACTGGTTCCTAAGCACTTGCACTTGCACACGCTTTCAATGTTTGTGCTGGGACCAGGGGAAGGCTTTGCCATGCCTCTGAGCCCCACCCAGGGAGGAGAGAGTCAAGCTTTGCCATTTCCATGGGTCTGAGGCATTGGGTCCTTAAGATGGCTGAGTCCGTGTAAAACAGTACACATTCACTTAGAACTTCACTTTATCTTTACACATTCACTCAAGGCTTCCTCCACTCTTCACTTTTTAATCTCAGTGTACAACAAAATCTAACACTAAATATTGACAGTATCATTCGTGTGAAACTTTATTTACTTTTTGTCTATCTATCTATCTATCTATCTATCTATCTATCTATCTATCTATCTATCTATCTATCTCTTTATCTATCTATCTATCTATCTATCTATCTATCTATCTATCTATCTATCTATCTATCTATCTATCTATCTATCTATCTATCATTTGTGTGTGTATGTGTGGCATAGGGATGTATGTGTACAGAAGCCTGTGCCAGTTCACCGAACTGAGGAGGCCAGTGGCTGATATTAGGTGTCTTTCTCTGTAACTCTCCACTTTATTTTATAAGATATGGACTTTCACTTATTCTGGAGCTCACCAATTAGCTACACTACCTGTGCAGAAACCCTCAGGGATTACAAATATGAGCCACCATCATGCCTGCTTTTTATGTAGGTGTTAGGGATCTGAACTTAAATTCTTTTTCTAACATGACAATTACTTTATCCACTGAGCCATCTCCTCAGCTTGTGTGAGGTTTATAGTAAAACATGTCTTTGTGATATGTTCAAATCAAGTTCAAAATAAACAGTGTTTGGAAGTGAGATGCTGGACAGTACCATGTCCCCTTGGTCTGAATGAGTTCTTTTAGTTTCCTGCTGCCAACAGCAACTGTACACTTATCTAGCCTTATCTTCCCTTCTATGAGCCAAAAGAGCTATCGTTCAATGGAAGGAGTAGAATTCTTGCCTCCTTTTGAGGTGGTTCTTGTACCTGCACTCAGGGGCCAAGTCTCATCAGCTAACTTTAGAGCCTTACTTAATGAATGTGTTCTCTCTCCTCCACCCAGACATTTAAACATTTTCATGCTCAACGTACAAATAATTTCACAAGCCTGCCATCTTAAGAACTTTCCCCCACCTCAGTCATCTAGAGGTGAAAGTAAAGTGGAAGAGGAACTAGAATAAGGGTACCAGTTGGATATGGCAAATAGAATAAGAGAGGGTAATAAGAAAGTGAATATGAGCAAGATATGATACAAATGAATGAAAATTTCACAATGAGAGCCATCATTTCATACAATGCTAATAATACATATATTAATAATATTAATAATAAAGGAAACAATTTTCTATTCAAAGCATGTTATTCATGCTCTCCATCAAAACCTGTCCCTGCCAAGGTTTTGCAAGGAATCTGAATCTACCATTCCTTTTTGTTGTAGTTTATTTTCTTATTGCTGTGATAAAACCACATCCAAAAGCAACGTTGGAAGGAAATGGTATATTTTATTTTACAGGTTACAGTCTATCACTGAGGGAAGCCAAGGCAAAGAATGTAAGACAGGAGCTTGAATCAGAAACCAATGGAGGAATGCTGCTTACCAGCTGCCACTGACAACAGTGAGCTGGGCTCTCCTTCATCAACTAAAAATCAAGAAAATGATTCATAGACATGCCCACATGGTGGTGCATGTCCATAATTCCAGATATTCAGGAGGCTGAAATAGGAGTTCTGCAAGATCAAGGCCTGCCTGAGCAGCTTAGTGAGATTCTGGCTCAAAATAAAAAGGAAGAAGGCTGGGAACAAAGTCTGGTGGTAGAGCACTTAGCTAAGGTGAGCAAGGCCCTAGGGTCAACCCTCAGTACTACAAAATTAAAAATTAGGCAAACATTTTTGCTCTAAAGTGATTCCTCCAGCTATAATCCCTTGCCTTGATGAAATCAAGTACCATCTGGCCTACCACCTGGGAGTGAGGTTCAGTTTACTACTGATGAGCTAATCTAGAGCATTCTTCATTTCTGTTACTGGGTTTTTATTTCTAGCCCCTCATTTTGATTATTTCATGATGTTTCATTCTTCTACTTACATTTCTCAACTTATATGTTGTCTGCCTACTTTGTCCTCTAGAATCCTTAATGTATCATTAGTTATTTTAAATTCCCCATATCATAATTTCAACATTAATACTATTCCTAATTCTGATTCTGATGATGGATTTTTCTCACCAGATGGTTTTGCCTTGTAATCTTGTTTTGAAAGTTGGACATGCTTCATTGAGTAGTAAGAATGTAGGAAAATAGATCTTCAGTGAGAAGGTTATGTTAATCTGACTAGAAGTTAGACAATGTTTAATGTTAATTTTAGCTCTAGCTACAAGATGATTTGGTGCCTTCTAGTTGTGCTGTTTCTGTTCTTGAGGTTTCCCTGTGTACTGGTTCTTAGATAGACTCTAGGTCTTGTACCTGTTTCATCTAAAATCTCTGTCATTATGCTGGAGCCCATATGGCAATTGGCTATGTTTGCATGAACACTCTATAATCTAATGATTACGTCTTAGTCTCTTTGGGAACCTGTGTTTTGAGGCTGTGGCCATCACATGTGTTTCTATCCTTTTTATAGTTGTGCATCTTTTCCCCTCTTCTTCCCTAGTAAACCATGGCCGCATCTTCCCAATCTGTTTCCTTGAAGCCTTGTTCTTTGATCATCACGGGATCATTTCCCCACATTATATGAGACAGAAAGGCAGTGAATTGCTAGAGTGAGAAAAAATTCCTGTCCTCTAGGTGACTTAAGGTTTCAGAAGTATACACAAGTGAAGACTTTCCCCATGAAGAATGGGTCTGTGCTTAGGAAAGGTCTAGGGAGCCTTGAGTTAGTGAGGTCCTGAGTGGATGTATATTGTTGACATGGATCATGACAAAGACCAAAGACTTGGACCCATGGGAAATCAGCAAAGCTCTTTCCCGATATGGGCCAGGCTCAAGAGTGATGGCAAAGCTTTCCTTTGGGTTCTGAGTGTGAGTGAGTAACCAATGTGTGAAAAGACTAGCAACTGTGGTTTCTTCCTCTTACCTAGATGCTTACAGCCTGCTCACCTGCAAAGATCTCCTATCAGACCTTCCCTATGTGCTGCATTTAATAAACACACTGAGGTTCCAGGTTGCTAGAGCTATCACAGTCCCACCTGATCCCAGCTTTTCTGTACATGTGTCTATATGTCTGTCTTTTCTTCATTCCCTCATGGCCTCTAGTCAGTGTTCCAGGACCCAAGTGTCTTAGTTAGGGTTTCTATTGCTGTGAAGAGACATCATGACCATGATAACTCTTATAAAAGAAAAGATTTAATTGGAGCTAGCTTGCAGTTCAGAGATTTGGTCCATTATCATCATGGTGGGATATGGTAGCATGCGGGTAGACATGATGCTGGAGAAGGAGCTGAGAGTTCTTCATCTTGATCTGCAGGCAACAGGAAGTGAACTGTGTCACTGGGTGTAGCTTGAGCATAGAAGATCTCAAAGCCCACCTCCATAGTGACAGACTTCCTCCAACAAAGCCACACTTCCTAATAGTGCTACTTCCTATGGGGGGGCATTTTCTTTTGAACCACACACCAAGCTTTGGGGTCATGGTAAAAAGGGCTCTGGGTGAGTTTCATAATGGTTGCTCTTCTTCCTCATGATAGTTCTAGGAGGGATATTTTTCAGATTGACATTATGAAAACTTAGTAGAATCACAGGAAACCCCTCCGAACTTTGATCCCTCCTGGAATTTCTAACTAATGTTAGTATACACTCACTCTCTAGTAATTCATCTTGACTACATCCTGACCATATCTGGAGTTTGAGCTGAGGGATGATTGTATCTTTTGGACTAAATTTCTATCTGTCCAGATTTCAGAGGTACTTTGCCTTCCCACGTGAGTTCTATGGTAAATCCAGAAATTTTGCAGATTCTCAGTTTGTGCAACCTCTTATTGTCATAAGGTTAGGAGTATAATGACATTCAAGGTCTCTGTATGTCTGAGCTGAGACCTAATTCTGTTTCAATCCCTAATCTCTCACATTTCATGTCTAAGTGTCTTTACTTCTTTTTCAAAAGTATCTCTTAAACATGCCAGCTTTAACCACCCACCACGATTCCTTGTTTGGTAAATGTGGTGCTTTCCAAAGGATACTTCCTCTCCAGTGATGCGCTGCTTTAGATCTGCTCCTTGGACTGTCTTCACAAATGTCTCCTTGTAGTCCAACCCTTGTAGAATACAGCATCTTTTTTGCTGATTCTCCCCTCCAGTTCCTTAAGGTCTGACAGAAAAGATCTACTCTGGGGATTGGAGACAAAGATGTGAACACACTTATGACAAGTTTAAAATCAGTCCTCTAATTTCCATAGCTCTGTTTAAATGATCCCCCCAACTGGGATATGTTCATAGAAGTAAACAAACACACAAATAGAGAAATAAGATTGATATATAAGAAATTTTGATGAAGATACATACTTCTTTGTGATCATATTGACATGCCCATGATATTTTGTCCTTTTTTTAGAGGAAGGAAAAGGATCAAAATCAATTTTCTTTTGGTCAGAACTGCAATGGAATTCTGAGGACTATGGTAAGACTTGCATTCTTCCAGAGCACACATGAGGCCAGATTCAGGTAAAGCCTGAGACATAAGCATTTGACCTATTGGTGACCTCAGGTGCTCTTCATTCATTTCCAAAGACTAAATGAAGTGATAACTATAATGCATCAACAGTCCAGAGTTTAGCTGGCCCTGGAGACATTGCATTAATGTCCTATGAGCTAAGTCTAAATGAGATGGCGGTCAGGTATGTACACAGGAGTGGTCATTACTGCAGGCAGATGTGCACAGCTAATGGCTGGCAGTGGGGATTGCTGCAAGGGGAATTCCTTGATAAAGATGAGTTAAAATGAGACAATGGATTATCCAGAAGGGTGCTTTTTCACAGACTACGTTTTTATTGGTGAAGGCAATCAAAGGAAAAAAATTGAGTCATTAAAAATGAGAGCCCCTATAATGTATTTATTTAATACCATCGATGTAGTTCATAACTATATGCATATACATGGATTTTTCTTTTAGTTTGAGTAAACTAAAGAAAATATTGCTTTTATTTTTTTCTTAAATAAGCAGGAGGGTGGTATATTAAGGCAGTGCAGAAATCTAACATACAGGGCAGAGGGACTACTTCCAAAGGTGCTAAAGCTTTATGCATATAAGCCGAACAGCCCATGATCTCATTACACCACAGAGAGTTCAGGCATTGCTCCCAAATCACAAAGAAAAATCAGCATGCAAGTGACCTGTGCATTAGAATCTGTGCAAACCTCAGGCAGGAGATGAGATTTATACATACTTTAAACACCCCTGAGGAAATACCCATTTTGTAACACTGATAGGCCAGATGTATTTTCTTCTGTGAAATGTGATCAGAATGTAATTAGAAGAAAATACATTTGATATTCAAAAGCAGCTATACAGTATTCTTTCAAACTCCTCTGTAATTTAAATTGGGCAGCAATATCAAATTAGAGGAGTTGTGTGAAAGGGTTATTACTACGTGATTGGGCCAATGTGGTCATATTCCCCACAATGCACTGATGTAGTTGTATATAACCATTGAGCTGAATTGAAAATTTCACATTAGAAAAACCCCTTCTTCTCTGAATATGATTGCTAATGTGATAAAACGTCTCACATTAGATAGTGCGATTCTTGAAAATGCCAAAGTGGATTTCAGCCTTTCCCTCCCTCCTCAGAACCCATTTTATATGGAAAGAAAAAAATGAAGATGGCTTTGGGGGAAAAATACACACATTTCTAATAGAACTTGCTAGAGCAATTGCCGACTGCTATTATTCTACTGCATCTGTGCATTTCACTGTAACAAAGTGATTAATATGCCTCAGAATCTGAACTCATGGACTCAACTATTTTAGTGTCATATCATCAAAATACACAAAGCCCTGACACATCTAATTTCTATGTAATCCCAAATAGTATAAAATTGTATGAGTATTTATAATGTTTAGGCATTTGAATGGATTGTGTGACATAAGTGTGGACAATTATACACAGGGACATGAATAAAACATGCTCCAATGCATAAACAAGGCAGGCGCCAGCCGAAGGAATTGTATATATGTGCATGATGAATTAGGGTGAAAATTCTTCCTTTAATCTCTTCCAGGCTTTGGATCACAACATTTTATATGACTAAAAATAGGAAATATCAGAGGCAAAGGCATAGTTTATAACCTGTGTACTATGAAGATCTTAATAGTTGGTTTTATGTGAATTAAAATGACAGTAACATTGTTGAGGCTTTTTAAACCTTCTGGAAGAGGTTTGAAGAGAGAATGGATTAAAAAGGATCATTTCCTGGTTGAAGGTGTTGTGTTTTGGTGTCATTTAGGACTACTGATGGCTTCTAAGGAATCATAGCCTTGATCAAATATATATATTTGTGAACTTTTGATTATATATATATATATATATATATATATATATATATATATATATATATATAAAATCATAAAGACTAGAAAAAGGAAATGTTTGTAAGTGAACAACAACAACAAAAATCTGTAATGGTTGAAATATTTGTCCTTAAATCCTGATACTCCTGCCATGAGGCAAAAGGGTTTATCTCCTGTCACTAAGAAGAAGGGCATATCTTCCATCACTAAGAGGAAGCTTGTTAACTCCCATCACTAAGAGAAAGGGTGTATATTCCATCACTAAGAGGAAGGATGAATCTCCCATCACTAAGAAGAAGGGCATATCTTCCATCACTAAGAGGAAGCTTGTTAACTCCCATCACTAAGAGAAAGGGTGTATATTCCATCACTAAGAGGAAGGATGTATCTCCCATCACTAAGAGGAAGGATGTATCTCCCATCACTAAGAGGAAGGATGTAACTCCCTTCTCTTTGACTTGATGTGACATTTTCACTGCTTCAACCCACAGAATGTAGTAGAAATGCCACATGGTCTTGGGACTTGGTTAGAAAGGCCCTACAGCTTCCATCCAGTTCTTCTGGTAGGTTCACAGTGGATTAGAAGCCAGAAGCCTTCTGAAGGAATCCTATCACATCCCAAGCTTATGGGCTAGAGGGTCCTCTGGACACAGGCAGCAGGGAGTGAATGTGTTGTCTTCAGCATGAATGTGGAGACCTGTGAACCTGTGCATGACTGTATTTTGAATCAGTACAGGCAAAAAAAAAAAAAAAACCCAATACTGAGGAGCACCAACAAGCAGTACTCACCTATTCTGATTCAAAGACCTGACCTATAGGATACTGAGACAATACAATTATCTAATGCCAATAAGTTTTAAAGTTCATGGCTGGCAGCAGTGATCACTGTAAAAAACAAGTATTTTCTAAACTTGCCTTCATTAACTATTATCTGGGGAGCATATTATAAAGAAATTCTCATGTTTTACCCAAGGATACCATCACTCAACAGGTCTAATGATGAGGGTGTGGATGGAGAAAGTTTAGTTTAACAGAAAGAATGGAGAGTTAAATGTACTAAAATGACTCAGAGATGCCACATGATTTGTTGACCAGTTTTGATAGAGAAATTCTTCATAACTTCTTTGATCGTTTGGAATGGGTCCACAGGCCCATCTTGTTCTCTGCTTCATGATGTCCACTTACAGAGCTGTGTATTTTTAGCCTTACTCATGAAAATACTGTGCATTCCACGAGACCTTCTTCTTCAATACGAAGTAAGAGTTAGTGAGAGTAAACCTAGAGCTGTCTGGGGTAGAAGGCAGGTCTTCTGTGGGATTCAGGACAAGCATGAGGCTTTGATGCCAACTACTGTAGCTGGCTCAGGGAAGAAGAAAGACATACTAGGAGCAGCAGGAGGGAAGACAGAGAAGGAATGGGGAGGCTGCTGGACCAGCGTCTTTGGAGCAGGTGGAACTGAGAAGACATAACCAGAAGGCCTGTCTCCTTCATAGCTATCATAGCTACAGAGACACTTTATTGCCCATGTGTTATTACTACTCCAAAGAGCAAAGATGAGAGCATTCCAGACAACCTTTCATGAATGATTGCTGTGGGTAGTGTTCTCTCACCTGTCCCCTCCCTTCCTGGTGCCCGAATTCCAGCCCCTCCTCTTTGTATCCTATGGTTAGCAGGGTGTCTGGCACGTGACAACCATGCCCACACTTATTTATATAAATAATAATAAGAAAATGCAGTAAAGGGAACTGTATTTGGGGACTTGCTTTGTATCAGATTATGTGCTATGCACTTATCCTATTCATTGACTCTCAGAGCAAAGCTATTGTATGTAGGTCATCATCCCCATCTATGCCAAAGAAAACAGAAACAGATTTATGATTTGCTGAGCATTGTGTAGACTGTAAATAAAGGTCCCTGTGTTTTGACCAAGGCATTTTGGCTATTAGAACTTTACTCCAAATGAATTAATAACTAGAAAAAAATGAGCAGAATCTGTCCCCGGATTTTCCTCTCACCTCTTCTTGTCTGTCTGACTCCTGCACATCTCACACTGTTCTGATTATGAGGACCTATGCACAACTGAGGCTGAACTCTTCCTTCTCCTGGTCCTTTTCCTCTACTGCTTCCTTTATTATACTGTTGTTTAATGTCTGTTCTTTACAGACTGGAAACATCAGAAGGAAATAGTTCATGCTGGTTTTATTCTCTCACTATGGCCTCCTAGAACTCAGTCTAGGCAGCCAGGAGAAGGTTCCCAGCACATGATTACAGATTTAACATATTCCATTGGTGGCACGTGCACAGCCTACTAGTACTACAGCATGTGATACATTTGAGTGCACACATTTCTCAGTGTTAGGGACATAGATATGAAGAAGACAATTGTGTGTGTGTGTGTGTGTGTGTGTGTGTGTGTGTTTTACACATGCATGTGTGTGTATGCATGTTTGCATGCATATTGGCTCACATATGTGTTGTTGACTGTGCACATGTGTGCACTTGTAGGCGTAGGTCCCAAAATGATGTTAGGTGTCTTCGTTCACTCTTTTCTTTTACTTATTGAGGTACTCTCTCTCAGTTAATCAGAGCTTGCTGATTGGCTAGTCTAGCTAACCAGCTTGCTCTGGGGAACCCCTAATCTCCACTTTCCAAGACCTGGAATTACAGGATGGTTGCTGCCCACCTACTGTTTACACAGGTTCTGGAAATCTGAATTCCAGTCCTCATGCTTGCAGAGCAAGTACTTTATCCTCTGAGGCATCTCCCCAGCTCCCCAAATTCCTAACTTGAGACAATACAAAGTTTAGCTAGGACATGGACAAGGAAGAATCAGCTATAATGTCTCAGAGTAGGGACGGGAGTGGCATGTCAGAATTATGTATCGAACGTTAACAGATCCTTGAGTTGTCTGGACTTGACTATTAGGGTATGTGGGAAGCAGGGATTGGAGGGGCACAGTAGTTAGGGGGAACAATAAGAGTAATGGTATCTGGTTATTAAAGAACACAGTACACAGCAAATAGGTTGATGATACTGAAGGTAAGGGTATTAGTGCTATCACAGGCAATAAGACTCCCAGTGACAGACAGGACAAGCCATGGAGGATGTGACCAAGTATGATTAGTTTTGAAATTCATCCTTTACTGAGGAGAGCTTATAATTTATCCCATGAGTTAGAATAGACTCTCAAGTGTAGGCTTGGGTAGCATGGGGTGACTGGAGAGCATGGTGGGCAGCACTTGTGACTTGATGGGGCAGGGATTATGCTCAGAGTGCTGCAGTATGTGGGGCATTCCACACTCAAGGAATTCAGAACCCCAGCTGAGAAACCCTGCATGGCTACAATTGTTAAAAGGAATTTCTTGAGTATTCTCACGATCTGGGGTTGTGCATAAATTTACCAATCTTTACTGGTAAAGGAAGAAAATATTTTTTCTTGACTCTCTGGAAAAAGTGAAGTTATAGGGAACAATTTATTTAAGGGTGCATTCTACAAAAACTTACAAGACCAACATTTCAGCATTTGGGTCTGAACCAAGGATATTTTAATCTTCTGAGTCTTTAGGAATCTTATTCACTTATTCCACACAATCATTCAGTTAGTCAACAAATATTTGTTAAATAGTTTTCGTAACGGACAAAATAGTTTCCTAGGCAAGATCTCCAGAGAGCTTGCCTTTCTGCATGAGGTAGTTTACCATCTCAAGATTCCAAAAACAGATAAACATGACACAGATGACTCAATCGTTTCTTTTAAGGCAATAATTATTTATGTGAGATCTCTGAAATATAACTAGGGTTACATTTCTTTATAACTAGACAACCTGTATTCCCAAGGGTGTATGTACTGTCTATACCTTGCAAGAGAGGTAGATGGAGAAAATGTCATTAAAAACAATAGCTAACATGTAGCCAGGGCTATTTGGGGACTAAGAGAGTTGGGGTTTATTTACAACCAGGAGAAGCGATGAGTTGGTACCTACAGGAAATCATGCCAAGATGGCCATTTTCACCGTCAACAGATACTCTCAGGAAATCAACACTTAGAAGGACATTTGCATTGACTGAATTGCCTGCAAATAAAATAAAACGGAGACTGTACACACTCTTTCTTTATGATAAAAAGAATTTCCTTTTCTTTCAGGTCATTATCCCAGCACACTGAGTACAGCTAGGCAGAAAGATGTGATACATGCCGAACAGAGTTGGGGGGTGCTGACTGGGAGCCTGTCACCATTGTAAGTATTTTGTGTGCTTTTCACATAGTGGTGTCCTTTTTTGTTTTTGTTTTGTTTTGTTGTTTGTTTGTTTGTTTTTAATTTAGTGGATCAGAAAATACACACATACACACACACACACGAGAGAGAGAGAGAGAGAGAGAGAGAGAGAGAGAGAGAGAGAGAGAGAAAGAGAGAGAGAGAGAGAGAGAGGGTGGGGGGCACTAAGAAATTTTCTTTTCTATCTATCACAATGTAATTGTGGAAGAAACCAAAAGAAATATTTACCTCATAAACCCCAAACTAAAGATACAAAAGAGATGCCATTGGCAGGCAAGTTTGGCAGGCAAGTTCACCACAGCTGATCTCACTGGGAGCTGGTTGTTTACAGGGTGATTTATTGAGATAGGAGTTATGTTTTGCTTTTGTTGTTTATAAAATGAAGGTGACCTCAGTGGAAGTTCGCATCAGAAAGGAACTTTTCTTCCTGCTTTAGAGAAAGATGGAGCCCTTTGAGGTGGTTAATAGAAGTGCCCTGGAAATCAGCAGAAAAATAAGAAGACACTGAGGAAAAGGGAGATCCACCAAGCCTAGCAAAATCTTAAGGCAGTCCATATCTACACTCCGTCCTCTCCCAGTGGACCTATGGCTGGCAGAACCTCAGAGACAATGCCAGTATGGAGGACTGGATACTAAACACAGGGCTTGCTGGGAAAGATTCCACTGCCTGTTTTGGGATCAACATCCCTCTGCAGGCAATGAACCTGAGCCAGAAAGAACTAGTTATGGTCACAAAAGGGACAGTGTAGATCTGCCTGCTTTGGAGGTACCCAGAGTCCTTCCAGGTCTCTGTGAGAATCTAGAGAAGAGAGAGTGTGGAGAGCTCTTAAAGTCTTGTGAGCTTACCTTATCTGAGAGTTGATAAATTAACTTAATACTCTTTTATGGATCTAGCAGATATAAGACCACTAAGTCAGAAGCAAAGGGTGACCCATTATTCACAGCTACACTAGTAGCCAGACTATCTCAATTCCACATTGATTATCTGAGCTACAGTGCCCATGGGGTGGTGTGCAGAGGGCTAAGTGGTACCCGCACATACAGGAGGAGCTCTGGGACCCTCAGTTCTGTAGAACAGTCTAGAACAAAGTGTAGTCACGAATAGTCAGTACCTCTGCTCATATGATGAAGTGCTGAAATGTGAGAGAGACCCATGGAGTTGTGTCTCCCCATAGAGGGGGCATTCAGTAGCATACAGACTGAGATTGAAATCCTCTTATGGAATATGGACTTGAAGTCATATTTAATTTGATTTAAGTAACATAAACAATTAGAGAAAGTCGTAGCTGCTACATTCTTCATGTGACTTCTTTTTATCATGGCATTCAGAGGAGGACACAGAGCTGAGTTTGAATCTAGTCAGCACAACTTTAAAGTGAGACCTTTAACTCGTATGCCTTAGTTTGCTCATTTATAAAATGAGAATAATAGTTTTTGCCTCAAAGATGATATGCTGAGTCAGGAAGGTAATCTCCAGAGATCCCTTGGCCCATTGCCTGGCACAGAGGAAGTATTGAATATTTGGGAACAATTAATGTTATCTAAAAGTGCACAATGCAGTAATAAATGCATTTATGAAACAGGGCAAGAAGACTTAGGAAGAGAGATGAAGCTTGCTTTTCAGGTGCTCAGTTCTACCCCTAGTTTCTCTTTCTTGTCAGTTGGAAAGCTTTTTGACTGGCCAATTCAGATTCAATTAAAGACTAACCCCTTGTTTCCCACACCCGAATTTCTTCTGCCTTTCTTTGAGTTTACTGATCATACCCGAATTTCTTCTGCCTTTCTTTGACTTTACTGATCACATTAGAAAACAAAACAAAACAAAAAACAAAGTCTATTGACAGGAAGGCCTGAAAATATTAAGTTGGCTCATAGTGGACCCAGACTGGAAGCCCGCTAGTTCCCCAAAGCAGCCCAAAGACCACACTGCAGGCAGGCCATGAAAAGGGTACAGTGAGCCACCATGGTAGTACCCACAGAAGTGGCCACAGAAAGGATCAGAAAGATCTGGAAGCTTGTGATGATTAGTTTTTGTCAACTTGGCACAAGCTAGAGGCATCTAGGAAGAGGAAACATCATTCAAGGAATTGCCCCCATCAGACTGGCCTATAAGCAAGTCTGTGGGACACTTTCTTGATTAATGATTGATGTGGGAAGGCCAAGCCCACTGTTGGCAATACCACCCCTGAGAAGGTGGTCCTGGATCGTATAAGAGAAAAAACTGAGAGCCTCCATGGTGTCAGCTTCAGTTCCCGCCTCCAGTTTCTTGATTGGAGTTTCTACCCTGACTTCCCCCAGTGATGACAGTGACCTCAGACGTGTAAGATGAAACAAGCCCCTTCCTTCCCAAGTTGCTTTTGGTCATGGTGTTTGAAATAGGACAAAGCCTTGCCTTCCTGCCTCTGCCTAGGAATAGTTCAACCATTAAGGATAAGTGCTGTTTTCAATGTGTGTCACGATGTGAAAAGGAGTGGAAAACACTGAGTCAAGGGTTGAACATCATAAAATGTCTACAGTGGGGCAGAACGCTGATGGAGGAAGCAGTGGTGGGATGCAGGTGTCATCAGAAAGTTCAAAGTCATGGTTCTCCCTGGAGTTGTGTGATGTGATAGACCCTGCATGGGACTTAACTGCCAGGTCCAAAAATTTTGTAGTTTAGAGATAGAATTTGTATTCCAGTCGGTGAGTTGGAGGGTATGACTTTTCTTGCTGCTGCTGCAAGGCAAAAGCTTATTTATCTGGCAAACAGAGTGCCAACATCAACATGAACATGGATGCTAGGACAAAGTCTACCAAGTGTGCAGGCTAGTACCCCAAGATCCCATGGGCTTCCTGACATAGGCAGAAGGACAAGCTTAGTGGTGTCATCTAGAACAGGAGTAGGGTTTAAAGAAAACCTTCAAGTTGATTTAGGGCTCAATGTTGAGGTGGAAGGCAGGCAGTGAGCCAAACAGGCTACAGAGATCACCTTGTCTCTAGGTCTCTGTGCTTGGGCTTGTCTGTTTGGGAGGTACCACCAGCTAGCCTTCCCTATAGCAGGGTATCCACGACAGGGATAGCTTGTTCCTTGCTGAAGTTCAAGAACACTCAGGGTCTGTTCTGACTCATAGCACTCACAATATATAAATATTAAAATATCAAGTGTGTGAGGAACAAGCTTGGATAATCATGTTCAGCCCTGGCAGCAGTGTTTGAGCGGCATCTATTAACACAAGGATATAAACCTTCTCTGTTGTAAATGCCCAGATGATGCGTAATGCTCTTCTCATCTTTCTTTTATTCACCTACTCCAACATAAACATATGGTGTCTTTGTCATGGCTATGTATGGATGAGATCAGTTATGAAGAAAGAGAAGCTGATTGATAAATGTTGGTCATGGGATTCAGTTAGTCAGTCTATTAAGGCCTCCCATGTCTGGGACTACATTCTGGGAACACAAAGAAAGAAGTGAAATGGTGGGCACCAGATCCAAAGAATCCATAATCTAGCAGGGGAAGAAAAAGTGAAATATGAGTCCATCAGAAAAGGGGAGAACTTGGAAGTGCTTGGCCATGCCCTCTACAGGCAAGGGATAGGTAGATACAACCAAGACAGAGCTTCCCACTTTCTTTAGCATTTCTACTTTAAGGATGAGAAGGTTCTAGAAACAAAATGATTTCGATTTCACACAAAGAAAGTAGCAATTTAGACAAATAGCAGAAATAACAAAAAGATTGATTAACTGAGCTTTGATGGCTCTTGAGAAAGACAGGCAGAAAGATAGATTTAACTTCCATGCCAAGAATCAGAAACATTTCGGATCCTTTGAAGTTCTATGTTTTAAGAAGTATTAAGCCCCCCCCCCCCGCTTCCTACCCTCCAGCCTCCCCTTCCTCCCCCCTGCCCACCACAGTGCTCTTGAGGTGCTCCAGTGAGGGAAGCAGATCTCAGAAGTCAGGGGCTGATGGTCTGTCAAGGGTAGAAGTTCTGTTAATTTGATAATTGCTGTCCAGCTGTTGTCTGTGTGGATTTTGCCACCCTGCCTCACACCTTTGCACACTGGTGACATCTTATGGGGGAGGCAAAAGAAAAGGGAGCCACATCTCACACCAGTGAGGGTGTGGACTGGAGAGAAGAGGAAGACACCATGGAGAGTAAAATATCTCACCACAAACATGTTTTCTTGGTTATTCAGAGAAATGACAGACTTCTGCAGAAATGGAGGTGGCTCAGAGAAACTGCCCTTTTGCAAAATGAAATCTGTAGAAAGTGCAGGCTGCTGTGGGATGGTCTGTATGTCAAACGTGTGCTCTGATTGGTCAATAAATAAAACACTGATTGGCCAGTGGCCAGGCAGGAAGTATAGGCGGGACTAACAGAGAGGAGGATTGAGAGAACAGGAAGGTGGAAGGAGACACTGCCAGCCTCCGCCATGACAAGCAGCATGTGAAGATGCTGGTAAGCCACGAGCCACATGGCAAGGTATAGATTTATAGAAATGGATTAATTTAAGATATAAGAACAGTTAGCAAGAAGCCTGTCATGGCCATACAGTTTGTAAACAATATAAGTCTCTGTGTTTATTTGGTTGGGTCTCAGAGGCTGTGGGACTGGCGGGTGACAGAGATTTGTCCTGACTGTGGGCCAGGCAGGAAAACTCTAGCTACAAATTGCGCCCAATGGGTTGGCAAGAGTTTCCACCTAAAACCTGAGAAAAAAGATACTAAAACAGAACTAAAAACCGTTCCTAGTTGTCTGTTTCAAGTTAGTGGCAGCCTGTGTGTTTGAGCTACTATGGCGGGTTCCTGGCGTGTGTGCTCAACCTGCAGTATGGCGGGAATGAGGCCTCTGCAAGTGGCACATTAAGCTGGGCCTCTGCAAGTGGCACATTAAACTGCGTGGTGGATTTAGCCTTTGCTAGTACAAAACAAAAAAAGAGGTTTCTGGGCTACACGCTGCTTTGATAGAAGCATAGACTCACTATTTCTGAGAGTTGATGGCTCCCACAGCTGGAGGAAAAGGTACCACCGCCATGTTGGGAAGCTGAAGTGGGCGGAGCCAGCAGCCACAGCACTGTTTCAGTCTTAGAATGCTGCAGTTTAAAGCAATAGACTCAAGGTAATATAAAAAATAAGCCACATAAAGATGGCTATCACACAGAGAATCTGGATTATGTTCTCTTTGATGTTTGTAACTGCAGAAAAACATTTGATTACAAAAGCTGTTGAGTTATGCCAAAATGTATATTTTAAAGGTAACTTGACTTCAAAATTTGGATATAAGGATATGTTGCTTTGGAAAGGAGGCTCTGCTTTTGTTTCCACAGAAAGCCAGAGACTATGTATTTGTTCCAGTATATATTTGTATAAGATACATCAGGTTTGACCAGCCAAGACCCCCTGAAAGGTTTCCAATGACACCAAGGCCCAGATGATTCAACATCCAGAACCGTTTCAAGGCAACTGGCTCAGACGATACACCCTCACGGACTAGTCCATAATCCTAAAATTTTCTTTGTGTCCCCATAAGATACAGCACCCCCCCCCCCAGCAGGAAGTAGTAAGAAAAGCTACGTCCAAATTCCCAAATATACCAAGCTGACTTTGGAGATGTGTAAAAGTTAAAACCTTCCTTTAAAAAAAAAAAAAGAAAAAAGAAAAGGGGAAGTGCTGTGGGATGGTCTGTATGTCAAATGTGTGCTCTGATTGGTCAATAAATAAAACACTGATTGGCCAGTGGCCAGGCAGGAAGTATAGGCGGGACTAACAGAGGGGAGGATTGAGAGAACAGGAAGGCGGAAGGAGACACTGCCAGCGGGTGCCATGACATGCAGCATGTGAAGATGCCGGTAAGCCACAAGCCACGTGGCAAGGTATAGATTTATAGAAATGGATTAATTTAAGATATAAGAACAGTAGCAAGAAGCCTGCCACGGCCATACAGTTTGTAAGCAATGTAAGTCTCTGTGTTTACTTGGTTGGGTCTGAGCGGCTGTGGGACTGGCGGGTGACAGAGATTTGTCCTGAATCTAGCTACAGCAGGCAGTTGCCTTTGTCCCAGTTATGTCTTCCTTTCTGTCTGTGAGGAATCTCTGCACAGAGGAAGATTGGGAGCCTGACCTCTGACCCAGACTGAGATTACCACAGGTGGATGTCACTTGGTAAACTCTGCTGCATGACAAGACATCCTCTGCTGTGTAGATTCTCCCTCTTTCTTTTAAAAAAACACTCATCATTCTCCCCTCTACCTTCTAACACCTCCCATTCCCCTTCTCCTGGCCCCTCTCAAATTCATAGCTTTTTCTGTAACTGTTCTTGTTGCTCTGTATATGTGTGTGTGTGTGTGTGTGTGTGTGTGTGTGTGTGTGTGTATAAATAAACACATATTGCAATTTGCTGAGTCCATTTAGTGTTGCTTGTTTATATATGGTTTTAGGGCTGACCACTTGGTACTGCCCAACAGTACCAGGCAGATGATATTGGGACCACAAATTTGTTGTGCTTTTTTTTAGGGCAGCAAGAAGGGGATTGTGGGTACTGTAGATATTGTATCCAACTTTACAACCCTCTGTGTAATGAGAAAAATATCCACAGTGTGAAGAAGTGAGAAGGAAGAGTAGGAAAGCAGGGGGCCTCCTGTGGCTGTGGCTTGCCCAAGTGACTGAAGAAACATACTCCATACAGTCATAGTTTCCAGAGAGCAGCAGCCACCCTGAGCCACCTGACCCTGGGGAATGCATCAGTCAGCAGTGCACACCGTGCCACTTCGAAATAGGTAGGAGAGACTTGGTTGGCAACCTGGAGGAATAACTTAGTGAAATTTTCCATCCTCAGGGGTCTTCTTGCTATAAACCTTTGGTATTTTACTCCTTGGAAGGTTTATTTAACAAAGGAGCAAAATGAGGTTTAGATAGGAAGTTCATTTTCTAAAGAGGCTGGAGATGTATTTTGCATCTACGAGTGTTTGGTTCTGATGAGTGCTTTTTGTTTGTTTGTTTGTTTTTTTTTTTACTGTACCTTGTGAATAGCATAGACCCGTTGGTATGGGATTGATGTTGCTGTCCTAGCGAGGGGCAGGTGCTGCTTTAAAGGTGAGTGTGAAGGCTGTGGATGTGGCTCAGGGACACAGTGCTCATCTACCAATTTGGATCTCTTACAGCACAAATAGCAAATGCAAACACCAAACCAATGAATGGATATGTAGTCTGATTTTAAAGATTTATTCCTCAAATGTTCTTTTCATATTTCTAAGAGGGACTTAGAATTTAAAAGACTATTTAAAATTATAGAAATGTACAATAAACTTCTCCAAACACAGACTACTCAGCATTTTGGAGTGTTTCTTCCAATGGTTCCATGTCTATGTCCATGTGAAAGTTTTTTGCATTTATGATAACTCCCTGATAGGAAGCCCTAAAATACTTCAACGCAAGAAAAACACATTTATAAGTTTTTTCAACATCCTGGTAAATTGGACTTATTATTAACCAAACTGCTTTGATGAGATTATAGAAGACCCCTCCAAATGTCCCCTCTGAAATTCATACTTGCCAATGTGCAAGTATCAAAGGTGGAGCCTTTAGGGGGTGACTAGGTCATAGGGAATCTGCTCTCATTGATGCTTTAATGCCTGTATTGTTGTAATCACATGGGACACAAAAATTTCACTTAGGAAAGATCAGGTTAAGAGTCCTTTATTTGCTGGCAATAGAGAGCAGGCTCATGACAGAAGGGACTTTTACCCCTGAAGCAAGATAGCGTAGGGTGTATGAAGCCCAAACCCACAATTACATCCTGTCTGTTATCTGGACAGGCCAGATAACAGAAGTTCAAAAGTTTTAGTTCAGTTGATTTAAACAGTTTTAATTGTCTAAAACAATGGACTCCTAAAACATTCATGAATGCTGTGGTTTTCTGGGACTGGGGAGCAGTTGGGTGAAGTACAAGATGGAGCTAGTTAAAGATAGGACAAAATGGAGTCACTTTGGGCAGTTCAGTATTATGAAAGTGGATTGGTTATGAAAGGGTTGGTTTTATAACACACACACACACACACACACACACACACACACACACACACACACTGTAGAATGCTCTATGCTATGGTTAGCACAGTAAGATGGTCCTAACCAGATGCTAGCACCTTGATATTGGCCCTCCTGGCCTTCAGAACTCTGAAAAGCAAATGTCTTTTCTTCATGAATTTCTACCCATGGTACTCTGTTACGCGAATGGAAAGCATATGCCCATCCAAGAGCTTGCACTGTACAGGGATATTATAATCTTCAGTGCACAGTCCTCAAGGTCCATTCAGGGGTGAAGACATCTGGGTCTTCTTGCAGCCAAGACATCTTGCAGTTCACCAGGAACTCTGCTGAGGTGCCAGATATCCGTGACTCATGCCCACCTGTGTGGCACATCACAGAGAGCCAGAGTGTAGTAGCACATCTCTGAATTTCAGCTTCCAGTCTTATGGAATCTAGCTTTTTGGATCTGGATCATGGATTTCTAATATTTTCAAGTCACCTCTGCCACCTAAAGCTCAAGCTTGGTAAGTGTTGCTGTGATTAAAACTCTAACCCACTCTCCAACTTCACAGGCCTTGTTCTTCAGAAGATGGAGGGGGGTGGGAAGTGAAAATTGTATTTCACTCTTTCTGCTCATGATTACTCAGTGACAACGACTACATGATGTTAATTAATATATTGATTGTAACCCTGTGTTTCTTAAGATTTATTTACTTATTATGTATACAGTGTTTCACCAGCATGTATGCCTGCAATAACCTTGTGTTTCTTGTTACCTATATTTAATGATTTAAATAGTACTGAACATAATTTTTCCCTTTAAAAAAGATTTGTTTATTATATATACAGTGTACCACCTGCATGTATGCCTGCAGGCCAGAAGAGGGCACCAGATCTCATTATAGATGGTTGTGAGCTACCACTTGGTTGCTGTGAATGGAACTCAGGACCTCTGGAAGAACAGCCAGTGCTCTTAAACCTCTGAGTGTTGTAGAATATTATTTTAAGGTGTGTTACTTTTGTTTATGTTGCATTTGTTTAATTCTGTGAAGCTGTGCTACTGTGCCTGTCTAAAATACCTGATGGTCTAATAAAGAACTGAATGGCCAATAGTGAAGCAGGAGAAAGAATAGGTGAGGCTGGCAGGCAGAGAGAGTATGTAGAAGGAGAAATCTGGGAGGAATGGGCCAGAGATGGAGGAGGGAAGAAAAAGCAGCCAGAGAAGAAGGAGGACTCCAGGGTCCAGCCACCCAGCCACCCAGCAAGCCATGGAGTAAGAGTAAGATTTACAGAAATAAGAGAACAAGAAAAGACCAGAGGCAAAAGATAAATGGGATAATTTAAGTTAAGAAAAGCTGACTAGAAACTAAGCCAAGCTAAGGCCAGGCATTCATAATTAAGAATAAGCCCTCATGTGTGATTTATTTGGGAGCTGGGTGGCAGACCCCCCCAAAAGAGTTAAAACCCCCAGCAACATCTGAATCATCTCTGCAGCCCATAATTTTTTTAAAGTGCGTGTGTGTGTGTGTGTGTGTGTGTGTGTATGTGTGTATGTGTGTGTGTGTGTGTGTGTGTGTGTGTGTGTGTGTGTGTGTGTGTGTGTGATTTGCATGCCTGTGTGGGTGGGCAAGTGTACAAGTATGTTCATGAGAATGTGGAGGCCAGAGAATGAACTAGGGTGTCATCCTCAGAAATACCATCCACTTTATTTGATGTAGGATTTTTCACTGGCATGTATTTCATCCATTAGCCTAGACTACCAATCTAGCAAGTCCAGGGACCCTCCTGTTCTGCATTCTCAATGCTGGACTATTAGTGTATACCACCATACCCAACATTCAAAATATCCAACACAACTGGGAAATGAGACTGGTAACTTCAGAATGAAAAACGAATTCAGCATGGCATAGAAATTAGCCAGATAAAATCAAGCTGATCTTTGACCAGAAATACCCCAAGCTAGAAACTACTTTGAAAAGCAAATTTTGTTTCTTCATGAATTTTGCCTGTGGTACTCTGTTACACCAGAGGAAAAAGGCAGATAGACTTTGATCATGTTTTTCCCTTCTCCAATTCCTCCCAGATTCTCCCTATCTCCTCACTCACCCAACTTTGTGTTCTCTCTCTCCAAATCAATCAATCAAACAAACAAAAAACCAAACAATATCAAAAAAAGAAACAAGAAACATACATGAAAAATCCTCACAGAAATGGAAATCAAGATAAACAATCAAAAGACTGTGAAGAAAAAAAACCCAAACAAAGCAAATTGAGACAAAAAAAATCTACAAAAATACCATTGCATTTGTTTTGTGTTGGCCAACTACTCCTGGGCATGGGATCTACTCTGAAGTGCGGTTAATATACTCAGTGAGACTCCACTGGAGAAAACTGATTTTCCCTTTGCAGATAGTTTTTGTTAGGGGTGGAAGCCATGTCCACTTCCCCCTCTCAGACCCAGGACACTGTCTGGTTTGATCTTATGAGGGTTTTGTGCATGCTTCTGTCTCTGCAAGCTCATATGTGCGCCAGTATTGTTGTGTCTAAAATACATGGTTTCCTCGGAGTGTGGAGACCCATAAAAGTTTCCTAGTGAGATCTGAGCTTGCTTTACCCATCAGGGCTGCAATTAGAGGATTGTTTGACCATGTGTGTGGTGACCAGGTGATTAAAAGTGTCTGCCCTTAGCTGTGCTAGGGGAAGGTCTTTTGTTCCACCCCTCGGCATTCCTATAAAAGGCCCTTTAGAAGCTAAAGGAGGGGCCGTGGATATTGGTCCAGGCCCTCCAGAAGCTATACTGTGTTTCTATCTGTTTCTCTCCCCTCTATCTTTCTACCTAATATCTCTTATCCCTCTCTCCTCAAGAGTACCCTGGGGAAAAAGTGGGAGCAGGCCTCCCGCATTGGAGTCATCTGTCACCTCTTGTTTTTCTGCTTCCTTCCTCTTCTGCATAGATCTGTGAGCCTTGAGGGCAGGGCTTTGGTGAAGACATCCCATTTAGACTGAGCAATCACAAGTCTCACTCCGCACATTGTCCAGTTGTGAAGCCTCCGGTTAATCCTCATCCATTGCAAGAAGTGTCTCTGATGAGGCACACATTGACCAATGAATAACCAGCATTTTTTTTTTACATATATGAACAAATAATTTTTAATTTGAGCTGTTATTCATTTCAGGCAGTAATGGCTTTAGAATATATGAAGTAAATTTCTGGACTATAGTTTTCTTCTAACTTTTTTTTTTTTTTACTTTTATTGGTTCTTTGTGGATTTCACACCATGAATTCTGATCCCACTTGTCTCCCTGTCTGCTCGCATCCGCTCACCCTCAGCCCTTCAAACCTTCCCCCAAGAAACAAAACCAATTTAAAAGAAAAAGCAAAATCCAAACAAAGCAAAAATAAAAACAAAAACAATAACAACAATAAAAAGAAGAATCTTGTCATGGAAGCTGTAGTGTGGCCTGGTGAGTCACACAGTTTACCCTTTAGTCCATACATCTTTACTTGTAAGTGTTCATTGCTATGAGTTATTAGTCTGGCTCGAGGACTCTGGTTTCTGCTACACTATTGATAATGGGCTCTCACCGGGGCTCCTCTTGGATATCTTGTTGTTGTCCTATGTCAGGGAGATCCTGCTGTTTTGGATTTGCATGTTTGTCTCCTTCACATGCTCCAATAGTTCAAAGATTCGGTGGATGTTAGGATGGGCCAACTCATCGCCCTGGTTCTGGGCCTGGGTTGGTCAGCTGGCTAGCTTTCCCTCATTGTCACCACCCAGATGCGCTCTCCAGCACTGCCTGGGCTAGCTCACCTAAGGCGCCTACAGCAAGGAGTGGGGGCCAGTTCTCCTGCTCTAGGGCCCTCAGATCTGGTCTTCCTCACTCATATCGCCAGGGCCACCTCTACTATTTTGCCCAGGTGCAGTGCCCTCCCTCCTGATTGCTGTAGGGGGCATATGGAGGGTGGGTAGCAGGGTCAGCTCTCCTGTTTTCATGCCCTCAGGACTGGCTCATTTGCATCCCGACAACAGGGTCAGCTCTAGTGTGCTGCCCAGATGGGAAGGAGAGGCTGCTTTCTTTACGCTGCAGCTGGTGAGGGTCAGGGTTAGCTCTCCTACTTTGTGACCCCAGGGCCAGCTCTCTGACCTACTACAGGTGGTAATGGGTAATGGGGGTGAGGGTGTCCTTCCCTCACCCATGCCAACACATGGCAGATGGGGGCCAGGGTCAACTCTCCTGCTCTCATGCCCTCAGGGATAGCTCACCTGTGTCCCTGACCATAGGGTCAGTTCTAGTGTGCTTCCTATGTGGGGTGCATGTCTATGGGGAGGGGTGGGACCCTCTTTCCTGAGTGTATGTGTATGGGGGGGATATTGAGCTCTCCCCTGAGTGGTGGGGCCAGCTTCCCTGCTGTAATCAATATCCAGCAAGGGGCAGGACCAGCCATCCCAGGGCAAGTGAAGGGTGGAACTGGCTCAGCACATCACGGTTCCAATGATCCCTATGTTAACCATGGCCATGGACATCACCATAGACTCCACCTGCAGCAGGACCACAGACCCAGATATGGCCCTTGGCAGCTGCTCAGCCCAGATGTCATTGTGGTCCCAGGAGCAGTACAGGCCCCTCAGATCAGCACAGACCCCAGGCATCAACATGATTCCAGGTGGCTGGCCTGACCCTGGGCATCCTCAGAGCCCTTGGTAGCAACTGGAGCCATGGACAACACCCCAGACCCAGGCCTCTGCAGGGCCACCGACCTAGACATGGCCCTAGGCATCAGCCTGTGCCTGGATGACCCCATGGCTCCAGGTGGCAGCACAGGCCATCAGGACCAGCATAGCCCCCGCTGCAGCACAGCCTTGGATACCAACATGGTCCTGCTGTGGATATCGCTCTATATAAATAAACACTGATTGGCCAATAGCCAGACAGGAAGTATAGGTGGGACTAACAGAGAGGAGAACTGAGGAAGGAGGAAGGAAAGAGAGGGACTGCCTGGAGCCGCAGCCAGGACAAGGAAGATGTAAAGTACCGGTAAGCCACGAGCCACGTGGCAAAGTAAAGATTAATAGAAATGGGCTAATTATAAGAGTAAGAGCTAGACAATGATAGGCCTGAGCTAAAGGCCAAGCAGTTTAAATAATGTAAGAGTCTGTGTGTTTATTTTATAAGAGGGCTCTAGGACTTGGCGGGAGCTGGAGAGAAATTCTCCAGCAACATGGTCCCAGGTGACAGCCTAGACCCCTGGCAGCATCAGCATGATCTTTGATGTTCTCCGGAGCCACAGACATCAACACAGACTCTGGATAAGGCAGGATCATGGACCCAGATATGGCCCTCAGCCGCAGCCCTGGTCCAGACAATGCTATGATCCCAGTTGATAGCAATGGCCACCCAAATTGGCATGGCACTGGTAGCAGAACAGCCCTCGGACACCAACATAGTCACAGGTTGTGGCCCAGACCCTGGGCATCTATGTGGGCCATGGCGGCAGGATGGGCCAGAGACATCAACACAGACCCCAGTTGTGGCAGGACCGCAGACCCAGACATGGTTTTTGGCAGCAGCCCAGGTTGTCACTATGGCCCCTGCGACCATGTAGGCCACCCAGACTGGCATGGCCCCCATGGCAGCATGGCCTTTAGACACCAACGATAACCAGCATTTTTATGTGGGTTATGGGGATCAAATCCAGACCCTCAATTTTGTGAGGCAAACACTTTACTGACTAAGTTGTATTCCAGCCCCAATTTTCCTTTTAATCCAGTGTTGTACCATGAACATACTCTGCTGTAGGATGTCTTTCTGTACACTATGGTTGATAAATAAAGCTGCATTGGCCTATGGCAGGGCAGGCTGGAGCCAGGCGGGAAAATCCAAGAGAGATAGTGAAAGGAGAAAGGATAGAGAGTGTGTGAGCTGCCAAATCGCCCTCCAAGGAGCAACATGTAATGGGATGCAGGTAAAGGCACAGAACATGTGGTGATACATAGATTAATAGTTATGGGTTGAGTTAAGTTATAAGAGTTAGTTAATAAGAAGCCTGAGCCATAGGCCATATAATTTGCAATTAATATTAAACCTCTGAGTGATTATTTTATAAGTGGCCATCAGACCATGGGGCTGGGCTGGACCAGAGAAAACTTATGGCTACATTACTCCACATTACTAACTATTTTACTGGAAGCATGATTTTCCTACTTTATGATGTTACAAAGAATTCTAAAATAAATATTTCTGAGCCTAAACGGATTGCAAACCATATGGTTAAGTTTTCAGAATGGTTTCTGGTCTTGAAGAGTTTAGATCTAATTTTGCAGTAGCAGTGGGGTAGGGCTGAAAACGAGAGAGATTCTTTTCGTGTAGATTTCAGATTGGACAATGGAGATAGAATATCAAGAATGAAGGCTGCACAATGGTCAGGGCGTCAGCAATAGTGACAGATCTGTTAAGACGCGTTCAGACGGTTCCTGAAGTCCCCTGACAGTAAGTGACAAAAATGTTAGATTTGACTCTGAAAGAGTGGGGAGGTCTGACCACTCCAAGTGTGGCCTCAGTGGTGAGGCATCAGCAGCCCCCCAGGGGTTACAAGTGGCAGCCACTCAGATCCCACTCCAGACACAGACACGTTGCAGAAGGCATCACTATTATCCCATGCTAAGTCTTTGTGTTCCAACCAGCTGATAAGCCCGAGTTTCAGCTTGCAGCCTAATTTCCCTTTCCATCAACACAGAGCCCATGTTTGAAAATGCATGAGCAGTTATTGCTGTTACAGTGATGACTATTATTACTATTACCTTGATTTTATAGTGTATATTTTCTTCTGGGGGCTGAGAAGTCTTTAGAAATGTTATGCCACTAATCCTTCCTATATCACTGGGAAATAGGTAGGAGTAAGGATAAACAAGTATCAATATTATGCTAAATAATAGTTAAGTATGTGGTGTGCAATCCAGAGCAATTTAATGAAAGTAATATCTTTTGCTCCTGCTGAATTATTTTATGCTTATATTATTCATGGTAGCTCTCTGAGGTACAGGACTTGGGTGACCTAAACTGTTTTTTTTTTCTGCCTCTTGTATCAATTTAGAAATGCTTCTTTTGCTTAAATGAAATTGGCTTGGACATAGTTTTATTTTAAATTTGAGGCCTGAAAGAGATTTTACAAACATTGACCCCATGTTGAGGACATGGAGACTTAAAGTTAACAGATTGAATCTACATCACAGGCTGGGTTTTAACCTATTCAGTTTCTAAATTGAAGTATTTCTGGTTAAAACTCAAACTGATTTTTATCTTACCAATTTCTATGTCATGCTGGAGTTTTTTCAACCTTAATTTGTTTGCTTGTCACATTCACATGTATTAGAATATACATATACATATATATCCTTATAAGACTATATCTTTGTTTTGTTTGTTAAAAGAATTATTTACATTATTATTCCCTCTATTTTTAACTTAAATTTTTTATTTTTTGAAGATATCATACACAAGTGTTACATTTATATCATTTCTACCCCTCCTTCTCTTACCTCCAACTCCTCCCATATCACCCGTATCTCCCTCTCAAGTTCATGACCTTTTCTTTTGTAATTATTATTGTTTTACTCTCTCTCTCTCTCTCTCTCTCTCTCTCTCTCTCTCTCTCTCTCTCTCTCTCTCTCATTAACCTACTGAGTCAATTTAGTATCGCTCATATGTACACGTGTTTAGGACTGGCCCCCTGGGGTTGGACAGTCTATTAGACAGCTTGTCCCTGGAGAAGACTGAGTCTCCTTTCAGCAGCCATGTAGCTCTTGGGTAGGGCCATTTAAAATTTCTCTCATCCATGTTGGGATGCTAACTGGTGTGGGCATTGCCGGGGTCTTGTTTAGGCAACCATATTGTAGAGATACTGTAGATACAGCTTCCCTGTCATGTCTAGAGGGCACTATTTCAGGCATCTGTCTTCTGGCTGTTAGAGTTTTCAGTCTTCTCTTCTGTGATTTTTCTCTGAACCTTTGGCACACAGGTTAAGTTGTGGATGTAATGATTGAGGTTGGGTGTCCAATGTCTACATTTTGACCAGTTGTGGATCTCTGTAATAGTCTCCATCTATTTAAAAAGAGAAATTTCTTAGATGAAGGATGAGGGCTATACTTAATTGTTACAACTAGTTTTTAGATTGATTCATATATTTGTGTATCTTTAAGTGGCATGGCATGATAATTTGATCTTTGAATGTAATGTATAAACGTGAAATCAGGGTCATAATCATTTCTTTCTCTTCAAACAATCATTTCTGTTAGTAACTTCCATGCTTTTCTAGTTATTTTGAATTATATTCCAGATTGTTCTAACCAAAATTTATCTTACTATATTACCTACAACTAGAACTAATTCCTCTTAACAGCAAAACAGATAATTAAAATGGTTTAGAATACATTTCCCCACAAAGTTGTATTTTCCCACTACAAATGGAAAAGCACTGAGTGTTACTTTGTATAAAATAAGTAACATAGTACTGACAATGAACACAGGCAACCAGATAGTATTGTAATTTTAGTCTGTAGATTTTGAATTTCACATCTCGCTTTATCTTTGTTTAAGAAAAGGAAGCTGCCTCTAGAGAGATGGTCCAGTGGTTGAGAGCATGTACTGCTCGTGCAGAGGGCCCTGCTCAGTTCTCAGTACCCAGCTTGGGTGGCTCACAGGAATTAACAGCTCAGGGATTCTGATACCCCTGGCCTCTGAGGGCACCTGCACTCACATGCACATACCATGTACAGATACATACATATACACATAATTTAAAACCAAGTCTTTAAAATAGGAAAGGAATTTAGCAAGTATTGCAGTGATGTTTAAGATACGGGATAAGAAGCAGACTGCCTTCTGAAGGCAATTAAATTACTAAGTAACTACTTTTGTGACTTTGTAATTAGTAGTGATTTAATACCTACATGTGCATGTCCCCAGATCAATTCTCTTCACTTTAGTTTTGGGCATCAGTACCCAGCTATACCCAGTGAGTTCTATCCACTAATGTCTTACTATTCTTTCCCATTAAGTATTTTGCTTGGAGCCTTTGGGAAGCTTCTTCCATCTGATAGGACCATCTCTCCATCATCTGAAGCACTCTAGCCCTAAATACTGATCCTAACTTCCTCTTGGAGAGGTTCTGTTGTATCTGAGGCTGTAAGAACCATCAATTTCATATTGCCTTTCTAGCACTCAGTGCATAGTTATCATGTACCAACTTAGTGCTTAAGTTTCTTGTGGGAGAATCTGTTCACAAACCTGAGCAACTGGTAATGTTTTGAGGTCGGTATGACCTACTGATTTCTCTCACTGGATGAGTCTTTGTCAGTAGCAGGTGTTTAGTAAACAATTGAAACTTATTTGATATGAAAGTTCCCCAACTTTGGTACATGTATGATTATCCCTTTGCTAGCAGGCTGTGTCTCCGGCAGTGACAGCCCCATAAGTTCTCACCTGACTTGGTCACTGTTTAGTGTCAGGACAGCAGTAGAAACCTCAGCAGACTCTGTGAGAACAGCAGGCTCCAGTTTACCTCTGCTTTAACCCGGAAGTTAAGGTTTAGCCTATTTGAAACTGTGAGCATTCTTGGAGACCTCAGAAAAGCTTGAACACGGAGAAGGCAAATGAAATTTAAAGTCTGAATTTGGATTCCATTTAGTAGCTCAATCATCTAGAATTCATAAAAGCCATTCTTGGGAGCGGCTGAGAAACTGTTTAGACCACTGATCAGTCTTCAGTCTTCATCAGATCACTCTCTTGCTTTTGGGAGTGTGGCTGTGAGTCCCTCCCTACCATGGGCCACTGATCAGTCTTCAGTCTTCATCAGATCACACTCTTGCTTTTGGGAGTGTGGCTGTCACCCTCTCCCTACCATGGGAATTGCTGCTCTTCAGTTTGTCCTACCTTTTGGGCTCTGTTGACCAGTTTATACAGCAGCATTTGTCTCAAATCCTGAAAAGTAATTGTTTCTAAGATTTGGATGCAATATCCCCAACAGATCACCAAATCTGCGAACAGGCTGTGGCTGCTAAAATATCGATATTTCACTTGGGTAAAACGGAAAGCACTGAGTTCATGTATAAGTACCAGGAGTTTCCTTCCCTTGGACCCTGGTTTCCTGTTTGAAACCTTCCTGTGTGTTGCCAGTCATCATCTTTTTTCCTCCTTTTTATGTGTGTGGGTGTGTTTCCTGCATGCATGCAAGTCTGTGCACCATGTACATGTATTGTCTGCAGAGGGTGGGCAACGGCATCAGATCTCTTGGACGACAGTTATAGAGGGCTGTGAGCTCCCTGTGGGTGCTAGGATTCAAACCTGGGTCCTTCGGATGAACAGCAGCCCATGCTCTTAAGTGGTGACCCATCTATCCACCCTGCCAGTCTTCATGTAAGATACTTGGTGCCTGTGAGGACTTTATTCAGGAAGATACTTTTCTCAGTACACTTGTTTTTGATCTGTGCAATATTTCAAAAATGAGCTGGAGTACATTTTAAACAAGACGGAATTATTGCAAAGAGTTAGAACTCACAGAGGAACCAGGGAAGCAAATTCTAAGCAAGAAAATTCACAGTTTCCTTTTCTTTTTTTTGGGGCTGGAGTTATTGAGATTGCATTTTTTGACCTTTACAAAATTGTCAGTGTCTGTAGGAATGTTAAAGGGTTAATTGGTTTCATTTACTTAAATATTCCAAACTATGATGAAAACATTTTTGCACCTAAGAAGAAAGATTGCGGGTGAAAAACTGAAGATACATGATTTATCACTCTCCTCACAAATAAAATTTATTCATTGCTTCCACCAGCCATCACACAGATGGTCAGAAAATTGGCTTTGTGTAGGGATGTGGATTCAGGCATGAATATTAATAGGAGACAGATGTAAACGCATATTAATATGCATTTGCTTTGCATGGACTGACATTACAATATTTTCATTAAAGAAACTGCATTTGTAAAGAAAGTATAGGTCACCTTTTACAAAGCATAAAATCGTATAGCTGGATGTATTTGTTGGCTCTGGAATACCACTGTGGATAAGAAGTGGAAATGTTAGTGTTGAATCTGTGGCTGGATGCCCACAGCGTGGCAACAGAGGCATCACACTGATTCTGTCCCCTGCCTCCCCCGTTCCCCCGGATTACAGTTAGACTACACTTCCGAACTTTAGCAGCAGTGAGCACAGGCTGCCATTTGGGCAGTCTAGGAGGCGAAGCCCTGTTTGGATGTGATACACAGTCAAGTATAAATTACTATCTGAGAGAAAGAAAACTATTTAGAAAGATCCATTCACATCAAAGGCACACATTTTCAGTGTGAGGTTGCTGTAATGGCAGTGATTCATAAAATACACGATTTATGCAGGCACAGTACTTTGGGATTTTGGGGGGAGGCTGTGGGACAGCATTTAAGCTGACATCAGCGCCTGCATCTGTGCTCTCTTAGTATCTGCTTAGGGTAGCATTGTGCTTCCTTCCCAAGTGGAAGGAGCGGGTGATATTGTAAAAAGCTACTCACATGCTGGCTGCTTTGTACTCGCCAACCATTCACAGGGTGTTTTGCCACTGAAATATTGCTTACTAGAGAGAACAGCAGCTTTCTTCTGTTTGTGAATCCTTTTAAAACTGCTGTGTTGGCTCTTCAGACAAACATGGCTGTATCCCAGCATACAAGCATGAGTTAGTAAGTAGAAATGATCTGCTATTGATCATTCACTCCAGCCTTACAAAACCCCCGGAAGACTTCCACATTCCATTTTCCAACACTAATTCCCCTATCCTGACTTCAGTGTGCCGTTCTGGCTGCTCAGTGAACAAGCTCACATGGAGGCTTACTGATGCATCCGGAAAGGAAGCTACCACCTCCCGCACCAATCACAGTGGTCTAAGGAGATGATCATGACCCGTGAAGTCAGGAAAATGTGGGTTCAAGTCCTGGCCCTTTGGGCTGTGTCATGTAGGCAAATGATTTCACTTCTTTCCCTTACTTCTGTCCCCCACTCCTTTGTCCCTCCCTCCCTTACTTTCTGTGTCTGTAATATCAGACTCCAGGTCTTGTGCATGCTAAGCAGGTACTGTTCTGTTGAGTTATATCTCAGGCCCCTGGTATTATTGTTTTATTCTTCCCTCATACAATACATCCGGAGTGAAGTCCCCCTTCCTCTCCTCCCAGGCACCCAAGCCCTTTCTCCTCCAGATTCCCTCCTTTGCCCTTCAGAAAAGATTAGGGTCTTACCATGTAGTGCAGGCTAGCTTTGAACATACTATGTTTTCCAGGCTGCCCTAAAATTTGTGATCCTCATATCTCAGACTCTCAAGTGCTGGGAATACAGGCAGGTGCCACTATGTCTGATTTGTAATTTTACTTTTTTTTAAAAAAAGATTTATTCTTTTGATTTTCAGATTCTTGTGGGGTAGACACAGGAATCATTTTACTTTTCACAGATATATTTGTACGATTGTTTGGCCCATCAAATATAAAAATCTTAGGGAACATGCCTACTATGTTTTATGTGTAATAATTTCTCATACTTACTTTCGTAATTTCATTATTTTATAGTGGCCATGCTATTTCTGCTGTCCCCTTACTCTGTTATTGCTCATGCTGACTCATTCTGTTGGCTGGTCTTGCCTCACCGCATTTCTAATGGCACTTTTCCATACAATAGTTTCAGACTGTCACCCACCTTCATTTCCTCACAGGGCTGATGGGGCAGGCTGATGTTCTGAAAGCCTAGCTCTGTCCATGACTCGTCTTTATCCAGGGCCCCTCACAGGTATAGCATTGCTTATCTATGAAGTCCAACCCTCCAGCTGGCAGGCAGGGTCTCGTTGGCAGAGTCTTGGGTCTAATTTGATACCTGTCTTAAGGCACAAGTGCAAGTCTGTAGCCAGCTGGGTCTGACGTCAGCACTGTGTCCCAAACCTGCTTTTCTCCTGTGCCTTGGCCCCTGGACTCTCTGGGGGGTGGGGAGAAAGGAGAGATTGTACTATTTGACAGCTTCTTGTCTATCTCTTCTGTCAGAAAACAAAACATTTTTCCTCTGGATACCATAGTATTTGACATCAGCCGAAAAATATATGATAGTTTATTTCATGTGTCTGTTTCACTGGGCATGGGCTGCCCGGATATCTGGCTAATACTTTTATTCTATTTTACTTTAGTTTTTTGAGACAAGGTTTCTCTGGTTAGGTGGGGCTATCCTGGAACTCAGTCTGTACACCAGGTTGGTGTCTGCCTCTGCCTCTCCAATACTGGGGTTAAAGGAATGTGCCACCATACCTGGCTTTCTGGCTAATCCTCATTTTTTGGTTTGTCTATGGAGCAGTTTCAAGAGATGAACAATTTAATCAGTAGACTTCCCTCCTGAGTGTAACTGAGAATCATTACAATCTGTTTAAGGCCTGAAAACAACTAAAAGCCATAGGAGACTGGATTCTCTTTTTCTGTCTGACTATTCACCCAGGACATCAGCCTTCTGACCTTGGGTTGGAATGTACACCACTGGCTCCATGGCGTAGAGACACCCGACTTGGACTGAGGTCACCACCAGAGGACCTAGGTCTCTAAGCCTGCAGATGACAGCCTATTGGATTTCCAGTCCCTATAAATGATCTAAACCATTTGTTGTAATAAATTCATTTCTTCTGTTTATCTTATTGCCTTTGACTCTCTGGAGGACTCTGGCTAATATAAAATGTTTGTTTTATGGTGCTGTACTTCATTCATTCCACATTTCAACTCTATTGTGCATCAGTTATGCAGATGAGGAGACAGAGTCACCAGAGACTCAGGCAACACCTTTGGTCATATTGTTCCCAAATGGCAGATTCCAGATCCAAGTCAGCTAGGCGTCGATATTATTATCTGCTTGTGTTCTATGCCATCTTGCTTCTCAATTTGAATGTTTTGAATATTTCATGTATCTTCTTACCAGGCTTGTTTCTATTAGTGCTACTAATGTCTTCTTTTAGTTCTCCACAAAGATGTCCATTAAAAAGAACTGTGAGATATCATTTGGCTGGATTATTGAGTCATTTAGCTTTCCTTGCCCTGTTTGGTTCAGAAGATTGGATACAGTGTTTTGTTGTAGAAAAGTGTTCCAGATGAGTGATTGGTCTGATGGGCAAATGTATGTGCGTGCATGCATGTGTGCGTGTGTGTGTGTGTGTGTGTGTGTGTGTGTGTGTGTGATAAATGTACATAACATGCTATAATCAAATGCTTGCATCAAGTATTTCTTCATGTATTTGTTTGCTCTATTTTCTTTAAGGATTGATCCCCAGAGGCATTGGGTCAATACTCTGTGCTTGTAGTTCCTGCATGGAAGCTTTCCAGCAAGATGGCTCACTCTTAAGCAGACCAGGCACACTTCATGCAGTGTCTGGATGGAAAACAAGTCTGCATTCCCACTGTCTTGTTTTCAATGTCTAGCCTATTGCCTGGAAATATAACTAGTAAACACATGCTCAAAGAATCATCTATCTCCTCATGTTGTTCTAAGCACTCTTAGTAATAAGTCATTTATATGTTAATGTATTCCTTCATGTTTGTTGAGATCACCCTTGGTATGGCTCCTAAAGTTACAATGCAGAGGTCCCATCTAGTCACTTCCAAAGAAACAAAGGACTGGATCTTTATTTCCCACTGAGGACAACTAAGAGTCATAGAGAATAGAGACTGGGGTGATTACTGAACGTGTTTAATAAGTCCCCTGAGCCTACTTCTCTCCATGTGTGCAGGCATCCTGATTTTTAAAGCTGGGGCTCCTGACCAGCTGGCACACACCCTTGGATGATGGGCATTGAGGGCCATGAGGAGGCTGAAGATCTGCATAAAACTGTGTGTAAACTGGGGATAGAGGGTCCATAGACTTGAAAAAAATAATTTCATATTCATTTGCCTTTTTAAATGACAAAAGTGATGTACTTATTCTCTAAAAGTTTGAAGTACTTAGAAGCATATCAAGTAAAAATTACAATTGAATGGAAATATGTATCGGGTAAAAAGAATTCCCCTTTCTTCACTTTTTACTTCTTACATCCTCAGGGGATCAGACCATCATTTTATTGGACTTTAATAGTGTCAGTGTATATCTCCGTATCAGAACATATGTGCTGAACTGCCTTTTAAACAACTTGATTTTGAAATAATCATCGATTAAGAGACCTTTCCCTAAGGCTCACAGATCAGCACAGAAGAAGTGGGAAGATTGTAAGAGCTGGAGGTGGTGGACATCTTCAGTTAAGTGTAGTTGCTGGATGTGACAGGGCATCTGAACTCACAGCATCTGTGACCGCACACACATGGCCTGCACAGGGAAGTTGTAAGACATAAACAACAGGTTTTTTTTGGGGGGGTTTAGTCTTCCCTTTACCTGTAACATTTTGTGTAACTGTGGTACAAAGAAACCTAAGGAATCAACATCAGCACCATTAGTATAACATGTGATTTCATATTCTAGCATGTGTGTGTGTGTGTGTGCGTGCGCGTGTGCACATGCATATGTGTGTATATGTGTGGGTGTGCACGTTTATGTGTGTGTTTGTGTGTGTTGTATATAATTTTGTGCAGGTGTACTATAGGCAGATGTGTGTAATCACCCTCATAATTATCATAAGCACATGATCCTTCCTGTTACCCCTTCTTTATCCACATGCACTTCCCTTCTACCCCTAATCCCTGAGAGCTACTACTCAGGTGTTCATCCCTGTACTTGTGTTATATAAGACATACTATAGAACCGGGATCACGTTATTTGTTGAATTTTGAGATTTATTTCCCTCCAGCACAAATCTCTGGAGAGAGTTGCCCAGGCTGTTGTTGATCGTCTTAGTGGTCCACTCTTTTTATCATTGAGTGACATTCCACAGTGGAAGGCAACACTGCTTGATTAGCTGTTTGCCCGCTGAAGGACATCCAGGCTGCCTTTAGTTTGGAGCTGCTATGAGCATTCATTTATAGGTTTTTATGCAAACATAAGTTTGATATCTCTGGGATAAACACCCAACGCTTCAATTTTAGGGCATATTTTAAGAGCCTGTGGCTTTGTAAGAGGTGACAGAACTTTCTGAAGTTGCTAGTCTTTTATGACTTACCAAAGGAGGCTGTGGCAGTAAGACATTTGGAACAGACTGATATACTCCAAAGTTTGCCTGGGACTGAGTGATATGTTTCAACTTGTTAAGCAAGAACATTTCTCTCTTCTTATTCTTTCCATTGTTACTCATAAGCATTTCATGTTAAAATGTGAGCAACAATTCTTTGATTGCGTTTCCTTATTATTTACAACCCTGGCCCTAGAGTTCCTAAACTCCTGCTTAGTCATCAATTTTCTTAGCGTTTGTTATCTACAAAAAAGATTCAGCTCTTGCTGTCAGTAAAAGGATATTTACTGATTTTTTTTTAAACACACACTGTTGACACTGCATCTACTGATTGTTAGTGTGCATTCCTTCAGTTCTCCATTATATAGAAGAGATACAGGTTTGCTTTTTTCCCTCTGAGTTGTCATTGTTGGTACCCCATTACTTGGCTCAAAGTAAGAAAATTCAAGGTCCATTTACAAATACATACATAGACACAGAAGAAGCAGAAGGTGAAGCTGACTCTTTGGGTTTAAAATACTGTCCCAGTGTTTGATCCCCGTGAGTTCCATCTTCTGTTTGATTCGGTTTCTTTTTCCAGCTTACAAGATGTCTTCCCTTGGACACTGGGATCAAACATCTGGCAGCTATCGTGACAGGTAGACCGTGTTCAGTCCACTGTCTGTGATCTTCTTCCCACAGTCCTGGCCCAGCCTCATGGCTGTTCCTTGGCACTGCTGCTGCTTTTGCCTGGCCCTGGCTGGCAGATTTTGGTGAGCGTCTAATGACTGTGAGCGAACAGCACAAGGGTCTTTGCCATTTTCTTAGGCTTCCTCTCCTTTTTAGCTGCTGTGCACAGGAAATAATCTAGTACACTGTGCTGGGCTGTGGTGTGCACTTCCCACGATTACTCATTACGTCATCTTTATACCCTTAGCCAGCAGCTGGCTTTTGTGAAACTTTCCATTTGAGGCATGTCGTTTACATGCACACACACTGGATGCTCAAGGCTGCTTCCCTCACCCCTGGTGTGCTGAACTCTTCAGCTGACCTCAGCTGATGTGTTGATAGCATTGTGGAGAACCTTCTTTTTACTGACATCTTTAAAAATAAAATTAATTCCAGAACTGAATTATGTTATGCCTTGATCTTACTTTTTTAACTTGGAAATTTTAACTTATAACTTGTATATTGGTACTTAAAACATTTTTGATGGTGATGAAAAATCTAGACTATTCTAATATCATATTAAAATACTTACAAATATGGGCTAGAGAGATGTCTTCAGGTTAGGTGTCCTTGCTCTCACAGAAGACCTGGGTTAGGTTCCCAGCACCGGGGTTGGATGGCTCATAGCTGACTGAAACTTTAGCTCCAAGTTTCTCCTTCTAGACTTTGTGGTCACAACACATGCACCTATACACTCAAAAAATAATAAAATAAAATACTCAGGAATATTCAGTTAAAAGAAACTGGGTTATAAATAGTACATATTAGAGAAATCAACTTTGGTGGACGTATAAACTAGACATATATATGTATATATATATATATATATGTCCAATTTAAAGGAAAATTATATATGTTATAAAGTTTAGAGGAAATTAAGTTATATATAACTGTATATACTTTAGATTGATCATTACTATCAAACACATAAAATAGACCAAAGGTTTTAAACCAAGTGTCAATCATTATCTTTGTTTGTTTTTTGACTTTCCTGTATTCTTCAAATTTTTCTCTATCCACACATTTTTTTTAATAACCATTCAGAATGTTTTAAAAACCCATCATAAGCTGTATACTTTTTCTGTTCCTGTTCACCTTAAAATGTACTGTACAGCATATTATTAAAGTAATCTTAATAATGGTGGCGTGAAGTTGGGAGAAGGGTAGGAGTCCTGTGTGGCATTTCCCCTTTATCTGGCCTTCTGGAAAAACTGCTTTGAAGAATAACCTTCTATTTTGGTCCTCTTTCCTGTGATTCCTGACAATTTGTCTCCTGTGTTTCTCTCCTGGCTCTACCCAGGCTGTACCATCACTGTGTTTTTAAGAAATGAATGCACTATAAACTGATATAAGATAGCCGCTGCCCTCAATCTCTACTCCGTGTAAGATTATTATGAGAAGTCCTGTCTGTGTCCTGGAATCGCCTGGCTAGGATGAATAATTCACCAGATAGTCTCTTTCAGCCATCTATTTATTTCTCACCTCTTAAAAATTCAAGTTTTCTTACAAATGAAAAGAACTGTGGGTAAACAAGTTTCAGTTTTCATTACTCATATACTTTCTTTAGATTCCTGAGCTATATAAATGTGCAAATGAAGGCTGTCTCCCTCATCCCTGTGGCTTTCTCTATGCGATTCATTTAGTTCTGCTTCTGCCTTTTGTGTTGATGTGACAATCGCTATGTGAGGCATTACTTGTCTGAGTCTAACAGAATGAGGTACATTTGAGGATTGTGGTGCTTAAGATAGTGCGGTACTGTGTGTGTGTGTGTGTGTGTGTGTGTGTGTGTGTGTGTGTGTGTTGAGGAAGGTTTATATGTGGATGCAAATTATGCTTTTGAAAATCATCATTAGTGGGAAACTTGCTAGCCTGTAAGTACATGGAGCTTTCAATTAAAAACAAAGTCTTAAGTTATAGTTTTCTGAGGGAGCAACATAACAATTCATTAAACTAACAATTTAATCAAGGAGTCCGTGATAGTGGGGGTCCTCTGTGTGAAACACAGAAAAAAAGTCTCTATGAGGTTTAGAGCAATTTCCTTGCTTTTAATCTGGGGCTCAGAGTGTTCCCAATCATCCTGGCTTCACAGTTGGGAGTTTTCCTTGGAGTTTTCCTAGATTGCGGAAGGAATGATAAAACAGCTGTTATCAGGCTGTGTGAAGAGCCATCTCTTACCTCACCACAATTGGAGGGTGTGGAACAGCTGCTGTAGAATGGAGACCTTAAGGGATGGGTCATCCCGTCGAGCCCCAGAGATGTAGGCTCTAATTGCTGCAGAGGGAGACAGGATGCTTCACGACATTTCTGGCTTTTCTGCCTGAGACCACTGAATGGGGAGGACAACATGTCTGTAGGCAGACATTGATATTTGGGTAAACAAGGCAGGTAGCCAGTGGCAGTTTGGAGGATCACAAAATGTTTTTGTTTTTCTTTTGTCTTCCAAATATGAGACACCATGATGTAAGAATAGTCTTGCAAATTCTGCCTTCCACTTTTCTTGCACAACACAGTTGTTACTGATAATCCATCTGCCAATCAACAATGCAGACATAAACAGAAAACACGCAAGGATGGACTGAGGCCCCCTTCAGTGTTGAGTTTTCATGGGCAGAAAACGAGAGTTCACTCAGGTGATCTCTTGGGACGCACCTGAGAACTTCTGATGCCTTAGAGCTCCAATTCTTCCCTGGGTTCAGCAGAGGGCAAAGGCTTTCCAGTCACTGAAGGACAAGACTGGACATTTGTTGAATTTTGGTGGGTAGACAAATTACATACTAATGTAATAAAAGCACTAATTGAAAAAAAATCTCAGGAGATGAGAAAGCTTCACTTTTGTAAAGTACTGTCATTCTTTTTTAAATTTATTATTATTAATTTATTTATTTAAGAAAAAGAAGATTTATTCCATGTGATTGTTGGTTTTAAATGTGGTGCTTGTCACCATGCAGGAAAGGTCATGAGGCATGACAAAACCCATTATCAGAGCAGAGTTTTATTAGAAGGGAGGAGAGGGAAAGAGGGACAGAAGGTAATGTGACCAGGCCTGTGGGGAGAGAGAGAGAGAGAGAGAGAGAGAGAGAGAGAGAGAGAGAGAGAGAGAGAGAGAAGAAGAAGAAGAAGAAGAAGAAGAAGGAGGAGGAGGAGGAGGAGGAGGAGGAGGAGGAGGGGGAGGAGGAGGAGGGGGAGGAGGAGGGGGAGGAGAGAGGGGAGGAGTCTGTGACCGGCTTTTTAAGGATTCCCCTGCACATGCGCATATGGGCTTATGGAGCTATGCCGTGCATGCACAGATTGCGTGACCACACTGTGCTCATTGCACAATCACGCAGTACATGAATGATGTAAGACATAAGACCCTTTGCTTAGCTACTGAACTGAGCATGTGCGGTCATAGCTGGAGAAGTGGCCGGAATCCTAACATTTTAGACTCTTTGCTTATTATAAAGAAGCAAGTGAACAGGAATAGGGGCCTCGTTTTTCCTAAAAACTGCTTCCAGCTGACTTGGTGGGCATCAGTTGACTCTTGGGGGGGGTAAGGAAGGGGGCTTCTGAGGTAGACAGGCGTCCTGGGGTCATCTGTTGCTTTGGAGTCATCCATCATCTTTCTCGGCTTGGGACTTCTGTCTGCTTGTGTCTGACAGGATGCTGGTAAGACAGAGAAAAGCTTAAAAAAGGTTTGTTATTATTTTTATTTTTGTCTTTGTGCAAGGGGGGGAGTCCCAGGGTGAGGGAAGGGGTCCTGGGACCAGGAAAGTTTGGGTTGCACTTATCTGAAGCAGATCCGACAACCTGTCCAGATGGATTCAAGCTGGTTTGTGGAGCTTAGAAAAAATTTAAAACATATTAAGAAGCAGCCATGAGAAAATTAAAGTCTTGGGCTGGTGACCAAGACATTGTAGTATTTAGTACTCTGCTTACATTGGTTAGTGTTAGTGAGAGAGAAAGAGAGAGATTTGTAACATGTTTTTAATTTTTACCTGAGATAAGCTTTATCAGAGACAGATTATTTTAAGGTACCTGTTTCCTTTATTAGTTTAGCATCCAGGAGACACAGGTGATCAATTGATGAGAGCATTTAATAGTAATAGATTGTTATATTAAAGTCTGTTTTTTGTAGAGCCAGACACTTTTGGGTCTGGGGGTGTAAATACCTTTGGACTGTTACTGGTTCCTTACCACTTGGATATATACTTGATGGTCCTTGGACTCCAGCTCCATGGTGATCCTGTAACAATTAGCTGAGTAGTTAATTAGAAGAGGGAACCAGGAAGAGAAAAGCTTGTGGGGTGAGACCTCATTCTTCTGGAATTGGTGACAAGGCAGTGGATCCTGGTGTCCTCTGGAACTTGAGAGAGAGCAGGGCCCTGTCTGTGTCACTGTGCATGAGGAGGAGAAGCACTTCTGACTGGTCTGGAGTGAGGCACATGGAGGGAGCAAATGAAATGAAAGCTCCTACCTTAGCTGGAAAATCTCTTCCCATTAGGTACCCTGAAAGTACAACTAAGTGGTGGGGTCTGGTGAGGTGGTAAGGCTGTCCCCCTACCCCAACAATAGGGAAACAGGAAGGAGAGGTGGGACCCCAAAACTCCCTTGGGATTGAGTAAGTGAATCCTAACAGTGGTCACATTGGGAAAGAAGAGGAAATAAAGTGATTTAGTGATTCTCTCCATAACACCTCTAACACACACACACACACACACACACACACACACACACACACACAGCCCATCTTCAGGGTACTACATGAGCTTGAGGTTTAAGTAGAGGGTGACAGGTGTGTGTCACAAGCAGAAGCAGTCTCAGTCACAGTGTGGTCCTGCCGGTCACTGACCTGTTGTATTGACCTCGGTCTTTTCTGCAGGGTGGTCTGACAAGTTGTGAAAACTATGGGAAATCTCTTCCTAGGAGAAAGTTACTGCTCCTTCTTTACCCACCCACCCCAGCCCCCTTCTTTCTGCCCCTCCTCCCCTTCCCCCCAGTCCCCTTTCCCCCACCCACACTGGCATCAGGGTTCAACCCTTTCCTTCTCAGGACATGAAATTCCTGAGGAAATTCTAGTTCCTTCGGGGCTATTTCAATAATCTGAGAGGCACAAGAAGAGAATGGACGTATTCATTCCCGGTAGGATGGTCATAGCCTCACCACACCCAGCTTAGAGTTGTGTTTAATGTTCCCAAGTAGGTCGTTTGGTTTCCTCTGAAAGGCCCACCTTCTTCTTCACATATGTATCAGATAGTTATATTTTGAGGCAATTAAAATATTTTTAGATTTACACCTACCCCCAACACATGCCAAAGAAGAAAAATTGGCAAATGTCATCTTTACAGATTATTTGTCAGTTGTTTGGGACAGGTACCCTAGCTGGACCATTACTGATCTGTATTTGTTTAGTCTTGTGTGTACTTCAATTTGAGTGGCGTAGTTATTCCAGCAGGCCAGATAGTCTGAGGCCACTTTTCTACAATGACAAACAGGGACCTCAGAGAAAGTAAGCAACTTCTCCAAGGCTATGCAGCTGTCTTATAGAATTAACCAACTATATACTTAGAATTGAAAGGCACACCCCTCCCTGTGTGTGTGTGTGTGTGTGTGTGTGTGTGTGTGTGTGTGTGTGTACTTCTCATCAGCCCATGTCACACTCCAGTACAGCCAGGGAATAGTTTTAAGTAATAGTTTTAAGATCCTGACTCTTGGACAAGGTCCTCAACCTAAAATAGAAGTTTGTTCCTCAACCTTAAGGCCATGCTAACTTTGCAGTGTACAGTAGTGATAAAATGAACTTTTGCATGTAAGAATTCTCAGCACAGGTCCTGGCTGAGGACCTGAGTTGTAATCCCCAGCATCCACACAAAATAATGTGGATAGGGCCATGCTTATGTCTGCAACCTAGCATTGTGGAGTGCAGAGATAGGAGGATTTCTGGGAGTTTGCTGGATGCCAGCCTCACTCCTGGCTTAGTGAGAGACCTGTCACAAGTGTATAAAGCAGAGAGTAACAGGGCAGAACACGCTATGTCCTCCTCTGTAAGTGTGTGCGAGGGAGCATGACCTCCGCACATGCACATACCACACACCCACTAAAACTGAACATGTGCTCTGTAGTGCTGCTGGAGGGTGTCACCTTCAGAGCTTTCGTCAGCTGTGACAGGTGGGCTACGGTAAGGAGTCATGGCCACAGGCACCTATGACAGACACTTTGTTTTAGCACATTGGCTTTGGTCTAGCTGCTCATGTGGGAAGGCCAAGGGAGGAGGTGTGACTCCAGCTTGCTTAGTTGTCTCATGGTAGGTTGTGCAGAGCTTTCCTGGACATCCATGTGCCTTGGTGTGTGCTATGCTGTCACCAGGTGTTAGTTCTTTGGGATGCTATGACAAAGTACCATAGACTAGAAGAGTGGAGACTGGAGGCCCAAGATCAAGGTGCAAGCACAGTTGGGTTCTGAGGAGGGCCCTCTTCCAGACTGCAGACAGCTGCCTGTCCTTGGGTCACTATGGGGTGAACAGAGGGAGGACACTCCCTGTGGTCTCCTTTAGAAGGATCCTGTAGTGACCCTTCCTGTTGCTGTAACTGACAAGAAGCGAGTCAGTTTATTGCGGCTCACAGTGTGAGGAGATTCAGTCCATCCCAGCTGGAAAGGCCTGGGCATAGGAGCAAGAGGCATCTGATCACATTACATCAGCTTTCAGGAAGCAGAGAGGGTATGGACAGGACTGTGAACTCTCCAGGTGTGTTCCCAGTGACCTCTTCCTCCAGCAAGACTTCATCAATAGGTTCCACAATTTTCCCAAACAGCAACCAGGGGTTCAAGCACCAAGTCTGTGGGGGACATTCCATATAAAACCAGAGCAGGTTCAAATATTTGTGAAGACTCCCCCTTTTAGCCTCAAAAATCTCCACCACCTACGACCATCACGTTGATAGCTGGGGTTGATTGATTTATCTTTACCTTTATTTATTACTGTGTTTGTTCATGGCATGTGAAGGTCAGGAGACTTCTTACAGGAGTTGGTTCTCTACTTTCTTCGTGACAATTTTCTCTTTCTTTCTCTAGGGAACAACTCAGGTCATCAGGCTTTGGCTGCAAGCGCCTTTACCCCTGGAGCCATCTCACCATGCAAGAGTTAAGCGTTTCAACATGAATGTTTCCAGGAAGCAAACATTCAGTTCATTGTGATCTTTTACTAACTAGATTCACAAATACTAAACAGGTCGAGATTCAGGCCCCTCGTTCATTGGAAATTTTTGAGAAAACAGTTAAATGGCATTTAATCCCTAAATGAAGCCCAGAGCAGAAGTTCTCGAAGCATACTCTCTTCCAGCGCACACTAGTTTGGTTGAAGCAGAGACAGGCTGTGGCTGTTGACTTCTCACTCAGTTAGAAAAGCTTAACCCTTCCTTGCTGTTGACACAGAGTCCAGCACAGTTTAAGGGACTGTCACAGAAGTGCCTCTCATTCAAATTGGCAAAATGCCCCTCCAGACTTGCATTTGAATGTCTCTTATACATGCAGCTTCCTTGTTTTCTTTGGCTCCTCCCTAGAAAAGGCTTTTTTTTTTTTTTTCAGTACTTAAGGGTAGAAATAGTTCTGAGGGATTTTTATTTTTTGGGGGGTGGGTGGGATTGAAGTGAATCACATGTATAGTTCTTAGCTTTAAAACTGAGGGCTGATGGGATGGCTCAGCAGGGAAAGGTGCTTGCTTCTAAACTGACTACCTGGGTTCAGTCTCTGGCCTCCGTATGGCAGAAGGAAAGAACAGACTCCGGCAAGCTGTCCTCTCACCTCCACGTGTGTGCAGAGGCATAAAATAAACAAATGCAATTAAAAACTTTTTTGAATGAAGCAGCGTGTGGTGACATTTGTCTGTGTTCCCATGAAAGTACTGGCATTCTTGTCTATCATTTCAATGATGAAGGAGAAATATGTATAATACAAAGTATTCTGACAAAATAAAAGAGAAAGTATCTCTGAATTGTAATGTGACTATCTACTGGTAATTCTTGTTAATATATTGGCCTACAGTTTTCCATGTTGTTAAATATACATATGTAATCCGCTATACACACATGTTTATAATGACAGGATATTCATATCTCTAGTTTAATAATCTCCAGCTTTCACTGGATACTATGCCATCATGATTTTATGTAAAACACATTAAGCATATATAAATATCTTTAAGTGATGTATGTAAATAAATGTCCATGTGGGTTTGAGCATCTGAGTAGAACCTGCCGAGGCCAGAAAAGGTGTTAGATATGAAGCTGGAGTGACAGGTGCTGTGATCTGCCTGATGAACTTGGGTCTTTTACAGAGTGTGTATGCTTTGAATGACTGCACTGTGTCTCCACCCCCAGACGTGAATATTTCTTATAGCCACACAGCACTCAATTATAAAGATTTGCCACTGGCCATTTTTCTATCGATGAACTTTTGGTTTGTTTCTACTATTTTGCTTTTAAAACAAATTTTTTTGTGATGAATTCTTCTGCAGTGTTTTTGTTTTATATTTGATTAATTATGTTAGGAAATAGTTTTCCTCATGTAAGTTGATATTACAGTCAAATTTTTAACTAAAGATGTAAAATCATTTTAGATATCCATCAGTGAAGTGTGGAAATAACTCTTCTCAGAGGTTCTGGCCAGTATTAGGTTTTGTGTTTTTGTGAAGCTATGTTAATCTGTTACATTAAAATAGTACAAATTTTCTATCCTTATTTACACGTATTACTTACAGTATTTAACAGCATGTGTGTGTTAACTTGCATATAATGCATATTCCTTTTAAACAAGTTATTTATTTTGTGCATGGGTGTTTTTCCTGTGTGTTTATCTCCATACCTTGGGCAACCTTGCAGAGGCCAGAAGAGGGTGTCAGATCTCCTAGACTGGATCTACAGATGGTGTCAACCGTCATGTGGGAGCTGGGAATCGAACCTGGGTCCTCTGGAAGAACAATTGCAGTTCTTAATTACTGAGCCACCTCTACAACCCCCTCATCCATATTCTTTCATTATTATCTGCTTCCTTATGACTTCTGCTTTTTTTTCCCTATGGGAATGTTTAAATTTTCTTTATCGAATTTTAAGTTTTTCAGGTATTAAGCTTATTGATACTTTTCCCAAAAGTTTTTCCCTCATGTATGCTAATTGTCAATTATCTTTGAAAAGTTTAGTTAATAATATTTTGGGTCAATTAGAAACCTTAAAAGTGATAATTGAGGGGGAATGACCAGAGGTGGGGAGGAGGGCTGGGGGAAGACAGGCCAAATATAATCAATGTGTACACTCATATATAGATGTGTCTTAATGGAAACCATTATTTTTACATGCTAATAAAAATTTAAAATGCATTCCTTTTCCAAATGATGTGCAATCAGACTTACCCATTTATTCCCTCCATTTGTTCTCTGATATAATTCCTGGGTATAGACTTCATTCATTTTACTTATATTTTCTTCTAATATTTTTCTTATTTTAATTTTGAAATAGGATATTTCACAAGATCAAAAGTGAGTTAGGGATTTAATACTTCCTCTTTAATGTTCTCCATCATCACATACTGAATTTTCTATTTTCCTTATTGTTTAGAGGTGCTTCATAAGTTTATGTATTTTGATACATACTGAGTAATGACTGAATTTACTTGTCTATGAACCCATAGTCTCCTTTTGAAAGGCCAACCTTTCAAAAGTATTAACAGAATGCATTGGTCAACTGGGATGCACACCATTTGTTTTTTAGCATTGTGCCACATCACATAGATGTGATGAACATTTTGTAGGGGTTAAGATCACATGATGCTTAATATAACCTCAACACTTACAATAATGTAAACACAGGCAAGTGTCCCTGAGGGGCCTTAAATGACTCACACATTGATTTCTCTCCACGTAAAAGGAAAAAGCAATACCTACCTCTGAGTTGTCACAAGCAAAGTCAGAAAAGAAAGTGCTCAGTACAGGAGCTAGAAAACAGAGTGCTCCTCTAGAGAATCTCAGCTCCTAATGTGAAGAAGCTTAGGACTTGATTCCATTCATCCTGTCTTTTATAACTTCATTGGAGTGATTACAGACATGGAAAATAATTCATTAAGGAGAAGATGATGTTCACTTCCCAACCCTTATTTCTCAGAGGAGGTTAACACAAGGCTGATGTGGCAGGTGTGGGGATGTGAGAAGGGGGACTCGCTGCAAGACAGACATTTCAGGACAGCAGTGACCTGGTGCAGTCATTAGTTCTCAGTTTTGTGGTCTTGTTGCGCTAAGTCAATTCAGATTTCAAGTACTAAGTCACATTGATCAAATATATGGTCAGAGTATTTTTAACCAGAAGAGACATACAGTTCTAGTTATATAGGGCTCACTATGGGATTATATGCTCTGTCTAGAACTTTGTTTGGTTGTCCACTTTGTGAGAACAGTAAGTTCTCACTTCCAGCTGTTTTATATCTACCAATTACTATGATACCTAGATTTCTCAAATTAAATTGGCAGTACACATTGTGGGTATCCAAATGACTTGTTTCTCCCCCGGTGCCTTTACTTGATGGAGTTGGACTAGCCTAATTAGTTTATGAGTCTGGGTTCCTCCAGATTTAAGACTTTCCTTTAGTGTCCTATGCGTCTCTAGAACAACTTGATGTGGAGTAGTTTCTTTGACTCCTTTCTCTCCTCACCCTACATATTTAGTATGCTGGCTTCTCATAACTGGACAAATTTTGCCCGCACCCCAAAGCATAAAAAAATCTTTTAGTGGCAGGAATCCTTATTTAATATGGTGTCTGTCCTTTGTTCAGTGTTGGATAAACATTGACAAATTCACAACCTTCCTTTTCTGTTACTATATACATGTCTCCCCTACTGATGCGTTTCTTCTTTATGCTTGCTTTCAAAGAAAATAGATCAGATTATGTCTTTCTTATCTGTCTGTCTGTCTCTCTCTGAATATGTTTTTGTTGTGTGTATGTTTATGTACTCATGTATGGGTGAGTGTCATTAAAACATGTGTACATATGTATATATACAATGATGTTCTTTAATTAAAGTCAATAGCTCTATTACATAGGAGACTGAATGTTCAAACACTTAACATTCCTTATCTAGGATAGGTAGAGGCTATGTAATGAGGTATTAGTGTGTATCTAATGCATGAGCATGTGGAGGCCAGAGATCAGTGTTAGATTTCTTCCTCTATTGCTTTCCACCTTCTCCTTTTGAGATAGAGCCTGGGGCTCACTGGTTTGAAAGGGCTGGGGGTCCAGCAAGCTCTGGAAGTCTGCTGTCTCTGCATCCACAGCACAGTGTTAGGATGATGATGGCATGCCTCCACACCTGGCTCTTTACATGGGTGCTGGGGATTTGAATTCAGATTCTAATGCTTGTGTGGTAAGTGGTTTACCAACTGGGCCATATTCTCCGCCCCCAGCTAGGCTTTGTATTTCTCACATTCTCATTGGTTTTGGGCATTTGCACGACAAGTCTCAGCACCACTAAGTATGCTTATCTCTTAAATGCCGAATTCCATACTGTCCACCTCATTGGCTGCATGTTTTCTGACCTTGTCTCCAAATCAGAACATAGACAGTTGAATACAGTAACTTTTTAAATACAACAGAAAGGAATTGTGTGCTGTCTTCCTAGCTCTATTTTCCTGGGGTGACATAAGACAAGGCAGTTTTAGTTTTCACATTTAATGTTATCCATATATATGTAGTATAATAAATAACAGGCTTTATTGTTCTAAACTGTTATATAAAGACACAACCAGTACTGAGCCATTACACACACACACACACACACACACACACACACACACATATATACACACACACATATATCACTATTATCACCCACCATTCATTATAATGCCCCTGTGTTCTGTCATTGTTATCAGAGGCAGGCAGTATTTATTAGGCATCTATTGGATGTGTGACATTGGGACAGGTGCTGCCAAGGGCACTTATTCAGAATGAAGCATTACAAGAGAGGAACAAGACTATTTTTCTCTGTAGTCCACCATTCTACCTTTCTCTGTGGTTTAGGCCAGTAGCTAGGTCAAATTATTCTTAATGTCCTGTCAGTTCTTTCAGGCTGCCCAGCAAATATGAATGTACTCATCATGTGTTTTCAGATGGGCTCAAATGAACAATATGAGCTCCAGGTAGGTTTGCAACTGTAATGTATTTAAATTGTAACACAGTGAGAAGCAAGAAATTTCTGCAACTTGAACCACTGATTGGACCATAGAATACTTGCTGAAAAGGGGGATATTCCATGTGTATGTTTTGTGGGATAAAAGCTTCTGCTTTCACCTCAATATTTATGGCACTGAACTTAATATGTCTTGTAAATATTTATAGGCTCATCTTCCAAAATAATCCAACAGTGGTAGTTTGAATAGGTATGTCTTTGAATACTTGGTCCATAGGGAATGGCATTATAGGAGGTGTCGCATTGTTGCAGTAGGTATGGTCTTGTTTGTGGAAGTGTGTCACTGTGGAGACAGGCTTTGAGGTCTCCTAAGTGTAAGTCTTGCCAATGTGACACAGACTCCTGCTGCTGCCTGCAGATCAAGATGCAGAACTCTCAGCTCCTTCTCCAGCACCATGTATGCCTGCATGCTACCATGTCCCACCATGATGATAATGAACTAAACTTACGAAACTGTAAGACACCCCCAATTAAATGTTTTCCTTTATAAGAGTTGCCATTGTCATGGTGTCTCTTCACAGCAACAGAAACTCTGAGACAGAAGTTGGTACCAGGGACTGGGGCATTGCTGTGATCGGCCTGACCATGCTTTTGTTTGGAGGAATATAGACTTTGGGAGTTTGGATTAAAAAAACAGTTGAGCACTTTAAGTGAGGCTTAATGGGCCATGTCAGTAGAAGTGTGAAAGATAATGGTCTTGAGGTTGATTTGAACTGTGGGAGCCTGGCTCAAGAGATTTCAGAGGAGAAATTTATTATATTGCCTTGTGATTGCTTTTGTGATATTTTGGTGAAGAAAGCAGCGCTTTTTGCCCTTGTCTGAAGAGTTTGCCTGCAGCTAGCTAAAGTGAAGAGATTTGGATTAATTGCATTGACAAAGAAAATCTCCAAACAGCCTAATATAGACTCTGTTGTGTGGTTACTAGTGTTCACTCTTATGAAGATTTATAATGAAAAGGAGCAAGGTGAGCAAGGAAAAATACACAATGTACAGATTGAGGAGAAAAGAAGCACCAGGAAGTAGAATGGAGCCAAATCCTGTGTTCAAGGAAATAAACAGATTAAGAAATGGAATAGAGTGAGTGGTGACCTCAGGACAAGATCCTACCCAGCTAAACTTCCAATTTGTGAGAAAGAAACTAAAGAACAGCTTAGGTCCAGACATGGTGGTGCATGCCTTTAATCCCAGTACTCAGAAGGCAGAGGTTGGCAGATCTCTGAGTTTGAGGTCAGCCTGGTCTGCAGATTGAGTTTCAGGACAGCCAAGCTTAGGTAGTGAAGGAAACCACTTAAAATGGAAGTTGGTAAAGACATAATTGAATGAGGGGGCCATGTTCTAGCCCTAGCAAGCAGCAGAACTTGGCAGCTTTGGCCACGTGGTTCTGGTTTTAGAATCAAGAATACAAAAAAGGGGTTTTGGAATCTTTACCTGTAACTAAGGAAAGCTGCCAAGGCCAGGCATGTGTCAGGGATGTCCCTGAATGTAAGGCCTAGAGAGGCCATTTCATGAAGTTCTGAAGATGATGCTTGGATTGCCTTGGAGACTCTAAGGTGTTAGAGATGCAAGAGCTGTGGGATATCTGCCAGTGAAGCTGCTAACAGCCAGTGGAATCAGCCCAAGAGAAAGAAGTGTGCTGCAGTCAACAAAGCTGAAAGGAGTTGGAGATCTGAAGAGTGTTTTGACATCCGGCACGGAGATGCAGAGTTTGGAGTTTGCCCAGCTGGTTTTCAGTCTTGCTTTGGTTCAGTATTTCTTCACTATGCTTCCATCCCTACCTTTTGGAATGGTAATGTAGATGCAGTGCCATTATATGTTGGAAGTATGTGATCTGCTTTTTAAAATTTGACTTTATAGGGGATCACAGTTAAAAGTCTCAGAAAAGACTTTGAATTTTGGACTTTGAGACTGAACTTTGGGACAGTTCAGACTGTGGTAGACTATGGGGACTTTTGAAGTTGGACTGAAAGCATTTTGCATTATGTTATGGCTATAAGCTTATGGGAGCCAGGGAGTGGAATGTGATTTGAATAGGTATGACCCATATGGACTCATGTCTTTGAATACTTGGTCCATAGGGAGTGGCATTATAGGAGGTGTGGCACTGTTGGAGTAGGTGTGGTCTTGTTGGAAAAAATGTGTCACTGTGGACGGCAGTCTTTGAGGACTCATAAGCTTAAGTCTTGCCAGTGTGACACAGACTCTTTTGCTGTGTGTGAATCAAGATATAGAACTCTTAGCTGCTTCTCTGGTACCATGTCTGCCTGCATGCTACCATGTCCCACCATGATGATAATGCACTAAACCTCTGAAACTGTGAGCCACCCCAAGTGAATGTTTTCCTTAGAAGAGTTGCCACGGTTATAGTGTCGCTTCACAGCAATAGAAACCCTGTCTAAGACACCAACTTATCTTATTATGTATAATATGCCAGGATTTCTGGGGAAGTCCTCTATGTTTTTCTTAGGGTTCCATTTCATTTCTTTGTTTTTTTTAAAAAATTATTTTTTACACTTATTTATTAGTACATGTGCACAAGTGTGTGTGTCTGTGTGTGTGTGTCTGTGTGAGTGTGTGTGTGAGTGTGTGTGTGTGTGTGAGTCTGTGTGTGTGTGAATGTGTATGTGTATGTGTATGTGTGAGTGTGTATGCCACGACACGCACATGGCAGTCACAGGACAGCGTGCAGGAGTCAGGTCTCTCCTTCCACCATGTGGGTCCTAGGGATCAAGCTCAGGTCCTCAGGCTGGTTGGCAGCACTTTGACTAGCGGAGCCACCTGTTGACCCTCATTTGTCATTTTCTACACAAACACTTAATAAAAACGTAACCTGCTAAAGTAGACTGGCCTTTGTCTTCTTCTCATCCGCAGACGTTAAACAGCATTGACTGTAGTAACACGGCGCTTTCAGAGCGCTAAAGCCTGCCGTTCTTTTTGTATCTTTATTTTTATTGGTCTTTGTGTCTTTCAGATCATGTGTCTCAATCCCATTCATTTCCCTGTCTCTTTGTCCCTTCATACCCACCCTCTGCCCTTGCAACACCCCCCCCCCCCCACTAAAATAAAATTTAAGAGAAAGAAAAGAAAAAAGAAGAAATAAAGGAAAAATCTTGTCATGGAAGCTGTAGTGTGACACAGTGAGCCACACAGTAAACCCTTTTTTCCATGTATCTTACTTGCAAGTGTTCATTGCAGAGTCCTTGGTCTGGTTCGAGGCCTCTGGCTTCTGCTACACTAACAAAGCTGGGCCCTCACTGGCACTCCTCTTGGTTGTCCTGTTATTGTCCAGTGTCATGGAGATCCTGCTGCTTTGGGTCTGCAGAACTGGCCCCTTTACATGCTCCTGCAGATCATACATGGGGTGGATGTTGGAGTGGGCCAACTCATAACCCTGGCTCTGGGCCTGGGTATTTGTAGGGTTGCTCAGTCCACCAGCTCTCCCCTGTACTCACCACCAGGGTGAGCTCTCCAGCTTTGTCCTGGCTAGTTCACCCCTTTTAGCAATGAACAAGGGGCAGGGTCAATTCTCCTGCTTTCATGCACTCAGGGTCTACTCTCCCACACCTGGACCATCAGGGCCAGCTCTACTCTGTTGCCTAGGTAAGGTGTAGGGCCCACTTTCCTGAGTGCTGAGCTGGTAAGGGGAAGGGTCAGCTCCCTTGCCCACCACAGACAGCAGGGACAAATGGGGGGGCATCCTTTTCATTTTTTGAGTGTTATCAGTATAGATTTTACACTCTTAATTTCCTTAGTCTTTAGATTTAGCAATTATCTTAGTGACCTCCCTCTCGGAGGTCATTGGTGGCATTACGCAGAAGGCCACCAGCCCCCCTGTAGTCTCTCTTGCTTCTCGGCCATAAGGTACATGATTTTTCTCTGCATTGTGGTCTTGCCATAATATGTTACCTCAACATAGGTCATGGGCTAGGAACCCTCAGTCTATGAGCTAGAGTAAAGCATTTCTCCTCAGAACTTGATTAGTTCAGTCATTTTCTTAGAGCATCAGCAAATTCTTACAATCTCCGAAGATCTTGATGCTCTTTTTAGTACGAGAATATTATAAGTTATCGTTTTTAGACTCTGCTCAAAGTTTCTTAGTAGAATTTGACCTTTCCCATGTAGAAGGTTTCCATGTTAGGTCCTTGGACAGTGACAGGAAGTGACATGAGACAGGGAAGAGGGACAAGCCATTGAATGAGGAATTTCAGGGTTACATATGCACAATGGTCATTACATCAATAAAATACTGGTAAGAAATTTCTGTGCATAGCCTCCTTCTGTTTTACATAGAAGAGCGATAACCATGGTGTTTATTTAGCACGATGTTTCATGTTTCCTATGTAGGTCTTGTTTAGCCTGTTGCCTGGCTTGGGGAAATATCCTAAGGAGTGTGCTAACTAGACAGACCTCAGGTGGAGTTCAACTTCAACTCCTCCTATTGGCTCAGAAATGAGTGTGAACAGCACACCTCCATTGCCTAGTGGGGGGCTGAGCCCCTTGAGTTCCAGCCAGAAAACAGCAGCCATACAAGTTATATAAACAGAGAGAATTTAGCATTAGGAAATGTTAATTTATATAAAATTTATCCAAATTAGATAAGAGGGAAATCATAAAAATCAAACAGATAACACGATATCATGAAGATACATCAGGGAGCAGTTACCAGCCCCTCCCTCAGCCAGGGAAATAAAAGAAACAATCGCAGTGATTCAAATGAAGAAGAATGGAGTGAAGGCTCTGTGGAGCTGAGGTGCAGCCTTCTGCAAAGGGTGTGCTGGTATCTCTGAGGGAGAGCACAATGGGGCTGACTCCTTATTAGAAAAACTAGCCCTGAATCATTATGCAAACTGAATGGTAAGCTGGAAGGAACTATGGCTTCCATGGCTAAGAAACAGTACCATGAAGATGCAGAATAGATAGGAAAGAGGCCAAATTCTTCCCCTTCCTCCTCCTCCTCCTCCTCCTCCTCCTCCTCCTCCTCCTCCTCCTCCTCCTCCAGCTTGCAGTCTTTCTCTGGTGTTCCAGTTGTCAGAGCCCAACCTAGAGCTACAGGCAAAGTGGAAATGTGGTCTGGAGAGTCCAGCCATACACAGTCTGAGCAGCAGAGAGTGGGCATTTCAAACTGAGGCATAATCACCAGCACAGAGCGACACTACTAATCCCATCATTTGGTTCTCATCAATAATCATCACTACGATTTATATAAAGAGTGTAGTACGGTGACTGGCCCCATATCGGGGAGGGCTAAACTCATGAGGTTTGTCCTTAGTTTTCAAGCTTTGCTTTTATAATATCCTACCAGTAGCTGTTGAAGATGAACACTTCTCCTTTGACCTCTGGTTCCTTCCTTTGATCTCTAACTGCAGCCCAGGAGCATTATGTTACAGTTTTATATTACATGAGATAATGCATGCGGTTCTTAATTCACACCCTACTAACATTCACTGAACTATGTTAGTTGTTATTGCCATTATCCTCCTCCTCCTCACTGCCCCAACCCCCCCCCCACTATCTTCATTTAATGACTATGGAGAAGTAACAACAAAATGACTCCAGCATTTAACCTTTGAGAAGCCAGCATTCTCCAGAATCACCTGGGATTTCCTTGGATCTCTGAAACTCAGATATTGTAATGAAATACAGATGCGGTTCTTTATCATTGCTGGCTATCTCTCCCAGTTTCAGTTCCTTTAGGGTCCCCATTTTTCTAATCTTTTAACTGATATTCTGTGAGAAGGTAGCATTACCAATTTGGTCTTGTATTAGGGGAGCTGCTGGGTTCTGAAGCCTCTTGAGAGTTCCCATGAGTCAGGGATGTGCTTGTGAAAGGCCTGGAAGGAATTCAAGAAACCATCATCCTGCTCTCAGGAACTCTGGGATTCTGAAGCATTCCTGGCTCTCACTTGCTCAGGGACATGAAGATTGTCACTAGAAATTCAGAGTGAGTGTTCTGCATGGTAATGTGGTACATCATTGCTGGATCCCGAGGCAAGCCGGGGACATCCTGGATCTTATGCATTATGCATGAGAGGCTGTAAGAAATAAAGGATCAATCATCCTCTCCCTCAGATAACATCGATCATTTGCTACACATTATTTGGCTGGTCTCTGTGCAGATTTATTTTCTCCAATGAGAACAAGATGCAGATTGCCTGTTTTCTTAATGAGCAATGACATCAATCTAGCCAACTCTACCTAACGTATTGGATGGCTTTTCCTCCTCTCTCTCACTCTCTGTCTGTCTCCTGCTCTTGCTGTCACTCACTCTAGCTCTCTTTCCCCTGCCCTCTCCTTTCTTCTCCCCCTTCCCCCTGCCCCTCTCCGTCCCCCTTTCTCTCCTTCCCCTCCTTTCCTCTCTCTTTCTCTCATCTCCTCCTTCTGTCATGGTTAGAAGGAACATGGACAGCTTCTGAAGACCGTGCCAGCTCTTGTGACGGGGTGGTGACAGAGTGGGAAAATTGGGTCTAATTCGAGGTGATGAAAAGTCTCTTTCTTTCCCTTTTTCCCTTTTTAATTTAAAACAGTGCCTCACTCTTCGTTTTTCCAGATGGTTTATTCCGAGAAGCTGATCTACAGAAAAGGCCAAGTGAAAAGTCACTCAGAAACAAGAGAGGGGCGAGATGGCACGTAGAATGCATGAATAGGTAATGATGCTGGGGTCTTCACAGGCAGCCCAAGCGCAGTCACTGGGGAAGTAGTAGCTGCCAATCAGAGAGCATCACTCCCAGTCTGCCGTAGTCAATACAAGGACTTTTCATAGCAATGGGACCCTCAACCTGTGTCCTTTGAAACTAACCAGAAGCCTTCCCTCTGCTTACAGTGTTCTTACTGAGGTCACCAATCAGCAGCCTCCGCATCTTGGAAGGAATGGTATGATTTAGGACCTGAGAGGAGAGCATGCCACCCTCCTCCCCTAATTAGACACACACCTGCTGGCTAAGGGAGGCAGGATCTTTACACACTGACCAGCTGAATTTGGGCAATCGGAGGTTGTTGGAACATATTCTCTGTGACAGTTCTTGCCACAAGCAACCTTCCTGCAGGCTCAGGTCCAGGGAAACACTGCCTACACTCGGGCAGTGAGCAGAGCAAGTGGGCTGTTCCCTTAGTTAACTGTATGTGTCGTCTTGATTGAGGTTAGAACCTGTTCTGAGGCCTTCCTGAACCAAATCACATCCCCCTTCCCAGGTCTCTGTTAGGACTAGGTTCTAAGAGACCCTACAGAGGTCGTGTTTTGTTCTCCAACCAGTCTCACTGTTTGGAAGCGGTGGAATCTTTAGGAGCTGGGACCTGCCTTGTAAGTAAGACACCAGAGGATCAGGGCTGTGATTGTCACAGCCCAACCCCTGGTTTCTGCCTCTTTTTCTGTGTATTGGTCCATTGTGATGTGAGTAGCTTCTACTGCAGCATGTTCATGCTGCCATGGCAACCGGAGCTGCTCTTCACCACCAGTGATGGACTCGGACTTCCAAAGCTAGTGAGCCTTAAGCTCCCCCTCAAGTCGTTTTGTCAGATATTTTGGTCACAATGACACAAAGGTAACAACACACTGTGGAATCTCTAGGGAATGGGGCTTCACTGGCAGAAGTGGGTCATTGGGGGCAGGACTTTGGGGTTATAACCCCAACCCTGGCTGCAACCTCTTTATCTGCACCATCCTGAGATCAACCTATTGTTTGGGGAGTTCAAGCATAAGGCTGCGTTGATGATACTCATATAATTGGCTCCTAAATCATCTTTTGATTTTTTTCCCCCAAGTATAGAGCCTTACACTGCAAATATTAAAGTCATCTCAGGATGTTTAGCTCATTGCTCTAAGCTGTCAAGGTTTCTTATCTTATGAACGGCATATTCTAATACAACAACAACAACAACACCTAGAAGCCACAACTGTTCTAAACCTCCCATTTCTGAAAGCTCTGACACACTCAGCAAAGCTGTGTTCCTTGGTGTCTGTGCTGTGTTTATTTTCGGCTTTGTCGACTCGTGGAGCATAATAGTACCCAAATGTGTCTTTAGAAGGCAAACTTCCGGGCAAGGGCTGCGCTCTTTGTTTTGGCACATGCTACCTATTACAGAGCTCACTGTCCACCTGGGGCTCTAGATAAACAATAACAACCCGGGGGCATGTCTCGCCCGAGGGACCGACCATGTGGGCCCTTTCAGGCAGCGTGTTAGCTTTCAGTACAGAACATCCGCGTGACAATTTCACTTGGTATCGGATTCGCTGGTCTCTGTGCACCTGTCCCACCTGGAGCCTCTTTACTGTTTCTTGCTTTTGCACCGCCGTGGGAGTCACTGCTGAGAAACCACATCTGGGCTTGCAGACGACGCTTGCCTGAGTGAATGTTAGATTCTGACCCCTTAAAAAGCTCCCTCCCTTGTTTCTCAAGGCCAAACCCCTCCCCACCCTATATGGCTGCTAAAGTGTGAGTCCGGATCATGGTCAGTGGATCAAAGCTACACTGGAGGAAGCTAAGTCATGGGAGAGGGTAATTGCTTGGTTTTCTTTTTCATTAAAATCAATTAGTAAAAGTAGTATATTCATATACTTTAGAAAAAGAGACTTTGGTGTTGGTTTCTTTCTCCTTATGTCCAGAGGAGATAGGGAGGGAGTTTCATCTTTCTTTTGTGAGCTTTAAAAGGAATGGTTTCAATCTCTTCAAGCTACATACTATCATCTGCAAGGCAGAAAGGAAGGAATTCTGGTCTGCACCAACAGATTTGAAAACAAGTGTCTGCTTTGCTTACAATAGAATTACATTACCAGCATTCTCTCAATCAGTGCTTTTTGCAAGAATTAAAATGGGCGTAGTGGTGCCCACCTGTAATCCCAGTATTCTGGAGTGTGCGCCTGACGAGCGGAAGCTCATTTCCGTCTTTGGCTACATAGAGTTCAAGGCTAGCCTAGGAGACATGGAAATAATTTGAAAAGATTAAAGTGGGTCTTGAGGGGTCATTTGAAAAACAAAGTTAAGTCACACCATTAAGTAGCTGTCTCCTGAGGAAAGACCACTCTTTACCAAGCTTCTCAGTCCAGATTATCTGCTTCAGCCAAAGTTCGTCCTTTAATAATGCTTCTACTCTTTATCCAATGGTCTATCTCAACTGTCCTCTGTTTTGCTTTTAAAATCACAAGTCCCATCTCACATGCTTACTTCCAAACTAGCCAGGTGACAAATTGTGTCAGGAAGGTTGGCTAAGCTGTGGGTGACACACATACCTGGAACTGGATCACCTGTGTGGTCACGCATCTTTGGTTCCAAAATTAGCTTTACTTCAACATTGACTTTAAATTATGCCTGAATTTTCAGCTTATTTTCAAATTAACCAGTTCAGTGCCCTGATTTTTGGTCAAGTTATATACAATGGAAGCCAAAAATTGCAGCTCATATCTATAAATCTGCTATTTAGGAGGATGAGGCAGGAGAATTGATGTGAGTTCAAAGCATGAGCTACCAGCCAGGCAAATACAGCAAGATGCTATCTTGAAAAGTAATATATAAAATGGGTTCAATGTTTAGTGAGTTCAGCATTGACTGTGTTGTTATTTTTCCTACCCGAGGTTTCTTCCCCCTTTTTTATTCTGATCTAACACTGTAATTACTGTGACGGAAGATGTTACTCTCAGGATTTTGAGGGTGGAGTGAAATCACTGGGTTTTCTGCTGATGTCCTTGTTGACTGTTCTGTTTTATTTTTTCAATACACTTGTATTATTGTCACACACACACAAATACATAAATACAACCTGCTGAGCCCAGTTTTGTTATTTGTGTGCATATGATTTCTAAGACAACTAATGATTACTGAGAAAGAGAATTAGCCCCTCCTAGGCATGAACGCCAATTAGCTGTGCAGTGCAAAGTAGTCAGCCCTAGACTGTGGTGATATTTTAATTATACCGAAATGTGATTTTATTTGTATGTTAATAAATAAAGTTTGTCCGGAGATCAGAGGTCATTAGCAGAGAGCCAGGAATAGAAGTCAGGTGGTGGTAGCCCATGCCCTTAATCTGATCACATGGCAGGCAGAGTCTCGGTGTGGTCAAGGACACAGCCAAGCGTGGTGACCCTTGAGTCTTTAATTCCAGTACCAACCATAGAGACCAGGAGGTCTGTACAGACAGGCAGTGACGAGGAAGTCATGTGGCTGGGCTTAGAGCCAATGAGAAAGCAGAACAGGAAAGCAATGAAACTCAAGACACACAGGAAGAAGGTCTCTCTCTCAGGGGAAGGACGGCAGTGAGTGGTAAGCTAAAAAGAGTCGTGGCTCTTGCTCTGATCTCTGGGCTTTTACCTCTGTATTTGGCTCTGTGTTTCTTATTTAATAACACCGTTTAGAATTTTGTCTACGCTAGACTCTTTGCCCTGGTCCATGGCCAGAGGAATCGCAGTGAAGCAACCACCTGTTTCCATACTCCATGTTATCATTCTTCTTTGGAGATGTCTTTCCAGGTACGCTCTCAGGATTCCTACTGGCCTGGCCTTGCTCTAAACTCATGGGGTACATAGAGTCCTCCACACCTGGCTTGTGGTGGTAATGACAGTTGGGACCACTTGTGACATCTGTGTGCACACACTACTCACAGTTATCCATATCCTCTTTCCTTCACGTACGGTGAGGCTGGATCTATTTCTAAGAATAGTCACTGCCTTCTGAATCTCAGGGATGTTCTGGTCTCTTTTGTTCTTTCTCTTCCCAAACATCACAGAAGAATGCTGTAGTAACGTCTCTCAAGGCCAGAGTCTGGCCAGAAGTAAAAAGTGAAGAGGCCTCTCTACTGTACATTATCAAAGGTGTTTTCATCTGAGTTGGTTTCTGTCCCTCACACATGCTCTTTCAGAATGGCGGCAGAAGCAGGAGAGAGCAGGCTGTGGGGACAAGGTGGATACTGGCACATGTGCTTTGTGACTGCCCTAGATTCGTCTTGCTCCTATCTAAGCTCTTTTACATCACGACCTCTCCCACTGTTCCTTGGGAAAGCTGACCTAGTCACCTTCTACTGTAAACTTTCTCGTGCTTGCCCACTGCTCTCACGAAATAAGTAAGACTGTCTTACCGCCCGCCATCAAGGCTTTGGGGATCTGCCTTCTGTGAGCATCACTCACAGCCCCGGAGGGCAGTTCTTCCTCTCCTCTGCTGTGCGTTTGTCTCGTTACTTCTGAACACAGAGGTCACTCCCCTGCTTCTTACTTCCCAGTACAGGACCGCGGCACACGGGGTTTCATCTGCTGCACGAGCTTGTTTTCCTTTTCAGGTTTGGTCACAGTTTCAGCTTAGCCTTTCTTTGCATGATTGTTGCTTGGTCTCTGGCAGAGGACTGCGAGATCTGCATGCCAGTTCTGCAGAGGACTCATTTGCTGCAGGCTCTAGGGCAATGCCTGAGGCATCGGGATGAATGCAAAAATGGATGAGTGCAATAAGGCAGAGATGCTATTTAACCTGGACCTCCATGGGGCTGTGAAAAAGGACATTCTAGAAAGAAATCAACAGCATGAAAACCTGGATAAAGGGCACTAATGAATGATGAGGTAGCATTGAGATTCAAGTGAGAATGTTGGGGAGGTAGTACCACATAAGTTGAACCTCATGTCCTTTGGGAAAGTTAGATACAGGCTTGTATGTCTTCTGAAACTGAGATTTTATCCAAGGAATAAACCTGCTATGTGATAATGTAGGAAAACACTGGGTAGCTGGGCACACCTGAGGACATGGCTGCTTTCTCCATGGAAGACGTGATGGACTAGGCCCAAGTCAGAAAGGTAAATGAGAGGAAGCGCTGGAGTTTGCAGTGAATGGGATCCTCAGGGGAGGAGAATGGAGGGCTGCATTCTGCATTCTGCACTCTGAAGACAGCTTGCACTGATACTCCAAAGGGTCTTTTCTATTCACACCAGAATGGGAAACAGTTAACTCCATGAGAGACAAGCAGGTGGGAGGGAGGGAGAGAGGAATAGAGGGAAAAAACAGGGAACAGGCATGCTGGAGAACAGTTTGTGAGAAGTGAGCTGAAGGGTATCGGTATTGACTCCTGTCTACTCTGAACATCCCGGCCCAGAGGTCTTCTGATTCAATGCCTACTTGTATCATCTGTTTTGGTTCCTTTGGCCAATGGTGGGGGCTTCTCTGAATCAGGAGGTAGCAGGAATCCTGGGCCCTTGAATACTTCCAGAGTATTCTGTTTAATTGGGTAATTTGAAAAGGAATTCCATGTCTTTCTTTGGAAGACATTTTGGGTCATTCAGTTGTTGCATGGATATATCTCACTTAGGGTTAAAGGGGGAGAGAGAGACACACATATGTCCACATAGGATTGACCCAGTAGTTAACGTCATCCAGAGCTTTTCAACCTTATAACAAAGCTCTAAAAATTGAAACGGAACTCCCCTGAGGGGTGTGCATCTCAGGCATGCTTTAGAAAACATGTGATAGTATCTCAAAAAGAGGGACCATAGAGGCCAGGAGACAGGCACAGGTTTAGGCTCACAAATGGAGGGAGGGAGAGAGGGACAGAGGAAGGGGAGCGGGGAGGGAGAGAGGGACAGAGGAAGGGGGAGCAGGGAGGGAGAGAGGGACAGAGGAAGGAGGGCGAGGAGGGAGAGAGGAACAGAGGAAGGGGGAGCGGGGAGGGGGAGTGTTGAGTGCAAACCGTAGCTATGTTGTAGAAAGTGAAGTGGAGGAAGAAAAAGTAGGAAAATCAATCGGATGTTCTTTGTTTTCTCATCTCTCTAAGAATATCTCTATTTGTTGTCAAATGAGAGACACAAAGTACTTACCTCAGGAGTAAATGGGAGAATTAAACATAATAAATTAATAAAAGTAGGATGAGGGGGACACTGGGCAGAGTGGCACATGCCTATAATTCCAGCATGTGGGAGATGGAGGCAGAATGATCACAAGTTCAAGGTTAACCTGAGTTATATAGTATAAGACCCTGTTAAATGAAACAAACTGGAAGGTATATGTGGTAAAGAGATTGCACATACATGTGCACACACTTACCATTATCATATTCTTATCAATATCCCTGAGAGATGATAGTTGCTTAAATTTAAAGAAATGGATGCATTTGAAATATTTATGGCATGAGAAGGTAAAAGGGGGAAATGGAGAATGACTGCAGCATTTGGAATGTGATGGAGTCATTGCGTGATAATGGGCAGGAGATGCAGAAACCTGCTGTCCTAGCCTCAGACACAAGACTTACCACTCCCTGGGCTGTGCTTTCAAAATGTTCAATTACAGTAACTTAGAGATGGGTCTGGCTTCTCAACTGCTGTAAGGTTCAATTTCTTCACTTGTGGAAATGAGATGATACTAATGTATACGGGTGCCGTCAACACAAATTGACTACGTAATCTCAGCAAAAGAGAGTAAGAGTGTACGTAAGCACATGAAAAAAAGTAAATCATGAAACCATTCTACTTAATTAATGAGCAGAGCTCTAAGCCAGCAGAGAGGAGTGGAATCTAGTATGCCTTCACTGACTGGGCACCACATAGCAGTCCTCTACCTTTTGATCGCAGAAGTTAAATGATGTTACTCTAGCTGACATCAAGGACATCTGGAGCCAAATGCTGATTGTTATGTCTTTCTCTTGTTTTGGTAGGAGGTTAATGGCTCCATAAAAGGGTTTGGGAGTGTGAGGCTTCACCTTTTCCTGAGGATTTATATGCAATTAATGGTTGCTGGGGGAGGGGGGCAGAAGTGACGTTTTCTTCAGAGTGTTGGCTACTGTGAAGGTGTCCATGTTCCTGTAAACAATCTGTCACTCATGCCCCTGCAGACAATGAAACTCAACGGTTTATAAAGAAGATGTGGAAGTAGAAGGGATTTTCGTTGGGAAGAGGAAGACAATTTACAGCAGTGGGTGATGGGGGCAGATATGATTAAAATGTGTTGTATACAGTTATGAGCATGTCATAATGAAGAAAGAAAATGCCACAGGGAGCCTGTTACTTTGTAATCTAGTAATTTTTTTTTTTTTGTTTTTGTTTTTCGAGACAGGGTTTCTCTGTGTAGCTTTGCGCCTTTCCTGGAACTCACTTGGTAGCCCAGGCTGGCCTCGAACTCACAGAGATCTGCCTGCCATGGCCTCCCGAGTACTGGGACTAAAGGCGTGCGCCACCACCGCCCGGCTCTAATAAAAATTTTAAGTAAGTAATAAAAGTTGTTTAGCTTAGGACTCTGAGATGATGAAACCATGCCTTTATGGTTATATTAAATAATGAAATAAACTGCTAATGTGATTGGCTATAAGAGAAATTTTGTCAAAGGAAATTCTTAAATCAGACTAAAATCTCAAATTTTGTGTTCCAAGTTTTCCAGTGGATGGTGGTAACTCTAGTTACCACTTGGAAGGACTCCAAGACAACTGGGGGTGCCTTAAAGAAACATCTGAGATATAGTGTGCCCACTTAAAAGGCCTTAAAGCAAATGATTCTTTGTTGTGATAATAGGATTATTTGCTGGAAAAATGGAAGCCTTTGCTTTGGTAATCTCGGACTGTTAAGGTGCCATGGAAGGGGGTACAGTAGCATGACGCACCCATTAAGAACATGAGTTGGGAGACCCAAGACTAGTTCTGATGTCACCGCTTTCGTCACTTTATAATTATAACAAGTCACTTATATTTCTGCACATCTGTCTTCTTCCCAGTGAACTGAACAGCTGGATTTGTTGAGAATAAGTCCCTTTTCTCACTTTTAGCAGTTTGTAGAAGCACTTCAGAATTTTACTTCTTTTTGGCAACATTTAGCAACACCGGAGTTAATCATCATTTGCTATTGTCTAGAACTTAAATGTCTCCAGAAGGTCCATATGTTCACTCCCAGCTTGGTCTTAGTAGGAAGATCGGGGGACCTTTAGGAGGTGGAGCTCCGTAGGTCACTGGTAGGAGAACACGACCTTGAAGGGGACAGTGTGACTCGGGTTCTTTCTTCCCTCTTTCTCTTACCTTCTGTGATGTGCCACCACAGGCCCATAGCAACGGTGCCAATCCGTCATGGAGTGAAACTTCAGAACTGTGAGCCAAAATTAATCTTTTCCTCTATAAGCTGATTGTTTCAGGCATTTGTTACAGTAACAGAAAGCTAATTAGCATAGTGTTAGTGATCCACTATGCAGTTTTATTCCAATTTTATTCATTTATTTTCCTTCATAGAAACATTTTTTATTTGTTGTGATTTTTAAGTTTTGTATTTACTTATAAAATTTCAAACATGCTCTGTTATCTACTTACCTATCATCAGTCTATTTATCATCTATCATTTTCTGCCATTATCATTTCCCCTACTAAAGAGAAAGACTACCCAATGTCTATATAAGGGAACAAAATAAATGACTAGCTTGTATTTGCTTAATTTTCTTTTCCTTTATATATACTCTGTGTTTATATATGTGCATATGTTATATACACAAACATTGTATGTATATGTACATCTGTACAAACACACATATATGCAGTGATATTCTGATAAATGCTTACCAGAAAACTCTCCTGGAAAAGAAAAGCAGTGATTTGTAACATTCGCCAATTTCTATGGGGGTAACTGTTCTCAGTGGGGCCATATATTAAGCCACTGAACACTGAGCCAACAAAAGATTCACAAAATCGGCTCTTGCAAGCCAGCACTAGGTAGTTCCAGCACAACACTGAATACAGGCAGCCTGCTGGGTCCTAACTTCATGCTAAAATACTCATTTTCACCTGTATATTGAGTATTGAACACCAAACATAAAACCAAGAACAGTAAGCATGCATTTTATGTTTTATTTTTGTTTGTTATGTGCCTGACCCTCAGTTATTTTAATGAACATTTCTCACCCCCAACACACCAATATGGATTACACAAGCATATGTATGCACACATATCCTGTTATTAACTAAATTTTGTTAACTTTTTTCCTATGTCCATGCCTGATAGAATTATTTGTAAGGAAAAGATTCTGAGATGCAGTGCAGATTAGCTTTTCTTTGTTATCTGTCCTTTCAAACACAAACTGAGGAGGCTTGCTCAGATATCTGTCTGTCTGCAAGGTCCTTGACTTTTAAGCCTTTCTCCCAAGTGTATCTGTATTTGTGCTCACTATGTTTATGACTAATTATTTATCAAAGGAGTTAGGGCTGGAAATTGTTAAATCACCAAGTTTGGAAATGATGTAAATTTGATAAACTCAAAAATCCCCAAAGCTGCACATAGTAATTTGGTATTTAGTCAATCACAGAAAGGCTACAACACTAACTGTTGACTGAATGATGAGCACCAAACACAGAGTGTAATTAACACAGACAGAAGCTTACTGCCAACAACAGTTTGAAACAATTTTAGTTCTCTATTTCCTGCCAACTTTGATATATAAAGAACCCTTCATTGCATGATTGAGAAAATTTGTTTTTGCATGGGGAATTCAGCTTGTCCCCCAGCATCTCCAGAATAGTGGCTCTCACAGTGTAGAAACTTAATGGGTATTTGTTGGATTGAACCAGATCTACAGTTTTTAAAATTGGTCCTCAGACACCACAATTGTGGTAAATAAATTCTCATTGAATTTCATGAACCAGTGATAATATGTTCTCTGTACCCTTCTCTAGTAAGTGAGCCAATGATAGGCCAGTGAGCATTTTCTAAGGGAGAAAATACAAGGATAAGCACTCATTTCACAAAAATTCTTCCTGGGAATTTGAAGTACGTGCTGAATGAACATGCATATGAGGAGGAATGCTCAGTCCCAATTGCCTATGAGCAGGTCATCTGCAGCAAATAAAAGGATGTTTTTGTTTTGCTATTTTACTGAGCCTTAGAAAATGATGTATGGTTGTATAAGATGTAAGGTGTGTGTGTGTGTGTGTGTGTGTGTGTGTGTGTGTGTGTGTGTGAATATCAAACATTTCAAATGTGTCCCGTTTATCACAGTGATACAATCAACTGTCATTTACAGTCTTTGAGTGTCTTTGGGCTACAGTTTAGTCACAAACTCCCCTGTGTACCATATTCACTTCTGTGGCGTTGTCCTCATGGATCTGTAGCGCTGAATACTTGAAGTTAGTTAACACAGTTAGGCTTCCTCGTGCCTGTGCATCACACAAGCTGCTCCTGCTGCTTAGCATCAGCCTCTTTCCACCCCAAACTTAGCTTGCTTTCCACCTCTAACTCATTCTTCTAAACTTGACTCGTGTCCCTTCTTTAGGATGTCACGCCGGTTCAGCATTGTGTGCCCATCTAGGAGTGTGCCTCCAACACTACACACATTAGTGTGTTATGAATCACTTTGAACTGCAGATTCTGTCCATCTGCTTGTCTGTCTCCTCTATAGACTTTAAATTCTTTGAAGGAAAATTTTATTTTTTTTACACCTTTGTATTTCTACATTACTTAGCAAAAAGTAGATATGCCGTAATTTTTAGTACAGCAATGCATCATAAAAATAACTGAAATTAGTGAAAAAAATGACTCACCAGTTAACTACCCAGCTATTCAATCTTCTTTTTCAAATAAGACCTTTACTGCAACATAAATGTAACTCAGATTCACTTTGTGGAAAGCAGGTGTTTATCAGATCAAATACTTGAGGAGGGGGCAGTGCCAGCTATTCTATCCAGGTCTTCAGATGATGTCACCGCTCTCTCTCTTTCATGTCCTTTTCTCTTTGTCCCTCTGAATGTTTTCAAGCAGGAAAGACTATCTATCTTATAACTGGAAAATGTCCTGGTAGCTGAACGTTTATATAACTCAGCATAGCTCCCACTTTCAGGGGACCACTTGCTTTGTAGCAATCCATCCCTTGACCATACTTGACATTGGGCTCCACACTCAGTCCATGGACCACTGACTGCATGGAGAGAGATGGGATGTTCTGGTAGGTGAATTTTGAGGCTCTAAAGGAGACGACCTGTAAGGAGTAAAGAGGATGACAGAGGTCATGGTAGGTTAGTACAGAGGGACATATGAGGGACAACAGAGAAATGAGAATGATCAGATGTTCTATCTACGCAGCTCTACTCTCTGGAAGGCAAAGTGTTTGAGAAAGGAAGCAAACACCACTCTGGCCAATCCTATGCCCATTCCATAAAAGCAAGAGAGAGAAGGTGCCAGAATGCCCTACACTGATTTTACTTCCCATCCCCTCTTCTCATGCCTACCCTGCCCCTCACGGGCAGGACAGAGGTTAGAGAACTTGCATGTAAGATTGCTCAATTGGAAGAATGCTTGCACTGGAAAAATGAGGACATGCATTTGACCTCCAGAACCCACATTAAAAAAGCTGGGCATGGTAGCATGCACTTGTAATCTTAGTACTGAGAGTCAAGAATAGACTAGCCTACTTGGTGAGCTCCAGGCCAATGAGTGTCACTGTTTCAAAAAACAAGGTGGATGCCCCTGAGGAATGATGCCTGAGATTGTTCTCTGGCCTCCACACACATGGATGCCCATTTATGCACAAATATGTACAGACAGACAGACTACAGACACATGCACAGACACACACAGAGACACACAGAGACACAGACACAGAGACACACACACAGACACAGACACACACACATGCGCAACAAATGCCAGTTTACCAGACCCTGGTCCAGCAGCCTGATGGAAGGTAACCCCTTCTTTTGTTTGGGGATGTTAGATCTCAAACCTGGGACAAACTGATGTGCCTATGAACATTCCAAAGCAGACTCTGACTGCCAGGTTCTCCCTGCATCCCTCAGTTCCTACCCATTACAGGGTCCTCCTGGCTGGCATAACCTGCCCCCTCTCCTAAACTTCTCTAGCCCAGGGGCTGGGCTGCCCTTCCTCCAGCTTCCCTAATTCCTGTATAACCCAGCCATTTTGGCTACACCAGCCAGCCCTTTTTGGCCCTTTTTGCCATTTTGGCTTCTTGGTCTCCTGATCTCCTGGCTCTCTCCTCTCCCTGCCCCTACCTCCTCACATGGCCCTACTCAGTCTTCTGGTCATGTCCACTCTGGACTCACCTGGATGTCTCTGTCTCTGACTCTGGCTATGCTTTCCCTCAGATCTATAATAAACCTTCTCTTCCACCATACCTAGGAGCAATCATGGCCTCCTTTTTGTTTCTTTTTTTTGTTCAGGGGGCAGCTTGTTTCCCTTTGGTGTTGTCCTACCTCTTCTCATGGAAGGGTCTCCATTAGGTTTTGTCTGCATGCTCACACTCTTTGATCTGGTTTCCTTTCTGTTGTCATTGAGCCAGATGTTCCCCATGGCCAGCATCATCCCCACACTTGGGATGTACTTGGGACACTTTCATTGAATTATGTTTTTAACAATCTAATGTTTGCTATTCCTTTAAGAGAAGAACTTCATTTAAATATATACACACAAATATATTCATATAGACAACATTGTCTATTGGTATCACATCTGGTTGTTCATTAAATCAGAAAGCACATATGAGGTTGTAAAAACACTGGCTTGGAGTAGGAACATTTAGCAGCCATATCTGATGTGTAGTCTATTGGCCACATTCACCCCAGGACAGCTGTGATGCAGCCTAACACAAAATCATAAACTTAGCATTATGAGGGGTGTGTGTGTGTGTGTGTGTGTAGTATTTTCTTTTGTTTTGTAATTTAATCATGCAGTTCCTTAGTGTGAACTTTGTAGGCAACCACATGCCTGGAAGGCAACAGTATTTAGACATGGTTTATTTGCTCAAAGGGAAGTGAGGTATTTATATGCCATTTTTCCAGTGGCAAATATCTTCAGAGGCTCTGAGGACCTTTAATTATGATTGCCAATTGTTAAACAAAACTAACAAAAGCATGCTGCACACATTAAAACAGCCATTTAGACTATCATATTATCAGATCAGCCATGATGCAGCATTTTGGAAAAAAGACATTTTAATTGAGCATACCATTAAAAATGATGAAAAAATATGATGGTAGTTTAATCCTAGGGTTGAAAGCCAAGGATTGTTGATAGGCTTAAGGTTCTATTCTTGGGTGCATGAGGCATTAGCTTATTTCTTTAGTGGTAAAGAATATAAATCTAAAGTGGTTATATTTCTACTTTTCAAAAATACTATGACCCTAAAGGAGACAATCTTTTGGAAGTTCTCAGAGACCTCAGATACCAATGGTCCTCTAAGTGAAATGAGTGTCTGAGCTAATAAACTATAATGACTATAAAAATAATCCTTGCCATGTTAAGAAAACTGTGCACACATAACCTGCACCTGCTAACGAGCCTAGAAAGCACCTCCAGATTGCATGTAATCTCAGCCCAGTAGATAAAAAGGTATTTGGGATTCTACAATACACGATTTTATATTAGCTAGATACTTTAAAAATAGAAGCATTGGGGCTGAGAAGATGGCTTAATGGTTATGACCAGGCACTAATCCTTCAGAGGACCCTAGTTCAGTTCCTGGCACCCAGACTGGATGGCTCAGCTTTATTATCAGGGATCCAAGGCTTGCTGGGACACTTGCACTCACATGCACATACCTGCGCTCCCTCCCCATAAGTAAAAATAAATAAATCGTAAAAAAATAAAAGTGCCAACTTATAGTGTGCACCTGGCCTTCTCCATCTCATAAATCCTAAAAGCTACCCTATGTCAGGTTGAATTTGGGGTCTGACCTTTAGGAAACCTCATTTTATAGCAGAAGATGCCTCTCACTTCTTCTATCCAGAATCCCCCTCACTTCAACAGCTTTGTCTCAGGATGAATCCTGGTATTGGAGGGCAGTTGTGCTCTCCATGCTTGAATAATTACGTGAATACCATTAAAAAGAGGCCGGCCACACACTAGTAACTTGAAGGAACCAGGATGAATGAATCACTTTTCAGAACCTGCATGACAATTTTGAAAATTAAACCCAGTTAATAGAAAAAAATGCTAAATCAATGGCCATAAAATTTAATGGGTTTATAGCAGCCTTAACACAGTAGGACTGAATTATCATGTTAATTTAATTTCCAATTCTAAATGAACCAGAAGGCACAATAAAGGTCAATTAACCAGCTCCCTTCCCTGTCTTCCTTTTCTTTTACTGCTGGCTTTAAATCACATGCAGCCCCAGAGCACTCACACTGCTTCTGGGGACTCATTAGTTTTTCTTGAAATTAAAACAAAAAGGAAAAACTAACAACTAACCATGTGCTCATGAGAACAACTACTGAGTGTGTTCCAGTTAGGAGGAGACGCCACACACAGACACAGACAGACAGACAGACAGACACACACACACCTTGTCACACTGAAGCTCTAAACAGTCACATGGAACCTAAGGAAGCAGAAGGTCCAGGTCTCCGGGCTCTGTGTGCCCAATGTTCATGGTGGTACATGTGCTGTGGGTACTACTCAACACTGATGTGGTGGGGAAGGAGGACACGCCATCTTTGCTATGCTGGAGAGTATGAGGACTATGGGGACCTGAAGCTTCCCAAAGCCTGAGTTTTCAGGATTAGATTGATCACTTTGTAACAAAATGTTTTAAAAACTACTTGAGAAAAGCTTTTGTAACAAAGGAAGAAAGAGGTCAGTCTCTCTCTCTCCTAGGCAAAACCGATAAACAGAATCCAAGTTCAGTTCCTGTCTTCGGTGTATTTAATCCATTGTTGGCACAGGTTACCTGAGACTTGATGCAATATGGAGATGTGAAATGTGTTTTCTAACGCTGTAACCAACAGACAGGAACTAGGTTTGTGGCCATGATATGTTTTCCCTCACTCTTACACACTGAAATTGGTTTGTGTTCTGCTGCTCGCATAGTTTAAAGGGTGATTTGGAGATACTGCAAAAAGATCCAAGTAAATAAATCAGTTAGGTAAAATATCACAAGGAGCCAGATAGCCTTTAATGACCAGTAACCATCTTTCTTCACTTCCATATGAGATTTCCACTATAGTTTATTTGGAATTCATAGTATTATAGATCTTTAAGACAATAATGATTTTCTTCAGTTCATAAAACACAATGAATTTAGATGTCATTTAGAGACAAAACCCAAACATTTTACTCTATGACCAACTTCTGTCTGCTTTTTTTCAAATAAAAAATAGTTTTCCTTTCATTTAATATAATAAAATTTGCCCCTTTCCTCACTACTCAAGATTATCTGTCTATGGTGTCTGTCTGACTGCCTATCTATCTATCTATCTATCTATCTATCTATCTATCTATCTATCTATCTACCATCACTGCTCAGTGAATACTCATTGTCTTCCTCTCATATCTCTGCCACATCAAGGCTCCTGGAAGCAATCCTGAGTTCAGTGTCTTCTGTGTCCTCTTGCTACTCATCAATAGTTTCCTATAGTGACAAGGACAGCTTATGTGATGAATTCCATACTTTATTGCCCTTTAATAGAATGCTGTAGTATGAACTAATGTGGTAAGCATCCCAGCCACCTGGTGTATTTGAACTGTTGATGTTGTTTTTGAACATTAGACCATGTCATGGAAACACCAACAAGATTAATGCTCTTGGAATCACTGAAGTCAGCTGACCATGACTGACCACGTGTGTTGGTTACTTTCTTTATTTCTGTGACCAAATACCAATAAGAAGCACCTTTTTTTCTTTTTAAATGTATGTATGTATGCAGTATCTGGGTGTGTATTTGTGTGTGTGTGTGTGTGTGTGTGTGTGTGTGTGTGTGTACATGTGTACACATGAGTGTGGAAGCCAGAGGTTGACATCAAGTGTCCCCTTCAGTTGTTCCCCACCTTACTCTTTGTAACAGCATTTCTCACTGAACATGGAGCTCACTGCTGTAGCTGGGCTAACCGAGTAACAAGCCTCCAGGACCTCTCTCTGCCCACCAACAGTGGGTTGCAGTGGTGTGGTCTGTCACTGCCTCACAGGCCATGCCGCTGCTCCTGGGTTTCATGGGGTGTTGGGGACAAAGATAGGTTATTTAGGCTTGCAACAGCAAACACTTTTCTAAGTCACACCCACAGCCCCCTACGGTATAGCTCAGGTTAGTCTCAAACTCATGACCCTCCTGCCTACACCTCTTCTACACTTCTCTAATGGTGTGCCACCATGATGACGGAGGAAAGACTTCTTTTTTTGCTCATGATTTGGGAGAATATATTACATCATGCTAGGGAAAGGCTCCATGGGTGGTTCATATCTCAGTGGAGCGGGAAGCGGAGAGAAAGAGCTGGAAAAAGGTCGGAACTAGAATTCTCCAATCTTGTACCTTAGCAACTGACTTCCTCTCTGCACTCCACTTTCTACAGGCTCTACAGCCTTTCAGAACAGTACCATCAGTTGTGACGAAGTGTTCAGGAACCCCTGGGGGACATTTCATATATAAGCCATAACATTCCACCCCTGGTTCCCATAGGCTCATAGCCATCTCATAATACAAAATGCATTCAGTCTCACTTCAAATGTCTGTACAGCCTTACATTCCCAACATTGTTAAAAAAACCTTGAGTCCAAAGTCTCTCAGAAATTGAAGACCATCTTCTGCCTCTGAGCTCTGTATATAAGGAACAACTTATATACTTGAAATATGCAATGCATTTCCATTCCCAAAGTGGAAATGGGAGCATAGCAAGGAAAGTCAGAACAAAACAAGACCAAAAGCCTGCAGGGAAAACACCAAACCCTATAGCATCGTGACCAACATCTAGGGCATGTAATGGCATAATTGGGGCTCCAGTCGGCTTGAGTCGTCCTGACCTTCAGCTCTGTCATCTGTGGTACACACAAGCCTCTCGGGTCACTCTGCTCATTGCCTGCTGCTTGTCTCCATGGGTGTTTCCTATTTTCTGTCATTTCTGATAACCGACAGGGAGGGGGTTCTGCATTGCAACTTCGGTCTTACCTTCATAGTTTCACACAATGGCCTCTCAGGGCCTCCCTTCAGGGAATCCAATCTTGTTCACATATTGCTCAGCATTAGCAGTTTTCTGGAATCTTGATACAAGCCTCCATGACTCTATAACTCTTCTATTTTCCTGCATGCAAAACCAGCAGCATGTGGAGCTGGTGCCAAACTCTGCTGCTAGCTCAGGATGTACCTTGGCCCGCATTCAGCACAGCTATGAGCCTCTGAGTGCTGGAATCTGGGACAGATTTCTCTAGGTTGCTTTCTTGGAGCACGGTGCCCCTGCTGTGGCACTGTCTGTTCAGGCACGCTTGGTTCATACACTCTTCTTGGAAATGAATGTTTAAAATGAGTTTGCATGGCCACACCCTGCAGCCTCCAATGGTTGTAGTCTTGCTCTCAAAGAGGCTTTTATATGGCGCAGAGTCCCTGGTTCAACTCTTTAACCACTGCAGACTCTTGGTTTGTCCCGACCTCTCCACAGCTTCTTTTACCTCACCCACTCTCCTTTCCTCATGAAACCATACATTTCCCCAAATAATTCTTCTCTACATTTTGTTCTGATTTCTCACTATAAGCCTCACTAAAAGTTAATCAGCAAGTACCTTGCTGGATACTACTCTGTCTCAGAATTTCTTCTGACAAACAAATTCATTCATCATTTGTGAAATCAGCCTTACTCTAATTTCACAACAGAGGGAGAACACAGCCCAGTGCTTTTGCCAGAATGTACTGTGAGTTGACTCTAGTCCAGTCCTGTGAGAGTCCATGTTCCCTTCTCACACTTCATGGACACAGTCTTTCTTGTCTTTCTGTCTGCATTCTGGCCTTCCACACTCCTGCCCGAATGGGTTGTTAAACTGCTCACTGCTTTCTTAGGACTTGCTAGCCCACAGCTCCAAACTTGTTCACATTCTCCTTACAAACTGGTACTAAAGGCCAAGAACCACATGGTCAGGTTTCTCGTGATAGCTATGACCTCTGTTCTTGGTTCGAATCTTCTGTGCTAGTGATTTTTTTGTCACTCTGGTTAGATATTAGTCAAGAAGCAAATTCATGGATGAATACTTCATTTTGGCTTTTAGTTTACAGGGATACAGGCCATCCTGTTGGGTCAGGCATGGTAGTGAGTAGCTCCATAGCAGCTTGTTCACATGTTGTCAGCCAGGAAGGAGAGTGATTGGGCCAAAAAAATGTGTGGTAAGAGCTATAAGCCTCAAAGTCCATTTCCCAGTGACAGCCTTCCTTCAGTTATTAATGTCTCCATGAGGGTTCTACCACCTCTCAGACACCACCACCAGGGGAGACCAAGTGTCCAAACAGCCTGTGGGGGACAGTTCATATTCACATCATAACACTATGTAACATGGCCATATAGCGCTTTCTTTGTATGTCTTGTATGTGTGTGCAATATGCTTGTGTGTTTGCATGTTTGCATGTGTGTATATTGTACATGTGTGCAGGTTTATGAGCAGGTGGCAGTCAAAGGTTGACCACAGGTGTCTTCCTTAATCATCCTTTACCTTCTATATCATCTCTCAGCTGAGCCCAGAGACACGTGATTCAGACAGTCTAGCTAGCTAGCTTGCTTCGGGGACCTCCACCTCTCAGGAGCTGCTGTTATATTTCTTTATACTAGAATCTTAAAGAAACAGTTTGGATAAATGGTAGTGTATGTAAGAGGAGAAGAAATAGAAAAAATAATTGCAAGTGGGAAAAAGGAGAAAGAAATAAGAATAGGAACAAGCTATCTTGCATGTCCTTCATGATGGCACTCATGAAGCAGGATTATCTATTGTCATAGGTCCACAGCTACGTCTGCACACACTCACGGTCACATGTATGAACACACGCACATGGTCTCTGCTTATATCATCCTGCTAGCATGACTGCCAGTTTTACTTGCTAAACCACAGTGAGGTCTACAGCCTGGAACTTTCTAGCTTGGAGGTTTCAACTGGTGTCTCTCCCTACCATTGTTCCATAAGCTCCTGTCTCCCCGGGTGTCTTGCCAGAATCCATGAATGCATTTCACAGCTCCTCTGCCATCTCACTGAGTACTGGAAAATTGTCACACTTTTCTATACTCTGGTTTCCTCAGTGGTCAAAGCAGGGGTTTGACCTTGACCTTAAAGAAACCTCTAATCTTACTAGACTGGTTCTCTGAGTCCCCATGTCAAGCAGAGAACAAGATTGTAAGACTTTTCATATTTCTTGTAGTCCACCTCCCTGTTCAAATGTAAAGAAATTAATTTCCTAGAAAACTGTGTGCACATAGACATGTATGTGTATGTACGTACATATCTATATATAGCCCTAGTCTATAGTAAGTTTGAGATTTTAATAATAATATTTTAAAGGAAGAATTTGAGTGCTCTCTAAATAAAAAGATAATAAGAGAAAAAAAAATCTGTGTCCTGATCTTTGTTTGAATGGTCAGTCACATTCTTTTACTTCAATGGGTAGTGTGTGTGTGTGTGTGTGTGTGCGTGTGCGTGTGCGTGTGTGTGTGTGTGTGTGTGTGTGTGTGTGTGTGTGTGTATCTGTATGTTTTTCACTTTTTCACTTCAGCCTCTCAGGACACTGGGTGGAAATGATGCTCATTATCCAGTAGGAAGCATAGTACATATAGAATTTGAGCAACGATACTTGCTGTTACACTTAGACATCCCCAAGGGAACCTAGGACACCATGCCAAGAGAAGATGTCTGATGCTTTAGATAAAACAGAGCAAGCCTCTGGTTAAGGGAGAAATGCATGCATTTGGTACAAGGTTGGGTTTACTTTATCTTATTCAACATGTGTTTGCTCTGAATTTAGGTAGGTGGGAAATTCTTGAATTATGTCCTTTTTCTTGCATTTGGAGTGTAGGATAATTGTGTGATTATGGGACAGCTTGGGTGAGCACATTCTAAAGCTTCGGCTGGGGAAGGCAGTGGAGACTGAGAGAAAGGGGCCGTGGGGAGCAGGAGGGTACGTCATGCCAGCAGGACAGCTATTGGCCCTCTGGGCTCCTTCCCACCTCTGTTGATGATCACAAGGAGAGAGTCAGGTGACAATTCTGAGCTAACGGCTCTCTCTCTATTTTTATTTCTCAGCTGGGGGTTGAATGTTCTTTTTTATTGCCCCTTGTCTTTGTTAGCTCTGGGAAGAGAGATGATTTTCCTGTGACTCTATGATCTATGTTTCTTGTTCTTTGTCCCAGAAAGGAAAGAAAAGATGAAATTCTAAGATTCTTCCTTTGAAATGTTTCTTACTCTCAGAAAGCTGCCCCAGTGTGTGGCCGAGCACTTGGCTGTGTACGGCAGTGTAGCCCGCTTTAGCTCTTGCTCTGTGTTTGAGAAGCTACTGAGGTCACCTGCAGGGTGGACACCAGGCAGGTGGTGAAGACGGTTCAAAGAAGCACAGAAGGACAGGTGAGGTGTGTCTGAGAACAGGCAAATGGTCATTCTTCTCGGGGCACCATTGTTCTTCCTGAAAGAGCAGCTGGCTTTCGCTTTCCTCATGGACCAGGTGAATTGATGTACCCTTGAGCTGCTTTGTGGAGACAGGCAGGGACATCTCATGGAGAACTGGAATAGGTCTGCCAAGGGAAGATGCTCAGCATGATGAGAACTCCAATTGGCTGAGCTTTATGGCTTTCTAGTTGCTGTGCCAAGTCTTCGACAAACATTTCATGTATTCTTTATTGTGACCTGGCTTTTCAGATTAATGATGGAGCCGTATTTGAGCCCAGGACCATCTTGCTCTTGAGATTGCCATGGAGGGATTGTTGGGCTAGACTCTGATAAATTCTATGATGGAAGCATGCTTGGGGACTGCAGAAGGAGAGTGTGGGCTGGATTCACTTTGGGGCTTAGGAAAGAGATTGCAGGGACCACACTTCTTAAGGTTAATGTTTAACTATGGATTTTAAACAGCAGATGAAAGTGCTCATAGACATTCTAGGGAGAGGCAATAACTTCTAAAAACAAGCATGTAAAGAATTGCAAGGACTTTGCTGTTCTTAAAACACAGTTTACCAGGCACAGGCTGGTGGGCAGGAACCACGCCAGATCCTTTAGAACTCCCATGATACGTGGTGAGTTTGGAGTCTGTGCCGTGGTCCAGGAGAAATGTGACCAGGCATGGCAAATGCAGTAATGGGAAAAAAGAGAAGAAAGTGCAGATTTGGTAACTTTAAGGGAATGGAAGAGATGGAAGAGATCAGGATGCCATAGGCGATGGGAGGAGAAGTCAGGTTAGATGAAGAATGCCAAGTGATTTTATTCTTTTTTTTGTTTGTTTGTTTTTTTTTTTGTTTTTCGAGACAGGGTTTCTCTGTGTAGCTTTGCGCCTTTCCTGGAACTCACTTGGTAGCCCAGGCTGGCCTCGAACTCACAGAGATCCGCCTGGCTCTGCCTCCCAAGTGCTGGGATTAAAGGCGTGCGCCACCACCGCCCGGCGTGATTTTATTCTTTACCAGCTATGATATAATCACTTGGAATTTGTAAATAAATTTTAATTTATTAAAGAATAGTTCAACTTGACAGATGACACAATAATAATAATAGTAATAATAAAAATAATGCTTTTCTTTCTGATGTGCATAAAGTAGTTTTTGTACTACTGATACATCCTTTCAGTAACTCTATATGCTTATTGATGTAACCTTATGCTATTAAATTTTCTATGGAGATGAAAATGGTAATATATAGATTTCATACATTTTATAGTTCATTATTATCTTATAGATTTAGAAATAAGAAACATCTTTCTTGCCTAAGGGGAGGCAATCTATTTTGCATAGTCCCCCAAATAAAAGTTAAGTAATCCATAGTTTTATTTTATGCACACTAATCATAGTAAGAACCCCTTAGTGAGCACACACGTGGGCCTGGTATTGCTCCATGCACGTTACTTGCATCAGTTTCATTCCTTTGGCTGAGGATTTTAGTTTGCAAAGCTAAGTGGCAGCCAGCCTAAGGATCACTCGTACCTACTGTGAGTAGAGATTCAGTGGCATGGGCTCCCCAGGGCTGAGTTTGTGTGTGATGGCTGCACCCCAGGAATGCATCTTTATGCAGAAACATTAGAGAAAGCGGTTTGCAGCAAACTGCCTGAGGGAGGAACCTGTACTTGCTTCATAATCTTCCCACTTGACATCAGGGACTTGGACCCTCATATTCTTGCATTCAGGAGCTGGACTGATGGACAGTGACTTCCTGTGATGGGAACTAAGATTCAAACTTCAGGTACTTCTGACTGCATATCCCTAAAGAACAAACAGTTCCAAAACCATGCTGGCAGCCAATCACATACACATCTTGGAAACAGTGAGAACAGTCTGAGAAGTGGGTAGAGTCACCCTTTCTTCTGGCATGATTTTACTGCCACCACACTGGCTGTCTAGCCTTGGTGTCATGAACCAACTTTGATAGAAGGTTCTATCATTGAAGCTTTTGAAAACTGGCCCAGCAAGCATTATGACTCTTCCCTAGTGAAAATTAGACCTGTTTAATTTTGTGTTGGACTGCATTCTAATGAGCAGGTTTGGATGAATTAATTGCAAAATGTTCCATTAGATAACGAAATGAGTTAATCTTTTTAATAGAGCTGGTGTGTATTTGCTATCTAAATGCTGAAGGGTGTTTGCCAAAAGAAGCAATCTTGCTACTAGTTTAATTGATATTGAGCTGTTCCTTGGGGCAGTAATTGCCCAACCAGCTTAGTTGCTCCCCGAGGCCACACTTTGAATGGCAATAGGAACATGACATCAGCATAAAGGAGGATGCTATATCAGAAGGTCGTGCATCCAGATTATGAAAAGATACATCAGATGGTCTAGGAAGAAGTTAAGGAGTAGGTGTTCTAGGACATTTGCAACATTTGGGGGCCGCAATGTGCCCTGTCAAGAGCCATTTCTTATCCACTTTGCTCTCTTTTTGACTTTACAGTAAAGACTCTGAAGGACCTGTAAAAGCCAGGGATCAATATTGAGATCATTCAACCTGGCCTATAAATGGTTCCTGTCTATAAAATTATAGGCTGACAATAGAGTAATAAATTCACAAGCCTCAAATTATTTTCAAGTATTTTTCTCTAATAGAAGAAAAAGAGCGTAGTAAAAGCCTGCAACAGAAAAGCAAGCTCCAAGGCATGGCTGCTCTTCCTGGATATTGTATTGAAAGATACAGCTTGGTAGTGGCAGAAGAGCAAACTGGCATGTTCTGTAAGGATACTCTTAAAGTTACCAGGTGATGAGAAACTGCAGAAGGCTGTGCCCCTTTTCACTAAGAGTAGAACTAATCTCCTCTATTTTGCAGAAATTACACCGTAGGTAACTAACTCAGTAAGTTTGTGTAGATTGGTATGAGCACCTTAGATCAGGACATGAAGTCATTATCTAATAAGCAGAGGCACTGAATTTTTGCTAGAAAATGTTCTAGTATGTATAAAGCATGGTATGGGTGTAACAGCTCTAAAAGTGAAAAAGGAAGGCATTGGACTTTGTTTTTGAAAGGAGCATGCAGGTACCCAGATCAGTGTGCTATTGGTTAAAGGAAGAGGTGGAAGCAGGGGAAGAAAGATGGGGAGATTCAAGAAGAAGAAGAAAAGGAGGAGAAAGGAAATCAAATATTTACAAAGGCAAAAAGAAAGAGCAAGGTTAGAGGAAATGGAGATAAGTATAAGAACCAATAGTAGCTAAAACGCTGCTACTATTATATTATTGTTACTTCAATATGTCAAAAAGACCTTAAAGAATGCTGAGAACCACTTGCATTCTAATTATTTTCTAATAATTTCTCTCAGCTCAACTCGAAACAGACAAATTTTCTTTAACATGATAAAGAATATCAGAAACCAAAAGTCAGATTCCTGTGAGATGTTCACTAGAAATTTTAAAACTCAGAAAACGATGCTTGCTATTAACCAGCACTGTCCTGAAGTCATAGTCAACAAATTGGTCAAGGAAAAGCAAGGAAGCTGTGAGCAGGATGATGTGGCAGCCCTGTGCTACCTGGACCATTCTGGAAAGAGCTTACTCAGCTACACGAAGTGCAGTCTCCTTACTTTCTCCAGTGCTAGCAACTCCAGGTTTACTGTAGTTTTCTAGGCAACCCCAGCCAATGCCCAGCCATTTCTGTTCAATGTGGTTCTGTTCCAATAGGGATTGTCCCTTCTTTCTTTCTAGGGCAGCTACATGGTTGGCTGACACTTCGTTAGTCTGCAATTGGTTGAAACTTTCCTGCTTAGATTGTCTGTTCTTTGTCTTTTAAAACTTTTGTAGATATTGCCCATGTATCTGCTTTAAAGAGACCCAATAAATGTGTGTGTGTGTGTGTATGTGTGTGTGTGTGTGTGTGTGTGTGTGTGTGTGTGTGTGTGTGTATGAAGCTGCCAAGAAGGCAAGAATTGTATATAGCAACTGTGATGGCTATTCTTGGTTGTCAACTGGACTTACATCTGGAATTAATTAAAACCCCAAAATGGATGTCATACCTATGAAGGATTTTTGTTAATTTGAAGTAGGAAGAGCCACTTCTAATCCAGATCTTTGAGGTAGGAAGACACACCTTTAATCCAGATCTTTTTAGCTGGGAAAACCCACCTCTAATCTGGGCCACACCTTCTGCTGGAAGCCTGTATAAGGATGTGGAAGAAGGAAGCTTTTGCTCTTTGCCTCCTTGCTCTCACCTTGCTACCAAGTCCATTTCTCCACGGGCCTTAAAGCCTACTTATTTGGGATTCCAGCATACACAGAGGACCAGCTGAGCCATCCAGCCTCACAGACAGAGTGACTACTGGATTACTGGACTTTCTGTTCATAGGCAGCCACTGTTGGATTTGCTGGACCACGGCCTGTGTGTCATTCTAATGAATCTCCTTTCTGTACATATAGAGAGAGATTCATTCAACAAGATCTGTTCCTCTAGAGAACCATGACTCCCACAGGGACTGATCATTTCTTGCCTGGTTGGCAATGAGATGTAGGGTGCAGATACTGTGAAGGTCAGTTTTAAATGTCAACCTGCCTCAACTTAGAGTTCCTTTCTTCCTTCCTTCCTTCCTTCCTTTCTTTCTTTCTTTCTTTCTTTCTTTCTTTTTTTTAGAATTTTGTACATGACTACTGTATTTACACCATTTCTACCCCTCCCTCTTTCCCATCCACTCTTACTATATTCACTCCATCCCTCTCAAATTTATTATCTCTTCTTTAATTATTATTTTATGATATATAAAAAAGTATTAATATACTTTGCATAAATATTTATATAATATATATGCATATATAAATCCTGCTGAGTCCATTTAATGTTGCTGATATGTACATGTATTTAGGGCTGACCATATGAAATTGGATAACCTATGAGGGAGCTTGTCAGGGAGAAAACTGATTCTTCCTCTCTCAGCACCCATTGATTGCCCGTCGCTCTTCATCTTGGGGCATCATCTTGTGAAATTTCCCCATCCGGTTGTCACATCAACTTGTGTTGCCATAATACAGGTCTGGCATCCATGAAATCTAAGCAATATGGAAGAGAATTTCAATTGAGTAATTGTCTGGATCAGCTTGGCCTGTGGGCATTTCTGTGGGGGATTAGGGTTTTTTTTCTCCTCATAGGATGGATTTTAATATGGTAACATAATAATAAATGCCCTAGACCTTAATTGCCCTTAGATACATCCATTTTACCTGATTTTAGTGAATGACATCAGTTCAAGTTTTTGACACTATTTTTCTTATCTATCTATCTATCTATTTATTTATCTATCTATCTATCTATCTATCTATTATTAATTAAAATGTTTTGCAGACAATATATTTTAATCATCTTCTTTCCCCTCACCCAATTCCTCACAGATCTTCCCCATCTCTTTAGTCACCAAAATTCATGACCTTTCATTCTCGATCTCAAAACCAAAAATCAAAACAAACAAACAACCTCCAAAACAAAATGAAAATTGCACAAAAATTTATGCCGTTTGTTTTGTATTGGCCAACTACTTCTGGGCATGGGACCTGCCCAGGAGTGTGGTTGATAAATATGGGGCATTGTCTTAATAGCTAGTTGATGCAGGAAGACCATCCCACAGTGAATGTCATCACCCCCTAGGTGTGTGTGTGTGTGTGTGTGTGTGTGTGTGTGTGTGTGTGTGTGTGAACGTGTAAGAGTGAAGAAAGCTAGCTAGCAAGCAAGGCTCTATGTATTTATTCTCTTTCTATTCTTCACTCTGAATGTGCTGCTTCATGTTGCTGCCTTAACTCCCCCACAGAAATGGATTGTAACCTGGAACTGTTGCTTTTGGGTAAGAAATGAAATGAACAGATACTGTGGCACAAAATCTCAGTCCAGTTACTGAGGCTGGTGGATTGTCTGAGTGTTAGTCAATTGTATCAATGCTCTCCTTGGGAGCAATGGAAAGCTGAGGGCAGTTAACAAACAATGGAATCCCGGCAGAGAATATTTGTGTCTCTCGGGGCCTCTTCTTGCAGTATGTGATCAGAATAGGCTGACAACTAAATTCAAGTTCTATTAGTAGAATTGTATGCTTATAAGATATTCACATGGATAATGAAAGATCTATTATGCTGAGACTAGGTTCCTGGTTGTGAAGACACAGAGCCTTGACATATGAGGTGGGGGTTTCTGGATTGATGCCCAAGGATTCTGGCTCTCCAGCATTCTTTGAAGCCTTCCTTTGCATAGAATGCACACCCATTTCTATTCAGAAAGGTCACCCTCCCCAGGTGAAAACACCTATGGAAGCATCCTTCTTGAAAGACAGGAGGACTTCCTGTTAGGATCTGGCCTTACCGACCCCCAAATTGACACCTAGAGAAAAGTTGTAAGAAAAAAACAGTTAGGGATATGCTTGGCCTCATAAAGATGGAAAAAGAATAATAAGAAGTAGCCCATGGTAGGAGCTGGGGGAAGATCAGGAGGTTTGCTACCAAGGTTGTTTGAACAGGAGGAATGAAGTCAGACTGAATTAGTGTGAATTTATTAAGTTGGGGGATAGTTTTTCAATTTGTGATACTTGATGTGGAACTCTGAAAGGCTGTTGAAAACAATAGCCAACAATTAGAATACCTGCCTTACTGCAGCAGATGGCAGGAAGGGGTATTAAAGGGTCATGAGTGTTCTCTCACTTGCTATCAGTGGGCTTGCAAAATGGTCCAAGCACTCTGGAAATCAGTGTGGAGAACTTCTCCAAAGCTAAAAATAGATCTATCATATAACCCAGCTATACCACTCTTTGGCATATGCCCAGAGGATTTACTACCCTACTCCATAGGTACATGCTCATCCATGTTCATTGCTGCTGTATTCACAATAGCCAGGAAATGGAAGCAATCTTAATGTCCTTCAGCTGATGAATGGATAATGAAAATGTGGTACATAAATACCATGGGATGCTATTCAGCTGTAAAAAAAGTCATGAACTTTGCAGGCAAAAGGATGAACTTAGAAAAGATCATATTGAGTGATGTAACTTAGACTCATAAAGACAAATGTCGCATGTTATCTCTTATTTGAGGCTCCTAGTTCCGAATCTTGAGATGTGAGTACATATCCTGGAGTGAATCCAGAACCCTGGAAGTAAAAAGGGGCCGTTGCCTGGGTGAGAGGGTGAGGAGGCAATAGAGGGGACTAGTAGGGTGCAAGCAAGCTGATCAGGGAAGTGGGGAAAGTGGGGGTGTCCCAAAAGGTAGGGACAGGGAGGAAGGTAAATACAGAAGAAGGAGGGTAAAATAAGGATGTCTAAAAGTGTCACAATGAATCGCACTATTAACTATCTAATAATACCTACAATACATGTAAGTTGGCATATGAACATACATATATAGTTTAAGTCAAATTTTATCATCTGGGCTGACAATACTCCCTCTGAGAGCCAAAGACCGTCTAACAAAAGCTCCAATACCGAGAATGAGAAGCCCTCTCTTGAGTTGTTGGTCAGGGTCGTCCCGAGACTCCCCAAACATCACAAGCTATTGCTGTTGCTCTTGGTTGTTCACCAGAGGTGGAAGGTGAGTTCCCTGTTTCTGAAGACAGCATGAACCTCAGACTCAGGGCCCAGAAACTCCTGAGCTGGAAATTACCCAAATGCCTCCTTATTGAGGACCAGCTTCCATTGTATGAAGCTATGATGTCTATGGACCACACCAATGATATGGCATGGTGTAATAACCCCAAAGGTGCTTACCTGGGAAGTAACCAACAACTCATTCATGGAGAATGCTCTGTGGAAAAGTCCAGAGAACACACTATCACAGGTGAGAGACAAGTCCATATTACTAAGAGACTTGGTGTGCAGTGATGCTAGAGAGGCTCAAAGAATAAATGGAAGATGGGCGGGGCTTGGAGAGATGACTCAGAGGTTAGGAGCACTTGTTGCTCTTTCAGAGGACCTGGGTTCAATTCCCAGGCCCCACATTGCAGCTCACAAACATCTGTAACTGCTGTTTTGTGGGATCTAGTACCCTCTTTGGTCCTTTGTGAACATCAAGCTTGCATGTGGTGTACATTCATACGTGCTGGCAAGGCATTCATACACAGAAAATAAAGATAAATAAGCCTCAAATAAATCAGTCAATGAAAAAGGGCCATAATCTGTGCTGCAAACAGACTGGATTCCAAACCACAAACTTTGCAGCAATTTCCCAGAATGGCTAGTTTCCATTTGTTCTTATTCCAACTCAAGACCAATCACCAAGGTTTGCTCCTTGCCTGATGCTCTAAGATGCCCCTTTTCTAGTTACCCCGCCTCTAGCTTCACCATGCCAACAGGCTTCAATCAGAACACAGTGGAAGCTTCTTCATGAAGCTAAAGCTTCCCACGCCTCTGCCTGCCTGCCGGTCTACACCAAATACCCATAATGGCGACTGACTCCCGTGTTGTAGGAAGCTCTGAATAAACAGGCTGTGTTTATTATATTCGAGTAGCCTTCGTCTATTTCCACATGGCTCTTCTCCACAGGCAGAAGCTGATGGCAAGATAGGCTGTCACAATCCTCTCTGATACTAATGAGGACTATGGAGTGCCAGCGCCGTAGAGACCAGGTGGTGGGACTTAACTGCCAGAAGCCAGGAGGTTGTAAATTTTTGGAAAAAGTGCCAGGGTTGAGTGGCAGCCAAGGAGTCTAAATCTACAGAGGGTTGTGAAGAGATACTTAATAGAATATAAATACCATTGCTCAGGATAAAATAGAGATGGTATTAAAGAAAGTACTGCATAATACAGAACACTGTTTGATCTCAGAAAGCAAGTATGGAAGAGAAGAAACTGTGGAGAGTCACTGTAATAGAAAGTCATGGGTCTGTTTTTCAGTTCTTGGACCTGAGTCAGTTTTCAGGCCCAGAACTCGCCACTTCCAGTTATCTGCTTTCCAGTGGAAGAAGCCAGTGCCACCAATGGCATGTGTGTAAGGTAGTAATCCCGCCCATCCTTCTGCAGCAGGACCTGTGACTGTTTGCTTGCATCCCCAGGCAGTGGACTCCCTAAAATTCCTTGAGTTGCACCTGTGTTTTCCTGGGTGGACTTTCCTCAATTTCTAAATATATAATTGGAATGAACAAACTTCAAAATTGAGTCTTCAGCTCTTTTGCTAGATTACAGCTATGATAGTGGGAAAGCTGAAGGGGGAGCCTTTGAAACGGTCTGCCTACGTTTCCAGGCAAGTTTTGAAATTAAGGGTAGTATCAGATCGTGGAAGAAAAAGGAGCAATTAATGCTTCCTTGAGGACAGTAAGGACAGAGGAGTGATGGTCCCATCACGGATCCATTTCATTAGCCAATCTGCTCTGTGGTTAGCTGCATGGATTCTGGAGAAGGACTCCGCCGAACTCTGCAGACACAAGCAGTAGACTGCCTCAGGTGCTCTGGCAGCACGCCTCCAGTTTATGAGGGTAAATTAATCTGCTTTGCTACACAATATGTAGCCATTGACTCAGTGATGGCATTTTCCCTTGCCTTGTTAGTGAAGAGTTGTAACAGTTTACATCTACAAACAAGGAGGAGAAAGAGTATACATTCAGAGTTGATCTAAAAATTATTTTAAACTTCATGTCCTGTGCTATGACTAAACGGGTATGGATTGTTGGGATAGTGTTCAGGATATGTATTTATTACACCGATGAGATCATGCTTGTCGGGATGTAAATGAGTGGTCAGAGCATTGGAGGCCTTGGTGCTTAGCCTTGTGACTAAGTCATCTGCAAAATTCATGCTCCACAACCACCCAATGTTAAAAACACCAATCAAACAACCAAACAACAGGAGGAACAACAGGAAAATGTGAGCATGCACACACACACACACACACACACACACACACACACACACACCACTGTTTTGAGTTTATGATTTTGTGATGGGATGCATTCAAAACTATCTTTGGACCTGGTTTGTGCATTGGACACAGATGGTGGGGTGTTGGTGAATCCTCCTACTTCGGCAATGGCTTTAGGGGTCCAGCAGCCCAAGGGGATATTGAGGCATTTCTTCCAGAGTATAAAATTATTATTTTTATTTGTTATTATAAAGTAAGAAGTGAATGCCTGGTAGGTCTTTTTGGGAGAATATTAGATCAGGAAAGAGTGCTGTAGCAGCAGCAGCCTGTCATGAGAACAATTTTCTCAGGGGCTACATTCTACAGGCCTATGAGGACACCCATAGGAACTGCCTGTTATTCGCTGGGCTCTGTTGTACCCACCATGCCAAACTGTTTGGTATGCTCATCACAATCCATTGTAAAATGGAGATGAGGTAGTCAAAACCGCAAGCCAAGGACATGAGCATCTCAGACGTCTTGTTCTTCACCATGGTTGTCATAGCACTCATCTGTCAGCTGGCTTGTGATTGGGCTGCTTTGGTTTATAGAGACAAGCTGAAAATGGGTGATAACAGCAATATGGCAACATGAAGAAGAGACATTGAAAAGTAATGTGGAGGAGAGAAATCTCCCTGTAGGAGAATGCTGAACAGTGCATCAGCCCATATGCTTTGTGAGGAAGATGAAGTGTCTGAATGGCAACATATGCAAACCTTGGGATGATAGTGAACACCTTAGAGAGTTAGTTAGGATCCTGAAAGGCAAACAATTTAAATCGGAAATCAAGTCTGTGGCTGGAAGCATGAGGACAGGCGTGGGAAAAGAACCTGCAGTGGTGTGGTGCTTCACCCACGTGTTAATTCGTGAGTTACAGAAAGCATTGGCTATAAAGAGGTTACTTGGTTACTCTTCTATTGCTATGATAAAACACCATGACCGAGACAAATTATATAAGAAAGTGTTTAATTGGCTTACAGTTTCAGAAGTTTAGAGTCCATGATGTTGGAACAAAGTCATGACAGCAGGAACAGCCGAGAGCTCACATTTTGATCCCTAAGCCAAGGGGAGAGAGGTCACATTGGGAATGGTGTGAGTCTTGAAACCTCAAAGCCTGCTGCCAGTGACACACCTCCTCCAAAAAGGCCACACGTCCTCCAACAGAGCCAGGCCTCCTAAACCTTCCCGAATGGTTCCACAAACTGGAGACCAAATATTTAAATACAGGAGCCTATGGGGGCCCTTCTCATTCAAACCACCATAGGTACTAAAAGAATCAAGTATACCAACAATTCAGATACTTGCCTTTAGTTGGCATTTGTCAATGTCAGAAATGCACCCTGAGCACATGAGTGAAGAGGCCACAGATGCAAGGCGAAGCCCAGAAAGCATAGATTGTCACGTATGATGGCAAATGTTATTCTCAACTCCGAACATGTAACCTGACAGCAACATATCCCAGGCCGAGTCCCCAGTGTCCCTCACAAGTCGCTGAGGCCAACCAGCTAGTTAGTGGCAAGCTGACTTCATTAGATCAATTTTGTCCTGAAAGTGCCCGTTATTTGCTCTTTCAGGTATAAATATGTCTTCTAGATACAGCTTTGCCTCTTGTGCTCTTGGAACCTTAGCTAGCATTAATAGGTGTATGTTGCCCTGGTCCATAGTGTTTATACAATGAAGACGTGGAGCAGAGTGACCTTTGATCATGAAATCCCCTTGTATGTACATGGAATCACCCCAAAGCTGCCAACCTCACAGCCTCACAACAGCCAGTTGAAAATGGTGCTGAAAGATTACCTCGTGAGAAATACTTTTAGGGTCCTTGACCAGACACATGAGTGAAGAGTCTTAGGTGTCTATTTCACTGTTGACGGATGTTCTCAGGAGATGGAACCTCATTACTACTCTTTTGGAACATGGATTCTCTTATAAAATGTAATAAAGTAAATTCGAGAGTCTTCTGTCTCAGCCCTAAAGCTAAGCTTAAGTACAGGGACTCAGTGCCCTGTGCTCCACCAGAGCAAAGCTGCCTATCACCTGGGTCCTTAGATGGGTCTCTTCTGTCACTGCTCCAGGTGAGACTAGGTTACGACACCTGCAGTTCAAATTAACCTGTGCGCATGACAAATGATGATGTGTTGGGAAGTTTAGAGTATTTCTCAAGAACTCAAAACCATAATGCTGTATTTATCACAGTTAAAATTGTCATGAATTGAGTTGTGATTGCAAATGGTCTTGACTCAAATGCCAGCCTTTTCAGTTGCCTGTTTCCTGGAGTTCTAGTAGACTTTCAGCTCAGGATTTCCATGGTTTTCACTTGGAGGGCCCATTTTCCATCCTTGCCCTTAGGTCTGTCTTGTGTGGTATGTATCTCTTATACTTTAGAGAATAAAAAAAATGTGTGCAATATAAAAAATGGCAAATTAAGGACAACGTATTTCCCCAGATTAAAATAATTCAGTGATATTACCGACCTAAGGCATGCTTGTTCTCTGTCATTAGGGAACAGAAACACTGTGTATTAAGAAGTCTCATCTGTAATGTTCATTTGGATCTTAAAACTGCTTAAAAAAATACATTCTTCCATAATGATTGCTTTGTTTTGAACCCAGCTGTATCTGAAGTGTTATTAATCACAAACCCAGAAAGACACAGTTATCTTCAAGCAGGAGGTTATTTGTTGGAAATTGAGTCAGTATCAGATCTTTAAAAAGAGAATGACCATATTCTTAAGAGACTTTTGAAACATGAAACATTGTAAAGAAATATAAAGGCTACATAAAAATGATATGTTAAATACATAGAGTCATATCAATAAAAAAGGGGAAGTGGCTTCCTTACCTTTTAGCTTTGTGATAAGTGTTTATTTCTGTGGATTCTGTTAAAAAAAAGCACGGTGTATTTTACCTACTATTTTTCAATGCTAAGTATTTTTATTTAGGTCCTTCAAAAAGCTTAAAATTTCAGTTTGTGTTATTACTCTGTAAAAGAAGAAAGACAATAAAAGAAATAGTCTCATCAATGCATTTCTGCACAAAGACATAAAATATGTGCAAGAAGAATCAGAAATTTTCTTGGTGGAATTTATGGTGTGGGAGTGGTACTCATTCATTCACAACTGTTTCATAGGGCTTAATGTCAAAGGCTTTCAAGGAACCACAGGGCTTTAGCTTAAAGAAAAGACATAAAGCGATAAGGAGAAGGGAGTTGGGTATAACACTAGACAAGGTTGGTAGTGGTAAGGTGGGGGTGTTTTACTTAGACAAGCATAGTCATATCTTACATGCCTCAAGAGTTCAATTTGTGCTGCCCGTATACTCCTGGTTGCAGGGCCATGTCCTGGAGTACGGTCAACATCCAGGGGCAACACCCTTAAAGAAAACCTATTCTCCCTTCCCTGGAAGCCACAACTATCTATAGCTCCTCAGTTAGGGGGTGGGGACTCACGATGCCCTTCCCACTTCATACTAGAACGTTACCTCGCTTCATCGTATGTGGAAAGCATAGTTGCTATGGCTCCATGTGTGCAGTGCTCCTGTTATATTCTGAAGACACCATTTTGATCCAATCCTCCCTGACCTCTGGCTCTTACACTCTTTTTGCCCCCTTTTCCACAATGGCCCTGGCGCCTTGTGTGTGTGGGGTATTTTATGGGTGTCTCATTTGTGACTGACCACTCCACTGACACTTACCCTATGCACTTTGGTCCGTTGTGAATTTCTGTACTAACCACCATCCACTGCACAAGGAAACTTCTCTGATGAGGTCTGAGAGCTGCATTGATCTTTGGTCCGTGGATAGGAATTTGGAGGGCAGTTGATACTGTGAGCTCCTCAGTCACAGGTTCTTGGCCTGATGTACAGTACTAGTCAGGTGTTTCCTCCTAGGAGCAGGCCTTAAATTGAAAGAGAACACGATTGGCTAACTTGTGCTATTATTGCACCCATGGTGTGTTTTGCCATGCTAGTCATTATTGTGGTTCACAAGGATCACGGCTGGAAGACTGTTAAGAACCTTTTCCTCCAGCAGCCTACATAGCAACTTCCAATCTATGAAAGTTATCCAGCAGGGAGGAAGCCTCCTGATCAGTATCAACTTGAATTCTTCATGTTCTGTGACCAATGTGTGCACTTTGCCTTGTGGGTACACAACTGGATAGCATGCTTCTCTTTCTCCCACAGTCTGCCAGTTACCAACAGACTATCAGTATCTTGTAGGACTCCATGAGTCCCTTCCCCTTCCATATAAGGCTAATATAAAGTACCCACTATGTGGACCTAGTGCCTAGTGCCAAGAAAACTACCTAGTTTTCTTGAGGAATCTCTAGATTGATCTCCAAAGTGACTTCACTAATGTATATTCTCACCAGCAGTGTACAAAGATTCTCTTTTGTGTTACTTTTTGTTGCTGTGATAAAAAAAAAAAAAAAAAACATGACCAAAAGTAAACGTATGGAAGAAAGAGTTTATTTTGGTTTATGACAACAGGAAATTGGTGTAGTGGTACCACAAATGTTATTTGGGTAACCGCTCACCCACTAATTGGATTTGATGCTGGGCTACAAGAGGGTGTCCATGTCTAGTACTGTAAACCTGGTCTAAAATCCAAGACTGAAATCTTAGACTGTGGGGGAAACCGAAAATTGCTGCTTAGCTGAATGGACATAGCATCGAACCATATGAATTTATACTCATAGACAAAGGTTACTTTCGGTGTTAAACCGAGAAACCCCTCCTTTTTAGTGAACAGAGATAGATAAAGGCAAAGACCCATGGCTCTACAAGATGTTAAGAATAAGACAGTTGAGTGCTCGGTTCTAGAAAAGACATTTATACTACCTCTTTAAGGCTTAGGGGATATTGGAGAAGAGGAAGCAGAGAGAACATAGAGCTGGAAGACGGAGGGAGTGTTCCCAAATATCAGCTTCTAACAAGGACACAGACAAGGAAACCACGAAGTCACAGAATCTGGGAACACTGGCACTAGGTCCACAGAGTGGGTGCCTTTATAATAGCCTTATATGGAAGGGGAAGGGACTCATGGAATCCTACAAGATACTGATAGTCTGTTGGTAACTGACAGACTGTGGGAGAAAGAGAAGCATGGCATCCAGTCGTGTACCCACAAGGCTTTAGTGATTAGTTCCAAAGTTAGAGTCACACAAACAGCTCTGATTCAGCTGCAAGGGAGACTAAACAAAACCCCAACTGTTAAACAGAGGAAAGGCATGACTGGAGATGGAGTTAGTAGGAGAGGGGGGCATGGGAGTGGTGGGAGAGCTACAGACTAAATAGTGTACGTGAGTAAAATTATGAAGAACACATTTCAAGTTCCATCATTCCATGATCACCTGTGTAACATCTTCTAGTTAGTGGCATTCTAGAAGGTTTAATTTTGCATCAGGTAATGCTACTGTCACAATCTATAGGCTTCTCTGAGGCCCAAGACCATGACTTGAACTATACCAGCCAAGTAACCCACCACCACTCTCTAACTCACCACACCAGGCACTGGGCTCTGCTGAGTGAAGATCGAGCTTTCAGGCTTTGGTGACAGGCTGGTGACACTCCTTCGTCCTTTTGTCAGTGGGAACTATTGATGGCAGCAAGCCTGAAGGTAAAATATTGGTAAAATGTGCAAAAGCGAAATAATTTTACTTTGGACTAGCATGCTTTACAACAGTGACTTTCAAATTTCTATATGAAATCAATCTACTCATATATTTTCTGCTGGTGTTGTACAACACTGGTGTTGTCATGGGTGATGGGCTCTGAGATGTTCCACCTATTCTCCATCTCATTTCAACCCTACCCCACTTAGAAATGCTTGTAACAATCCACTCAATCTCAGCAATGAGTCACTGAAATGTTGTGGTCCAGATTTATTTTTATTTTTGAGATGGAGTTTTGCTATGGAGCACAGGCTGACCTTGAGCTTGAGATCCTTCTGCCTTAGCTTCCCAGAGTTGGTATTAGAGGCATGTGCTATAAAGCCTGGCCAACAGTCTACATTTGGGAAAAAAAGAAAAAGAATTTCCTTGAGACTTTACAGGGCACTGTATGAATTTTTAATTTCTTACCATGGCATGGTACAGTTAAAATAAGACTTGGGAAATCTGATATGGCAGAATATATAAGCATTCTTTACTGTGTTACTTTGTATTGTAGACCTATTTTGATGTCTAGTACTGTGACTTGATTTAACCAATAGGAAGTTACTAAACCAATAGGAAGTTACAATCAGAAAGGGGAAGTGCTTGTATGCTTGGACTTCATAATATCTGCCTCTTGGTCTTAGTCATGAGAACAAACTCCAACTGTGTTCTAGAACCAGTACGGATCCAAGCTGAATTGTTCTAGGTGTCCTAGCCAAGGCAGCCAGCCAATATTCACATCTTTTGAGACCAGCAAGAATAGTAGAGATGGCTAGCCATTTAGTCAGTCACTCCAGGCACATGAAAAAAAGAAACATTCTCTAAATGCTTCTGAAGATTGTTGGTTTGTTGCATATTACTATGGCAACCAGAGATAACAAACATTGCAGTTTATTAGTCATAAACTGTTCACATTTGAGTACATTATGAATTCTTGAAGTCTAGTAGAATTAATTGTGAACTCTTTTTGTCTGCCTCATTCTGGCTTAAGCATCAAAATGTATCTAGGTAGTTGACTGAGGTCAGGGGGCCTCAGGTATTTCCACTTGCAGAAATAAAGAATGGTGCTCAGATTTTTGTGTCAATCAGATCACCTGATCTACTGCATCAGAATCTGAGCTAATGATTGTGAACTGCTAATGTAGCAGACTTCTTTATCTCTTGGGGCTTGAAAGAGAAATGATTCATTGACCAAGATCGAGTAGCCAGATGTGGTGGAACATAGCCATAATTCCATCACCAGCAGACTAAGACAGGAGGATTGCTGTAAATTTGAGGCCACCCTGGGACACATAGGGAGTACCAGGTCAGTCAAAGCTTATTCAGTTTGTATAGGTGTGTTTATCTTGTATAGGTAATCACTAAGGGCCTATGTAGTCCACCACTCTCCCTTGCTGAGCTATTTGGTATTTACGTTTTAGGTGATTAAAAGTAAAACTTCCATCATGGTCCCATTTTTCTTAGTGTGTTGTGTCTCTAAAAGTTCTGCATATTTTGGCTGACCAAACATCTTTGAAGGGTTTTTACATCCTTGAAATTGTGTTGTATATAAAGGCTATAAATTCTTTTTAAAAAATTCTCATGTGCAAAACATTCTACTTTTGTAACTGTTTTAATTTTATATCCTTATCTTTGAATGTCCCTGTTATCAAATTTCACTAAATTTCCCTGGGCTTAATTTGTTGGTGTTGGAAAGTTTGGGAGCAACTTGAACATGTCCTACTCTCTTTGGTCACTTGATCATAGGGCTAGCCCTTTATGTGCCTGGTTCGAGACTACCCATACCTGCATGGACATTGTTCACAACCTCTCAGAAACCACATATTGGCCTCTGGAATGGAACGCCTGGTGTTGTTAATATTTGAGAAGATGGTTGAGGGAAGTATAAAGAGAAAAATGCGAAAACCTTAACATAGTTGCTTTACTTGCCGTCAATAACTTTGGCTTTCTATCTCTGTGAGTCAGCCAGGAGCACCAAAGATATAAGGACTGCTAGAGGAATGGTTTTCTGTTGGGGAATACTATTTCAAGGTGTGTTACTTTTGCTTATATTGTATTTGTTTAACTCTGTGAAGCTGTGTTACTGTGCCTGTCTAAAAACACCTGAATGTCTAATAAAGATCTGAACAGCCAATAGTGAGGCAGTAGAGAGAAATAGGCAGGGCTGGCAAAAAGAGAGGATAAATAGAAGGAGAAATCTGGGAGTAGAGACCTAGTAGCCAGAGAAGGAGGAGAACTCCAGGGACCAGCCACCCAGCAACACAGTCAGACACGGAAAAAGAAAGAAAGGTATATAAAATTGGAAAAAGGTAAGAACCCAGAACCAAAAGACAGATGGGTTAATTTAAGTTAAGAAAAGCTGGCAAGAAACAAGATAAGCCAAGGCTGGGCATTCATAATTAAGAATACGCCTCCATGTGTGATTTATTTGGGAGCTTGGTGGCGGGCCCCTCAAAAAGAGAAAAACAAACAACAGTTTTCAGTGCTCACATAGATAATCCCCGCCATAACACCTGACCAAGCTTAGATAGGAGAGATCTGCCCCAAGATACAGATGTTGAAGGATTGGTCCTTGATGAAGCCATGCTTAGAGATGGGGCATTCAGAGGTGATTGGATTATGGGAGCATTAACTTCACCATCTACTCATAAATGTGATAATTGTCAAGGAAATGAGAAACTTATCCCACTATTCAGAGCAAGGTTTATGTATAGTCCAACGCAGGTGGCTGGGGGTCTGAGGTTGCTAGGTGCATTATTTGGAGAGGGGTGTGTGTATGCATAGGATGTGCAAGCAAAGGAGATAGGTTACCTAGTGCATTCTTAGAAGAGGGAGATGTGTATAACCCAATCCATTCGGAGTACCACTCTATTCCCCATGCTTTCCTGCTTCAACTGCACTGTGATTAGCCACCCAGTCATTGAGACCTTGCTATACCCAAGATCCGAATGGGCCCAGCTGCTGTTTTCTCTGGCAGCAGAACTGTCCATGTGATTTTGGTTTTGTAAGCATGCACAATGCAAGAGTTGGAGTATCATAAAGCTTCCACTCAAAGGAGGGTCAGGCAGTATGTGTTGAGGTTGAAATCCTGGGGCAACCCCTGACAGGGTACTGTATAATGATGGGAGAGTGAAGATAAGAGCTCTGTGGAGATGCCAGGAAGTTAGAAATCTCAGGAAGGTGGAATATCTACCAGTATTTCACAAGCAATAGCTACAGCCAACCAAGGAGAGTGCCCAATGGACTGCAGCCAGCAAGGCCATAGAGGCCAGGCTGCTCAAACCCTTTGGAGCTTATTTCTTGCCACACATTCCTGGATACTTGTATTGGAGCTATAGGATTTATTATTTACCTAATGGGTTGTGGTTTGGGTCTCTTTTTTTTCTGTGGCATTCTCCTGTTCCCCCCTCTTGAAATAGTTTACCCCATGGTTTGGAAGCATGCAGCTTGCTGTTTATTTTTACAAGGACTTACCAGTAAGAGTTACCTTGAGTCTCAGAGGAGACTTGGAACTTTGACTGATGAGAGTCAGAGAATGTTAGAGATATACAGAATACATTTTGCATTAAGGTATAGATATAAGCCTTTGGGGACCAGCTGTGGAATATTATGATTTGAATATAAGTAAAATGCCTTCCAAAGACTCATGTGTTAAAAGCTTGTCCCTGGCTCATCAGTGCTAAGATGTGATTATGAGGAATATCACCTTCATTCTCCATTGGTTAACTCATAGATGCATGGATCTATTGTGAAGTGGAACTGAGGGTGATGGGTCCAGTTGGAGGAGTAGTTAACTGGGTTTATGCCTTTGAAGGGTAAATCTTGTCCCCATTCCCTGGCTGTCAGTCTTTGCTTCCCACTCCCCAAGAGCTAGACAGTTTTGTTCCACCAAACCCTCTCTGACATGAGCTATGTGTCTCTGCAGATTTGGAAACAATACTGGCCTTGGGCTGAGAATTCTGAAATGACAAGACAAAAGGATACTGCCCTCTTTAAGTTGCTTTCTTTGGGTATTTCGACACAGCGCTGGTGAGCTGACTAATAAGTACACCAAGAATTTCCATCTTTACCAGTCAGGCAGCAGTGATAGAACCTGAATTATTATCATCTTCACATTTTTTATTGCTTACTCTGAACTCTAGGTATTAATGAGTCTCCTGGACTGTGAACCATTGGATCTCAGGAATCCATTTAACCAGTATTTTTCAACCTAATTGTCCATAAGAATTACTTGGGGAGCTCTGAGAAATCCAGATGACCAGGCTGTAGTGGGTAGCTGTTCTAGCTATGACCTTGAAGCACTGCCCCTAGTGAAGTAGCAAGTAACCGTTACATTTGCCTATGACCTTGAAGTACATGCCCCTGGGGCGTGGCTGCTGGGGACCCTTAAGACCTGGGATGTAAGTACTTGGCACTCTCTCTTGGCTTCCTCATGATTTTGGATGCTGGGACAGACCAGGCAAATCTTAGGCAGAAGAACAGTGTGGAACCGTGCCTCACCATTCCAGGATCTTGTGACAAAGTCCTCTATTTTGTCTTGTGAGTTTTCTTTCCAAATTCCTTTGCCCTTAAAGCAGACTCCATGGATTTCTCCCATCATCAGGCTGCAAGTGAATTCTTTATATCAGAGTCTTTGGGTTATGTTGCAGGCCCTGCCATGCTAGAGCTGGCGGCATGGTTGGAGTGTTCAGTAGGGTGGACAGTCATTGCTCTGAGTCCATTTTTTCATCTCAACTCAAAGTTGGGACACACTAAGCTTTGATGCCTCTGTGAATCTGATCCCCAAAGGACTGAATTAGTTGGAAAGTGGAAAATGGTTAATAGACTGGATAGCTCAGTTGGTTAGATTACAGAACTAATAGAAACTGGAATTCTCACAATCCTCTATTTTGTCATAATTTTTCCAGTTCACGAATTGCACATGTTTAATGGTCCAATTTATATCTTGTGCTGTCTGTCATTAAGTCCCTTGACTGCAGGATACTTTAAAGGAGAAAAACTGTGTTTACACTTGATTTTTTATTCAGTATGCTACTGTTGCTAGGTTCTGTTTGGTCCTGGGAGGGAAGCACAGGCCAGAGTGATATCTGTACACACAGAGCTTAAGCTTTTTAGAAAAATCATCTGCCATTGATCAAATAAGTGACCCAGACAGTGATTTAATTTTAATTGTTATAAGAACAGCAAGAGGAAATTACAGCATGCAAAGAAAGTAATTATTACGTTCCCCCCAGATCCAACACTCAGTTTCATCCCCAGCTCTGCAGCAGAACTCCTGTGGCAGCCTCCCTGCTCTCCTGCTCCCATCTCCCCTGGATCCCACAGACCTTCCCCCTTTTAATCCTCCTCTCCCATTTCTTTGTCCCAGCTTCCAAACACAGCAGGCACCCCCTGCTAACTCAAGGGCCTCTCCTACCAGGAGAAGTAGGCTGAAGGGGAATCCACACCTCTCCTGCTCCTCCAGACCTGATACCCCCAGTTCTATCCCCTGTGTGTAGCAGAAAACCCACTCTGGTCTCTCTTTCTTCTCTGACCCTAACCTCAATGAATGAAGATCTTCTCCCCTAACCTTCCATCTCCCAACTCTTCCCATTATCCTGTCTCCAACATCAGCAGGCATTCCCTGTGAACACACCACCTGAGCAGGCCAGGAAAACAAGTAAGCTAACTGAAGACCTGCACCTCTTCTTCCTCTCCTTCAAATTCAATCCTCCAGTCTCAGCTCTACAACAGAATGCCTGCTGCTGCCTTCCTTCTCCTTCTGCCTGCATCTGCGGTCCCGTAGACCTTCCCTTCCCAGCCTTCCTGTCCCTACTTGTTGCTTTGTCCCAGCACCCACCTCCAGTAGGCTCTCCCCGCTAACCCACAGACCACTCCTGCCAGAAAAGCAGGTAGGCTGCCAGTAGATCTTTCTCTCTCCTTCTGTTCCTCCAGATCCAATCCTCCCCATTCTTATCCCTAGTGCTCGAGCAGACTCTCTAGAATGCCCTCTCTTCTGCCTCCCCCATTCCAAGGGGATAAGATAAGCAGATCCAGGTTGAACACTCTGCTCTCCTCCCTCTTGTGAACCCCTGCAGATGCCAATCCTTTCCTCATTCCTAACTGTCAGCTACCAATACACAGAATTAATTTTTTTAAACCTAGAACTCCCAGTGCCCACAATTATCAAGTCCAAAGAAAATTCCCTACCAGGTAACACACAGCTGACACACTCCAAAAATCCAGAGAGGAAAAACAAAGCAAGGAACAAAACATCCACTCAACAAAGACAATTCCAGAAATCAGCAACTAGACCTATAATCATCACAATCCCTAATGTTAAGACTCCAGTATAAAAACACAATCAATAACAGCCAGGACAATTTGTCTCCACTAGAGCTCAGCTATCCTACTATAGCAGACCCTGAATATTCAGTAGAAACGGTGGCAGTAGGAATCACAGAACTATGCCAACATTTCCAAATGACGGAACAACTAGAACAGTTGCTAAAAGCAGCTTTTCTAATAATAATAAGGTTGACTATTTATTGTAAAATATCACCTGTGCTTGCTAGGTACAGCACACTGTAGTATGTTGCAGTATATTGAAGTAAATGTGCAGGGAAAGCCTCCACTATAAACTGTGCAGGTGTGCAATGTGTCCCTTGCAAGTGTCCAGCAAAGAGATTCACTTCTGTACTGGGCTCAATAGGTATATAAATATTGGCACAACAAGTTCTTGCCTTTTGAAAATGAATAGAAAATGATTTTTCTAGTCATTTCTGAAGAAATTCAGTTACTTAATTTTCTCAAAACAGTAGATGATGTTGTACCATGCTTTGGAGATCAGAAGTTCAAATTATCTGAGACATGAAAAAATCAGATGGCTACATTAATGGGCAGCTGGAAACATTAATAGATGGCTGTAGCAATACACAGGTCTTGGGGTCAGCAGTTGTGGGGCTTGATGCTGCTCTTGCCCTTTTACCACTTTGTGAGCCTTGGCCAGGCTGCTAAGTTTTACCTTCCCCTCTCAAAGTCGAGAAGATGATATTTGCATCCTGTCTGGCTATGACTGCTCTCATCCTAATTTTAGGGTTGCAAGGTATGATGAAAATGGTTTCTCTTTCTGTGTGTGTGTGTGTGTGTGTGTGTGTGTGTGTGTGTGTGTGTGGAGAGAGAGAGAGAGAGAGAGAGAGAGAGAGAGAGAGAGAGAGAGAGAGAGGTACAGAGAGGGAGGGAGAAAGGGAGGGAGAGAGACAGAGACAGAGACAGAGACAGGGACAGATAAGAAAACCTTCAAGTTGGGTACAGTTGAGTGAGTTTGGGGAGAGGGGCTGCTGTACAGTTGTGACATTTGAGTTGAGACTGATTCTCTGGAGAGTAATGCAGACTCTCATCAATATTCTTAGTCTCCATACACAATCCAAATGTTTTCCTCTTGAGATCAGTAATTTATCTGTTCATCCATCCATTCCAAAAAGCAACCTTCATGGAAAGCTTACACTAAAATTCTGTGGGTCTACTATTTTTCAGGAAGATATTTTTGTACTCATATTAGGTCCCTTGGTGCCTTAGCAACTCTGTTTCTATAGCACAGATTTCATCATTGTGTGCTAATTTTACTATTTGTCCGTGATCCCAGCCTGCCACCCACTTCTTTCCTAGTATACCCTAGTATATTGCTGTAGGACCAGCACTGTACTTGACATTTGAACTAGTTAAAGTTGTCTGGTTGAATAGGAACAGTCCTTTGTACATGTTTGATAAATGTTGAGAAAGTCCTTTCATCATATTACTTTTATTTAGTGATTCATTTTTGATATTATAGGTGCGTGACATTATGCAAACATCTGAGGCTCACTTGGGTCCATACTGAACATTCTTTATGTCCCTGACTACTGTTACAGGAAACAATAAGAAAGTATATTGGTTTTCTTTCTTTGGGGAATCAGTCACATATATTTGCATATGGTTTCAGACTTTTACATCCATGGCAGGCTTTGGTACGGTATTTGGAGATTTCATGTCAGCTTTGCTTTACAGAGCTCATTCATCTTAGTGTACACATCTCCAACAGCTGGGCTGAGGTGAGTTTTCTATGAAACATTTAAACACACTGAACATGTGTTTGAGTTCTCTCCCCACAGCCATGTGTCTCTGTGTGTGTGTGACTAATTCTCTCAGCTGATTCCTCGGCAGCGAGGGGCTGAGCAGAGCTCTAAGGCAGATGTGGTGGAAACAGGTCATTCTCAAGAGGAATGGCAACATTTTTGATGAAGGAAAAGGAGCCCCAGTCACAGTCAGCAGCCCCTACCATCTTAGGAAGAAGAACAGAAAAGGTGGGCACTTGGGAACTGCTACATCCGATTTCTGAAGGTTACTTGATTCCATCAGTAAGATGTCAAGTGCATTTCTTGGAATTTGACTGGGGGACTGCAAATAACACTGTTATCTTTTTTTCTTTATTTCTTTCATTATCCAAGCAAATAAAGAGAAAATGTCTGGTAAAGAGAAAGAACAAGAAAGAGACTTCCCCCTTTGATCTTAATTTTTATTTGAAAATGGTGAATTCCCCAACAAATATGACCATTAATACATTAATAGAACTACCTGCCTAATGCTGGAACTCCAACTGGTACTATCCAGAGGCTAGAGCATAGGAAGGTACTCAGTTGCCAACATGGTAGTTTTCAACTCAAAAGCAAACATCTTTAATAAAATTCCCACAGAGATGGGCACATGGATGATATATTTTAGAATTTTCTTGGGCATTTAGTATGAAGTAATGCAGGGTTACTTGGTGGTCTGCCCAAGACTTCATGTTGGTATCCTAGGGGGATCAGAGTAGGGAGGTCAGCCTGAGACCCTTATCTTACTACATATGGATACAAAGCACACACATCCTGCTCAGATTTGATTATTTGTACAAATCCCCCAAACTCCAAGTCCCCATGGATGATGTGGAAAGTATCTTGGGAAGTAATGCACATTCTTCTGCTCAGTGTTGGACAGCAATCTAATTTAAGATAGTTATTAAATAGTAAAAATGAGGGTTATGGGTCATCATGTTTACATCCAGAACCCATAGCCTCCTGGTAACACTTGAAGGATTTATATATTGGAATACTTCTGATCATAATTTCCCATGCTCAGAGAAAGGATTCTTCTTCACAATCATGACAGCATCAGTGTAGACTTTGTTTCATAAATAATTTTGAGGTGTACAACTTTAACATGTCTATACCACCAGCACCTCCTGTGGTGGATCCAGAGCCAATGACAGGTTGGTGAAGTTCTGCTGATTCCAATCCTCATTGGAAGTGATCTTCATGGAAGGATAGGGCAGATTAATTTCCAGTGTTACTGTGAGGCTTTCTCTTAGCCACTGAAAATTTGGGAAGGATATTAAAATTGTTCTCTGGAAAGAGGTTTTGTACTTTATCAATGGACTTGGCTTCTCTGTAGCAAACAGAGAAGAAGAATAGTTAGTAGACAGCAAGAAGACAAGTGAACGATGATTTGGACAACTCTGGCAGAGGGAAGAGGAGAGGACTGTGTCACCATTTGCTCAAATATGCTCCCCTCCAGTTTATTCTATTTCCCTGTGTGTACCATGGCCCTTTGACATTTTTCTGTGCCGATTGTTTATTTAGTGTCCTATATATCTTGGAGTCACAAAGTGGCTATAGTAATATTAAAGTATCCAAAGGAAGACAAAGTGGAGTCATGATTGGAAACATATGGGAGTGGGAGATCTGGAGATAAGGCGTATCATACTATACATAGAAGTGACTTTATACAGACTGAACAGGTTACATTTAGGAATATATCTGCGTATACATATATTATGCAATAACAATTGGTGAAAAAAAAGAGGCCATGAATTTGAAGAAAAGTGGGAAGGAGTATATGAGAGGCCTTGGAGGAAGAAAAGGGAAATGAGAAATGTAACTGTATTTTAATCTCAAAAAGGCTGTGCAAGATTTTGCAAGGGCTTAGGCCCAGTTCTGAGCATCTGTATACAGCTCTCAGACATCCCTAAATCTAGTTCCAGGGAATCTCATCTCCTTTTCTACTTTTGTAGGGACCAGGCATACACACAGTGCATGTGTATGTGCGCGCGCGTGCGAGCGCGCATGCGCGCACACACACACACACACACACACACACACACACACACACACAAAGACAAAACATTCATACACATAAAATATAAAACTCATATATGGGGAAATGTCGAGATTGGGGCTTTGTGTTAGATGGTGCAATGTTACATAATAAACATTATTATTTACTGAATCCTTCATGTTTATCAGGAGATTTGTGAACTACTGAGGCTACATGATAGAAAAGAATCTGTCCCTCACTGTGTCATGAGAGGCAGACACACACAAGAATTTCAGTGCCTTGATTGAGTGCCACAATGAACACATACATAACCATGGTTGTGACTGTTAAGATGAAGGTCTAAACTTTGCTTAGGGGGAATTTTTTTTATTTTTTGGTTTTTCGAGACAGGGTTTCTCTGTGTAGCTTTGTGCCTTTCCTGGAACTCACATGGTAGTCCAGGCTGGCCTCGAACTCACAGAGATCTGCCTGGCTCTGCCTCCCGAGTGCTGGGATTAAAGGCGTGCGCCACCACCGCCCGGCAAGTGATACATTTTTTAGCTAAACACCGAGGTCAAAGTTTATCTGGGTCATTCTGAACAAAGTAAGATACACACAGAAAGGGAAATGTGAGAGATTTGGTGTTGAAAGACTGCATTGTAAGAAATGAAGATGTGGGTAGAGTAAGAATACATGGATGTTGTATGTCAGCCTTCATCTGCTGGGCAAAGTGGGACACAGAAGGGTGTGAAGCAATGAGCATACAGACTCTTGGAGTCAGGGTTTTATTTAAAACACTCTTCAAGATTGAGTGGGGAAGGGAAATTCTGGAAGCAGGGATTTTTTGCCAACAATGTCAGTAAGAAAAATGGGACCTAAACTAGGTCAGTATTTTGATGAAGAAAAAGGTATGGTTTGGGAGAGATTTAAGAAAATAAAATACACAGGACTTTTTCGGGAATTGGATAAAGACAACTCAGGATTTTGGTTTGAGTGATACAGACTGTAATTTTATTTACTTTTTATATAAGTATCCCTTATTGATTCAATAGGGAGCCATCACAGTGGCGAGTCCTGAGAATATCTAGATGAAAAGGCGCACAGCCCAATCGCCAATCAGTGATTGCATTGCAGTAGGGAAAGATACACACATTGATGGACATGTAGATCACCAGCATAATGAAGTTATGACCTACTTCTAACAAAGGTCAGGGCAAAGGGTTATAGATGATGTAGAGGACCAGAACTCAGGAGATACACTTTAGATTTCTCCAGCGAAGTTCACAGCCAAGATCTTGTTAGCTATGAGGTACCCAAAAAGTTCAGTGATGCCATCCAAGAAAATGACTCAGGACAAAAACAAAACTTACGGGCCAACAGAGGCAGGAAGGGCGGTTGTTAGTGAAGCTGAGAAGAGAGTGTAGAAGATGTGGGGAGCATGTGCATACTTATTTCCCATAACCTTCCAAAGTCCTGCTCTGGGAGTACATAGGAGACATAAGAAAACAGCTTTGTCTCTGCCTTTGTGTATTTTGTAAGTAGCATAGAGCAGGTACTAAAAATGATGTTTCAATAAAATTCAGTGGAAGCATTTGAAAATCAGTTCTCTTCTAGACATGTGATGAAGAAAGAGACCTAAAGAGCTGCTTAGCCGTCCCTTCATCGTAGCAAATATTGAACAGAAGCTACTTAAAGGGGGATTTTTCATGGTTTCAGATGATTTGGTTCATGGTGACATCACCCCATGATTTGGTTGGAAAATAATGCTGAGAACATGGGGGGCGGTGTGTGCATCTTCATCTCATTGCATACAGGAAGCAGGAAAAACACAGGGAGAGCCAGGGAAAGGACACCCCCAAGGACTTGCCCCTTGGTCATCTACTGGGTCCTTAACCGAGTTTGTGATCAGGGGAATTTCAGTCACAGATTCTGTGACCAACAGCTGGGTAAGGTGCTTGCACTTCACTCCTGTACCTGGTGCTCTCAGTAAATTGGCAGACTGGACTAAGAGAAGTGCTTTCTGTTCTAAAAGCCTGAGTCTGGAGACATGATTAGATGGTCAAGCTGCAGAGATGATGTATTATCAAACAGAGGTGTCCTGTCAGCCTTGCTGATATATTATCTTATAAAACATTGGGACATTAAATATTTGATAGTGGAACTCTAGATATTGATTTTCCCCCCAGTCATAAATGGCTCCTGCTTCTGAAGAATGGAAGGCTCCGCAGAGCTGTATACACCAGTAGATTGCATCCCTGCAAAACGAATGTCAAACAGTGCATCTGGGTATTGTCTTGATAAATTACATGACTCGGTGATCACTGACCCACATTTCGTAATATGATTTTATAAAACCCATGTGACAGTGTTAATGGAGATAGATGCACTGTAGTCTGTATACAGTAGAAGTCAACAGTGTTCCTGGGAAAAAATGAAAATAGGAAATGTAATTACAGGTTTGCTATTATAAGATTTCATGTAAAGAAAGCGTTAGGTAGGTGGATATTTTTATGCAGGGAAGTTGTCAGAATTTCAGGCAAAATTACTGAATGCCAACCAACAATTCTGCTTTGTCAAAATAACTGTTTATTTCTGTGCTCCTACAGTCTCTCTGGCACAGCACCAGGTGTGAAATAATGGGCTTGTGTTCTCCGCATGTGCTAGGGCCCAGGACACTTCAGCTTATGCAGTCTTATTTGGGGATTTCTGCTGTAGGACTTCAATGGCGGGGACTTGCTTCTGAGGATTCACAGCAGAGAAAACACTGTGACCTTGGCAGTGAAGGCTCTACCTCTCTCATCAGAGCCAGAAGCTCGCCGATGACAAACTTACCTGTGCTTGTGGACAGAATCATAGGACAGCTACCAGGAATTTTTTTTCTTGAAACATGGCAGCTAATTTTGTGTCATCAGTTAACCAGCCTCAGAGGTTGAAGTTTGGCGAGCTCCAGGCGGAAGACTGGTTCACAAAATCCCCTCCGAAAGTGCACATAGGATTCCCCAGTCTCCTGTGCTTGCTCTAATTCAGAGTTGAATTTCTGTGTACTGAAAAGTACAGTTATACAGTGGCAACTGAACATGATTAGGAATATCCTTCCAATTTCATTGTTTGAGCTTTATGATATTCTTAATTGGCACATAATTGTATATATATATATATATATATATGGAGTAAAATGTGGTATGTTAATATATGCATATATTTTATAATTAAAGAATTAGTATAATTAGCATTTTCTTCTAAAAAATAATAGGGTTATAAAGAAGTGTAATGTGACTTTGGACCATTTCTTGAGGATAGTTTCTAATTCACCTGCCAAGTATGACCTTAATTTTATTTCACATCTTACACATCGTTAGAACCAAAACAGGGAGGAAGATGAAGCCAAATGAAAAATTAGATAATTTAGGCTTAAAGAACATCTCTCTCTCTCTCTCTCTCTCTCTCTCTCTCTCTCTCTCTCTCTCTCACGCAATGAGAACAGGGCAGCACTGAGGTGAGTTTGGTCAGTTTGAAGTTCTAAGCTGACCGCACAGGAAGGCAGACGTGAGCCCTGAGGGCAGATGTCATCAACTGTGTTAGCAGAGGCTCTTGCGTGGTGTGTGGATGAGATTATTCAAGGGAGAGCTTGAAGAGAGAGATAAGCAAAGCTCTGAGAGTGAAATCTTGGTTGAGATAATTTTTTAAAAAGTGGCTGGAGGAGAGAGACAAGAAAAGTAAAAAGGAGTCAGTCAGTCATGGGGAAAGTCTGGGAGCTTAAGGCAGAACAACATTTCAAAAGGAGGAAACGGTCAACAATGTCAACTGCTGTAGGGGGATAAAGTACTAATTGACCTGGAACATGTCCATTGTATTCCTCAAACGGCAAGATGGACCATGGGGAGAGTGGAGAGCGGTTCTGGAAAAAGCCTGGATTGCAATGCATTGGAGAGCAAACGGGAAAAGCACAGGGAAGGAGCGCACTCTTGAAAATAGACTTGGTTTTGTCTGGTTTTTTTTTTTTGTTGTTTTTTTTTCAGTCAACTTGCAGCAATAGTGCCTGTTTATGGGTTGGGAAGAGTTTCAAATTAAGGTCTCAAGAAGAAAGTGGTATTGATGAAAAGTCTGCTGTGTTCTGGTTTGAGGTCAGTTTAGAGACTTTTATCTAGGGAAATTTGACAGAACATGGTGGTATGTGAACATCTAGCAGGATCATTCGGTTATCAAGTACTCTTTATCGGAAGAGCATAAAATACAAGAACAGAGATTGGGAGGAAGGTAAGGTACTAGAAGCTGGACTGAGCTCACTTGTTCAAGCTCTTTACAGTGGGTGAAAATGGTAGACCCCAGCACAGGGGAATCCCGAGATCATTACCTCAGAGCCTGTGACAAAATTTGTGAGTAGCTTTTTGTCCTGAAAATCTCTGAACAAACGGCCTTAGGGAGCAACATGGGTGCAGTTTGTTCTTGTGGGCCGGGGTTGTAGGAACGGGGCGGTTCTGACACATGCATGAAGGGACCAGCTGCGTGCTTGGATTTGTGCTCCACATCCTGGGCCAGTGGTGAGTGGAGACCCATTCTCAGCCTTGTTTCTTGTGCAAGCCATGATGCAGCAGCATGATTCCATGAAGAAGATGTTACTCATGGTTCATAACTAAGGACAGACACAAAGGAACTACTGGGGCTTATATAAAATTCCCTCAGGAAATGTTCATCCTGAATTTTATCTCTGGCTATGTGTGCCACACCTGGCATATTTGTGGTGTCAGAAATTTTAGATGTAAAAGGTGACAAAAACATGTTAGTGCTTCTTTAGCAGAATGACCGGGAGAAGGAAGACTCAAGTCATGAAACATTAAGTAGTGAACTGAGGACAGCAGGGTTGCAACAAGGGGTAAGGTTGGCCCAAGCTGGAGTCACTGCTTTCCCCTGCAGTGAGCCAGCTTAGATGTAGTCGGGGGAAATGAAATGTTAGCAGGAAACATCATCTTCTCTTCTAGTGTGAAAATCCCCTTTCAACTGCCCCAACCAAGACTCATGACCATTTCCAGTACTGTGGACTCATCACTAGATGTATATATCTTCAGTGCCCATCTCTGGAGAGGGTACAAACGTCTCTAGTGCTGGAAAGATCCCAAGTGATGAGAATATCTTTTCTATTTACAAACTAAACTTTCTGAAGCTCTGTGACCTGTATAGTCAATTCTACTAACTTCCAAAGTTATTTATCTGAAAGTTTCTTTTTTGTAAAAAAAAAAGTTATAGACAGTGGTTTTATTTCAGTCATTGGGAGTTACCCCTTAAACAGTAAAGACATCTATTATTTTCAGTTATATCTTTTAAAAATCACATGGTTTCTAGTTCCCCAAATCCTTTGACACTGGTGTCTAGACCTAGAGCTGAACATAATTCTCTAAGTGTGGAATGATGGCATGTAGTAGGGCCATTTCCTGTCTGGAACCAAACGCAATGATATCATCAACATGTCAAGATCATATAGCTCCAGTGTAGCAGTTTTTAATATTTAAATTTATATTTTACCACTTTATCCTTTTATAATGAATTATTTTATAACAGAAATGCAGGTTAAATTTTATCTTGCTTGTTGTTTAAGCCCCTGTATTAGCAAGGTTTGCTAGAGAAACAGAACTATTAGAATGAATACACACACACACACACACACACACACACACACACACACACACATACACTTTGCCTGTCTAAAACACCTGATTGGTCTAATAAAGAGCTGAACAGCCAACAGCAAGGCAAGAGAAAGGATAGGTGGGCTGGCAGGCAGGCAGAGAGAATAAATAAGAGAAATCTGGGGAGAAACCAGAAGATGTAATAGTAAGAGAAAGAGGAGGAGAGGAAGACTCCAGGGGCCAGCCACCCATCTACACAGCAAGCCATGGAGAAAGAAGTAAAGAAAGGTATACAGAAATAGAGAAAGATAAAAGCCCAGAGGCAAAATATACATGGAATAATTTAAGAAAAACCCACTGGAAACAAGCCAAGCTAAGGGTAGGCATTGTAAGTAATAGTAAGTCTCTGTGTGTCTTTATTTGGGAGCTGGGTAGCAGGCACCCAAAGAGCAAAAAGCCCCCCTCTCCCAAAGTCAAAAGAGTGAAAAACAACAACTGGTCTTTTAGTTGATCCCAGATCCAATCAACTTGTCAGAAAGAATTAACCATCTCAGGTCCCCATTCCAGCCTGATCTGGAGCTGGATCCTTATCATCCCAAGTATATTTAATCTCTCAGCTTTGTATCATCTGTAAAAAGACTTTTCTGTGATGAATAGTCTTCAATGTCAGCTTGATTGGGTTTAGACTCACCATGGAATTTCCTCTGGGTTTGTCTTTGAGGACATTTCCAGGAAGCTTTAACTGATGAGGAAAGAGCCACCCTAAATGTGGGTAGCACTAATCCGTGCTGGAGTGAGAAAAGGAGCTGAGTACTACCATTAATCTCTCCCTGTTTCCCTACCAGGAACACAATAAGACCTGCCACCTCATGCTCCTGTCTTCCCCAGCATGGTGTGTCCTCAAACTGTGAGCCATAAGAAACCTCTCTTTCCTGAAGTTGCTTGTTGGGTATTGTGTCACAGCAACCAGAAAAGTAGCTAAAAAGTTAAATTTCCCCAATTCTTAATAAAGACATTGAAAATGATGAGCCAAAGAAGGGGCTTAGAGAAAGGTCAACAGAGCTCTTTTTACTAGAAAAAGAGTTGATGCATTGACATTGCACGGACCATTCCCAGTCACTTATAAGTCGCCTGCTTCATGGCAATCAACCGCCAGCCCATAGCTCTCCATTTTATCACTGAAGATCTTATGAAAAAGATCAAATATCTTGAAGAAATTCATGTGCCTTCTCTGGCTACCATTTTCCTAAATGCCTCTATTACCTCCAGAAGAATATCAGACTCCTGAACAGGGCTTCAGAGGTGATATTTACCAGTTTCTCCCTCTTTTCTCAATCCATTCCTCACTCCCAACTTGGAAGCCATTGCTCCAGTCCTTCTGAACTCTATGCAGCAGTCTACACTACCCTGCTCTCTGCCTGTGTGAAGCTCTTCACTTCTGGCTTCTTCAGGCATGGTCCCTGCCTTGGCATCTTGCTCTTTTGTCCTAGCATCTGAACGGCTCTTTGCCCTCCAGGCCCTGATCATTAACTAAGATATTTATACCTCTTTTTTTAGAGGGAGGGTTTTTATTATGAATAAGAGAGAGAAAATATCCAGAGGCATCTGGAAAAGTCCAGAGCAGAGAGAAAAGAAAGCAACCTGGACATGCCCAGGCTAGGAAAGTGGGAGAAAATAGTGGAGACAGCAAGAGGTAGAGAATAGCAAGGATGCAAGAGAATAATGAGAAGTAGAGCAGTAGAGACAGCAAGAAGGCAAAGAGACAGCAAGAGCATTTCTACCTACCTTAAAGTTTCTTTTAATTCTTTTCTAATGCCAGGCTTAATCCCATGAAGACGACCTTGTGTTTATTTCAGTCTGTCACACTGGATTTAAGTTCTCTTGAAATCAATGACTGTCTCGTTGGCTGTTTTATTCCCTGTGCATATTATGACACATACAAAGACTTAGAACACTATTTCTATTTAATAAAAGAAACCAATTGTGACTGATATTTGAATGAAAATTGACTTTAGTATTTTTTGTTATTCTTCTAATAAACTATGTAAAAATGGCTTGCCTTGAATTGAATTTGGTGACCTTTGAGCTGGTCTCTGGTGAGGGTCCCTTTTTCTAAGTACATAGAAATAATTGAGCTAAGGAGATGTTTTAGAATGTGGTTAGGTGTGATTGTCAAAGTCATCTGGCCCTGGCTTATAAACCCCCTTTCTGAAATGGAGATATTTGCTCAGCTCTGATCTCCTGGCAATTTTCCCAATCCCTCTGATTTTTTTCCCAGGACATGAGCAGCTGCAATAACAGCTGCAAATAGGTTTAATTGTCTTGGATGTGATGCATCTGGACTTGAACACAGTTAAGGCTGCCAGGCACTCTCCTCTCTCTCCCCTAGAAAGATTTGTGTTCAGTCTTTTACAGTCTTGCTATCACTTTCTCTAATGCATCAGAAATGAAAGCAAACTAGAAAATGAATTGTTCTGCTTTTGAACGGATTTACCATTTTTGTCAGTTAGTTAGCTGTTCTGTTTTTTTATTTTATTATTAAAAACAGAGCTTTAAAATAAAACTTTTTTTTGAGATAGTCTCATGTAGCTCAGATGGCCTTGACCTCCTGTACTACCTTGACTGCCTGCCCCTCCTGCCTCCACCTCTGAGTGCTGTTATCACAGGTGTTCAACATCGGGCCTGGTTTTGTGTGCTGAGGACAGAACCCTAGGCTTCACGCATGCTAGGCAAGCACCCTATCAACTGAGGCCAACCCCAATCCTCCAGAGATTCTTATTCCGTTCTCATCTCATCTGAGGTCTGAAGGGGTTTTACCAGTACATTTCATGGAGCTGAAGGAATCTAAATGGGTAGACATGAAAGAACAGGGGTTACACCTGGGGCTGAAGGGTCTAAATAGACACAAAAGAACAAATTACTCCTATCTAGGATATGCTTGACTACAGACAGTTGGGGTGCTGCTACAGATGCCTTGGTACTAGTCTTTGAGATTTTCAAGGTCACGCTGAAGGTGCAGAAGGTCAGTGGTAGATTTCAGTTATCTGACTCTACTTTGTTGTTTTTGAGATGGTGTCTGTGTAGCTCAGGCTAGTCTAGAAGTTTTGACCCTACTTGAGCCCTGAGACTGCAGGTATGCACTACCACACTCCAGCAACAATTGTCTATTTTATCTTCCACCTCCCTTTCTCCTTCCACTCTTGTGTGTGTGTGTTGGGGGAGGGGCATTGTTGGGTAGTGAACTGAATTGCATTCCAAAATTCACCCGTACATCTCTTAAACTCAAGGTTCATAACTATTTTAGTGTATTAAGTTCACCATTGTTCTGAGCCAGTAGCAATGAAGTAGGGTATAGTTGCAACCATTAGAAACTTTCATAGCACATTATGATCAGACTCAATCAGAATCTGAGAGCTTGGGGCAGGGTTGTAAAATCTGCCAACAGTTCCTTCAGAGCTGCCATACTAGAGTCAAGAGAGATCTACTATGTGACTGAGCAGTAGTGTACTAGGCCGAGGAAAACACGTGCTAACCTCTGAGATACAAAGGCTTGTCTCTGCAGTTGGTTACTCTGAGTAGACAAGGTATGCACATAGGGCTAGGGGTGGGGTGGAGAAGGCAATGAAGTAGAACCTAGCTTAGTATCTTGTGTGGCCAAAAGCACAAGTGAGAGGCAGAAACCAAATGTCCTGGGGAATAATAGGATACTAGGGAGAGAAAGTGAATCTTAGATTAGAGCTGTGGGGGAAAAGCTGGCCCCCAAGAGTCTGCAGGGTCAGCCAGATAGGGAGGCACTGCTCAGATGCAGAACATAGAAAGAAGCAGAGTTCTGATGTCAAGGACCAGTGTGGGACATTCTGGGTTCCTTTTGAGCAGATTACCCATCACTGTCTGAAGGTTTTATTTTGAGGAGGTTCCAGTATGGAACTGGTTTGCCATTTCAAGGATTTTACTTTAAAGCTAGACATAGGGTGATGCTTTTTGGTTTGATTTTTCAAACAACATAGCCATATGCTTAAACATTGTAAGCCTTTTATGAGTAAGCAGAAAGTCAGGTCACAGAGCAGCCTCAGCTTTGTTGGGTCTGAGGTATATGATCCACAGTATTCAGGTGAGAGTGGAAGGGAGGCTGGTCTCATGGACAGATGGGAATGTCTCCAGTGCTCATGTTCACTTGAGTCATGGTGAGCTGGAAATTCCTAACACACAGTTCTCTAGAGGGAAGGAACTCTAATGCACAACATTTGCTGAGTCCTTTGGATTAAGCACAGCCACGAGGACTGATTTGAAAGCCTCCAGTGCTTTTAAACTCAGTTTCCAAAATTTGACATACATTCTTGCAAGCCAGTATTAGTTGGTTCTGACCCTCCACTTCCGTGTTTACATTAATTCTTTAAGAATCATGGTTTAGGTAAGGAAGATCCAACTTTAAAGCTAGTATTTAGTTTAACCTGTATTTGTGCAACTTATGAAAAAAAGGAGGTTAAAAATTAACATAGAAAAATAGAACATAAGAACACTTGGCACCAATGTTGTAGCAAGCCTCATTCAAGTGTGTGTGTGTGTGTGTGTGTGTGTGTGTGTATGTGTGTGCGTGTGTGTGTGTATGTGTATGTGTGTGCGCGTGTGTGTGTGTGTGTGTATGTGTGTGTGTGTGTGTGTGTGTGTGTGTGTGTGTGTAGGCCAGTGGCTGACCCTGGGTCTTCTGTGCTCATCCTACACCTCACTTTTTGAGACAGGCTACCTAACTAAACATGGAGCTTATTTTAAGTAAAATGTAGTTACATCACGTCACCCTCCTTTCCTCCCAGCACCCTTTCTTGTGTGTCCTCTCTTCTGGCATCTCCGTCTCCCTAGTGCGCTCACTCACTTTTACCTGGGTGTTGGAGACTGAAGTCAAGTCCCCATACTTGTCTGACAAGACTTGAGGACTGAGCCCATCGACTCCTTCCAGGGAGAAGAGATTTCCACTTTAGTTTGGTGGTGTGGTGTTTACCTGCAGAGCCGTTACCCCTTAGAAAGCCTGGGGGCAGAGGGGTGAGACCTGGGTGTGGTGGCATGTGCTGCTGCAAGTTCTAAGTCAGCCAGGGCTCAAAGAAGCAAAACAAACAAACTAACAGCAAAGCCAAGGGCGGCAAAATGCATCAGGTTTCCATTCAAGGCTTCATAGTAGGGCAAAGGGGAGCAGACAGCGCATTCCCAAGGCCCAGCCCTTGTGTCTGGATCTCCTGCCTGTGGCCCCAGCTCTCTTCTGCAACAACACTTGAGCCTACCTAGCCTTGGCAAACTCTCTGCAAGCCTTTAAACTCCATCAGATCTGTTCTGATTGCAGTTGCCTCTCCATGGCCCCCAATCCTTCACAATGCCAATTAGCTGGGGCCCGCAGCCCTCCTTGGCACGAGCGGGTCCATTTCCAGCACCCAGACACCACCTGCGTCCTGCGGCTGATGCAGGCCCGGGGGCGCCTCTGCACAGCCCTTCCTGTGCTTCGCATTTCCGCCTTCGTCCCCTCTCAGAGACCGACTCTTGTGTGCATAGGAGAGCCATTTAGTCCAATATAAAGACTAAAATGTTTTTTCCTTCTGATAATGTCCCTGGTTTCGTCCCCCGTTATTATGCTCCATAATGCGCCGCGTGCGGCCATTTTGTCATCGCTTTGGGTCATCCTTGCTCACAATTGGTTATTTACTCAGGGGCTTTTGAAATTATTGAGTTGACACATCTGTCAGACGGCGAAAGCAGAAATGCTAAAAGGTCACTTGGAGAGAAACCAGCTGCTTCAGACAAACCTTTCTGCCTCCAAATAGCACAATCATTACAGCCTGACAGATGGGGCTCTGCTTTCATCCCCGGCTCCCGGCTCTCCTTGCCTTCAGGTATTTAACCACACTACCTCATTGCCAGGTCAGCTGGGCCTCCTCCTAATTACCCACACAATAGGCATCTCCCTGCTTAAGAATAACAACTCCATTTTTTCCTGAATAGGAAACCAGTTTCCCCACAGATAGGAGCTATCCAGGGCCTTCCACACACTTGGCTATTAACAGATGAGTTTTGACAGCAGGTAGGCATGTTGCGATTGTGTCTGTAGCCTTCCTTACACCCTGCGACACCAGGCTCCGTCCATGGTAGAGTCTGTGGGGCTTTTGAAGAGTTTGGAGTAGAGGACCTCAAGGAATTAGGATGATTTCCTTTCTCCTTGTAGTCTTTCTCATTCTCATTCAGTACAGCTGGGTGGAAGGGTCTCATTTAGGTGACCTGGTTTCTCTCTCTCTCTCTCTCTCTCTTTCTCTGTATTAAAATTCTACATGATGCTTAATTTCAACCTTATGGGCAGCCCAGGAAGATTCTTCCAGGAACAGGATCTTCCAAATTCTTTTTTTGGGGGGCGGGGGAGATATTAATATACCAATGGCTATAATAATGGCCTTTAATCTTTCACAGTAATTAAAAAGTAAGTTGATCATCATTTGGCTATGGGTTTTCTCTGGACTGAAAGATAGATTTATTTATTTAGCCTGAACTTAAAATGTTGTTCTTTCCTCTGAAGGTACAAGATGGCCAGTGGAAAGCATAAAGCCTGCTCTCTGTTTTGAGGGATGCTTTGATGGGTGTGATTACAAAGCATCTTGTTAGGTAAATACAAGAGGCTGAAAGTAGAAGAATGTGTGAGGATGGTCTCATAGTTATAATTAGAGTTCTAAAATCACCACACATCTAGATGTCTCCCTTCAGGCTATTGAGACCTCACACTTAAAGAATGGGAGCCTTCACACTTCACTAGGAAAATGCTATCACAAGCAGAAATGCAATTATAACAAACCCTCACCAACCCTAAACAATGACAGCCATGACTGATGCTCTAACTATGGTTATTTTTCCCTTCAGTTTCCTCCTGATTTGCTACCTTGTTAGTTTCCACCTGCCACCTCTGCATTCTCTTCATGCTTATATTCTGGGGGCTGACCGGGGACTTGAGGTCGACCTTAGGGCTCAAGAACTCCAAGTATAAAGGCTATTAGCAGCAGACATGACAACTGAATTACATTCCTATTATCACACAATTCAGTAAGATCTTATTATCCACACACCAAAGCTTGAGTGGAGCTGTGAGTCAGGCAGTATTAAGAAATTGAAAACTGCCATAGTCTGTGCCAATAAGGCCTGTTATTTCCCCCAACTTACTGGCAGCTAAAAGACTAAAACAAAACAAAACAAAACTTGATTATTGGATTCAAGAAATTCTTTCAAACCAAAGAAACCAAATCAACTGGACAAACAGGTCTCTCAGAACAACGGATTTCTCATCTAAGCAACAATTTGAACATCTGACAAGAGTTTACTTTATAATGTACCTCTAGGTACCAGTGTTCCTATCAACCCTAAAGTATTATGTCAAAAACTTTGTCTAACCTCAATTGGCTCTTCACTTTGGGGACCTGGCTTAATAGGGGGAATCATTCAGACACTATAGATTTCCTCTTCTGAGCTGTCTCCTCTTAGACATTATGGAATCTCTGTCATGGTGACAATCTTTGATACAGGAAGTCTAACAAAGATTTTTCGACAAAATTTTCTGGTGAACATTTTCAGGAGGAGCTGAGCGACAGCAAAATAGACTGGTATTTCATCATGAAACAAATCAGAACAGAGAAAGGCAACATTCTGAAGAGACTCCAGGGAAGTTCTGAAACAGCTGATTTCAAAGCATGTGCATGCGTGTGTGTATGTGTGTGTGTGTGTGTGTGTGTGTGTGTGCAGGTGTGCATGTGGAACAATGACTACTCACCCCAGAGAGTGTGTAGATGACAAACCAAAGATATCAGCTTGATGAACCACTGGATTTTACAAGGTTACTTACAGAAATATGGATGATGGGTTACTACAGAAGAGAAATGGCAAAAACAAAACAAAACAAAATAGTTGCATCACAAAAACTGACCCCAACATGGGTAACAGCTCACATGAAAATAGTGCACTGCACATCTTGTAGGCAACCAAGCAGCCTGGAGACTGTTTCTTTTAGGCTGATCAAGTGGTCTGAGCCCCTTCAGGTAGTTCAGGGGGGTTAAGCCTCTTCTAGGCAGCTTAGTTTGTCTGAGAGTGTCTCCTAGCAGTCTTTACTACATATATAAGCTTGGGAAAAGAGGGGCCCAGTGAATCTGGTCAGTTTCAGGAACTTCCTGGAGGCTTTGAGTTGTTTGCTTCCTGAGCTCTGGCGTTTCCCTGAAGGATGAAGTGTTTCATCTCTGCCTAGAACATCCTGTTGTCTCACCTCCCTGTAAATGTTCTGTATCTTAATAAGCTTCCCTTGAAGATGGAGGCTTTAATCTTGGAGGAAACGAAAACCAATAGATTTTGGGGCATGTGAGTATTCCAAAGTGATTCTCAAAAATCACACATGAAAGCACCCTGGTAGAAAAGCACAACTCTTATGATTCACTGGCCAGTCTGAGTCATTATAATTTTAGTATTAAAGAGTTAATCACTCTACTATGAGATCATCAGCTGTGAAACCAGGAGCATAATAGATTCTTGGACAGAGCATATCCTGGAGTTATTGGTAGAGAGGACAATGTACAGGGAAAAGGGAATGGATGAAGAAAGACTTTATGCAGGAGGTAGGTATAATCTGGATTGGACCTTGAAGAATGGATAGAACTTCTATGTGTATATGTACATGTGTTAGTTTGTATGTGTTTGCATGTTTGTGTGTGTATTCTTCTTGAATAAAGTGAGGGAAGTGTTAAGTACAAAGAAAAAGAAAAAGAAAAAGAAAAAGAAAAAGAAAAAGAAAAGAAGCTGTAGTTGCTTTGTGAAAGGACCAGATACATAATTCTTCTTTAGGAATGAGGATTAAGAGAAGGCACCTTAAACAAGCTCAGGCCTTGAGGATGAAGAACATTAGAAAGGGACACCAATGTACTAAAAGCAGCATGGTGAGGGCTTAAAGGGAAAGAAGGCTTTCCTTTAAAACCTGCAGAGAATCTTCATTAGAATGAGAATTAGAAAGATAGGGTGCAGAGATAAGCACCACAGGAAGGAATGGTTGGAGGTAGGACAGAGGAGCACCTTCAGTGAAATCCCCTGTGGAATTTTCAGAGAAAATCCACTGAACAAAGGTAACATCTGACTCTCATAACCACTCTCAAGGGTGGGAGGTTTTACCTCAAGCAACCTTAGTTCAACAGCCTGTGAGATAAAGAGCACAGAAGAGTGAGGAACTGGCTAGGACCATACATGAAGAGTTGTTATCTGCAGCACAGAGCAGCTTCTTAACTCTATTCCCTGATTTCTTCAGGCTGCGGGCTCTGGCCTCTGATGGGCAACCACTGTTTGAAAGGGCAGGCTGTGCTCTCACAGAAGGAAGTGGAGGGAGGACTGGGCACATGATTCCAGGTCTGGATTTGGTGCACAGACTACCACTTAAAATGGCACAGGCTTCCTCAAATCTCATCTATAAAAGTGGGCTATATTAGTGTACGGGAGTCATCCCACAAAAGACCACCATTCAAGTATGTAATCAACAAGAGCATTTATTTCTTGAGAGTAAAAATTCCAGCATGCAGAGGTCAGCCATATGACAAGATGGTGATGATCATGAGGAGAGTGTGCAAGCTCCTTTTAAGGGGCTTTTAAAGGGCTAGGGGAATTCCAGCTGTGGTTAAGTGTACTTTTGAAGTATTGGGTATAGACCCTTATGGTACAGGAATCATTTTATGATTGGCTCATGACATCTGGTCAGCAACTGTAGTTGTTGTGTCAGGGGTCTACTTGACAGAAAATAGCAAGAACAGTTCCTTTTGTGGCCAGATTGGCTACCAGACTGGACATACTTTCTGAGGGTCTGATTGAAGCCAGACATGAGTTAACATAGGATGGTAATATAGGGCAGAGGTCTTAGCAAACTGACTCTTGGAAAAAAAAACCCAAAACCAAAACAACTGTCCCTGTCAGGGTCAGTCCTGTTATAAAAGGGGACAGCTTCTTTAATACCTTATTTATTAAGACTGCTATAAGGGTAAAAGTTGATAATTTATGGAAAATTATTTTAAAAAAATCATGTGGATGCAGTAAAGACTCATTAGATGTGGCTATTATTGTTTATTGCCAGTAAAGGCTAACATAATTAAAAGAGGAGAGAACAGGAAGAAAGCTCAGGCATGTTCTTGGAAAACCTGAGAGTTGATCTACCTACACAAGCATAGTAGACAATAATTCTGCAAAATTTGGAGCCAATGGTAAAGAACCATGAATTTATTTTTAAAAATTATTCTGTTGGTAGTAGGGATCCCATTCAGGTTTTGCAGTGTGGAAGCAATGTGATTTATATCATGCTGGTAATATGTAGGTTGAAAGGGATGGGAGAAGAGTTAATTGGTCAGGTCTGTGTGAGTTAAAGCAATGAGCTGTTGGGCTGTAGAAAAGTCAGTAGGGAGTAAATTTGGGATAGTATTTCTAGTAGAAGATAGAATATATGTAAGAATGATTCCTATGCAAAATATGGCTTCTTTTAATGAAGTGTATGGAAGTGTTTTTATGTTAAAAGTTAGCTTCATCTGTTTAATTTAACCAGTATAAAACATATCAAATGGATTTTTTAAATTTTTTTTTTAAGATTTATTTATTTATTATGTATATAGTGTTCTGCCTACATGAATGCTTGCAGGCCAGAAGAGGGCACCAGATCTCATTACGAATGGTTGTGAGCCACCATGTGGTTGCTGGGAATTGAACTCAGGACCTCTGGAAGAACAACCAGTGCTCTTAACCGCTGAGCCATCTCTCCAGCCCTCAAATGGATTTTAATGAAAACATTAAAGGAAGTCAAGTCCACTGTGTGGAATTGCAATGTATGCTCTGGGTCTCCATGATACCTGACACCTGGGCCCAGGAACGCTAGAAATGTGAAGTAGATTTGTAGAAAAGGAGCCACCAAATGCTATATTTTACATTATGTGGGACATGACCTTTTTAGCATCTTTTGGACTGTAGACTGTGCTGCTTAATTTACTACATTTCTGCACATTCTAACCCATTGTAGGTTTTTCCCCAATAGGGAACTGAAAGAGAGACTGTCACCATTCTTTTGAGCTCATATCAACTGAGAAGCAAGCATTAATAAATCCACTGAATGCAGGGCTTTCTGAGCTGATCCTTGACATGCTTTAGCTATTGGCATTCAAATTTATTTAATTAGCAGGCTTTAATTTGCACTAAATAGAAAAGGCAGGATTCAGAGCAAGCATCAGGTGACACTAATGTTAGCCTAATTGGTCAGATCTATGTTAATTATCAGGTAACTTGGCTAAATAATATAGCCATTCCCAGACAAGGACAAAGTGATTTTAAAAGTCTCTTGATAAGGCTCCACTTCTCCAGAGCAGCCTAGCAGCCTTCCAGCCACAAAGTATCATTTACAATGGGTCTTTGTGAGATGCTGTTTTTAGATGAAGGGTGAGAATTAAGGATCCAGATTTAAGGTCCGAAGGGCAAGTTTCCACAATGGAGAGACTATCTTCAAGCGATATTTAGAAGGCAAGTAAAAAGTCCTACTTTATTTGTGGACAATTAAGCCTTTGAACTGACTGAGAATAATCTAGATTCAATTCTAACCATTGTCAATAACTGATCAATAAAAGATAATTCTTTCATTCCCATAGCTGGTATCCTTGTTATGTAGGATGGGATTCTTCTGACCTTTTTACCTAACATATGATGGGTGTTTGTTTCCATGCTATTTATGGTATAATTTGTATTAATCATTCCTGAAAACCACCTGTATAACATTACAGTAAAGCTAGCTAAATCATAGAAACTATTTTAACCTTCTTATGTAGGGAAGACAATAGAGAATATAATCAAAGAGGTAGAGCAGATATCTGTAGGTTCCAAATGTTTGAGTGGAAATAACTCACATAGAAGATATGGAGGGGGTCCTCTCTCTGTGCCAGCTTAGGAAATAACCCATATAGATGAGATGGAGGGGGTCCTTTCTCTGTGCCAGCTTAGGAAATAATCCATATAGATGAGATGGAGGGGGTCCTCTCTCTGTGTCAGCTTGGGTAGGGAATAGAAATCATTGTTAGGATGCTGCAATAGTTAATATTGACAAGTCTAAGTTACTAAAGCAGACCCTTGGGTATGTCTGTGATGGCATTTACAGAGAAGAGTCACTAGAGCATAAGACCCACCTGAATGTCGTGGCACCATCCCCTTGGCTGGGGCCTGTACTTCCTTAAAGGGGATGCAGTCAGGAGCTCAGGAATATGGAGATTCTTTGTTCCCAGCAACCATAGTGTGAGATGCACTGTTGCAGCCTCTTTGTCATGGTGGGCTGAGATCTCCAAAACCATCGGGCATAGCAAATCTATTCTGTACATTATTTATGTCAGGTATTTTATTACAGCCATGGAAAGTCAGACTAAAACAGAAAAACAAAACACACACACACACACACACACACACACACACACACACACACACGGTACCAGAACAGTGGAGAGATTGCTGTTGCCACCTGACTGTGTGGTTCTGTTACCATGTAAGGGTCCGTACAGTTTTTTTTTTTCCTATGTCAGTTAAAAAATTAAAAGGCAGGAACAATTTCAGAAAAAAAAAAGCAGTAGCATTGGGAAAATTCTAGAACATAGCAGACCATCAGCTTGTGGAGAGGTTTTTATTAGAGGTAAGGAAACACAAATAGCAAAGCACACTGAGACCGTTTGGAAAGCAGATGGGGACTCTGGAGCCTGGAAATCCAGGCTCTACTTGAGGGGTGGGATTTGTCATATTTTTGAAGGGTGTTCCTCTCCTAGTTTAGGTTGGCTATATTGGACAAACACAAGATGGCTGATCAGCCCACAACAATGTGTAAACATGTCCTCATCAGGCCTTCCAACTGGTTCACTAGGAGGGATGTTTTGATTCTGGGAGAAAAGGACATGCTAGGACTTTGTTTGAACTTCTAGACTTTTGTCTCAGGTAAAGACAGGGAGAAGGAAGCCAGCCATCTTGAAAGTTCAATGTCTTTATTACATAGTCATGGCCCTTCTCTCTATTTGTCTACCTGTCAGCAATTCTACCTCTACTCCCTCAGTTCAGAAGCCTGTAGAAGAAGTTTTCATAGGAAGATGGGAGGCTGGATTAAAGGTGATGGACTAAGGAGTCTGGTGGGGAAAATTTGAAGGTAGGCCAGCATCCAGACAGCTGCATGGGCATTACTGGTTCTTTTAAAACAAAGTTTATGGTGAGAATTGAAAGAAAACCAGCAAAGCAGAGAGATCTGTAAAACTTACCATTTGTCCAAACAAACTGCACATGTAAAGTTGTGGCCAAGGAAACTGTGTGACCTGCAGGGAGTGGCGCCTCCAAGAATAAGCATTGCTACTGGGACAACAGGAAAGCTTCCCAAGTGCATCTCAGGAGCTGTTCAGCACCCACCCTTTGGGCTGTGGCAAGATGAGTAAATGTATTTGAAAGGCTTTCCACCGAGCTGTTAGTGCATCCTGATCAAGAGGGCCACCCAGGGAAGCATGTCCCTGCATTCAGTCACACAGACACTCAGAGGACCAATGGAGTTCAGCTACTGCTTGAGCTGTCAGAAGGCCTTGTCATGGTTCCTGTGATGCCAGAGTTAGGAGGTACCTGAAGCGTCTACCAATGTTTCAAAGGAATGCCTGGGAGACCAGGTGATTGTATAAAGGTGAGGATCCCTGTAGAGAGTCCCTGAGAGCTCAGTGAAGCAAATTTGGGCTTGTCTATTTTCGCATAATTCTCAAGTCAAGAAAATTGTGATATTTTGTAATGCTCAAAAATATCAAAAGGAGAATAATACTTATGCCACAGCATGTTTATACAGAATTTTAAATTGTGTCCAGAAGCAGTTTTATTGGAACACTGCTACATGCATTTCTTTGCAGATTCTGTGGCAACTTTTGTATTACACTGATAAACTTGGATAATTGGAATAGGGACTGTATGGCCTGAAAAACCCAAATATTTATTGTCTGGTCCTTCATAGCAGAAAGTCCTTCTGTCTTTGCTCTAGAAAGTGAATTATTGTTTTCAAAACCACTTGTGAAATTCAAAAAAGGAATCCTAGGCCTTGCCTTTACTGACAGTTTCCTGACATCATAGCTTTGGCTAACATCTCTTTGTTACTGTGCACTCTTCTTTAAGTAATTAATCATTACCAATATTGCAGCTGGCCTAACTTTACATGCCCGTGCTAAGCACTTTAGTGACCTCTGCCTCATTTATGACCTGTCAGGGCCAGGGTCACATTTCACTTTACAACTAGAATCACTTATTGAGGAAAATGTTTCCTTAGATAGTTTATTAAACTTATATGCTTAAAATATTGCTCTAGCATAAAATGACAAAGATTCAAAGATTTACTAAAGAACTAGGATATCTCCTGGCTGGTGACTGCTGCAGCCAGGTGATTGTGAGAGCATATGTTGGGAGATAAAATTGTTTGAAGATTGTGTGTTATCTCCACCCCACCCCACACACTGAAATTCAAAGTGGATACTCTATAGATAGTAGTTATTGTTTTACACATATGAAATGTAATTGTATTTTAATAATATGGTTAGCTGAATTTTTGCTAATATGCCAACTTTTGCCTATATTACTCTTTATTCAGTATATGTGAAGAGAACAATTTCATGTTTGGCATGTAGTGAGCACTTAATAACAGTTGTATTTATTTTGGCTCACAGTTTCAATCCATCATGGTGGGGATGGCATGGTAGTGTTCATGGCAGTGGAAGTATGTAGCTAGCATTCCTAGTGTATCAGGATTAAAGTCAGAGCTGGGCCATCACCTTCACAGGCCACCCCTGGTCTATGTTTGCCAATGAGGACCTATATCCTAGTAGTTCCTTAACCATCAGGTTTCAAGTATTCAAACACATGAGTCAGTGAAGAATATTTCACCTGCAATCCTTATCACTTGATATCATCACCACTATCATCAGCCATTTGGTCAACATGACTATATGTGCAGATGCTCTTTAGGGTACTGACTAATACAATGCTATTCCCAACTCAGTGTCACAACTGGGCTTCTAATTATGATGATGTGTCTCTAATTTTTCTGTACAAAACTGAAAGTGAGGTGCTTCCATGGTGCACTTAGAGCTTGTTAAGGAAGACATGGTCTCATGTATTCCAGGTTGACCTGGAGCTTGCTATATAGTCAAAGGTGATCTTGAATTTTTTACATTTCCATGTTGACTTCCTGAGTGCTTGGCTGTACATGGTCCTGAGGATTGAACCTGGAGCCTTGTGCATGTTAGGCAAGCTCTATAGCAAGTGAGCTATATCAATTCCAATGGGCATATGCTTTAGGTAGGTATGTTATGATTCTTAAACTTCCTGCTGCTTTAAAATGTTCCTTGTCTTATCATTGGAGCAGCTGAATATGTAATCCCTGTAAGCAGAAGTTTCTTTCCCAACAGCAACTCCCAAATACGGCCACTTCCCAAATTACCACACAGAGGCTTATATTAATTATAAATGCTTGGCCAGTAGCTCAGGCTTATTACTAACTAGCTCTTACACTTAAGCTAACTCATAATTCTTATCTATGTTATCCATATGGCTTGGTACCTTTTCTTAGTACAACATTCTTATCTTGCTTCCTCTGGATCTGGCTGGCAACTCCCTGACCCCACCCATCCTCTTTCCAGCATTCTTAGTTTGGTCCCCCCTGCTTATACTTCCTGCCTTGCTACTGGCCACTCAGTGTTTTATTAAACCAATTGGAGTGACAAATCTTTACATTTTACAAGAGGATTATTCCACAGCAAAACCCCACTTATAATTATCTTTAAGACAAAATCATTAAGAAAGTGCTTGAAGGAGTTTGGATATATGCCTTTTTGTGTGTAATTTTAACTGATTATCATCTACTTCTATGTTCTAAATTTCAAAATAGTACATGTAAATAGCCTGATGAAAAAGAACTTAAGGCAAATCCTGTAGAACATTATCAGTGTCAGCAAATGAATGAAACCCCTCTTGCTCCTTTCTCACAATATCCTCTGTTCACCATTTTCTGCACTCATAGGTAAATGTCAGGGATCAGTGAACAGAAAGCTGGAATTTCTCTAAAATATATATCTCATTGATACCTTAATTTTGAAGGCTTGGTACCAAAAGTAGTAAGTGGGGGTGTCTTATAAATAATAATTTATCACAATTCTGGGAGGCTATGAGTTCTAACAAGAAGGCATTGAAAGATTCAGGATCTGGCAAGGGCTCATTTCCTGGACTTCATGTGTATCTTGTCATGGTGTTTTCACATGGTGGAAGAAGTGATATTTCTTTCAGGCCTCTTGTGAGGACACTTAACTCATTCCTGAGAGTTCCACCACATAAAGACCCTCACTGCCAAGCACTATCACCTTGGTAGAGAAGATCTCAATACAGGAACACTGGGGACTGCATGGATTCCCTCTTGGTCTAAGAATATTATAATTCCCCTAGGAAAGCAACAGGCATTCCTATGAAGAGAAGTCTGAGCGCTAGCCAGAGTATGCAAATGACCTCATGGACAATGGAGAGAAGCAGACTCATTGTGTCTGTTAACTCCTGTAAATTAAATACCATTTAGATATCATCATTTTGTCTATCTAGGTCATGGGTACATGTGTTTGTTTGTCTGATTGCCCCTTGTGGGATAGTCTGATAATGTGGGAAATCTTAAAATTTTTGAGAATAAAGGAAGAAATTATTGAGTAACATTTTGGATCTATCGTAGAGCTGGAAATATAAATTTAAAGAGTTTACATGATATTTCTGTAGCAAGAGAATCAAGAAGGAAAAGAAGATATAAAATGAAATATGGGCCATGACTGAGGTAGGACCACTCAGGAACACCTTTTCTTTTTATGGAAATGTTGCGCTATTAAGACATGGATGTTCCTAAACAGAAAATTAGATTTAGCAACAAAGACAATATCTATTACGTGAAAGTACCACTGTGCATGCATGCATGAGAGAGAGAGAGAGAGAGAGAGAGAGAGAGAGAGAGAGAGAGAGAGAGAGAGAGAGAGAGAGAACTTGCTTCTAACCTTGAGCACCAGCCTACCCATTGGCCACCTACCTACCTGCTCTTTCAGTTGCTCGCTATGCCTTTGTCGATTGTGGCCCCCTCATTCCATCCTTCTCTATCCTGTTACAGGGTCTGCTCTGCTTGTTCTCTGGGCAATTTTTGTAGACAGATAAAGAGATAGGAAGTATTGCCTTTTGTTTAGGTGTTTCATATTGGGGTTTGTTGAACCTAGGGCCTCATGAATGCTAGGCAAAGGCTCTTTACATGAGCTATATTCCTCCAGCCCCAAACTACTCCTTTTTTGAAGTTTATAGTGAGAGAGTGAGCAAGCTAAGAGAGTGCTAAACAGAAATTGAGGCAGCGGTGTGGAAAATGAAAGTGAAGTGCTGTTTTTGTTATTTTCACAACTAAATACATGAACACACATTATGCTCATCATATTCTGATTTTTCTGTGAGGACGACAATATTCAATCATTGAAGGTGGGGCTGTGAAGGTTTTTAGATGGAAGAAGAAACAATGTGCTAAATGTCCTAAATGCTAAGATGGAGAAAGGTGATACAAGAAACAAATTGTGTTTGGAACTAAAGAGAAAACCCGCCCCTCATGGCTCACTATGGGGGAGATTTCACATTAAAACAAAATAAATAGAAAATATTACAGTTGCATGTGGTGCCTGCATCCTCTAAACAGAAACACAGCCCCAACATTCAATTCACTAAAAAGACATCAAATCACCTAATGAAAGACAGTAAGGGGGACAGCTGTTTCTTCAGAAGACTAGAGTGCTTATGGAGTCTAAGACAGGTCTTGGAGAATGTCTTAGTTTGCTTTTGTTGCTTTGATAAAGTCCATAACCTAAAGGAATGTGGGGAGTGAAGGGTTGATTATATACAAGTTACAGTCCGTTATCAAGAGAAGCCACAGCAGGAAATCCAGGAGCTCAAGGCAGTGGAAACCACAGAGAAATGCTGCTCCCTGGCTTGCTCAGCTTACTTTCTGATATAGTCCAGGACCTCTTTCCTATGGGTGGCAATGCCCACAGTTGGCTGGGCCTCCATATAAACCACTAAGAGAATGCTTCCCAGGCCAGTCTAATGGAGGCAATTCCTCAATTAACTTCCTCTTTCCTGGTGGCTCTAGTTTGTGTCAAGTTGACCAAAACAAATCAGTTTAGGAGTCTTAATAGAACTGGGCACAATTCATGTTCCAATTGTTTAGGCTTGATCATGTGGGATGATAACAATTGTATGCTGAGTCTAGCTGGGTGATCTCTCAGCAGAGGAGCTACAGTATTTACTTTGATGAAGGTCATAGAGTTCTTCATGGGCTAAAGAAATGAATTTTCAGAGTTTGTGAAACAAAAAAAAGTCATGCAAGTTTTTGGCCAAACTTCCACATAATACTAAAGTCTTTAATGCAGAGAGGCAAATTGTGACGTCCTGTTAATGAAGTGTTGCAGATGGTTTCTTTCTGAATTCAGGCAGGGTAAGTAAACAATCCCATTAAGAGTAAACATAAATTTGAGATAAATCAGGAAAATAAAATGAAATTACCTATATTTAAAGGGCATCTAATTACTGACAACCCAGTAGGATTGCAAATGTTTTCTTATAGAATGGAAACCTGTTGATGTTCAGATTTTTCTTTTTTGATGGCTGCAAATATTGCAGAGGAATTTAAAAGAATATTAAGATAACAGAGTACCAATATACAGGAAGTCAAAGTAGGTTGCCGAGGACTTCTTGAAGACAATACAGACTCATAAATCTGCACTGATCCTGTACAGAATTCTAGCTAGTACAGACCTGTCAGCAGTAGACACGTTATGAGCAGAAGGTAGACATCCTCTTTGTCCACGAATCCTACTGGCTCCTTCTGGATGAATTCAGATTTGACACTATGTGCTTTAACCCCAGTTCACTGAGCTCAACTAATCATCCCTTATTTTGGTTCAAGTCAGCACCTTTTGTCTGTATTACAGCGGCAACCTAGCTGGAATGTCTATGCTCACTTCTCATCTTTTGTGGTCCATTCTTAATACAACACTTGGAACGATTCTTTTAAGTCCGCAGTCAAATCACATTGCTTCCAATGGTGCCTTCTAAGAGCAGGGGCTGGAGTCTTCACATTACTCTACTTGGTTCTATGCTGAAGGCTGCACGATCAGCCTGCCCACTGATGCACTGTCCTCCTTCCCTGTTATTCTCACTCTACTCTTCCCTTCAGTCACACTGGTTCCTTGTCTCTCTGGTCTGTCCAGCAACATCCTCTCTCAGGACCTTTGCACATATCCCTGTGCTTAGAGTACTTCTCGTATTCTTCAGGTCTTTGTTCAAACATCACTCTTTAAATGAAGCTCACTGCTAGTAATCCCATAGGAAAAGGTGTTTTCCATCATGCTTTTCCTGGAAGGTCCTGTCATGAGGGCTTGTTAGTATTTTATTTAAGTTTTCTTTCTGAGTAAAATGAGAAGTTATTGCAGGGTTTTGAGTTGAGGCGTGAATAGTGAACATATCCCTTAATAGGATTCCTCTGGCAGCTGTGTTAAAAGTAAGTTACAAGGTGTGGGAGTAAAAGTAGAAGTGTGGGGGTCCATTGCAAAGACTGCTGTAGATAGCTCATCAGGATGATGGGACTCAGATCAAAGCGATTCTAGCAGGAAGTAGCTGGATTTTGGATATACTTCAAGGCAAATATGATTCTCTGATAAATTTGATGATGCATGGGGGAAGTGGGGGGGTAGTTAAAGAAAACGACAGGGACTTTGGCTTCAATGGCTGTAGAAAGATGCCATGCACTGCACTGAGGAAGGCTGTGGGCAGAAAAAGTTGTAGGGGAAGATCAATTTCACTTTGGACATATTGAGTTTGAGATGTCTATTGGACATGCAAGTGACAGTGTTGAGTAGCAGTTGGATATACAAATCTGGAGTTCTGAAGAGAAGTCTGGAGTTGAGACATAAATTTGAATGTCATTGGCATGTAGATGGCGGTTAGCCCGAGTCTCCTGAGAACAGGCTTGATGGTAGCAGGATAGGCAGTCACAAGAAAATGGGGCCCAGGGAGTGGAATGGGGAAGGAGGGAGCCAAACAAGACATGCTCTCAGTCTTCCTATGCTGTGTCTTACAAGCAATTGCATACATTTTAGGACAATTTACTTGGAGTTATAATACTTACGTCGAACTTTCGTAACAAAATAGCATAGACTGGGTGATTTAAATGATGAGAATTTATTTCACTACAGTTATGGATGTCAGAAGTCTGAGATCAGGGTGCCAACATTACCTGGTCATAGCAATGGCACTGTTTAACTTGAAATGGCTGATTCCAGCTATGTGCTTTCCTGGTGGAGAAAGTTCTGGCATGTTTGTCTCTTGTATCATGAGAGTACCATCCCCATTTGATAAGGGTCTTCTGCTGGTCTGCTTAGCAACTATCACCACTTCACCTCCAGATGCAGTCAAACCAATGCATTTTGTGAGGCTACAACTCAGGTCACAGCATTTTTCCATGGATCACCAAACTAAGTTCACTACAGAAATACACAAAGTCTTAGCTTGGCACAGCACCAACTCTAAAGGTGAGGTCTTATCTAAATATCTAAAGCAGACATGGGTAAGATTCAAGGTGCCATTTATGACAGGGCAAAATTCTGGGGCAGGGGAAATGGGAGCAAAGATTTATACGTAGGCTCAAAATTTCTTTCATGCAAAAGTCCATGCTCATTCACCTCCTATGTGTAAAATTCCTCTGAAATTTCTGGATATTAGCTCCTGGACACCCAGTGGGTATCTAATATCAAGATAGAATTCTTATGGATGTAGCATAAGAGGCCCACAATGGTAGAAGGCCAGGACCTGTTACCTGGTGCTTATGGGGAGTTAGAGTCAAGACAGAGCCGATTGCTGTGGGATGAGGGTGGGGTGGTACAGTGGTGGTGGTGGGTGGGGAATGGGGTTGGGGGATATGGTGACTAAAATGAATTACTGTGAAGCTAATGGGTGCCAAATAGCATGTCAGAGGCCAGGGTTATTTAGGAAGGAGCTTTCCTGATTGGTTTCTCATTCCATAGTCAATCTTCTGTGACTGTGTTTAAAAGTAGTTATGATATATTCTTCTAATGTTATAATTCATTCTAAAATAGAACAAAACATTTTATTCTACAACAGGTAATAGAGGTTTATGTGCACACTGATATTTAAGCAATAACAGCATGCTCATTATCCTGGAGAAAAGTCAAACAACTATGCTATAAAGACTTGATAGCAGATCCTCTTTTCATCTGATGCAAAGAAGGGAAAGTTAAAGCCATAGACAGTGGAAGGGGGCAGGACTTTTACTAAAGAAGATACTGGGAAAAACAAAACAAAGCAACACATAGATGGAATTTTGCCAGCAAATATGAAATATGCCCAAATCAGGCACTCTTCTACATTCTGAAACACAAAGGGATATAGAACAGACCAACTCCCTATAAACTGGGGTCAGGGTTGCCTTAGTCAGAGTTCTCTAGAGGAACAGAACTGATAGAATACATTAGAAGACCCTTTCCAAGGGGGGATGAGTGGTAGTTCGAATGTTATTGGCCCCTATAAACTCACAGGGAGTGACATTATCAGCAGGTGTGGGTTTGTTGGAGTGGGTATGGCCTTGGAGGAAGTGTGTCACTATGGAGGCAGACTTTCAGGTCTCATATATCCTCAAGCTGTGCCCAGTGATACAGACCACTTCCTGTTGTCTGTGCAAGATATAGAACTCTGAGCTACCTCTGCAACATGGTGTCTGCCTGTATACTGCCATGTCCCACCATGATGATAGTAGACTGAACCTCTGAACAATAAGCGAGCCACCTCAATGAAATGTTTTCCTTTATAAGAGTTGCTGTGGTTATTGTGCCTCTTCACAGCAATAGAAACCCTACCTAAGACAGAATGGTACTCTCATATGACACAAGAGACAAATGTGCCAGGGCTTTCTCCACCAGGAAAGCACATAGCTGGAGGCAGCCATTTCAAGCTAAACAGAGCCATTGCTGTGATTGGGTCGTGCTGGCACCCTGATCTCAGACTTCTGACATCCATAATAATAGTACAATAAATACCCATCATTTAAATCACACAATCTATGCTATTTTGTTATGAAAGTTCAACATGTGTATTATAACCCCAAGTAAATTGTGGACTTAGGCTGGCTTTGAACTCATGATCATCCTTCCTCAACTTCCCAAGTATTGGGATTATAGGTATGCATCATGCTGCCCAGAACGGGGTCTGAGCCTCACCCTCTGCATTATTTTACAAGCCACTCACTTCTTTTTATTATAAACGTTTGTACTCTGTTGTTTTTTTTTTTACTGGCCTTTAGAAGGTTTTGAGACTTGCCCTCTTAAAACTGCTTCCCTATTGCAGTTACTTCATTCATCTGTTCAGCCCCACTCATACATGACAGAGCAGTAAACAACTTTATTTTTAAAAGTAAAAGTAGTGCTTCCCAATAAATTTATCCAAGTACACTGGGATCATGTGAGTGCATATATTAAAATCATATGAGGAAAACCTGGCCCATGGACTTTCGAACATATCAAACTGAGGAAGGGCACAAAACCCTCACATGAACCCCTCACATGTTAAGGAGGACACTTAACACTGTGGTGGTTAACATCCCACAGACTGGTCATCTGATCACCTGGTATGTGTGTCAAGGGACCAGTGGAGAGAGAAGTCCCAAGTGTGCTAAGGCCTTCACCTCAGTTCGGTACCCACTGCTGATGTGGCCCCTCTCTCACATTGCCATCTCTCTGCCTTTCCTTCTATTTGGACATGCTGTCCATTTGACTGCCTATCTGTCCATCTGGATCCAACTTTGTTCTTCTCCTCTATGATTTCTATGTCCTACATCTCCTTTTTATAACTGACTGAACCCAAGGCTTGGAAGCAACCTGTGAGTCTGAAGCAGATCTTTGCATCCCTATCAGCTTCTACTTCTGCTCTTCAGTTAGGCATTGTGGAACTTCATGACCTCTGCTGAGGCCTCCTTGATCCTTAGCAGCCATTCTGCAACCTACCATATAACATATAGACAGATTCACTGCAGGATGTGTAATGTGTGATCTGAGAGTTAATATTAGCAGTAGTTAATATAGTAGAGTTAATATTAGTTGTGACTGGAATTAAGAACCTGTGCTTGCTTAGCCGGCTCTCAAAGGGATCAGACCACTCAGCGAACTGCTGCCAATGAAAACAATGTACCTTGTGTCACATTGTTTATTGTTATTCAGTAAATACCGACATTGTGGAAAGACAAGAACATGTTCATCTACATTTCTGACATAGCACACTCACGTTATCCTAAACCCAATGGCAGACTCTAGCCATCACCAATGTTGACCTTTTCACTTGTAACCTGAACCTAAAATTGTCTGTGGCTATGCTTCATATTATCCCAATCACTTTTACTCCTTTCCCAAATTCATTGAACACCTTGTCCTGGCTAGTTTTATGTCAACTTGACAGAAGCTAAAGTCATTTGAAAGGAGGAAACCTCAGCTAAGAAAATGCCTCCATAAGACCGAGCTGTACATAAGCCTGCATGGCATTTTCTTAATCATTGATTGGTATGGGAGGATCCAGCCTAATGTGGGTGGTGCCATCGCTGGGCTAGTGGTCCTGGGTTCTATAAGAAAGCAGGCTGAACAAGCCGTGGGGAGCAAATCAGTAAGCAGCACCCCTTCATGGCCTCTGCATCAGCTTCTGCCTTCAGGTTCCTGCCCTGCTTGAGTTCCTGTCCTGACTTCCTATAATGATGAACAGTGATGTGGAAGTATAAGCTGACTGTTTCATTGCAGCGATAGAAACCCTAACTAAGATATACCTCATCTCTATAAAATCAGTTTCTGAACCTGTAGTAACTTATTTTTCTGCCCAAACTGGCAGACAGCTTTGGCTTTTTATTCATGGCAACTTGAAAACCCTTTACCACTGCTTACCTTCTCTGACTTTATGGCAGCAATGTCCCTATGTCCTTCCTTCTGATGACTCCTCAGTCTTTGTCATTTTAAGTTACTCAACACAGATACTCTGGAGGACTGAGCCTTTGACGCAGAATTTCAGTAGTTCTTGCCTACAATTATTGTCTGCAGACTTGATTGGCTTGTCTTTCTGTCTTAGTGAGCTGCACAGTATCCTACTACACTGCCAGTATCCATTTGGCCTGATATGAAAAAGTCTAGAAAGTACTGTTATGGAACTCCATCCTAACACCTATTCATTTTATAGTCTAGATGTCTATAGTAATAGCATTCTGTCAGCTACTCCCCATGGAGAGATGTATTCTGAATCTTTATCTCAGCAATCATTTCTCTGCTGAGCCTGAGATCAATGTAACCTCACAGAATATCTCTTCTTATATGACTCTTGCAGTTAATATGTCCACTATCAAACCTTTGATCTCTAGTCTGTTCCTGTCAAGGAATATTACCAACCACTACACATATGGAAACAACACTATGAAACCCATCTCTCTCATATCTAATGAGCTGTATCTTGATTTGGATTGTGGCCATCAGAACTCATCTTGCCTTGCCATGCTGAAGCTACTTGAACTCAAATCTTTCTCTGGACTGCTGTGGTAGAGTTTATGTTGTTTAAAATATTTGCTGTTCATTATCACAGTTCCTTTTGTAATGACTCCAGTCATGAGGGGATGAGACATTCCTGCCTCAGAAAACTGAGAGATGATGGTTGGGGACTTGCTTTGGCTGAAGAAATGCAAGTGGATGTTACTTAGGTTTATTCAAATTAAAATTTGAGGACATGATCCTTCAAGTTGCTTCAAGACATCTGACATCACCTGCAAAAAGTCTAATTGATCCTACCCTAATTTCTGACAGCAACTGCATATGTAGGGGATTTTCAAACCATCTCATGCTGGGGTAACTGGCTAGAGATACTCATGAGACTCATTAAAAAACTGTTAGGCTCATGGTTGGGGTTTATTACACAAAATATGCAGGTGAAAAATTAACAAAAGCCAGAAGAGCATGGAGCAGAGACTGAAAGACTCCAAATGTAAACAAACGTTGATCCATGACAATCTGCATGGAGGGATTGGAAGAGAAAGTGATTGGCACCCAGGGGAGTCAGCCTGAGCTTTTGTGTCCAGAGTTTTCACTGGTGCTCCATTGAACAGGCATGACTGACTGACTCCCCATGCAGTTCCTGGTTCCTCCAAGGCACCTATCCTAAGTCACAAGGGTCATTGAGACTTTAAGGTGTGGCAACCCCACCATAACATTCATATAGCTAATCCTTCTTTAAAACAATGATATTCCAATGGAACCTGACATGGATTACTTGCTAGAAGCTGAAGGGGAAGGCCAGACCTCAAATCCTAGCAAAGCCAAATTCTTTACCACAAAAAAATAAAGCAATTTATTTTTGAGTATATTCTTTAAATATCACAATGGCATTTGTAGTATCTTTCCCTCTGCCACCTGGCTGGCAATATTTGAGGCAAATCTGTCTGGTTCTGGAGTTAAGATGATATGGAACACTCATGAGCAGGAAATCACTGCAGTGCATGTAGAACTCTGAGACATGGAGACTGTTATCACTCTGACCACACTAGGACAGTCTCTCTCAGGGATGTGTCATTTGAAGTTTATCCCTATGTCTGCACTTTGACTTGTCAGACCTATTTCATGGACATTTCCAGTGACAAGTGGTAAAATGACCCAGCAGCACACATTTCTACTAGGCCCAACCAGATTTCTGCCACAGGCTGGTGAGTCTGCAATGATTCGAACCAAATGGTCACAAAAGGAGGACAGAAGCTTTGCCATGGTCTTCTACCATAATAAATCAAATCTGGAGTTTTAACCTTCTTTCTGTCCCCAGCATTTGGCACTTAAATAGTTAAGAGCCCAGAAAGGAAAAGGAGATGATATGCTTTCTCTTGGACACTTGAGAAAGCTCAGTGGTTGGCTTCAGTAATAATTCCTGGTATGCAGGATTGGGAAGGGTAGCTGCTAGTGTGTCACCATTAATCTATCTTTTATATATAATGTTATTCCAACATTACTAAATGACTGCAATTTGCTAGTAAAGCAAACAGAATGAAGTTGAGAGGAAAACAATACAGACTTTGCTTCAGTCAGTTGGGTTTTTTCCTAGGGTGGAATTAGTTAATGGATGAAGCAGTTGGCATTTTCAATGACTCTGAAGCTGTCACACATACGGGCAAGAAAACCAACATGCAGCTGATGGACTGGCCACAGTGCACCTGTCAAGAGATCAGAAAGAGGCCCTGAGAGAGGAGCTGGAATGATGGGTGACTGTAGGAGGAGGCCAAGAGTCTATATTTGATCTAGGATAATGTGGTTGAAGCAGTTCATACAAGAATTAATTTCCAGGACAACAAGATACTTGGCAAATGATCTGTTTTCCTGAATTGGCAGATACACGGGGAACAAGAGTAACATGTCCCTTAGGATGAACAGTTTATTCTCATGGGTACTTTATTTACTTACTGAAAAGCACATCTTACTAAGAACACAATTGGAAATACCTTTTCATTTACTATGCTCTCCGCCTGCCTTCCCTTCAATAGAGCAAAAAGCCAGGAGTGTCCTCAAATAAAACTAAAAACCATACAGGAATGGTGACAGTAACTATTACAGGCAGAGACTCCACCTTCAGGCTCCCTTGTTGATGAGAAACAGAAAAGTGGCGTTCAACACTGAGCCTGATGCTACTAGAAAAATTTGAAACAGTCAGTGGGATACAAGGAAAGGAAAGATGGACAGAAAGGAAATATCCAAAAAAAGATTTGTTCTGAGGAGGTAGGAAGACCTCATGGGAAGTATGGTGAACAATCTGTCAGCTCCCGAATCGCTGCAGTTTACAGCTTTATTTTTCTCTTTCTCCTTCAGCGACAAACACTCTGCAGGAGCTGTGTCTAGCAAGCATCTAAACCAGCAGCGTCTCTAGGAGGGCACAACACAAATTCTTACAGCAGAGGGTGGACATGCTGGAGGCAGCATGGCTGTTGTCTCAGTCTATTTCTGTTACTAGAATACAATATGTAAAACAGAATAACAGAAGTTTAGGGAGGAGTGTGCTGGCACACACGTACTCAGCAGATTGATGCAGGAAGATCGCAAGTTCAATGCCAACGCGAGCCTGGGCCTCCCTCCCATCCTGCCCTTGCCCTGCAAAGGCGTTCATTTATCTCACAGAAGTTCAAGAGCATACATATCTGTTCTGCGTTGCTGGGATCCTTCTGCATGCATCACAACTTAGAGGATGGTATTATGGCTAAAGCACATGCGAGAGCAAGAAGTTACATGGGAAGACAAGAAGCATGAGAGATTCTAGACAGCAAACCTCACATGATAACTCACTCCTGTCAAAATGAATTAAATCCCACAGTGCCTGACTCTAGCTCATGAGACAGCATTCATTGGTTCATGAGAGTGAGCCTCTATGACCTCCTACTAGACCCTACCTCTCAACAGACCGAAATCTCTCAGTATTACCTACTACAAGGTTTGGACGATAGCAGTGTCACACCAGCCACAGTGTAATTCACAAGCATCTGGAGTGGGCAACTTCTGTTGGAGTAGGAAATTTCCCATTGACATGTCTGGAGTTTGATATAGAATATGGACCTTCCTTTTTGTTCCTTAAGGACAAAGTGAGCATCTCCTGAGGTGGTAAGGATGGGGTTGAAACTACCAAATAGCTACTATGTTTCAAAAAATTCTCTCCATTTATGTTTTCTGTATCTGAAAGGTACTTTTATTATCACTAGCAATATTTCCTGGATGTCCACTAGAGACATGCACTTCTGGTGAAGGCAAGGCAGAAACCTACCTGGTAGAAGGGAATGCCCCACTGATTCCAGTACAGGCTGGGATGCTTGCATTTCTTCTTCAGTATTGTCTCTGTGAGGAGAGAGACCTTATGGATGTGGAACAGAGAATGGGTAGGTTTGTGTGGGTGCATTCAGGTCTGGAGTATGAACAGGCTCCAGCGAGTACCCAGTGTAGACAGTAGAAGCCTTGGCCAAGCAGAAGGCTGCATGAATGCACAGTGCATGAGTACTCCTGGGGAAAACACAAAGGTGATGGAGGGTAAGAAGGAATAGTGCTGAGAGATTTGAAATCAGATTATTTTCTATAAATTTTAAATTACTTACCTTGTAGTTCTGTTGTAGTTTCTTGGCCATGCCATTTTAATTTAAAATGAGTTTTATCTTTAGCAGTTCCTTTGAGATTTATATAATCATATAAATATAATTATATAGTATAATTACATAATTATACTATATACAAATATAATTATATAATCCATGAATATATAATTTAACTGATTAAATTTATTTTTAGGGAAGTTTTGAATTTGTAGAAAAATTGGCCAGCTGGTTGAGATTCCCATAACTACTGCCTCACAACCCTAGTTTCCCTATTATTTATATCACTTATTAACATGGTCAATAGTGAAGTGACTGCGTTATTACCTAAAGTCCATAGTCTACACTGGGTTTAGTCTGTGTAGCGTAGTATTGAGAGTTTTGGCAAATGCACAATGTCATAAATCCATCTATCCACTATTTAAATATCCCACAGAAAGTTTCTATCATCATCTTACTATTCTCTATGCCTAGCCTACTCACCCATTTTCTGAGATTTATTTTTAATTAAACTTAGCATATACTAGAAGAGTCAATTAAATTTACATACATTCTTATTGTCTTAATTATGGTTTCTATTGCTATAAAAAGACACATGACCATGGCAACTATATTTTTTCTTTTTTCTTTTTTTTAAATTAAGAGATTTTTCTATTCATTTTACATACCAACCACAAATTCCCCTGTCATCCCTCCTCCTGACCTCCAGCCTTCCCCTGCCCAACCCACTCCCCATTCCCAAGGCACGGTCTCCCATGAGGAGTCAGCAGAGCCTGGTACATTCCGTTGAGGCAGGTCCAAGCCCCTCCTCTCTGCACCAAGGCTGTGCAAGGTGTCTCACCATAGACACTAGGCTCCAAAAAGCAGGCTCATGCACTAGGGACAGGTCCCAGTCCCACTGCCTGGGGGCCCCCTATGCAGTTCAAGCTCAACAACTGTCTTGCTTATTCAGAGGGCCTAATCCAGTACCATGGGGGCGCCTCAGCTGTTGGTCCACAGTTCATGCATTTCCACTAATTTGGATAGTTGTCTCTGTACTTTTTCCAATCATGGTCTAGATATCCTTTGCTCATAGAATCCCTCCCCTCTCTCATTGATTGGACTCCTGGAGCTCTGTCTGGGATGCGGCCGTGGATCTCGGCATCTGCTTCCATGAGTCACTGGATGAGGGTTCTATGATGACAGTTAGTGTATTCAGCCATCTGATCACCAGAGTAGGCCAGCTCAGGCATCCTCTTGACCATTGCCAGTAGTCTATGGTGGAGTTATCCTTGTGGATTCCTGGGGAACTCTCTAGCACTTTGCTTCTCCCTATTCCCATGGTGTCTTCATTTATCATGGTATCTCTTTCCTTGCTCTCCCACTCTGTTCCCATTCCAGCTCAAACCTCCCACTCCTCTAAGCTCCCATCCCCAGTCCCTTGCCCTCCATTACCCCCACCCCCACCCCCAGTTTGCTTATGTAGATCTCATCCATTTCTCCATCGCTGGGCAATACATACACCCCTCCTAGGGTCCTTCTTACTAGCTAGGTTATCCTGTCTGGTTATCCTTTGCTTTATATCTAGTATTCACTTATAAGTGAAAACATATCATGTTTGTCCTTCTGGGTCTGGGTTACCTCACTCAGGATGATATTTTCTAGTTCCATCCATTTGCCTGCAAACCTCATGATGTCATTGTTTTTCTCTGCTGAGTAGTACTCCATTGTATATAAGTACTACATTTTCTTTATCCATTCTTCAGTTGAGGGGCATCTAGGTTGTTTCCAGGTTCTGGCTATTACAAATAATGCTGCTATAAACATAGTTGAGCATGTGTCCTTGTGGTATGATTGAGCATTCCTTGAGTATATGCCCAAGAGTGGTATAGCTGAGTCTTGAGGAAGATTGATTCCCAATTTTCTGAGAAATCGCCATATTGATTTCCAAAGTGGCTGCACAAGTTTGCATTCCCACCAACAGTGGAGGAGTGTTCCCCTTGCTCTACATCCTTTCTAACATAAGCTGTCTTCAATGTTTTTGATCTTAGCCATTCTGACAGGAGTAAGATGGTATCTCAGAGTCATTTTGATTTGCATTTCCCTGACGACTAAGGATGTTGAGCATTTCTTTAAATGCCTTTCCGCCATTTGAGATTCTTGTGTTGAGAATTCTCTGTTTAGCTCTATAGCCATTTTTAAATTGGACTGTTAGGTATTTTGATGTCTAGTTTCTTGAGTTCTTTATATATTCTGGAGATCAACCCTCTGTCAGATGTGGAGTTGATAAAGATCTTTTCCCATTCTGTAGGCTGTCATTTTTGTCTTATTGACTGTGTCCTTTGTCCTACACAAGCTTCTCAGTTTCAAGAGGTCCCATTTATTAATTGTTGTGCTCAGTGTCTGTGCTGTTGGTGTTATATTTAGGAAGTGATCTCCAGTCCCAATGTGTTCAAGACTACTTCCTACTTTGTCTTCTATCAGGTTCAGAGTAACTGGATTTATGTTGAAGTCTTTGATCCATTGGACTTAAGTTTTGTGCATGGCGACAGATATGGATCTATTTGCAATCTTCTACATGTTGACATCCAGGTATGCCAGCACCATTTGTTGAAGATGCTTTCTTTTTTCCATTGTACAGTTTTGGCTTTTTTTGTAAAAAATTAGATGTTCATACATGTGCAGATTAATGTCAGGGTCTTCAATTAGATTCCATTGGTCCACATATTGGTTTTTATGCCAGTACCAAGCTGTTTTTATTACTGTAGCTCTATAGTAGAGCTTGAAGTCAGGGATTGTGATGCCTCCAGAGTTTGCTTCATTGTACAAGATTTTTTTAGCTATCCTGGTTTTTTTGTTTTTCCATATGAAGTTGAGTATTATTCTTTCCAGGTCTGTAAAGAATTATGTTGGGATTTTTGATGGAGATTGCTTTGAATCTGTAGATTGCTTTTGGCAGGATTGTCACTTTTACTATGTTAATGCTACCTACCCATGAGCATGGGAGATCTTTCCATTTTCTGACATCTTTAATTTCTTTCTTCAGAGACTTAAAGTTCTTGCCATACAGGTCCATCATTTGCTTAGTTAGAGTTACCCCAAGGTATTTTATATTATTTGTGGCTATTGTAAAGGATGATGTTTCTTTGATTTCTTTCTCAGGCCTTCTATCATTTGTATATTGGAGGGCTACTGATTTTTTTAAGTTAATCTTGTATTCTGTCACATTACCTTAGGAGTTTATCAGCTGTAGGAGTTCCCTGGTAGAATTTTTGGGGTCACTTATATACACTATCATATTGTCTGCAAATAGTGAAAGTTTGACTTCTTCCATTTCAATTTATATCCCCTTGATCTCCTTTTGTTGTCTTATTGTTCTAGCTAGAACTTCAAGCACTATATTGAATAAATATGGGGATAGTGGACAACTGGCCATGGCAACTCTTACAGGAGAAAACATTTAATTGAGGCTGGCTCACAGTTTAAGAGGTTTAGTCCAGTATCATCATGGTGAGAAGCATGGTGGCATACAGGCAGATATGGTGCTGGAGAAGGAGATGAGAGTTCTACACCTGGATCAGCAGGAAGCGGCAAGACATGTGAGCTATGAGGCCTGGCTTGAGCTTCTGGGACCTCAAAGCCTACCCTCAGTGACTCACTGCCTCTAACAAAGCCATACCCATTCCAACAAGGCCACACTTCCTAATAATGCCACTCTTTATGGGCCTATGGGGGCCATTTTTATTCAAAACACCACACATATGATACATAAATATGTGCATCTCTACCTCTATGGACACACACACACACACACACACACACACACACACACACACGCAGACACAGGTTCCTTCTAGCTGTCTGTAAACTATCTCTAATAAAATTAGGGCTGCACATATGTTGAACCTTTGTGTCTCTCCTGAATGTCTGAGGTATTTTTTTTTGACAAGAATGCAGTAGTATTACCATTTATCATTAAACCCACCCAGTGTTAAACTTATCACTTTGACACTTTTATGATCCTTAAGATGTCCTTGTAAGGGTTGATACCATGGCAACCAGCATTATATATTAGGATTTAACAGGAACTTCTCTTAATAAATCAGGCATAATTGGCATATATGCATTAGGATGAATTCAAAGTTATTCAACTGGAATGATTTTATATCAGGAAACATTAAGTCATTAAATTTGCTTGTCCTGATCTTGCTTCAGTAAATGTTGGTATACTTGTCCAGCTTAAGAAAATAGACTCTTAGCTTATAATACTGTGCTTTTAAAAAGACAATATTTATGGATAATACATGTGAAACAGCTTGATGCATTATTTATTTGCCTTTGACAGATCTAAACTATGGTGAGTTTAGTCAGAATTACAAGGTACTCTTCCCATCCTCTGGTTTACTGAATGTTCTCCCATGGTGCATCAATGCACTTAGCCATCGTGTCGCTGGTCATGATAATGATCAACCATGCAGAAGGTAACTGTGTGGACTACAAAACATGTATTAGAATTTCTCAACCACACTCTCACACTTCTTGTTTGCCTCCAAATCTGAGACAGAGCCAAGAACTAATTAAATAAACTAAACACAAAGAAGAATTCAAGAAAGGCAGTTATCAGAGTGCTCAGGATCATCAGAGAACAATCAAGTCTACCTCATTGAGGCTGATTAGAGATACAGAGTCCCAGGTTCTCACCAGATTGACTGATCATGATCCTTAGATGAACAGTGTGTACAGTGCAAGAAGCTGGCTTGGTGGTTCATTACATATACTCTTAAAGAATGCCATGGTTTTGAATTGTGATTTCACTATTATCAGTGCAGGAATTGGCTGAACCATGCAATGTCAGCATCTCAGTTCTTTGTCATAGAATCTGTAGCTAGAGTTTTCCTGCCTGGCCCACAGTCAGGACAAATCTCTCTCACCTGCCAGTCCCACAGCCACTCAGACCCGACCAAGTAAACACAGAGACTTATATTGGTTACAAACTGTATGGCCGTGGCAGGCTTCTTGCTAATTAATCCATTTCTATAAATCTATACCTTGCCACGTGGCTCATGGCTTACCGGCATCTTCACAAGCTGTTTGTTATCATGGCAGCTGGCAGTGTCTCTCTGACTCAGCCTTCCACTTCCCAGCTTTATTCTCCTCCTTGTCCTGCCTACACTTCCTGCCTAGCCAATGGCCAATCAGTGTTTTATTTATCGACTAATTAGCAACACATTTGCCATACAGAACTTCCCACAGCAAGAATCCACAATGTTTGTACCTATTAAAAGCATAACGGCCCAGTGGATGTAAGTTTCTAGTCCAGTGCCCCACATACACTAGAGCACATTCTTCATGCATCTAAAATAGTGAAAGTCACTGTGTGAGGGAATGTGATTGAGAACAGTCTCTCTAGCAATGTGGAATGGCACCTGAGTGAAAAATCAGTGAAAATTTCTATCGCTGTACTTTCTGTGGCTATCATAAAATATCCAATATTGGGCAACTTATTTATTAAATATTTTGCTCACTGGGAGGCTAAAGACCCAATAGTGAGGGGCCACATCTGTTTGGCCTGTGATGAGGGTCTTCTGTCTACAGCATAATATGGCAAGTGACATCATGACAGGAGCATGTGCAGGAGCAGAGTGATGAATATGGGGAGGAACTCCAGAGCAGGGGTATGTTCCAGGCTTCCTTATAGTAACCATTCTCATGAGAACTCCCCTAGTTCCATGCAAGGTAACTCTGTTCTCTCTGAGGGCAGTGCTGCCGTGACCCAGTTTTACCTTCCAGTACATCCCACATCGTGAGGATTCTACACCTTAATGTTGACACACTAGGGACCAAGCTTACATTTTCAGAAGACACAAATCTACATCAAAATAAAAGCGAAAGTGATGTACAAGCTCAGATTTCAGGATGCCTTGCATCTGCGTCACTGCTCAGTGTGTATGGCTAACTCACAGTTCTTTATCAGAGTGAAATGATCCAGAGCACACATGAGAGACCCTTGCTTTGTGCCTCTTCCACAGAGTTGAGATCCACAGGCTCGGCAGCCAGCAGCCATTATCATTTCTTGCTCGTGGGTCTGTGATATCTGTCCACTTGTTGATCCAGTAATTGTGCCCATTGCATCTCTGCATAGGTGCTACTGAGTCCGCATCAGGGCTTGCTCAGTTATACTGGACCTGCATATGGGACTCAGGCAGATCTGAGAGTTAATATCCAGAAGAGGGCAGTAGGACACAGATTAAAACTCACTCAGCTAGACTGCGACTAATAAAGGCTGCTTGCAGCTATTCACAGTCAGATCAAGCCCTTCCTTCACTATTGGCATTCCATGGACAGCATGGTGTCATTAGCAAAGGAAAGTAATGTTTGCTGAGCACTTGCTATGTGCCAATCAGTAGCCAGGTATTTCTCACTTGTGAGAATCATGACAACCCCGAGATGTAGATGTTTTCATTTCCATTTGTACTGAGGGAACAAACAAACAAACAAACAAACAAAGTTCAGAGAGCTTAAGCAATTTGTCTCAGATCACACAGCAAGTAGTAGATGCAAAATTAAAATCTCTAACACTCTAGGTTCTTCTCAATCATGTCAAGATTTGACAACTGACTTTAAACTGTACTTATTAATTCTCTTCAATGGTCTTCCGACTTAGACAAAGCTTATGATTTTGTTTTACCTATAGGTCTGATTGGGAAAATAGATTTGTGGATGGAAAATATGAGGAATATGAAAGAAAGCTGTGGGTGGCAGTGGAACCTGGCTGGCAGCAAACTGTGGTATTTCCTTGCTAATGCAATGGGTGTGGAAAGACCAATTCTGGAGAGTGGAACCCATTCACTATACCTTGAATGCAAGGCCTTATTTCCTTGGCCCATTATTACTTTAACATGACAGATATATAACCCAAGTTGTTATAATTTTAGCTCTCATTCCTGGAAGGAAATTTATAGTTAGTGTACACACACACATACACACACAATTTTTTTTAACCAAAAAACTGTGACCCACAGAGATTAGAATTTTATACATTAGAATGACCAGAGAAAAGAACAGATACAAGATTCAGGAGTGAAATTATCATAGTAAATATTAAATGCTCACATTGTCTATGGTAACAAGTGACGGCTGTTGTTCCTTAAAGCAGGGTCAGTTGTAGAAAAGGTTAACATGGTCAGTGGTATTTAATACAGATTGCTGGTGTGCTGAGTTATGAGGAGAACAAAGGTCTGACTTTGCCATTTGCACAATAGGTCCAATGATGGATATGCAGAATATCTTGTCTCCAATCACTCTGTAATAGTACCATCACTTTTATCATAAAAGAATTATGTTACTCCATACATGAAAAATGCATTCTTGAACTGCTGTGAATTAGTTTTTAATGTACTGTGACCTTGGATTGCCCTGGGATATTACTGCTAAATGATTACTTCTGAATGCTTTTTGAATAGCTGCATAGTGCAATTAAATGTGCAATACATCATGGATGACATAGCTAAACGCCTCTTCTGGTCAAGAAACCCAAAGAGGTCTTGGGAATAATGGTAATTTTGCATCAGTAAGATGAGAGAGAAGCGAATCTCTTGTTAGTAGTGAAATAAGTATGGATTGAAGTAGATGATAACCTTTCCTGGGGTTAGTCAGTGGGAAATACACTTTTGATTAATAGCCATAAAGGAAGACGATCCCTGTCAAAGTAGTGTCTCATAATAATGTCAACTGTCCAAAGTGACCATTGGTCTTTCTGAGTGACAAGTTATCAATGGGGGGCACTCATTGGAGTGTGTGTGTGTGTGTGTGTGTGTGTGTGTGTGTGTGTGTGTGTGTATGTGTGTGTGTGTGTGTGTCTCAATGGGTAGATAAAGGAATAAAGAATTTGGTTAATATTCCAGCCTCTTTTCTCATATGGGCTTATATACTGAATTATTTCTAGCAGTGTGGGGCCTCATAAATCTTGTAGTTTAATCAAATCTCTTATATCAAATTATTGGACCTTGGGAAATCCTGTCAGAGGAGAGAGTGACACAGATGAACCACAAGGAAGTCGACAGACAACCTCTACCTATTGGCTAGTGGCTTAGGTCCAATCTTGTATTCTGGTAGCTGAAAATGATTACCTGCTTATTGGTTATTAGACGAGTAGATGAAGCCTAGCCATCAACTTACCCCACTGTCTGCAGAAAAGCTCTGTTCTCATGGCTTCCTCTCAGAACGAGGCTTAGCTGTGTCATGGGAAGGTGACACAAGCTCCTACTTACAGTAGTTTCACCTTAGGACTGCTGGGTGAATGAGCTGGTGATGTCAATCTTTTAACTGTCACTTGAAAAAAAACTTAACCAATACAGAATGTTCATAATTTTTACTCATCTGGAAACATCTTAAAAATAGTACTTTGAAAGAATTTGATGCATGAATATAACTGCCACTGTGCAAGTCTAGCAATGTCAGAGCTCACCCTTAAGTGCATCAATCCAGCTGGGTCCTGCTGAGGTATAGCCCTAAGCCACATCCACTTGAGAACTATGTCCAGGCAGAAGGAACCAGTGAGCCTCACCTAGAGATCCCCTGAAGTTATCTGGGCTTCATCAGACCCCATGTGGAAAATGAGTCTATTTGTAGTGTAGATGTTTCTATTCCTGCTTCCCACTCTCTAGCTCTATAATTGTTGGCCTCATTTACTGTTTGGAGACAGACACCCTTTTCTATTATGCAACCTAAGATGCACCAATACTTATCCATTATGAGACCGGTGTGAGTTAAATGATAGCTGCTTATACTCTCATATCAACCAACTGATTGTCATGGGTGGACCTTCCAGGATGTGTTTGTGTGTGCACAGCTACTGTTCTACAGATCAATATTCAATGTTGTTTGTTTATAGAGATTTTCATTTTGTGATTATGTGTTTGTTGAATATGTGGTTACCACCCATCAGACTGACAGATCTGTGAGGCAAGGTATTTTGTCCATCTTAAGCACCTAGCTGAGAGCACAGTGACTGCCACTTAACAGAGTACATACATATTTATGGATGAGTAATAAATGAAAGAAAATTCTTACTAGGAACTCACTTACATGCCTCTGAAAATGGAGAAAAGAATCCACAAAGAAGACAAGGGTAGGCTATTTTTTAGCTAATCAAATTATGAGTGAACATTAATTATAAAGGATACAACAAAAATTTTTAAAAAAACCCCACAAAACAAACAAAAATCCACCTCTGAAGTTCTTCACTGAGGCCAGATAGGAGGAGGAGGAGGAGAGCGTCCAGTGCACACCGGTTATGAGCCCATCCCTTCCTAAAGCCTTTGGGAAGTTCTATTCCTCCTGTTCACAGAGCAGCAAACAGACTCAGATTTCAGACCTGGAGATCTCTCACCAGAATTATGTCATAAGCTTCCTAATTCACTCTGGTGCTCCACGGGTGGCCTTCCTTTTCTAGTACTGTGAGAGGAATCTCTTCGTTGTGTCCATCTAACCATGCTTAAGAGCATTCTGTGGCATCTAGTTGACTGGGATAGAACCTAAGTTTCTTGGTGTGCTTCTCTTTCCTGCCTCTGCCCCTTTCAGTTGCTACGGCTCCAGCCTCACTCCTTCTGTCCAGGTTGGACGAGCCCGCCCATCACTACTGTATGATCGCCTCTCTCTATCTTCTCCTCTAGGCTCCTGCATCTCTCTCTTCTTGATGCTCCCTGGGCTCTATGGTAGCCTTTCTTCTCCTGTGGGCACGCAGCTCTGTTCTGTGCTTTTACCAGACGCCAAACCCCATGAGGGCTCCGAGTCTCTGCTGCACATATTCCTTGTCTATGGGAACTGCTCAGTGAGCAGGGGTGGGGAAAATGGCTTATTTACTGACTTGGTGACGCTTTAACTAGTCTTTGGAGCTTGTGAGGGTGGAGTGCAAAGGAGAGGGTGAATGTTGGCTTATTAGTTCCTTGCCATGTATTCACTTTATTCAGTACTAAATCAAAGCCAAGCAAAGCCAAGCCACTGGAGAGAAAGGAGAATGCTTGTTTGCCTGGGCAGGTGGTGTGTCACCTAGGTATTAAAAATAATTTTCTTCTCATATTTCTCTAGGGACATGATGTTGTTATATACATGTGCTCTAGTCTTGGTTGGCTGTTTCAGGTGGCTTAGGTTAAGTTATCCTGCAGTAACAAATAGCTTCAATTCCTTAGTGACCTGTAACAGAGGTTGACTACTTGCTCACATCATGCCCGTCATAAGTTGAGCACAGCTCTGCATCTTGCCCGGTTTAGGCTGATGGAAAGCAGCACCCCCTCTCTTCCCTCTGGAATACTGGTGGCCTCATGGAAAAGACAAGAGAAGTCACGGTGGTTTCACATCTGGCTTTAATGCTTCTGCTTACAATCATTCCTTCTGCCTATATTTCATTAGCCAAATAAGTCATAGGAGGAAAGGGAGCAAACACTCAACAATGCTCCAGCTAATTACACTCCAGACTAGATCAGAAACTCCTGGAGGGCAGCAGCCTACGCCTCCTCTGACAGGATATCTGCTACTTTGTCAAAGAGTATTATTTTTATTTTAAAGATAAAGAACAGAGGTGGTTGACTAGAGAAATCATGAAGGCTTATTTAGACTAACACACTGTTCATTCATCTCATGGTTCAATTTGTGTGTTGTTAATTATCTCAAAGTACTTGTTATATTTTCTAATAAAATATTTAACATGATATTAATTTGAATATATTAAGTAGTTGCTTGCAAGAAGTCAACTTCATCAATATACACATATCCTATTTCTCTGACTAGTCTAGAAAAACAAGTCTTTTATTTATTTATTTTAATATTTCACAAAGGAAAACGTTGAGGAAGCAGTGACTATGTCTGGACGTCATTCTTATTTTTTCCTCCATAGCAAAGTCTATAGCCGAAGGCCTTAATGATTGGGTGCCAGGTGACCCTTCTGCCAATGACCCCTTGTTCCTTGTGCTGAGGTCTGTGTGCAGCCAAGCCGAGACATTCCCTTTCTCTCTGTGTGCATCATGATTTCCCACCAAAGTCTGCTTGAGCTACTACCACAAAATTCCTGGAGACTGAGTAGCTTAAGGTGCTGTAAAGTCCATGACCAAAACACTAACAGTCAGGTTGGCCTACTTCCTCATTCTCACGAAGCTTTCTTCTTGTGCCCTGATATAAAGAAAGATGTCTTTAGAAGGGCACTAATTCCACACACAAGGGCTGCATCCTAGGACCTCTCAAAGCTCCACCTCACAATACCAACATGTTAAGGGTAAGAATGTCAGTATGTGGATTTGGGGTGGGGACACAAATATTCCAGCATCCAACACCCTATTGCCCCCTTCTTGGAACCATCCACCATCGACCTGCATGAATGTGCTTTCTACCTAGTTTTGACAACTTCTCCCTGTCTTCCCCAATCAATATCTGAATCTTTCACCCTTATGCTCTTACAGAGGTCCACTTGCTTTATCTTGGTAAGCAGGTTAACTCAGGCTCAGTATAGTTAGAACTGAATTTACCTAAAGTCCTGCCACTGAGCTACTTCTCAAAAGTTGTGTGAATTTCTCACCTGCTGAGTCTCCCTGTGCCATCTTTTTTTTTTTTTAATGGAAACAAGTCTTTGTCAAGTAACTTTTAATATCAGAAAAATAAAACTCTTATAATTCTCTTTACAGCAAATATATAGTATCAGTGCTTTGGCCATCTTAAGTTAAAGGCCCTTTATCATAAAATATATGGTTTTAAACTTTACTCAGATTGAATTTATATAATCCCTATGACTTCCCTACATATACATAACAAAAGAGTGTAGTAAAATTAGTAAATACTAAACTATATTGACAATTTATCATTCTTAGTTTGTGGTTTTTAGAAACAGTACACGCACCTAATATATTTTGATTCCTTGGCTTATTAGTTGCAGTGTAAAATGCAACAAAATACAAAACACATGCTTGGTGACATCCGTCCATATCTACAAGACGGCAGCTAGAGATTAGGATTCAATACTGACAATTAACTATCCTACAAGCAATTAGCATTACATCATAATATGCCATCAAGGCAACTTTTTTTATACTGAAAAATCAAAATAAAAACCGTTATTTGTAAACTTTATATGAAATGTAACTCAAGTGGAAATAAAAAATAAAAATTTGTCTATTTACTATTGAATACACATAAGATTTCAATTTTTGTTATACTGAGAAAAAAAGCTCTTTTGAGTTGGGAAAATAACGCTTCAAAAATAATTAGTAGAAAAACCCACCAGTATAATGTTTTGTCCTTTCAATGCCAGCAAATTTGAGGACATACTGAGGATGAAGTTAAAACATCCACAAGTGAAATGTACAAGTGTGTTTTAAAGAAATCTTTCTTTGTGATTGGAAATAGGTTTGAAATGAAGTAAACTGATTGGAGGTTGTCACAGCTGCTTTCATGAATTATGCCAAGGGCAATATTATCTCCCTCCCCATCCCCTACACTACTAAAAAATAAAAATATATTTATAATGTGCAAGACAGTATGGATTGAACACAAATTGTTTCACATTTTGATCTACAGTCTAAATAGCTTGATCAGACTAATGAATGGAATGTTCGCATTCTCAAATTTTTTCAGCCAATATAGGTGCATCCCAAAGTCCATCCTGAAATGGGAAAACTCAGGCAGCTATTTCCACATTCACCAAGGGAGGCAATGGGTAGGAATTCACAATCAAAGACAATTGTATTCCTGATCCACTGAACACACCAGCCTTGAGCACTCTGGGCAAGATGAAAGTCAATGTAGCAGTTTTTGTCCCAAATTATAACCAGTGATCTAGTAAACTGCCATCAGCCTTATTATTACTAATAAGTAATCACAATGCTTTAAAAAATTACTTGCAATCCTGCAGAATTAGGCAGAAGTTGTTGTGAAATTAAAAACAAACCTGTTGTGTCCAAACTGGCAGTGTAAAGAAGGCAACACTGGAAGTGTCAGTCGTCTGTAAGGCCAGGCACCCTCCATAAACTCTTAATGTGATGAGGCTTTGGGACCCACTGACTACAATCTTGGATGGATACATTTTGCTCATGGCTTACACAGCCAAGCAGAACTTCAGCTTTAACAACTCTTATACAAGCTATGTCTCTGAGTCTACAAGATAGTATTAATAATCCAAACCAAACTAATAGACAAGAGACCATTTAGGTTTAGTGTTACCATGATGGCGGCAATGCTGTCCCATGCCTACGGTCCACTGTGTCGTCTTTGAAATGTCTCATGAGGTATTTTCATATGTAAAGGGATTTATCCCCTTAGTAGTCATTACCTTACAGAGCTACATATTTACTGGGCAGGACCCTCCTCTCTCTTTCTCATGTGGGCGCACCTACCTGTGTATGTAGTGTGTGTGTGTGTGTGTGTGTGTGTGTGTGTGTGTGTGTGTGTATAAACTTGTATATATGGGTGCACATGTACTTGTGAGCGTGTGTAAGGCCAGATGACAACCTAAAATCTTGGTTGTCAGTCGTCTTCTGCTGTTAGTTTGAGAAAGAGACTCAGTATTTTGGAACTTCAGCACATAGCCTGTGCCCAGCCTTTTATGTGGGCTCTGGAGATCTGAACTGGGGCCTCATATTTGCTGGCATTTTGCAGATGGAGGCATCTCCCGGGCTGGGTCATTCTCCTTAACTCTCCTGTCTCCACCTGTGACTTTGCAGTGTAGGTACTGGCCGAGTGAATGTATTTGTGCATAGACCTATACTGGAAGGTAACGCTTGTTTTGCTGTGAAGTTACTGATTATAGACTGGGTCTTGCTTCCTTTTCCTATGGCTGATTGCCAATAATCTTGATAAATAAGACCTAAGAATGAGTGCCCTGGATCCAGTGGTAAGGGCAGGTGAGAGATACGTGTAGTGGCAAAACGTTCAGACACTCCTCTGGTGGAGGTTCAAAGAAAGTGTGATGAACTATTATTGTTTGCAGTAGGGAAGTACTATTCATCCATTACAGAAAGACCTATTGTACTTCTGTTCCCATAATTCATTGAAAATGCCTTTCTTTATTCCTCAAATAATGGCAACCTGAATATAGTTTTTAAATTTGTTTTTGAAAAAAGCCCTCAACTTTGCATTGCATATCCTAGACTTTCTGAAAACATTAATTAGATGCTAAGCTGAAACTTTGGGACAGTCATTCCCCAGGTCAAAAGAATGCTTTTGGAGAAAAACAAAGCTTTGTATTTGGGAATGCTTGTAATACATCACTGTTTTTGAGTAAATACAATTTCTCTTTTTATAAACCACAAATAAAATTACAGCTCGCTTTAAAGCACTGTATTCATTTAACAATCCAGAAATGGACTCCCTTAAATCAAGCTAAGTATCCTCAACCAAGAGTGCTGTCAAATCCTTGGTTAAAACTTCCCACGTGGACACATAGGCAGTGGCTGAACACTGTGGAGGAGGAAGCAGGGTTTGCCAGAGGAGACTTGAACTGAGTCTTTGGTTGATCCTGTTAAACAGGATCATGGCATTTGTTTCTCTCCTATGTATTTGTTTCCTGTTGCCAGTGAAAAGTTAGCACACATGTAACAGCTTATAGTAGAGCAGTTGTGTTCTAGAACTCTGGGCGGCAGATGTCTGAAGGAGACTCAGGGTTACAGTGGGAAGCTTGCAGGGTTGGATGGGCTTCCTTCCAACCCTCAGAGCAGACTCTGGTCTACATTCAGAGGCCACCAGGGGTCAGCTGCACCCTCCAACTAAGCTTCTGTGGCCACATGACCTTTTTCTTCACTATGTTCAAAATTTTACTTCTTCTTAAACCGGCATTGGAAGTTATATTCGGGCCCTCTCAGGATGGTCGAGGATAATCCCTTGACTCAAAAACCTGTAAGTCCCATCATAGCTCCAAAGTCCCTTTGCCACATAATATTACATTTACAGATTCCAAGAATGAAGACAAAGGCCATATTAGATATCATTAATCAGCCTATCACATTTTGTGCTTTAAAATCTATTCTTCATTCAGACTATCATATTGACTTCTAAAGAACGGACCATAAGCAACTTTCCCAGAAAAGAAAAATAAGACAATTTTAAAAGACTACATCTTGGATAGAACAGTAATATGGGTCCTTTCATATTTTGCCTCTTGATTGTGGGTCATGGAGTTTGCTCACCACCAGTACAGATTCTCCTTTTCATTAAACATGCTTGTGTTTCATTCTTCTCTGTCCAAATCCAACTGATATACAGCCATCAGTATGATTTGGGGGATGGGTGAACTCTCGTAGCACTCACTTCTTATTATTAAAAATAGGTCTGTGTGTACTGAACTGTGTAACCAAGCAGTTCAATAGTTCCTCCACGATAGCACCCAGCATCACCATATGAACTTAGGGCACCAGGGTGACACTGTAACCCTCAGAAATCACTATGCTTAGTGAAAGTGACTCTGTCGATTGAAATAGAAATGAGAAAATTTATCTCTACTTACCTACTTATTGTATCTTTCTTCATAATTCTAGGAAGGGAATAATTTAAACTTTGACTTTGTTCTTTCTTAATTTTATGAGTTACACTAAAACCCCTGAGAGTCATTTAATTTTATGGAGTTTTGTGCTAATATCCAAGTGTATTCCCTCAGAAATACATTTTTATCTTCCATTGTAAAACTCAAGTTCCTATTTTAACACATATTTGCTTGGTTCTTATGCTAATTTCAATGCTTATCTTTACAATCAACTTTATTATTATTATTATTATTATTATTATTATTATTATTATTATGTATTGACCAAGTTGAATGCCTCATTCTCAAGGGATTGATGTCAGAGTTATATAATACAAGAACAATGGGTGAATGTTACTCATTTAAAAAGCGAAATTATAAATCAATTACAGTGGTGGCTAAACCCCCTTCATGACATGCCACAATTTACTCCCAATGACATTTAAACCTATCTCACATGCTGAACAATCTGTAATAAATTATGATTTTTTTTCTGCTTCTGAAATGAAGCTATAATTATGACAGTTGAATTCTTGTTCTGGGAAATAAGGTGGCATTTAATTCCTTGAGAACAAATGACACTCACAAAAGAACAGTTAATTATTCTCAGCTGCAAAGGAAGGGAGGAGGGGAGAGAAAAATTATGAAAAAGAACATGGGTAGTACTCTGTGAAATATCTATTAACTAATGCTTAACTAAGTGAACTAGAGTTGAACTTCTGGGACTGTCCTGAGCCCAGGTAACGCCTTTTATAATTTTAGTCTTCAACAAAGCACAGATAGGGATGAACTGGTGAGCAGAGACATTCTCTTGCCTTTGTGTATGAGAATACAAGTGCTCTCACAGTCAACCTCTGCTTCTAAGAATGGAGACTGGCACTCTAACTCAGTTAAATCAGACCCAGGGGTGGGATTGATATCATGGCATCAGTTTTCCATTACAGATGTCCTAATTCAGCTCTTTAGTGGCCACAGTCCTCCAATCCAATTGTAAATAAAGACAAAAGCAAACATTATGCCCCGAATTTGTTGTTGTTGTTTGTTTGTTTTTAGTTTAAACAGTAGCGATGCTTCCATTGGCTTCTCTCTGATAGGCAGCCCTTTCCTGGTCGTTCTGGCAAGAAGCCCTGATGCACTTGACTATGCCAGCACATGGGAGGCCACTCCTCAGAGCTACTTCCGAAACCATCAGCTGTGCGCCAGCAGCCTGCTATTAGAGATGCCTCTTTCTCTCACATCCCTGTCTTCCTTGGGGGGAACAGATACTCTAGAGAAGGGCCCTGCTGAGTGGAATTCCCCATTTTGACTGCAATTAGGGATTGTGACTTGATTGATTTGGGGGCTCTCTGAAATGTAGCAGGATCAACACAGTTGCACACAAAACAAGGCATAATCCACTGGGTTAAATTAACGTTAAATCAGAGATGATTGGATTAATTGCTATTACATTTTATCTACTGTGCACATGTGCTGTTGGCAGGGTTTCAGAGCCTTTTTAAAATTAGCTTAGAACGGGATGGAAATGGTACAGGTGCAAATGATTTGTGCACTGGGTCTTTCAAGTGCACAGTGGGATCATAAGAAGGTGCATTTTTTTTCCAAATCATATTTTGGATGTGATTTACAAAAACTGTACTGAGAATAAACTTGGCATCTACTGTACAGAAACTGTAGATGTGTTAAATGGCAAAAGGACTCTGTTGGCGAGGAGATAATTTGGTAAATGGATCTCCTTCAAATTGGTGGCCTTGGCACTGTCCCCGGTCTGTTTGCTGTGTTGACATGGTTTTCTGCCCTTATGGGAATCCTTAGGGTTCTGAAGACAGATGCAGCAGAACATGTAGTGTAGTGTCTCATCCCCACATACATCCTTCTAGAACTGTGCCTCTTCAACAGATTTTAAGAGTGAAATATGCAATGGCACCTAACAGGATGGTTTGGCTTAAAGGAAGTCATGTGAACTATGAGGCTGAAAGCTCCATGGGGTGATAGATTAGGGACACAAAGCTGAGATAATCAGAGACTGAGGCCTTTGGGGTTCTCTTTTCCCATCAGCCAGCAGCTCAGGCCCAGAGTCTGAGAAAGCCATGCAGGAAAAAGGTTAGGTTTTTCTGCTTTAGGAAGCCAAGGAAATCAACACCTCCTTTTAAAGACACTATGTGCATGCTCTAAGAATAGCTGCTGTGGAGGAGACAGAGACATTATAAAGAGTTGCTCATATTTGGATTAACTCAAATAAATTCGTCAGAAGATGAAGTCTTCTTGTCCTGAACCCTTTAAACCAGTGGTTCTCAACCTTCCTAATGCTGTGACTCTTTTATTCAGTTGCTTGTGTTGTGGTGATCCCCAACCATAAAGTTATTTTCATTGCTACTTTATAACTGTAATTTTGCTACTGTTATGAATCATAATGTAAGTATCTGTGTTTTCAATGGTCTTAGGTGACCCCTGTGAAAGGGGTATTTGAAATTGGAGGGATAAACTGTTGTGAGCTGCCATGTGGGTGCTAGGAATAAAATCCAGGTCCTCTGGAAGAACAGTCTATATGTTTTTAACCACTGGGCCCCCTCTCCAGCCATTGTTTTCATTTTTAAGGGATCTTTATATTTCGTTACATTTTTACCCATTTCTTTAAGACTGATTAAATAATAATGAAAGCCTTTGTGATCTTTATTGACTCATGGTTTTCTCTAGTAAATATCTAATATTGATGATTTGCTCTCTCTCCCTTAATTTGTTTCACAGTAGGGCAATCAAATGTATTGATCTTTAGACTAAAAGGGGTCAAGGCCCACAGATTGAGAAACACTGCTTTAAACTCTGTGTGCAGTGTCAGACTCAGGAGAGCAGGCAGCGGGCATCCTCTGTTGGCCCTGGACAAACTCCTTTCTGTGGGCCTTTGCTTTTTCCACACTTACTTATGTTTACTCCCATACTGGTGTTTTGAGTTTCCGTCCCTGCCCTCCTCATCCCTGCTGCTACCCAAGCTCAGACTGGCTACCGTTTTCACTTTTACTGCACATCTCCACTAGCCTCTTGCCATTCTACTGTCAGTGTTACCCTCTGAATTCACTTCCCAGTCTCCACCCAGGCCATGTCAGTTACCACAAGAAAGACATTTCATTCCTAAAAACATTTAAACACAACGGATAGCTGAAAGCTGCCCATATCAGATCATTTCAACATATTAGTAGCGTATGCATTACATTTTTATTCATTAAGTTTAAGAGGTAGCATGTGTGTGATTAAGTATCCATGATTCCAGCAAACAGAGTAAAAGAAAACTTTCTGTTGTCCCTTGGGTCCAGTTCCCCATTCAGAGACAATCATTGTTACCACGTTGTAGCTTTCACCTGCCCTTTCCAAGATACACACAGAATGCTTATGCAAACACACATACATGTGTGCTCGACTTTTATTTTTAAATCCAAATGAAATGTCCATCTGCTTAGCGTACTGTTCTATGTTGCCCGATCTTTGTAGAAACACATGTTGAAGACTGTCCCATGTCAGGATGTCAGGGGTTCCTCTCTCTTTTCGGTTTCCACAGCATTCCTGGATGTGCTGTTGTTTGTCACGAATCCATGAATGTTCAGGTCGTTTCCACCCATCTGCTTTAACAAATAATGCTTGAACCCAGTTGTTTCTTGCTTGCTTTGTTTTGTCTGCTTGGGTGTTTTGTCTGCATGTCATGTCTGGGTATCACTAAGTGCCTAGTGTCCTTGGAGATCAGAAGAGGAAATCTGTCCCCCTGAAATTGGAGGGATAAACTGTTGTGAGCTGCCATGTGGGTGCTAGAAATAAAATCCAGGTCCTCTGGAAGAACAGTCTATATGCTTTTAACCACTGGGCCCCCTCTCCAGCCATTGTTTTCGTTTTTTAAGGGATCTTTACATTTCATTGCATTTTTGCCCATGTCTTTAAGACTGATTAAATAATAATGATAGCCTTTGTGATCTTTATTGTCTCATGGTATTCCCTAGTAAATATCTAATATTGGTGATTTGCTCTCTCTCCCTTAATCTGTCCCACAGTAGGGCAATCAAATGTATTGATCTTTAGACTAAAATGACTTTGGCCTTGTTGGCCTTTCTGCCGTGCCTTTGACTTCTGGTTTATCATTTTCTGATATCCTTCAAGTCCCTCCCTTTTACATCCTTTGGGTTAACTTTACTCTTCTCTCTCTAACTGTGTGGGAAGGCTACTCAGCCTTTAGATTTTCAGCCTTTCTCCTTTTGTAATGGCTACTGTACACTTCCCTCTGAGAACGGGGCTAGCCACACCCTGCAGGATTTTGACTATAGTCAATTAATCAAAATGAGAAGGGTGTTTATTAATTTGTACACATATGGAGAGACATTATAGTCATCTTTTTGTCAGGGATTTTATCTTAATAAAGCCGTGGTTAAAGAACATATTTTGATTATTTGAATCCCTTGACATTTGTTACACTTTCCTCGATGCTCAGTGTATGGCTATGCTTTGTGGGAACTGTCGACTCTGCAGATGTAAGGTCCTGTTTTCCACCAGTCTATTAACTTACGTCTGTCACTCATGCAGAGCAACTCGTCCTGGTACTTCCTGCCTTCTGTGGACCCCTCTCACTCACTGAGAGTTGTGAGGTGTGCCTCTGGGCTTCCACTAGGATTATTGGTCCTTCTCCTTCTCCATATAAAGTTTCTCCAGCTAGCTTGTTATGTCTCTGTTTATGGGTATGCCCACGGCACCATTACTTAATGTCAGTATGGCTTAACAGAACTACCTTTTTTCTTAAATTAATGTTTGTATGTTGTGTCTTTATCTTTTTCTTTTCAATTTTTTTGTTATCTTATTTTGATATGCATTACTTACAACCAGCATATATAATGCTTTAGTAGGAGAATGTAATTACTGGCATAACCTTGATTTACAGTTCCTCAGTTTTCCTAACTTTCTATGTGGCCCTACTTTGTATCTTTCTTGCCTGGTTTGTAGGTGATTTCTTCATATCCTGTCTTTATCTACTTACACTCCTCTCCAACATCAGCTTCGAAGCTACACCATTACTGACAGATCCCAGGGTCAGTCAGGAGACCCTTGTGGCTGGAGTTAGATGAGCACACGAGAGCATTGTGGATGACATCAGAGGGGTAATAAGGGTTACAATGAAATGGCAAGGAGTAAGTAGAATGATGTCACTAAGGCCTTATTACCAGGACTTTGGATCATTAATGCAATATAAAACTCAATTTAAGAGAAACTATGGTAGTTGAATATTAAATCTACCTTTATACTATTTATATAATATTTCCAGAGGGTTTAATATAAACCACATGCTGTATTAAATATGTTGTATCTTATCTGTCAGGTCTTATCTGACAGTAGACATAAGAAGATCATCTAGGTTAATGAACTTACTTAAGCTTACAGGTTGTAGCAAAGGCAGTAGTTAAGTACACGTGGTTCCCTCAGCCAGTGTTGAACATTCCTCTGATTTTCCTTGTTAACTAATGGCAGAACAATATCCAGTCCACCCAGAGAGATCCAGCTCTGAGCTCTATGCCTAAGGTTCTTCTAATCACGCTTCTTTCATTACACAGTACCAGAAGAAGATCCCCAGTCACTTATCTGGGTTTCATGTGGATCACTAACCTATTGCAGAGTTTACTTGAGACATGATACATGTCAGAGTCTGAATATTATTTCATGTATATCTAGTGCTGGTCCACAGGATGAAGAAAAACACCATGGATTGATTGCTTCAGGAGTTTTCTTGGGGAGAAATAAATAAATGTCTATTTACCCATGTAGAGCAACATCAATAAACCAAAGAATTGGTTCTATCCAATTTTTGCTTGATCAATTAATTAGTTTAATTATGGTTATATACAGAAGCATGGACAACTTGTAAAGACCTGCACCCTAAAGAAGAATCCCTTTCTCCAGAAATTGTTAACCACTTTTATATCCTCAGTGAGAGAGGAGCTTGAGTATTCTCCCATGAGTTTGCTGCTAAGCTCTACCCTCTTCCAATCTTGGGAGGGGTCTTGTGTGGACAATTGCAGCAGCTCTTGTCTCCAGAGAGCAATGACCACATACCAGTGAGGTTTTTCTCAATTTGACACAAACTAACATCATTTGGGAAGAAGGATCCTCAATTTTGAAAACGCCTTGGTTAGACTGGCTTGTAGTAGTCTGAGGAGACATTTTCTTCATTAATGATTGGTGTTGGGGGGCAGCCAATTTAAGTGTTGACAACCACTGAGCAGGTGGTTCTGGGGTGTATAACAAAGCAGGCTGAGCAAGCCATGAGGAGCAATTCGGTAAGCAACACCCATCTATAGCTTCTGCTTTAGTTCCTGCCGGGAGATTTCTGCCTTGAGCTCTTATTCTGACTTCTCTTGATGATGGATTGTGACCTAGTAGTAGTAAGATGAACTTAACCCTGTCTTCTCCAAGTTGCTTTTGACCATGGTGTTCATCACAGCAATAGAAAGTGAACCAGAACAGGTACCACCCTGCCCTGAGGGTAAAGTTTCACAATAATTAATCAATCCAAATTAAACAGTATTATTGAAAAGGCAAATCATGCCCCATATATTGGTGTGGTATATTATTTTAATCTACTACAAAACCTTTTATCTACATCAGAGTGACTAAATCTGCTTCTCTTTCACTTTGCATTTTATAATGAAAAAATAAATGAGAAAAAATGCAAGGAAAATTTGTACTTGCAACAATTCAGAATTACGCTTGTGATGTTACATGTGAGTAGCACACACATTCTTTAGCTGATCATCTTTATATTCATGACTGATCAACCCTTCTTAGAAGGAGGGTGTTAGCTAACTCAACCCCTGTGGAACAATCAGGAGGCTGGGTAATTTATTTTATTTTGTAGACAATTTGGCCAGAAAGCTGAAGATTTATTGATGTAAGGTAAAATATTAGCTGGCAGGTAAAAATCAGCCCTTTAATGAATGTGATTAGAACAGCAGCTGGGATGAACTGCAGTGTTTGCAACATCGGTGGAATTAATAGACCTTAGAACATTTAGGGAATCAATTAAAAGTTTTCTTTGGGAGTCTAAAAACAGTGTACGTTTATATGCTTAACTTAAAAATGAGCATGTGGAGAAGAAATGGCCATGCCTTGTGTTGGAAAGGCATTTAGAGAGTCTAAGATGTCTTGTCTATTTCTGGATTCAGCCAGCTTCGGCAGGAAACTCTGGTGGTCTGAATAGCAGGCATTTTAGAACACAGACCCTGATCTCTGCTTCCAAGAATTAAGCAGGAGGATTGAGCAGGAGCAATTGAATTGGGTGTCCTGGCCACATTCCCAAAGGTCTGCAACCTCGTTAACCTTTGAAAAGAGCCAGCTTCCCACCAGGACTCGAGCACACATGGAGGTGGTAGTTTCTGAAGCATGTTCTTCTCTAATGGTCACCCCAAAGACCTTGAACAGTTTCAGACCTGAAGTTTTGAACTGAATCTTGTATATAAGTCTTTGGGAGGAATTAATTGGCCAGCATAATCTACAACCACATAGATATTATCTAGCAGTTCTCAAACTAGATTAATTAACCTCCACTCCCCCCCCTACTAACAAACAAATTAAACACAGTTTATAATAGTGGAACTTTATGCTTTTATCTCCCAGGAAGAGTCAAGAGAAGTGTCTATTGCACTCATAATCACTCTGTATGCAAACTTGAAGCTTTATCTTTAAATAAGTTCAAGTAGAAGCACAAAATAAAATGGTGTGTGGAGTATTTAGTTCAAGCTATGCTCCTCTAGAATACTTTTTTAATATAGAAAATAGATTTATGCTCCAAAAGTTTTCACTTGTTCATACATTAACTATATCCTACACACATTCTGTGCAACTATTTTAATCAGGGTACAGAACTGATAGAATGGATATATATTACAAAGGAGACTTATTAGATTAGCTTATATGATACACATCAGGTAGAAAGTCCATCAATGGCTGTCTGCCTGCTTGAGGGTTTCAGAACCTGGTGTCAACTAGTCTGTGATGGTGGATGTCTCAGCAGTTCCCATCTGGAGACGAAAGCCTGAGGATTCCTGGAGAGCCACTGGTCTTCAGTCCATGTTCAAAGGCTGACGAAGCTGGTCTCTAATATCAGCACAGGATGGAGGCAGCAGTGACAGAATCGGAGAAGAAGCCCTCACCAGCAAGGAGTGAAGGCAAGCTAAAGACCTCCTCATACCTTAACCTCTTTTTCTAAAGTTCTTTTCCTTAGACTGCTTTCTATCTGGGTTACCAATGGGAGGGGCTACTAATTCTGGAGGAAGGAGTTTCCAACCAGTTCATCTTTCTAGGAAATGCCCTCACAGATCTGCCCTGGGCCATATGTCTTAGTTGAGCCCATTTGGTTGACAGCCACGACTTACTAGCATAAGTTTTTTTCTTATGATGGGTAAGAAGCTGGGCAGGGTCAGAGATTTCAGTGAAAGCTGCAGGTTTTGGGTGGAAGTGTTGAGGATCTCTCAACCTGTAAATCTTTGTTATTGTCCATGGAATTCTATGCTCTAATGCCACAACCTAAGCATCTAGGGACTGTCTTGATCTCACAACACTCATAACCATTTCCTGACTGTTCTTCCTTTGGACAGGAGCAAGTGGGGTTGATTCAGGAACTGTGCCCACTCTAGAGTCTGAATTTATCTTATGAACCATGCTCTGAAGTTTGGAGACCTTTGGAAATTTTGCTCATAGCTGTAGTCTGCCTTTCTAGTTTGTCCCCATGGACTTTAAGACCAGGGTTGTGTATACTCAAAGATAAAAGGGATAGCTACTCCAGACTGGGATTTGAGCCCTGGGAGACAGCTGAGCCATGGGATGTCTACAAATATGTGCCTAGGCTTCCCAAAGCCTCTAGAAGCAGCAAGGGAATTCCCATTTTAGCCCACCCCATCTCCTGAGTCAGGAACATGTCTTCTGTTTTAATATCTACTCTGGTGCCTTCTCCCGGAATGCTCCTTTTGTGGCAACGTTCTCTCACTAGGCACCAGCCGAATGTCATAAGTCACTTCCATCTCTCCCAGCGGCTCTTGTTGTCTTATGTTGGCCTAATCACTGGTGCTTGCAATGATGGATGGTTTGGGGGAAGAGAGTGAGGAAATGACTCCATGTGCATGTGTGTTTGCAGGGAGCAGAGGGAGGGAAGAACATACCTCAACGAATGCCATGAAACTGCAGAACGTGGAAGCTGAATATTCTCCTGAGGTTCGCAGTACTGATCAATTAACTATTTGAAGATTCCTCAACAAAGAAGGCATTCCCTGTGAACAATACCAAGAGAATAAATCCCCTTCTTTCAGACAAAAGCTTGTCTTCCAGACAAAAAATTAACACATAAATGTTTCATCCAAGAGTCCAGATCCTGGGGACAGGCAGGACATGCAAGCAGAAAGAGAAATAAATCTCACTAATTCAGAAAAATGTACCAATTTGAGAAAAAGAAAGTGTCTTGCATTTAAATGTGGAAAATTATATATTAAACTGCCATGGCTGGGAGAACTTAAATCTGGCCCTTATCACCAACTACCTGTGTGATCTTCATGGGACCTCAGAGAGCTTGCCTAACCACCGTCGCCTTCAGATTCCTCATTTGCGAAATCACCAGGCTGCCATCCCAGTACCTCATCAGGTATTTGTGGATGTGAAGGTGAAACAAGGGGTACACAGTGTTTTGTGTGCTACCATACACTGTTTGTATCGTCTAGTCACACGTATCTCCCAAGTTCAGTTTATATCCAAGGTCTGTATTTTGTCGGGATCAGTAAATATGTGGGTAATTGTGTTATTTTTCTCAATAACCTATTGCTCTCAGAACATAAAATTTATTGTCTAAATAAAAATAATATTCATGTACTTCTGCTGGCAGTTTATGCCACCTTTGGTCTGTTTTATTTTGTTGACAGAGCTTTCTATCTACTGTGGTGACGTAAATAGATTGCACCAAGGTAACCCAAGGACAAAGTGAACAGCGTGTGCTACAAGGAGGTCTGGTCCTGGGAAACTGGAGTAGCTTAAGGCTGGGAATGGCAGTGCGGCATCATCCAGCTGTGATGTACCTTGGGCATCATAGCACATAGCTTATTGGAACCCCTGGTTCCCTCTCTTAAAAAGAATATTTAAAAATATTTTAAAACTTTGGTTGTTGACATAATGTTTTAAATAATATAATTCCTAGGATTTCTTCTGGTTCTAAATGGTGAGCTCCTGAATCTGCCATGTGTACACCTCTGCTTTCCTTCCCCACCAAGGCTTCAGTTCTCAAAACAATTAACCAGTCAGTTAGATAGTTCATTCATTCAAGAGTTCTTTTTAAACCCCAACTTTATATCAACTCTGGGTAATGGAGTCACTGGAAAAAAAAAGACAGACAAGAGCTTGAGCCTCCTGCTCAGTAGCAAAGTGGGTGAAGCAGTGAATGAGAAAAAGATCTGGAACATGAACATGTCATATAGAATGCAAATTTTGCTTTACAAAATTAATCAGACATTTTCACCACCCAAATCCCAAGAAAACACAGAATAATATACTTTCCAGTGGGCCAAGCATTCATCTACATCTTCATCAACTACATCAATAGGAAAAAGATCCTAATGAGGTGGACATAATAGGCATCACACATCTCACAAAGTCTTACCAGTTCAGGAAACTACCATCTATTTAAAAGATAAAGACAACCATACTTGCTCAGAACTCATCAATAAACAAGGCAGAGGACTTGCAAGTGGAATGCCTGCACTGGCCACATTGTGTCAAGCAGAGCAGGCTCTGGGACTGCAGAGACAGTGGGATCCCCGGGGCTCAGGGCTTCGCATGGCTGGCTGTAGTTGTGATGGGCCATAGGGGTCCAGGCCCCAGCTCCTTCCTAGGCTCTGTTTTTATTGTAAATACCAGGCTTTATTTCCCCTTGATCTAGTGTTGTCAGAAACACGATGCTTATGCATCTTTGTTGTGATTATAGTCATTTTCTTTGACAAAAAAAATGGGGCAATGTAAAGAGGAGAATAAAGAATGCTGACATCTTCTACAGGAGCACAGAAAGAGTTGAAGATGGGTGGACCAGAGCAGGCAAGAGAGTGCTGGATACCCAAGATGAGGAGCTAAGATGCAGCAAGGGTGGAGGCTGAGAGGCAGGGGCAGGAGAAGCTGGGACTATGAGGACTTATCTCATGGGAAGGGACACTAAAAGGCTGTGGTGAAGGTTGGAGAAAGAAACAGTGAGGAGCTGGTAGTGCTTAGAGCCTGGAGAAGGAATGCAGCCTGTGCTTTAGATCTGGGCAGTCTTTTAATCAGATACTGGAATGATAAAATATGCCTATTAGTGAACTACTTGAGTTTACTAGTGTGTTTTAGCCATGCTGCCTTTTCTTTTTCAGGGCAAACTTACTGCTATTCTTTCCCACTTGGCAATTCCACTGTCAGACTTGGATGATTTGCTGACATTTTAGTACCAACTACAATCTATTTTCATCACTAAATTCTGGATTAGAGACTTTATGCACATAATACAGATTTAAAACATTTCCCTGCAGAGGTTAATGTGCTTAAAGGTCAGTGGAGTGGGGTGTGTTTTGGAAGAAAGTAGTATAAAGCATTTAAAAAATATAGATTTGACAGGTCTTTTGCAAGCTTTATTGTCTAAAATGTAATGTGTAGTTTCTATGAGATTAATATGCTCACAAAAGAAATCATTACTGGACCATTGACAGACTGAACTGTTTCTGAAGCTATTGTAACACCAAATCCATAGAGTGCAATGTTCACAGGGCAGCAGTGAAGGTATAACTCAGCCCTGTGTGATTGCAATGTTTAAGTAGAAAGCAAGATTCATGGTAAGTGTTCTGTAACAATGTCTTTTCCAAATAACAGAGTATTTACCGATTCATCGAGAAAACGGTCATGTTCAAGGGGATTGTGTGTATCTCAAGCAATTAGCGTGTCTATGAAGCATCTCCTGCAATTCCCAGGGAAGACAGAAAAATGTTATCTAGAATGTGAAATGTAGGGGTCATTTCAAAAGTAATGGGTTCCGACACAGAGCCACAAACAATTTTAAGGTTTACACATCACTCAAAGAAATTGGATTAGAGCCAAGAAAAAAAAAGATGTCTTATATTATGTTTTTTTTTTTAAGTCTTAAGGGCATTTGATACAAGACAGAATAATATTTACCTTCTTTTGAAATGCAATGGACATGAAGGTAGAAGGTTCTATGTCATTTAAAATGTTAACCATTCTAAGCTTATTTTGTTCTAAGTGACTTCACCTCAACAATGGCCTGGACATGTGACATGTAAAGAAAGGCTGAAATTCTAGTGGTCAGGTGCATTTCTATTTGTTGTTGAGTAACTCTGTCAAGCCATGGTCTAGAGTATCAAGTAGGAGCAGATTGCCATTTGTTTTTCTTGGACATTTTTTTTTTTACTCATTTAGTGTTAGACTTGGACTAATATTTGTGGACATAGTTTTGCTTGAGAGAGAGGCTGGACTTCAGCACCACCGGGGCAGCCACATCTGTATATATGGACATAGATCTGCTTGATTGATGTCCTCTCCTACAACATCTGTTCACACCTCAATCGTTGGTGCTATTTTATTTGAAAAGGGGTTTTACTATAGTGACTTTCTTGGATTATCCAGAATATGTGGAAAATGAAGGCCATGGAAGCAGAAGAAAACACTCTCTGGGGGAAGGGAGGGACATCAGAGCTGTGACAGGGTGAATGAGAGAGGGCAGAGGAGAAAGGGATGCCTTAGAACAGAGTAAAGGGACCCACACGTGTGAAAGTGCCATAACAAAACCTGGTACTTTTTATGCTAAGTTAAAATACAATTTTTCAGAAAGGAAGAAAGAGGGCTTGGGGGATAGCTCAGCTCCCAAACATGAAGGCCTGAGTTCAGTCCCTAGAACCCAGGTCAAGAGCCAGGTGTGGTGCGAACTGTAAACCCAGCAGTGATCCTGCAGGGTGGATACCTGGGGCTCATGGCTTAGCCAGCCCAGCTGCATCTCCCCGTTTCAGGTCCCAGTGGGAGACCTTGTCTCAGACGCCAAGATAGAGAGCAATTGAGGAAGACACCCCGAGGGTCATCTCTAGTCTTCACATGAACATATGCATCACACACACACACACACACACACACACACACACACACACACACACACACAGGCACACACACATGAAAAGAAAGGAAGAAAGATTTGAGACAGATAGGGGATAGGACCCTGAAGATAGGTCATAAGAAGGCACAGAAGACACTAGAATGGTACCACCACAAACCAAGGAACCATGAAATATCAAAGCCTACTAGAAGAGCAAAAAGGGATCACCCACATTGCCACTCCAGGAAAAGGCAGGCTGACCCACACCCTGATTTTGACTTCTAACATGGCTCAATGCCTGTTCACTCACCACACTGCGTTCTCAGTCACAGGAGGTCAGAGTGACACATGTGGAGATGACAGCAATGATGCAGAGTGGGTTCAAATTCCAAATACCGAATTGTTAGGGAGACTTTCTCTTTAAGGTGGGAAGGACAGGAACCTTTTCTAACCTCCTGTGCATTATCTTTACTCAGCTCATGTCACCTGTCTCATGGCTTCTACCTTAACCCGGGGAAGAGGAGGGCGGAGGAAACGTGGAAAGGGAAAGGGCATAAGAGAAGGGAAGGAATAGGAGGATGGAGGAACAATTGTAAATCAGTTAACAAGCCGAGTTAAATGCTAGAAGAGATGCCAAAGAACTGGATGCTGAGGTGTTGTGGTATTTGTAACAGGTCACAGATTTTTACAAATTTAAGCATCCACATAAATGCTGTTCCTACACACACACACACACACACACACACACACACGCACGCACGCACGCACGCACACACACACACACACACATGTTTAAGCAGTACATGACTGACAAATGCATTGTTAGCTGACTCCATCATTGTGTTTTCAGGCAAACTAAGATGATGGTAATATAATCTCGTGATCAGTGCCATATCTGCTGTTGATTGGAACATGGTCATGTAGCACCTGACTCTCTGTGTGTGTGTGTGTGTGTATGTGTGTTTGTGTGTGTGTGTGTGTGTGTGTGTGTGTGTGTGTACACAGACATGGCAGCAGGGTGTGAGAGATAGTTGGTCATGTTGCATCAGGAATCAGGAAACAGAGAGAGATGAGTGTTGGTGCCCAGCTTGTTTTTTCCTTTTCACTCAGTCTGGGACCCTAGCTCATGAAATGGTGCCACCTACATTTACGGTGGGTTTTCCCAACTCAGTTAACCTAATCTAGACATTTCCGCACAGAGACGCCTAGGGGTTTATTTCCCAGATGATTCTAGATATTTTCAAGTTACTCATCAGTATGTGTGTATACATAAATTATGTGTATGTCTATGTGGGGGTGCTTGCAGAGACCAGAGATGTCAGATGCCCTGGAGTTGAGAGTTACAGGTGATTGTGAGCTGCCCAGTGTGGGTGCTGGGACTTGAACTTGGGTCCTCTGTAGAAACAATACAGACTGTTAACTGCTGGGTTGTGTATCTAGCCCCTTTGACATCAGGTTTACCCATCACAACGCCTAGGCTGGGCAGTCTACTATAGTGTTATTGTTGGGAACACAGACCAGGTTTCTAGGACTTTGAAGGAGAGTGGGACTCCGTGTTGGGGTATAATTTTAGTCCTGACTTTCCAGTGTACCCTGATACACTTACATAATCTTACACACTATCAGTCTCTAGGCTCCACCCACTTCCCAGGCTATCCATCCACATTAAGACGGCTTGACTCTCTGTGAGCTCATGCAGTTTTGTCCTCTGAACCTGATGAGGTGCATCACTGGAGTCGTTGGCACCTCCAGTTACTTCTAGGCTGCCCACCAAGGTGCTTCACTGTTCTCTCCAGCAGCCCTTGTGAGAGCTGGGTGAGGTGACCTAAAATTTGTGGGAAAGCCACTCTGTATGGTAAGTCTGGGAGACAGGAGATGAAGAAGCCATGCAGACATTTGTCCCTCCTCATGAAACTGCAAGCTGTTTCTCAGAACAGCCTGCCTGGAGACATCCCAGGTGACTGAGTGGCCGCACCTGCTGAACACCAGCTGTGCGTATTTGAGGCTCGTGGCAATTCTGTGGCCAGGGCAATGACATGCTGTAGCTTTTCACCCTTCCTGTCACCACACCTTCTCACGAGCTCCTGCTGCCTTTGGATTCTGCCTTCCAAACACAAGCCTGTCCAGGCTGAGACACTGCTCTTATCTCTCAAGACCACTTTGGAGGCTAGAAATAAAATTCTTTTCTAGCTTTCAAAAGTTGCCTTTTGGACTCTATAGGAATTGATAGAACAATCGAGCAATTGCTTGATCAATAATACGTGGTCTAAACGTTATGGACGATTGGCTAGGACTCACTTTGATATCTTGCTTCCTATACAAAGTTAGGAAAACAGGCATGAATACAAACACTGATTATTTTAGGAGCAAGAACCCAAGATCCATGTCACATTGTCACTATTTCTCCAGCCACCGTTCACTCTTCTCAGCTGCCTGTGGCTGCTATGTTGTGGGAGTAGGGCCAACCACACCCTGGGAAAGAAGATGGTTCTACCGCAGTCCACCGATTTGCTGGCCTCATCAGCATGGATGTCAAATTGTATTCCTGTTGAGATAAGTGTCCTTTAGGTCAAGGGTGATAAATCTTATTTTACTTAATTGCAAAGTTGCTGGGAATGTTGTTTAGGGTTTTGGCAAAGCTACAAGGAGACAAATAACCTGTGTATTCTGGAGCAGAGAGAAGGGGTGCAATGCTTCTGGCTGGAGCCCCTTCCTCAGCAGCTGGGTGAGCAGCTGGGAGGGGTTTGAATAAGCAGCCCTGCTTAGTTCCCTAGTTCCATGGGAGGAGATCAGTCAGCAGGGAGCAACTCCTGTTTCTACAGTTTGGTTATAGGTGAAGGATAAAATGGTACAGAAGCTGAAGCCGGGGCCAAGGTCTAATTGGAAAAAAAAAAAAAACTACTTAAGTCTCTTTGTATGAACTTTTTCAATATTAGGTCGATTTTGGCTTATTTAAATACTGAGGGGAAAGGACCATCTGTTAGAGTGTAGCCCAGCAGAGAACGTTTCCACCAAGATGACTCAGAATCCAGAGTGGGTTCTGAAGTTTTAGGGCTATTTTGTCTCTCTGCCCTTGGTTTCCTTGTTTGTAAAAGGAAGACACTGTTCTAAGGGTTCTCTGATGGGTTTGTGATCTGTGGAAGGTCTGTACCTAACCTTTCTATGGGGTAAAGCTGGGTGGTTGGGGTTGTATTCTTCTGGTTTCATTGAATGACAGCCCCTGGCTACTCTGCCGACTCGACAGAGCTGGTCAAACACAGGAGTCAACAGGCTGGTCAGCCAGCATGTCTGGTGGATAAGGAAGAACGCACAGTTCGTGGGGGGGAACTCTGGAGACAGAGGAAATGATGTCCAAACTTGCCCTTGTCATTTACCAGCTGTGGAAACTCTGTGAGTTGTTTATTGTTTCAGCGGTTAGGCTTCTAATTGGGAAAAGAAGAACAATAACAACTGCTTTGTACCATATTGGATAAATAACATTTATAAGGTGTCCGGCGCCTAGTAGGCACTTAATGAATGGAAGCCATTAAGATGAATTTGCAGATGCACTCAAGACCTTTTAGTATAGAAGTTTATAAGCACAGCATATCCCAACTCATCCTGTCTGTATCAAAGAGTGAGCATGGTTTCCAACACACTTAATGCTTTGAGAACAAAAATAATATTCAAGCTGAGATTATTTTTCTCTTCCACATGTGGTTTCTCATGCTCTACATGTGTGGCTTGGGTTTTGGATTCCATTCAGTCATTATACAATAGTCTGATGTTCCAAAGATGCTGTGCTGGACGGAGAGGCACATTTAAAACACACAAGTCACATCAAGTCAGATCCATGGTGATCTCAGGAGATGGAACTGGCCAGATGTTTCCAGCCTCACACAGACTGACTCACAGGTGGCCCCTGGTGTTGTGTGCAGTGGCTCAGAGGATAACTATTCTCCCAGATGAGTTCTCCATCATGGTTAGGTCAGGGTTCTGGTACAGCCCCAGATGTATGAGCTCCTGGGAAGGGTGAGTGCAGATGGAGAAAATTCTAGCCCTGGCTTTTGTAAGAGGATCAGGAGTTACCTATCAGAACTGTCACTGCCTGACTTATTAGAATTTTATACTTCTGAATCCCTTTTTTCTCTGCAACTCCTTGTGGCAACTGACCCCCTGCCCCTTTGTCTGCTCCTATTCCTCCCTCTAATTAGTCCCTCAGGTGGAACTTACCCATGAAGTCCTCACCTTCCTCATGATCTTTGTTGGAAATCTCTTCTTTCGTCCACTATTCTAGATAGCTCTGAAATCCTACATAGCCACACATGCTCCTCTCTGAAGGCATGGCTCAGAACCTGTAGATTAAAGCTGTCTTGGCTTTTCCACCCTCAGCCATCCTGACTATGCTCTTGCCCAGAATGAATCATATTTCTTTGTTGTGACTTCCAGTGATGTTCTATGTTGTTTAACTCTAGTATTGAGCACTGTGTCTTCCCAATAAATTTTTTAACCTTAATCATAAAGAAGAGAAAAAGCTTAATGTGCATTGCTTCTCATCACTAGAAAGAGAACTCAATCTCTATAACATCCAGATACATCCTCTAGACATGGTCCTGTCCACTTCTGTCCCTTTCTGGTATGTAAGTCCTTAGCCTCTGTTCTAGAAACAGCTGCTGGCAATTTAGTAATGAGTCTTCATTTTAATTAATCAACTTCAGTACACACGGGAGGTCTACATTTACTGTGTCAAAATTTTGACATAAGCATGCATACAGGAAAATCAGGCATGCACAGAAAAATCCAGATGCTTTTTGACAGCATTCAAGAAGTAATCAGAAATTTGCACATTAGAAATATACAACTGCCTCTGCATAGATAATGCTTGTATCTTTTTATCTTTTAAAAAAGGACACATGCTATGGTTACTAGCATAAACATAACAGAACAATAACATAAGAACAAAATTATGTGTTTGGGAAAAAAAAAACCAAAGTTCATGAATCCATGACCTGAATAATGTGACTTAGAGAAGGAGAATTGTGAAGGAGAGTGAGGCTTCCCAGCCTGCTCCAAGTAAGTGGAGATACAAGCAGAAAATGTCTTTTCTTAGACCACTATAAACATGGGATGTAACACGAATTGCTAAATGGTCTTATTAAAAAAAAAAAAAAAAAAAAAAAAAAAAAAAAAAAAAAAAAAAACCTGGAGCCAGATACTGGGGTGAAAGCTGAAAGATCAGAGAAACAGAACAAGCCAGCCACGTTTTTACCTCTACAAAATCCTCAGCCTCAAGAGAGACTTCCTGTTTACTGATGTCTTATATCCCTTTCTGTGCCCTGCCATCTTCCTTCCTTCCTAGTGCTGGGATTAAAGGCATGTGCCATCATGCCTGGCTCTGTTCCCAGTGTGGCCTTGAACTCACAGAGATCCAGATGGATCTTTGCCTCCTGAATGCTAGGATTAAAGGTATGTGCTACCACTGCCTGACCTCTATGTTTAATATAGTGGTTGGCTTTGTCCTCTGAACCCCAGTCAAGCTTTATTGAGGTACACAATATATCACCACAATGGGACTAGTTTGCTGAGAGTGGAATGTTCCACCCAATGGAGGAAAAAGGAAGATATAAGCTCAAACTTCCTGACATTCTCTAAGGCCTTTGGGATTTTAGGAGAATGACATAGAAAAGGGATCAGTGGCTGGATATATCATTGTGTGAAAGCTGGATTGCTTTTGGTGAAGATGCCAGCAAAGGGGTATTAGGCGTGAAGAAGTACAGGCATTCATGCTTCTATCTGACACACAGAATGCTTGTGTATATATGCGCACATATTCACATATTCACATGTATTATGTTCCTATTACCTTATCCAATTTGTGTTGATTTCGAAATGCTGTTTCCACACTCTCAAGAACATTTATAGAGGTAAGAAAAGCTTTTCTTACCACATGATTTCTTTGCTGGTAAAATAGCTGAGTTAAAACAAGCAAGGTGGGGGTGGGCAGAGATAGCTCAGCAAGTAAAGCTGTTTTCTGCCAAGCCTGGTGACTTGAGTTAGAGTCTCCCGGGTCCACATAATGGAAGGAAGGAGAGAACTAATTCCTCCCTCTCTCCCTCCCTCCTTCCCTCCCTCTCTCTCCCTCACTCCCTCCCTCTCTCCCATTATTGAAAATAGATTCTTCTCTCACAGGATACATGCAGATCACAGTTTCCCTTCCCTCCACTCCTCTCAGCTACCCCCACCTCCCCTCTCCACCAGATCCATTCCCCCTCTGTTTCTCTTTAGAATAGAGCAGGTCTCCAAGAGATAACAATCAAATATGACAAAATAAATACAATAAGACAAGGCAAAAACCCTCAAATGGAGGCTGGACAAGGCAACCCAGTTGGAAAAAAGGAATCCCAAGAGCAGGCAAAAGAGTCAGAGATACACTTGCTCCCACTGTTAGGAGTTCCACAAAAAACACCAGGCTAACAACCATAATATATATGCAGATGACCTGGTACAGATCCATGCAGGCCCCATGCTTGCAGCTTCAGTCTCTGTGAGCCCATGTGAGCCCTGCTTAGATGATTTGGTGGGCCATATTCTCTTGGTGTCCTCCATTCCATGTGACTCCTACAGACTTTCCTCCCCCTCTTTTACAGGGTTTCCTGAACTCAGAGGGGAGGGACTGGATGGAGACCTCCAATTTAGATTCTGCATAATGTGTGGCTGTGGGTCTCAGCACCTGCTTCCATCTGTTGCCAGAGGAAGCCTCTCTGATGACAACTGAACAAGGTACTTATCTTGTTCAAAGTACAGCAGATATAGCAGAATATCATTAGAAATTCCTTCCTTCCTTCCTTCCTTTCTTCCTTCCTTCCTTCCTTCTTCCTTCCTTTCTTCCTTCCTTCCTTTCTTTCTTTTTGCCAGTCATACGTGGTTCTACCCTAGGTCTCTGGGCTATACTGTCTCCAATTCCTGGCCATCCAGGCAGTGTAGAACATGGGTTCCCTCTCATGACATGGGCCTCAAGTTAAATCAGACATTCATTGGCCACTCCCACAAGTTCTGCACCACCATTGCTCCAGCACATCTTGCAGGCAGGTTGAGGTTTTTGTGACTGGGTTGGTGCCCACGTTTCTTTCCACAACCTGCATAGTACCTTCCCACATTAAAGAGAATAGGACATAGGGGTGAAGGCTCCATACAGGCACCAGCTTGACTGTTCCATGTTCAATGTGCTGTGTTGAATTGTCTTCAGCAATGGGCCCCACAGTCAGTTTTCAGAGAGCAATCCTCTGGCCTAGCATCAGCCTGGATTGTTTAGGGATCTCCATGGGAACCCTGGGCCAACAACTCCACCAAATGCAACCCAGTCCCACCAGTGAAAGCCAGGCAAAAGATGGCCAGTTTAGACTCCATAACTTCCATTACTAGGATTCTTCACTAAGGTCACCCTCACAGATTCCAGGAAATTTCCACTACACTAGGCTTCCACACTACCCCCCAAATGCCTCCAGTTCTAGCTGTCTCTCTCTGCATTTTCTCCCTCCATCTCTTTCCCATCAACTCATCCCTCTTGTTCCCATCCCAATCTGCCATCCACCCAGAAAATCTTTTATATTTCCATTTCCCCCCAGACCTCTCCTCTTTACCTAACCTTTCGGTTCTGTGGAATATAGCTTTGTTATCATTTACCTAAAAGCTAATATCCACTTATAATTTAGTACATAACATATTTATCTTTCTGGATCTGGTTACCTTGCCCAGGATGATTTTATATTCCCTTGATCTCCTTCAGTTGTCTTATTGTTCTAGCTAGAACTTCGAGTACTATAATAAGTAAACATGGAGGGAATGGACAACTTGTCTTGTTTCTAATTTTAGTGAAATTGCCTTAAGTTTCTCTCTATTTAATTTGATGTTAGCTAAAGTCTGACTTTAAATTACCTTTATTATGTTTAGGTATGTCCCTTGTATCCCTGATCTCTTCAGGACTTCTAGAGAAGGGGTGTTGAATTTTGTCAAATGATTTTTCTGCATCTAATGTGATGATCATGTGGGTTTTTTTCTTTCAGTTTATTTATATGGTGGATTACATTCATTGATTTTCATTTGTTGAACCATTCCTGCAAATCTAGGATGAAGCTTATTTGATCATGGTAGATGATTTTTTTATGTGTTCTTGGATTCTGTTTGCCAGTATTTTTCATTTATGTTCATAAAGAAATTGTTCTGTAATTCTCTTTCTTTGTTGAGTCTTTATGGTTTGGGTATCAGGCTAACTGTGGCCTCATAAAATGAATTGGGCAATGTTCTTTCTGTTTCTAATTGTGGAATAATTTGAGGAGTATTGGTATTAGCTATTCTTTGAACATCTGGTAGAATTCTGTACTAGAACTGTCTAGCCCTGGGCTTTTTTATTTTTATTTATTTTATTCTTTTTATTTATTTTTTTTTGCTGGGAGACTTTTAGTGACTGCTTCTATTTCCTTAGGGTTTATGTGTCCATTAAATAGTTTATTTAATCATGATTTAACTCTGGTAAGTGGTGTCTATTGAGAAAATTATCATTTTCTTTTAGATTTTCCAGTTTGGTGGAGTACAGGTTTTTAAAGTATGTCCTTACGATTCTCTGGATTTCCTTGGTATCTGTTGTTATGTCCTTTGTTCCTGATTTTATTAATTTGCATATTTTCTCTTTCTCAGTCTTTTGGTTAGTTTGGATAAGGGTTTGTCTATCTTAAGAACCAACTCTTTATTTCACTGGTTCTTTGTATTGTTCTTTTTGTTTCTATTTTATGTATCTCATCCCTCAGTTTGACTATTTCTTGCCATCTACTCATCTTGCCTGTGTTTGCTTCCATTTGTTCTAGAGTTTTAAGGTGTGTTCTTTTTTTTTCATTTTTCTTTATTAAGAAAATTTCTACTTACTGCACATACCACCTACAGATCCCCCCTCCTCCCTCCTCCCACCTCCCAGCCCTCTCCCCTAAGCTACCCCACATCCCCACATCCTGCAAATCAAGGTCTTCCATGGGGAGTCAGCAGAGCCCGGCACACTGAGCCTAGGCAGGTCCAAGCCCCTTCCCACTACACCAAGGCTGTGCAAGGCTGTGCAAGGCGCCACACCACAGGCACCGGATTCCCAGAAGCCTGCCCATGCACCAGGGACAGGTCCCAATCCCACTGCCTGGGTGCCCCCAAAACAGTTCTAGCCAAACAACCATCTTCCATATCCAGAGGGCCTAGTCCAGTCCCATGGGGGCTCCACAGCCACCAGTCCACAGTTCATGGGCTTCCACAAATGTGGTCGGTCATCTCTGCATGTCCTCTCATCGTGATCTCGACGTCCCTCGCCTGCAGAATCCCTCTTCTCGCTCATCAATTAGATTCCCAGCACTCAGCCTGGTGCCTGGCTGTGGATCTCTGCATCTGCCTCCATCAGTCACTGGACAAAGGCTCTATGATGACAGCTAGGTTATTCACTAGACCAGTCACCAGAGTAGACCAGTCTGGACCACTGCTGACAAGGTGCGGTCATCCTTGTGGATTCCTGAGAGCCTCCCCAGCACCCTACCTTGCTGTGGGATGGTCTGTATGTCAAGTGTGTTGCTGATTGGTCAGTAAATAAATCACTGATTGGCCATTGGCTAGGCAGGAAGTATAGGTGGGACAAGGAAAAGAATTCTGGGAAGTGGAAGGCGGAGAGAGGGACACTGCCAGCCGCCATCAGGACAAGGAAGATGTAAGGTACCAGTAAGCCATGAGCCATGTGGCAAAGTAAAGATTAATAGAAATGGGCTAAATATAAGAGTAAGAGCTAGACAATAACAGGCCTGAGCTAATGGCCAAGCAGTTTAAATAATGTAAGAGTCTGTGTGTTTATTTTATAAGTGGGCTCTGGGACTGGTGGGACTTGGTGGCGGGAGCTGGAGAGAAATTCTCCAGCAACACTACCTCTTCCTATTCCCATGATGTTCTCATTTATCATGGTATTTTCCTCCCTGCTCTCCCACTCTGTCCCTGTTCTAGCTTGACCCTCCCATTTCCCTATGTTCTCATCCCCCATTCCTCACCCTCTGCCTCCCCCATATACCCAGTCTGCTCATGTAGATCTCATCCACTTCTCCTTTGTAGGGTCATCCATTTCTCCCTCCTAAGGTCTTTCCCTGTTAGCTAGTGTCTCTGGAGTTGTGGGTTGTGCCAAAAAGCTAGACTTCAAAATAATGAACAACCCAATTAAAAAATGGGCTACAAAGCTTAACAGAGAATTCTCAACAGAAGAATCTCAAATGGCTGAAAGGCATTTAAGGAATTGCTCAACATCCTTAGTCATCCAGGAAATGCAAGTCAAAACAACTCTGAGATACCATCTTACACCTGTCAGAATGGCTAAGATCAAAAACACTGAAGATAGCTTATGTTGGAGAGGATGTGGAAGAAGGGGAACACTCCTCCACTGTTGGTGGGAATGCAAACTTGTACATCCACTCAGGTGTGTTCTTAAGTTGCTAGTATGAGATCTTTCCAATTTCTTTAGGCACTTAGTGCTTTGAACTTTTCTCTTTGCACTGCTTTCATTATATCCCATAAGTTTGGGTATGCTGTATATTTATTTTCATTCAATTATAGAAAGTCATTTATTTATTTATTTCTGTCTTGACCCATTATTTTTCATTTAGTAGAGAGTTGTTCAGTTTCCATGAGTTTATAAGTTTTCTATTGTTGATATCCAGCTTTAATCTATCCTAGTCTGATAGGATGCAGGAAGTTATTTCAATTTTCTTCTATCCATTGTGACTTGATTTGTGACCATGTAGCTTATCTATTTTGGGAAAAGTTCCATGCAGTGCAGAGAAGAAGGTATATTATTTCATGTTTGGGTAGAATGTTCTGTTAACATCTGTTAGGTTCATTTGGTTTATAATGTCAGTTAGCTCCAGTATTTCTCTGTTTAGTTTTTGTTTGGATGACCTGTTGTTTATTGATGAGAGTAGGATATTAAAGTCTCCCACTATAAGCATGGGAGAGTCAATATCTGATTTAAGCTATAGTAGTGTTTCCTTTATAAAAGTGGGTATCCTTGGGTTTGGGGCATAGATGTTAAGAATTGAAATGTCATCTTGGTGGTGTTTTCCTTTAATGAGTAGGTGGTGTCCTTCCCCAGAGAGAACTGATTTTGCCAAGCTCTTCTCTGATCTTGATATGTGCACTATGTCACACATCCACACACTGAGTTAAAAAACAAAAAACAAAACAAAACATCAAATTAAGCAGAGAAAGGAGAAAATAGCTAGATACAGCACAATTCTCTTTTTTGAATAAATGGAATATTTATTAAACACACGAGTCCACATAAATGTGTATATAAAAGATCCTTGGAAAAATCAAAGCAAGGACCAGGAAGCTCATGAATCTGGCTAGCATCGTTCTAGAGTGCCAGGGTTTCACAGACATGACTTTTTTTCTAATCATTGGTCTTCTGTGTCAAACAGTGCTAATGGTAGGGCTCATCTCTCTCTCTCTCTCCCCACCCTGTCCCTCTCTCTCTCTTTCTCTAGTAGAAATTCTGAGCAAAGACTAAGCTCTGAGTCCTTCTAGGGTGTTTGGGGAACAGCTCCCTGGGGATCTGGGTGGGTTTCCTTTTCTTCTGCTTCATTTGTGGTTTTCCCTTGTTAGTATGCCTCTGCAGACAGAGTCCTCCTCAGCAGTTTGCCTTCCACAGAATGTGCTGAATTTGCCTGGCAGCTTCTAAGATGAGAGCAATCAGCCTCACAGACTGCAGCCTTGTGCACCTGCACCCAGTCCAGCCCAGGGCATGGGAGGGTAGAGGCCCCATGGCCAGGGTCCTCCTCCTGGCTTAGAGTTCAGAAGCCAGCCTCTGAGGGGTATGCTTGGAGCAACTTGGGAAAAGGGGCATATAAGTATAGAAACATAAGATTTTACTTACTACAGAGATGGTGCCTATAATGTACTGAGCCCTTGGGAGTGTGTGAAGGCTTCTTATATAGAGAGTAATGATCTAACTTAACAGCACTCTGCTCTCTAGTAAAGGCCAGAGTTTGAGTCAACAGTATATGGAAAGGCAATTTTGAAATTTGGATGAGGAATTAAGATTAGGAAGGAGATCTGGCAAGCGGAAGGCTGGACTCTGGAAAAGGTGTCAGCATGGTATGGCTCTGTATCTGGAAGGTAAAGTGTTTATGAACATGAAGAAAAAAGATAGAATAAGGCAACATTTTAAGTTCTTCTAGCAGTTAGAGGTTTTATTGCAACTCTGAACCAGTGTCAAATTCTGTTTCCTAGTGTTAAATCACGCGGTGTCCTTGGAAATAAGAAAGGAATGGGGAGAAATGACCATCACTGAGGAATTATCAGGGATTGCATTTCCATACATAAAGACTAGCTGAGGGGGTGGGGGGCAACTATAGAAAGGAGGATAAAAGGAGAGGAGGAAGAGCTGGAAAAGGAAGAAGAGAAAGAAACATCAGGAGAAAGGAGAGGGAAATTGAAAAGGGAGAGGTGGGAGGAAGGAAGAGAAACAGGCATGTAGCAGTGGATGGGTTTCTGGGAAGAGTGTAATTACTCTAAAGAGGAAAAAAGAAACCTTCAGATTTGAGGAGTTGAGACACTGGTTCTCAAGGGGCTATGGAAATACCAAACCAGTGTTTGTCGTGTACCATTTCACTTGGCCAACAAGAGCAGAGACCCTACTGAAGGAGCTCCTACATCAGGCGGCCGCGAGGGGAAAGCAGAGCGGGGGCCGTGAGAGAATGTCAGCCCTAGTCAGCGACATCCAAACTGGATTTTTAAATATCTGCCTGTAGTACAGTATTTGGAATTTAGAAAAGTTTCCTAAACCGGTTATAGGGTTTATTTCCAGTAAGACATGTTTGTTCCTATTAAAAACTCTAGTGAACAGGCTATTTGGTGTAGGGCTGCTTTTGTTCTGTTAAAAAATTTCCATTTCTGGGACTTTTGTAAAGTAATGGCATTTGCAATTGTTCCCCCAGACCTTAGCTACCATGCTCTCTTACCTGCACTCTCCCATCACCCCACCATGCTGGACCGAGTCTCCTTATGCAGTGCTATACTGCACCTGCTTCTGCTCCTCATTGTGCCTGGGACAACCCTGCCTTTTACCTGAGGCTCAGCACATCCCCATCTGTGGCAAACGCCACTAACTGAGAACAGAGGTGTGAGTGGGGATTGTAGCTGTGGACAAGGCAGCATCCTTGCTTGCTGGCCTAGCAAAGGGATGGGACAAGGAAACTGACAACCTGAGTGCTACTTCATAGCAAAGGAGCTGGGGTGGCTTCAACCCACGGAAGAGCTACCCACCCCAGACAGAGGGGCAGCAGGGACTTTTCTGGAGAAGAAAGGAGCATTATGCTAGTGAATTAGAGAAAAACTGAATGGGAAAGAGTGACATGTGGTACAGTACAGAGGTTTTAGTGAGCATGACACAGTTAGGCCTGGCAAGCCCTGGTGAGTAATCAGATGGTAGCTAAGCTAAGCAAGTGCTGTGTCAGGAAGTGATGGGTCTGTGTTCCATTCACTCGCTGTTCAGTCATTCATCCAGTTGTGGTTTATGTAAAACAAGAGACTTCAGGAAACAGAAAGATTTGAAATTTTCTTAATGAAAGAGAGCACAGGTGGGCTGTGGAAAGGAGCAAGATGCAGACCAGAGAACCAGTGACAGTTGACTAGTGTTCTGGCCAGGGTGTCCTCATGCCCTGTCATCTCCAGACCTCACTGCCAGGACACCAGGCAGCTAAATGTCTAGTTAATGTGGCTTCCTCCTTGCCTGAAGTCTAAATAAAGGAGAGATGATGGGATATTCAGCAGCGAGGAAATGACTCAGGGACTAAGCTAGATGGTTGAGCAATTTCCTTAAATGAGATATGAAAGGAGAATCTTGAAAAGGAGTGGATTTTGACTCGATTTTATATTTAGCACTGATAAAAAATGCCAGTGGTGTGCACCCGGTAGAGCATTGGTACATTAGGAGCCATAATCTAGTTGAGTTTCTACAAAGTAACTCCGACCTAGAAATGAAAAATGAGGGTGTTCGATTTCTGCAGAATCAATGTTTGAAAAAAAATATTGTAGTGAATAATGGATGCGATAGGATGGAGTAAGTGAATAATACAATGGGAAGGAATTAAGAACAAAATAGGGAAAGTGCTCAGAGACAACCCGACCCATGGTAAAGGGTGCACACTCAGAGTTCGGTAGCAAAGGTACTGATGGGCCTAGATAAGATTAAGGAAAACTAAAAAAAAAATTAAGGGTAGGGAAGAAATATTAAACACCTGGGCCATTCAATATTAAAAAGACAACAACGCTTAAAAATATGTAAAAATTGATAGTCTCTCTCTCTCTCTCTCTCTCTCTCTCTCTCTCTCTCTCTCTCTCTCTCTGTGTGTGTGTGTGTGTGTGTGTGTGTGTGTGTGTGTGTGTGTCTAAATCACGTTCTTTCAGCCTGGTAGAGTACTGCCTTGCCTAAGGGCTTGGTAGGGAATAGACAGCCTGCTGTGGCCTCTGCAGACAATCCAGAGCTCCCTTCCCTTCCTCGCTCTGTGCTCAGCCATGCTGTTGGAAGAGTGGCTGTTAGATTTTGGGAGAGGGAGAGGGAGAGGGAGAGGGAGAGAGAGTGGGAGGAGAACCAAGGAAGGAGGGAAGGGGTGGAGGGGGTTAAGGAGGGAGGAGAGGGAGGGGGAGAGGAGAGGGAGGGATCTTGAAGACTAACACTTGCGATGCGATCTGCGCATTATTTGACAAAGGTCTGAGACTTGTTTCTTCTCTCTCTCTGACATTTTACCGCCATTCTGATTCCTTGCTGTTTATCTTTCCAACACTGTTTCATTCTTTCAGCAGTTACTTAGGTGCCTCTTCCCTTTTTTCCTCTTTGGTTACCAACCCTCCACCACTTCTCTTCTCTTCCCCTTCTCCCGTTTCCTTACTCATACTCAGGTTTCTCTTCAGAGGAGTTCCAGCCCAGGCCTTTAGTCCCGGCCTTTCCCCCAAGCTCCAGGCTCATGGTTTGAGCCAATGATTAGATGTTTAACTCCACCACAACTCATAAGTGCCTCAGAGTTCATTCTTCCTTTCTTGAACTGCCTGGGCAATGCCATTCTCCAGCTCTGGTCTTCCTAGAGGAAACCAGGCCTCTTCTTTTCTCTCTTTCACACTCTTGTCCACTTAGTCCCCTTAAGCCTAAATTTTACTGTATCCCTAGACCTGGTCTTTGGTGATGTTCTCTAGATATATCAAAAGTCCTTTGAAGGATAGGCAAGGCTGTGCTCTTTTAAATCTCTTAACTCATTGTCTTGCACATTACAGATGCTAAAAACTGTTTAGGAAATATGCAGAGAAATTAGGGAGAATAAAAGATAGGTAACAGTAGTATTCTCATAGGAAGAGGAAAGAAATAGCATATACTCTAAAGGTAAGTTAAAATAATTTATTGACAGTCAAGGTGACTATTAAAATGCTGGCTGAATTATTAGCCCCAGAGGAACCTGAGAATGGGGACCAGGAAGACTTATCAAATAACAAATCAAAGAATGCTCCCTGTAGCCTCCTGTTAAGAGGCAGAGATATTTCAACATCTCAGGAATCAAGTACTACAACCTTTTATGAGACTAGAAAATCACTGCAGGTCTCATAAATTTCCTGCTTCTCATTGTTCCAAAGGCTTAATTTAGGATGAGTTACTCCATAAATCCAGGCAAAGATGACTAATGATTATAATAACAACATCATAAATTATATAGTGCTTTCTTCTCAAGGAAAACTGTATCTAATTTATCCTCCCAACATCCCTTATTGGATGCAAGGACCAGAGATCACTGCTTCCATACTTCAGATATTGGGTAGAGAGGAATGCCTATAGGCTGACCTCTGTGCCACGCTGGAGGTTGTGCTGCATCTTCCTGTCCAAAGAACTAACTTCCAGGAAGACTCCCACCTCCTCCTTTTCAGTTACCAGGCATCGGCATGGTGTCTGTCAATACAGTCGTCACCCCACATTACAGTCAGAAACTTCTATACTTCCCACATTGTAATTACTCATCTTGACATAGACATTCACAGATCCTAATCAAAGAGAAATAAAAAAGTAGAAAAACATGAGAATTAATTCTTGATCTATTTCCGGATAATAATTATAGTGATATTCAACTTTACTTTTTAACAGATGCTCAGTGTTATGTACCTATGTGTATTATTTCATGTGTGCTGTTTATTTATGATAGTTCAATCTATTCTCTTATATTGGCTGTTAGGTATAGTGAAACAGGAAATGTATACTCAGTCATTGTTTATCAAATTATAGAAGACAGATATTAAGTACAAAGTGAATGGCTGACTGGAGTGCTAAGGTAAATGACTGTAACATATATCCATAAATTTGGATTACATTTACTGCTTTGCTTGTTAAATCTATCAACTTGTGAACATTTAAACAGAATTTCAGAGTATTTTCTTTAGAAACCCTACCAATGAGTTAACCTCTGAATAATTATTTTAAGAATTATTTAAGAATGGATAAAACAGTACTTTAGATTTAGTATATATCTTTATCTATCTATCTACTTGTCTATCTATCATCTATCTATCTATATTACCCTAGGAGTTCAAATTACATTCCGTGCATTATTTAAGATGACTTTATAGAGTGCTAAGGAAGAGAACACTAATATGCTTGCATTCCCTTCATAGACAAAGCTGTTAATGCTCTCCATTCATCCATCCATTCTTCCTATAAACATTTACTGGTTGTCAGAAGCTCCATCAGTAGCTGCGGGGTGCTGGCTAGACAGTAATGAGCAAATCAACCATACTTCCACAGAATATTAAGAGGAACTAGAACCTCCATCAAAGAGGTGCACAAGTCAAGGTGTGCCTTCAGAATTTGAGTTACCACAAAGTAAAAGAACAGAAAGGGAACAGTGAGGAGCCCAAGACTCCCCTCTGAGAGAGACAGCTACTGTGAGATTGAAGGGGGAAGAGTTAGGCTGAGTGGTGGGCGGCAAACTCAACCCAGGTGAGCCACCAGAGTGCAGAGTGACCAGACAGCACTGAGAGGAGGCCATTTACAAAACGAGGTGACCTGGAGGTGACCTGAAATGCTGTTAAGCCTGAGGGAAAGCTATCACATGGTTTGAAGCAAAGGAATGGCTGGAAACAGATCTTTGTTACAGGAGTGTTGGACTTAGGGAGCCCCTGAGCTACTCCTGCTGAGGAAATATCAGGGTGGTCACCACTGAGGAGGTATATCTGAAATGCATTTTAAAGTCATATCTGGACCGAGAAATGGACTGGAACAGCTAAAGTTGGGGTGAGGTGAAGGAGGTTGGGGTGCTCTTCATGACTGGATCCAAGACAACACTCAGCCCTGAACCAAAAAGATAAAGTGCATTTCATTCACATTTAGTTCTTACCTCTAAGGAAAAACACTTGTGATTATCATCAGACACTTACCATTTGTCTCATCTTACAAATATTTGTGATATGTATGTAGGAAATACATACATACATACATACACATGTGTACACACACACACACACACACACACACACACACACATATAGTGCATATATAGGAAAAAATTTCCATTTCATTTCCTAAAGATTTAAGGGTCTCATCAGTTGGAAGACCTATATCCCATCTGGTTGACTTCAGACTTTCACTAGGATGATGCCTTCATGTGTATGCAGCTCACATTTAACTTGCTCAATGTCAGTCATTATATGTTATTTGGAAATTTGACAGAAACCAATATCCCTTGGCATTATGCTCCAGTGAAGATTGGAATCTTTGTTTTTTAAAAAAATTGTATGCAATTTTATCTATTTATTTATTTTTGTTTTTTACTGCTGGAAAAAAAAAACTGCTGAGGAATGAGTCACAATGCTTAGTTATATTTTCATTATACCCTGGGGAGACATAAACTTATGTTCAATAATAGTGTTGCAAAAATGATACCTAATATATACAGAGCCATTTTCTGTATGCTAATCATTGCACCAAAACATTTAACATGCACTGCTTGCTAGAGGCATGTAGCCTATAGCCAAAGAGCTGAAATTCCTGCTCAGGTTCATGTTCAAAGTTATTCCCCTAAACATTCACTCATGCATTTAGAGGTGTCAATCAGTTATGGGTCAGAACTGTTCCAGGGCCTAGATGTATAGTTTTTGGACACAAAAATCCCTGCCTTTATGAATTATATTCTACTTTGGGGTGACAATGAATAAAATAATAAAGAGAAATGATGAGTATATAGTGTGCTAGAAAATAGTAAATGCTGTGGAGAGATGTGATTTTTACAGAGTGAACATTACTAGGGATGGAGTGTTCCACAGGGATTTCAGTGAGATGAGAAAAAAGTGACAATAGAGTATAAGAGTATTGCATGAAGGGAGATCAATGCAAAGACTCCTTCAGAGCTGCCAGGTCTGTGTGAGGTCAGACAGGCACCACAGCGTGGTAGGAGTGGAAGGGGATGGTGGTGCATAGGTAGAAAAAGCAGAAAGCCAGACAAGCCCACAGCATCCTTTAAGTGAAGGTAAAGCCTTTACTCATTTTATTGTTGTCCCCTCCCCTTTTTTACATATTTTCAATAATTTTTGTCCATGAATACGATATTTACATCACATCCCCTATACCCTCTCTCTCTCCAACTTCTGCCATGTCCCCTTCACTCCTTCTCAAATTTGTGATTTTTCTTCTTTATTGTTGTTATCTCTCTCTCTCCCCCTCCATGTGTGATGTGTGTGTGTGTTTAAATACCACGTCCATTTAGTGTTTCTCATATGTGTATGTGGTTTAGGATGATTCCTTGGCATTGGAAGAAGAGTGGTTCTCTTTAGCAACCATTAGTTTCCTGTAGCTCTTAACCTAGGGAGTGGGACCTTCTGCAATTTCCTCTATCCACCGTGGGACGTCAACTTGTATTGTCAGCCTGCAAATGTTGTTAAGAGTTCATGGGCGCCGCTTCCTGTCATACATAGAGGACATATCCTGGTCCTCTGGCTCTTACAACTTCTCCACCCCTTCTTTTGCAATGTTCCTGGGCCTTAGGTGTAGCTGCTGTGCTATAAAGAATCATTTGGGGTTGGGCACCCATGACCAGTTGTTATCTCCATTTTAACCAGTTGTGGATTTCTGTGATTGTCTTTGTCTGCTGAAAAAGGAGGTTCCTTTGATGAGGAATTAGAAGTATACTCATCTGTGGATACGAGGATAGGTTTTTGTTAAAGAGCCCAGGCTGGTCTTAAACACAAGATCCTCTTGCCTTAGCCACCCTAGGTCTGGATCTACCACTATGCCTGGCTTCAAATGTTTAAAAATATGTTTAAATAAATATATTTTAATATTTTAAAGCTATAACTCTTGCAGAAGAAAGCTATTTTCCATGTGTGATGGTCAATAGTGATGGCTAACTTGACAGGATCTAGAATTACCTAGCAGACAAACTTCTGAGTGGGTCTGTGACGGAGTTTCTAGTTCGGTAGAGGTAAGAAGATTCACCCTAAATGTGGGTTGTGCCATCTTGTGGGTTGGGACCCCAGGCTATGTGAAAAGGGGAAGATGAGCTGAGCACCGGCATTCATTACTTCCTGACTGTGGATGTATCGTGACCAGCTGCCTCAGGCTCCTGCCACCTCTCCGTCCCTGTCATGATGGACTGTCCCTTAAAGCATGAGTCAAGAAGCCCTCCTCTCCTCAGCTGCTGTCACCCGGTACTTTGTCACGGAACAAGAAAAGTAATGACTCCCTGTGTGATCAGGACACAAGCCTGAGTCACATCGTACCCAGTGTCTCTGAGGACAGACAAGCGACAGCATCACTCACTGCTCTCTGAGAATGTCTGAAGAAGAGGTTGCAAAGCTCAAGGAATCAGGGATGGGGATGAAGTATTGGTAAAACAGGGTGGTTTGGGTTTATTCAGCTGGTCCCTAAATCCATTTTTATACTGCTTTTAGGCATTTCTTCTGAAACTTGAATGTGCATTAATAACCCTGGGGTGGGTTTAAATACAGGATTCAGCGGGGGAGATGGAGAGTGGGCTGACACACACCTGTATTTCTCACAGGTTTCCAGTGACACTTGAGCATCTGGCCTCTGCTCCTTGTCTTGGGAAGCAGTGCCACAGAGGTAGTTTGAGATTTCCCTATCTGCCTTCTCATTATAACCTGGATCTTCATCAAAACCCTAAATTAATTGGTTCAGATATTATTATTTTCATTGACAAACGATGCAATCACACCTCAAAGGGGTGAGGTGACCTTCTTATATGCCCAAATCACAGAGCTGTGACTTCAATTTAGTTCCTTGGCTTCTGGACAGCAGCTGTTCCATGGCTTTTAAACTTTCATACATAAAAGCACATGGTAATTAGTGTTTTTGGCTGGTGCACATGTACACACACACACACACACACACACACACACACAGGACTGCAGTTGGGGAGGGGGAGGTAAAGCCTCCTGAAGCTGCAGCTGCCTCGGGGCCAGCTTGGCAGCAATCTCTGGAAATGATCCAGCTGCTGCAACATGCTTTGGAAAGTTGCCTATCTTCCACGCTTTGCCCATCCTACCTCAGATGTGAGCTTTTCCTTTACATTTGCCCTGCACATGAGCTAAACCGCATTTCACCCACCTCTGAGATAGTCTGCTTCCCGTGTTGCTGCCCAAGGCAGAAAGTTATTTATTGTGATGCTGGAAAAGATTTTTCTTCTCACTCAAGGAAAGCACTGGTCTCAGACAGAAAGCCTGAGCATTCGGGGAAAAGAAAAAAAAATCTTTGAAGCATTTCCAACCAAATCCTTGGAGAGGTAAACATATTTTCAGCCGTAGGATTCCAGGTTAAAGAAGTGTGTCCCCCACTTGTTTACAAAGCATCACAGCAGCTGTTAGGAGGCTTCCGCCCCCACTGGACAGAAGAGGCATTTGGAAGGTGTGCCAGGCTCCCATGCAGTCTGCTCCCTCACAGCCCTCAGGGAAGCGCTCATCACCATCAGCCACCAGCAGTGCAGGGAATGTGGGGGTACTGGGATGGCAGCCGAGACAAGGCTGCCTTCTCTGGTTCCGTCTTCTTGTGCTCTTCTTCTTAACGTTTAAAAAATCAGGCCACCTCTCAATTTTTTGCAGAGGCGAGGAAAATCTCCTCTCTGTACTCCCTGCTGACTACCCATTTCCTAGTGGCACACCTGCTGCAGGATCCATTGCCCTCAATTTCTTGGCTATGTTGGCTTCCTTCTGCCTATCTGCTTCTACGTAAGAAGTCAGTTTGTACTCTGTGTTCCCATGGTGTCCTCCTCGGACATGCCAGGGCACAGTGATCGCCTGCTTTCCTAATCCTGTAAAGCAAAGTGTTCTCTCAACACATAGAACCACATGCTTGAGAATGCCATTGGTGGTTTACAAAGTATCCAGTGTTTATGGTATGTTTGCTGTTTGTTTTATATGGTGAAAAGCATGTCAAATGAGTTGTCCCATTTATCCTCAGGAAGGACCGTGCACAGTTAGTCATCACTATGTGAAGTTGAGAAAACTGAGTGGTCCAGGGAGATGGCTTAGCTAGCATCGTCCTTGCTCTGGAAGCATGAAACCCAATACCAGTGCAAAAAAAGCCAGGAATGATGGCCCATGTTACAACCCCAGTGTGTTGGGGGGAGGTGAGGCGTAGGGGTGTTGGCAGAATCAGAAGGATTCTTGGGGCCTGGTGAGCAGTAAGTACAGCTGATTCACAAATCCTAGGTTTACTGAGGGATCTTGACAGAAAGAGTGAGGTGGAGAGTGATCGAGGAGGCTATGTAATGTCAGCCTCTGTCCTGCTCACAGACATCCGTGGGCACACACACATGCATACAGCATACTCTCTCTCTCTCTCTCTCTCTCTCTCTCTCTCTCTCTCTCTCTCTCTCTCTCTCTCTCTCATGAAAACCAAGGGTTATAGAGCTGAAACAAGGTGACCAAGTGTGTATGGGCTTACATTATCTTTAAATAGGTAATGAAAATTACTCTTCTATTAAAAGGCAGCCTGTGACATATATAATTCTTTAATTAACACCATCATATGGTTCACAGTTAAGGCAATATGGGACTGATTGTAAACCACATATATAATATAATATAATATAATATAATATAATATAATATAATATAATATAATATAATATAAATACTCAGGCCCATCCTTGCCCTGATATGATCAAAGTTGTTTAATAAGAAACTACCTGGGTTGGGGATTTAGCTCAGTGGTAGAGCGCTTGCCTAGCAAGCACAAGGCCCTGGGTTCGATCCTCAGCTCCAAAAAAAAAAAAAAAAAAAGAAACTACCCATAAGGGAGTAACACTGAGTTCTAATGGTAGATTTGAGCCTTGGACTCAGCTGGGCTTTGTTTCTGGGTTTTTTATTCTAAGGACAAATGTATTTATTTTATACTCTATGTTAGAGTTAGGTACTTTTCTTCTTGCAATTGAATAAGTTCTGACAATTATAACTCACTAGAAAAAACTTTACGGCTAACGTTAAAGAAGAAGCATATGACCCTTGTTTGAAATAGCAGTTGTTTGAGCAAGGTTGTGAGCAGTGTTATTCTCTCTGTCTCTCTCCCTCTCTCCCTCTCTCTCTCTCTCTCTCTCTCTCTCTCTCTCTCTCCCTTTCCCTCCCTCTCTCCCTCCCTTCCCTCCCAACCAGTGCAGTGCTGTGCAGTAGCAGTACCACCTATGATATGGGTATTCTAGAAAACTATCTAGATCTGCACTTTTAACCAGGTCGCCATTGGCCACACCTGTCATTGAGTACTTGCAATGTGACAGCATAACTGAGGGATGGAATTTCTGTTTGTTTTACTTATAGGCACCCATGGAAGCAAATATGGAATTAGGTAGCATAGACCTAGCCTTCTTCTACTTCATGAATGAATATTGCCACACGTTACACAATGGGAGTGGGGTAATTCAGTGAAATCACAGCTCCTCTTTGGTTTGGGTGGGTCCCCAGAATCCTTTGGCTTTATGTATGAATTACAAAGCTCATATGTTTTCTGTGTGTGAGGCCAGAGAGGTGACTAGCTTGCTTCCCTAGTTCTGCTAGAACAGTGTCACAGGAAGGAAAATTCTTACTGCATACATGTGGTTGCCTGCTCTGGTCTAGTATGACCTTTAGATGAGAACAGCTCTTGTACCCAACTGCTGCTGGAACTCCCGGAGCTAGGCCATGCTCAGAGTTGCAGATATAACTAAAGAAAAACAAAACTGCAGTATCCGGTCTCGGTTCTGTCTTGTAATTCTTTTTTTTTTTTTTTTTTTTTTTTTTTGGTTTTTCGAGAGAGGGTTTCTCTGTGTAGCTTTGCACCTTTCCTGGAACTCACTCTGTAGTCCAGGCTGGCCTCGAACTCACAGAGATCCACCTGGCTCTGCCTCCTGAGTGCTGGGATTAAAGGCGTGCGCCACCACTGCCCAGCGCTATTTTGTAACTCTTAATTTAAGCTTATGGAAAAAGGTTGAGATGGCTTTATTTTAATTAATCATCCAGAATTTGAATCATGCTCACTGAACTCTTTCCTACTTAATCACTTGTTGCATTCACGACCCTAACTGACCGTTTAAATGGTGCTACTACAGTCAAAAAGCTGGGTGCATCTATGATCCAGTGTCTGTGAGTACATGTATGTACGAAAACCTTGTATGTAAAGGAATGGAAAGCAATGTGTCCATGAAGCCAGTGCTCCATAAAAGCCCACTGACAGCGTTCCTACTACTGTTGATACCTAGAGGGTGAGGTACGGAGAGAGGACACTGCCATATTGTTGGTTCTGGAATAGCTTCACAGTGGGACTCCCACCAGCTTGCAGTTGCTCTTCAGTGTGAAATCTGGACAAATGATTCAAAGAAGTTCATCTTCACAAATTATTCAGTCTCAAACGAAGCATGTAGAGATCCTTGGTGAAAAAGACATGAGTCTGCCTGACAGAATTAGTGTTTTTAACTTTCTGACACCCTAGGATACAGGGTCCAGAGCTACCTTCAAGTAGCCTCTAGGTGAAACGTGTTTCCTGGTGCCTAAACATGGAGGGTGCCTTGGTGACTTGTTTGCAGGAGGCTGCCCTTCTCCTCCATCCCCCACACAATCTCTTCAGCATGCTGTGGAGGGTCCAGCTCCTGAGAATGGTGACGTCACTCGAGAATACATTATTTGATTAAATGGTAAATTCCTCTAGGGGAACATTTCTATGTTCAAGCAAATCCATTTAAGGACTGGATTTGTGTGAGATGGCATGGTTCCATTAGAGGAAGAGGTGGTTGTGTGAGATAATATTGCCTTACGTTTGAGTCCCACAAACGGCCATCTGATTTTGTGCAGACTCGTCTAGAATACTGACTTCAACGTGGAAGAACAGCATTTCAGCACTTTATACCAGGAATTAGTTTGCACGACAACTGCGTCTCTCACTGGAGCAACCATGGAATCTATTCATCCTGCACACATCACTGAGGTGAGCAGCTCATAGCCGGTACTACATGGATGTTGGGAAACCAGAGGAACTCACATGTTCTGAAAAGACCGTTGGCAGTAACCAAAGTCTCAATGGGGGTTGGAACTTCCAGATCAAAGCTGGAATGGCTACCCATTACATAAGAACATATGGATTTATAGGATTACATTAACTATGAAAAACGGTCTGAATCCTTACTTCTAAAAATCACTGTTTCAGTGTTGTGGTTTCCTTTTGGTTGGACGTGACCATCTTGAAGCAGATAGTTAAGATGAACCATACAATACTCTCATGAGATCAGGCCTCCCTCAGATTATTTGAAAGATGAACCATTGACCGTGGGCTGAGACCTCTCAGTGATATGGCTTTTCATGAGTCATCCATCTGTGTTCCTATAAGGAACCCCAATAAATTAATTGTTTCACCCAGCTGCACTTTGGCAGGATCCTCTTCTTGGTTCTGCCTGTGCTCTCTCTGTCTGAGTAAATAGACACTTCTTTATGTCTTCCTAGGGAAAGTCACACAATAATTGTGTTGGGACTGTGGTAAGGAATTACTGTTCTCCCAAGCCCTGACTTTCACATGTCAACATCTCTTCAGACTTAACTCCATCATAGGTTACTGAGGTATTCATTCATTTGCAATAACTCAAAAGGGATGAATACATGGAAACTAATTCCTTATGCTTCAACAGATATATGTTGAGTTGCATGACCCATGAGTTGCATGTTGTAGTGTGAATAACAGCATACACTTCTGTGGTTTATATCATCCTCATTCTGTTTCTCTGCAGTAAGTACAGATGTATCCCCTGTGGATAAGAGTAGATTGCCCCTAGAGATCAGTGCATGGATAAATCCTCATTTCTGAACTCGAGTCCTCATTTCTGTGCTAATTAATTGATTGGAAGGTGGTATCATAGAACAAATCCCAGTGACATTAAAAGGGTAAGATGAACCAAAGTAGGGGTGAAGAGAAAGGCAGTAGCACACCTTCAGCCCTTCTCTCCCCAAGTAGAACACGGAGTGGCCTGTCGAGCATCTGGCTTACAAAGTCATTTTCGTTCACGAAATTGCAGAGTAGAATCTGAGACCAAGGAACAACCTAGCCAGGGAATAGTGCTTTGGGAAACAGCAGGAAGCAAGAAGAGGTCAGGAGAGAGTCTTTTCTTGGCCACAGCTAAGGGGATGACCTTAAGTGGGTCCTTTGGGCATATAAAATGAGATACTAGGATAGGGGATGCTAAGAGTCCTCTTGGCCCAGTTCCTTGCTTCAGGGGCCTCTGTGGGTCAGAAAGGATGATTGTTTTGTTTCTTATTTCTTAATCTCTGGTTATTGTGTGTAATTTAGCCTGCTAATGATTTCCATATTTTTCAGCTGCTTTAGCCTGAAGCATCTTTATCCCATAGGAAGGAAAAAAGTCAACGCCTTGATTCAATTCTGTTCAGAAGTCATAACCCTTGGGCGCAGGCTCAGGGCCCATGCTGTCCTGTTTATTCCTGCTGGCACGTCACAAGCCCTGGATGAGAGAGATACACGGTCTGAAGTGTTAGGAGAGTCAGATGTGCTCAGTGCAAACAGTCTGGCTGACGCACAACAGATTCCCAGCTCTCTTGGCTGTCCTCCAGAAATCATGTCTGCTAGGATTTCTGCAACAGATCTGATAGTCACTGACTGGGAGAACTTGTAAGCTGTTCGTGGATTCATGGTGACAGTGCTAACTCCAGACACAAATTCCCACTGGCAAAGACCGAAAATGTGCAGAGAATGTACGGAGACCTTATCTATGAACTGTGTATGTTTGCACATGTGCAGATATGTATGTAAATGTACCTGAGAAAGAGGAAGAGAAGGGAGAGGAAGAAGGAAGAGGTTGTGTCTGGCGTGAAAAGACGTGAAAAGGACTCTACAATGGCCGACATTCGATGGCCTGTAAGTGGGCTCTCCATAAGCATGGTTACACTGGGACGGAAGTTGGACTGGAATGATAACCCTCAACCGTTTTCCTAACACAGAGTGCAACTTGACCTCATATGACATTTCACTAAAACATAGTATACTGTATCAAAAGGCCAGTGTTCAACTTGGAAACCCAGAGCGATAGGTCAGGCAGTTTTACGACTCAGAACATCTGATAAAAGCTCCAGATTGTGCCATAGAAAATCAGGTAAACCGTTTTTGGCAGATGGAGATTATTTTAAAGATCTTTCTCCTTTCTGATGTATGAATGACCTCTCTACCTTTAACTTATTCAATGTATTCAATGGTGCAAATTTCATAGAACTCCACTCTAACACAGATGTTTCTTTTTGTATTTGTGCCAACATGCGTGTTACAGAGGTGCTATCCTGTGGATCTGAAGTGCCTGAGGCCATGTGTCAAAGGCTTGGTCACTAGCTTTTGGTGTTTCTGGGAGGTGCCACAGCCTTTAGGGGGTGTGGCCTAGTGAAAGGAAAAGATGTCATTGTAGGGAGGTGTCCTTGAAGGGGAGAGTGACACACTGGTTCCTTCTCTAACGCGGCTTTCTGGCTGTTAGGAGGTAAGCCACTCTGTTTGCCACTTTCTCCCTACCATGATGTTCTGTCTCACCACAAATCCCAAATGATTAGGTCACATGACGGTAGATTGAGACCTCTGAAACCACGACTCAGTATAAATGTTCAACTCCTTACAATTTCACCAGCTCAGGTGTTTTCACAGAGACTGAAAACCGACTGACAGAAGGTAATTTGTGGGATTAGGAAGGTGGAGAGCAACTGGCTATTCGCACACCTAAAGTGTGATGGCGGGTGCCCGTGGAGCCCGGAGACGTTAGATCCCACTGGAGCTCAGGTTAGAGGTGCTTGTCAGCTGCCTGATTTGGGTAGCAGTGCCTGCTCTAACTGCTGAGCCACCTCTCCAGACCCTATGCTTTATACATTGATGGGAATTTGTTTAGCAAGCATCCCAAAGGAACACAGGAAAAACAGTATCAATACCTATCAATTACTTTGCGAGGCCCGGGGAAAATGGAGCTATCGTTTCAAACTTCACAGGAGTTTTATGGTGGTGCCACAGAGAAAACGATCAAGCATGAGCCTCTTCCAAGTATACACAGCCCTGTGTGACTGTGGGGTCACACACCAGTGAAGCATGAGTGTACCCTGCTGAGTTCAACTGTGTCTGTAAGTTGAGAATGACACTTTGGACCTTCCTGATAGTGAACTTGAAGTGATGCTCTGTGACAGTGTTTATTAAGCTCATTAAACTGTTTCTCAAGTTTACTGAACACATGCTAAGTGCCTATTAGTGTTATTAAGATATAGTAATAGTACACTGAGTCAATACCATAAACAATAAATTATTTGGATAACTTATTATACCGAAACATTTTATTTTGTTTTGATGAGGACAAACAACTTGTTCTGTCACTTTATTTTTGTTTTGTGATGTTTTTTCTTTCAAATGTATAGTTCTCTTTTAATCTCCTATTGAAGAAATAAGAACATGATTTCAGAACATGTGTGTGTGTGTGCGCGCGCGCGCGTGCGTGCATGCGTGTGTGTGTGTGTGTGTGTGTGTGTGTATGTGTGTGTGTGTGTGTGTGTGTGTGTGATGAATCAGTCCCTGTATAAAAATGTATGAAATTTAGAGAAATACTTGACTCACATGCTTAGTGTCTCATCTTGAAGTATTTGCAACCACAAGAATGTCTCTTCTGGTGCTTAGTAATTTCAGTAGATTATCTTATTCATACACTATCAAAGATGATCAGAGTTTCAGATTCTAATGTAATTCTTGCATTACCTGAGCAACCAAAAAGTGTGTTTTATATCCAAGCAATAACCTGTGTATTTCCCTTTAATATTTAACAGCTGAAATGATTTCAGCTCATCTTTAAACCCCTAAAACAGTTTTAGGAAGGAACAATAAGGAATTCTCTTAAGCTAGAAAGGATGTTTAAAAAACTATGAGTTAATAAAAATCATGACCATTTTTTTAAGAGAGAAAAAAACTTTGGGATATTTTCTGTACCTGGAAAACAGAATTATGCTTAAGTCATAGCTAAGTAGCTTGGAGGTGATGTACCTGTTATATCTTCATTATTTTTAGTGAGTGTATGTTTAAGATAATCTAAAATTTAACATTTTATTCTAACTAAATGAAGTGGTAGACAGGGAAAAAACTGTATAAGATTACATTGTTTTGCATTACCTAGTTTCTCCACCTCAGTAAGATGTTTTTATATCATCTTGAGTGAGACTGTCCAATTTTTCTATGATGGTATCACCCCTAAATTACCATTATGCTTTCAAAATCAGTCTTTTTCTTTCTACTCAAAAGGGCAAGAGGATGAAGACTTCCGGAAGGTTTTAGAACATCCTACTCAGTTTATAGAAGATCAGAGGGACTAGTAGACTCCTAATCATCCCCAGGCACTGATGTCAACACTGAGTAGATGGTCTCACTGACCCTGTGTCTGAACAGTCCCTCATCCTATAAATGACTGACCAAAGAAATCTTCACCAAGTCAAAATTCTCCTTTGTCTTCAGCTATAAGTTTCCCTATGTCTTCTGCCTCTCTCCAGCATCTAGCTCAGGACTGTCCATTCATGCTCTCTAGAACCTGTCAGCTCAGGACTGTCCATTCATGCTCTCTAGAACCTGTCAGCTCAAGACTGTCCATTCATGCTCTCTAGAACCTGTCAGCTCAAGGCTGTCCATTCATGCTCTCTAGAACCTGTCAGCTCAAGGCTGTCTGTTCATGCTCTCTAGAACCTGTCAGCTCAGGACTCTCCATTCATGCTCTCTAGAACTTGTTAGCTCAAGGTTGTCCATTCATGTTCTCTAGAACCTGTCAGCTCAAGGCTGTCCATCCATGCTCTTTAGAACCTGCCAGTCAGCTTTCCATCCTTACAACAAATGCCAGACATGACTACCTTACAAGAAGAAAAGATTTAGTTTAGCTCACAGTTTTAGAAAGTTCAGTCCATGGTTGGTTTGGTCCTCCTACTTCAGCAGGATCATGTGGTGGAGTGTAGAAAGAAGATGAGGAAGGGCTAGGGCCCCACTCACCCTGGTCAGGGCATGCCCCCAGTCACTTGGAGAGTTTTCACTAGGCCCCATTTCTTAAAGTTTCCAGTAACTCCCAAAACAATCAAAATGGGGACAAAGCTTTTAACACTTGTGTTTGCAGAGAAAATTCCATTTCAAACTGTAGCAAACCTCAAGGTCTTTCTTTGAGTCCTTTGGACTTTTCCTCAAAGTTGCTTTCTTGGGTTCCATTCTGAAGGAGCTGCTGGACTGATGATAGCCAGTATGGCCTTTTCTTCAAGTACAAACTATTTGTTAATTTCCTCAGACCATCTTTTCTTCCCTTCCAGGTTTCCTCCTGACTGGATGAATGAAAGTCCACAGTCTTTGATTCCCCACCAGTGAGGACATTTGCCAGTGTATGGTCTTGCCCTTTCATCAAAGATGGTGACAGTTGGCCAGTTGTGCCATTCGGGCCACAAATCAAATGTAGCTGACTCCTGGCAGTCAGATACAATATTGTTTTCTCTGCCCTCCTTACAAGCAAGTGGTCAGAGCCGTAATTACTCCTGATGGCAGGTGGCAGGTCTACATCACACCTTGACATTAGCTTTTAGCTATTTTTTTTTATAGCTGCCAGTGTGCTCAGTCAAATACCTGTCTGTCATCCCAATCAGACAGGTCTTAATGTCTCTGCATTACAGAGGAGGACCTTGGTTGCCTTGCAGCCCGTTTATTATGGTCCCAGTGTAGCATTTTATCACACATTCCTTACACATAGTCTCCTCTCCACCACCACGGAAATCTTCCAAGTTGGCAGCTTTAGTGTCTACTGCCATTAATCTTCACTAGGCTGGGATCACAGGGCACAGGATGATTTATTGCAATTACCTGTTATAGTGCAGAGCTCAGGTGAGCTGGGCTCAGATGCATTTATTGGGCTCTCTTCCATTCTTCCTCAGCCAAGGAGTAAAAATGTGTCTGCTGTTTCTATGTAGATCTGCTTTCACTTAGCCCCTCCAATGTTAGTTAATTAAGGAGGAAGTGGAGAAATAAATTTAGATAGTATTAGGGTTATGCATTTACTTGGTGATGGCTGGCTGTTCAAAGCCAGAACTGACACTGACATGTGACAGTCCATTTAATTTCTTTGTTGTTTCTGCATTTTAAGAAACATCCAAAGGAAAGTCGAAATTGCTCTTACCTGACACTTTCTGCACCATCTGTTCCAGGTGATTAAAACCAATCTGCATATAGCCTTGTGTTTCATTTCCAATTTCTCGCTCCCTGGGATAGTACGGGGCAGTGCATGAAGTGGGGATAATGTGTGCTTCAGTTCTGCAGGTGAGGGAGGAAGAAGGGGGGTTGTGGGGGGATCAAAGGCGAGAAGAAAGCTCCGAGGTAACCTCTGAAGCAGAAATGAGTGTGCTCCTAAACAGGGCCATTGTTTCTCTGTGGCTCCTTGGATGGCAAGTTCCTGTCTGCTTGCTTTAAAAAGCCCCAGTACTCTTACATCCTTGGTCTGGTGGAAAGGTGATAATTTTCAGGAGAGATGAATGGAATTAAAAACCTTTTGTTTTTGGTGATTACATCTAGGACCTAATTCACACTTAAATTGGATACAATCTCTGGAAGACACCATTTGTTGTCAGTTATAAACAATAAATCATTTGTTTCCTCCTAGATGGGGGACAGTTGGGATGCATGAATTTGAAAGGATTCTTTATGAGTTCTTATGACTCAAGGAAAAAGCAATATAGGGATTGTGGTCTCCAAAGGGGAGAACAGAGTTAGAGAGAGCTTCTCTGCCATGATTCTTTGAAGTGAATATAGAACCTTAGCTTCTGTCTCCATCTCTGCTCATGTTGCACATTCTCTAATTTTTCAGTAAGCCTGCTTATGGGCTTCAGAGAATGTGGACACTGGCCTTCAACATAACCTATGCCCAGTACACCTTTATCTCAGCATTGATGGGCATCTATTCCCCTTGCACTCTGGGATTTCACAGAGCAGTTGATAAGACTGCAGGAGTCTGAAGTTTGCTGGAGGACCTAGATTTAGCAGACATTCCATCCTCTTGGGTTTTCCTGACGGCCGGATCAGCATTTTGACAGTACATCTTTCAGGAAATATCTGGGAAAGACGGTGGTTTTAAAAACGTGTGGCTCAGGATGATCGATTGCCTGGCAAACCTGCATCACTGAAATTAGTTTTATACAAAATCTTTTCTTTCGTACATTCTTGGGACATGATAGTGGAGGGGGGCCACATTTCCACGGAGCTTACTAATCAGTTAGGGATCACTAAGTTCTGTGGGAAGGAAAGGCAGCTACAGCAGGGACAAGTGTCTATATTAAGCTTGGGAGACTGAGGCTTTGCGGAATTAAGTGATTTCCCCCAGATTGCTGAGCTAAATGGAAAGGTCAGTGTATGATACAATAGCTGGTCAGACTGTATTGCGTGTGCGTGTGCGTGTGCGTGTGTGTGTGTGTGCATCCGTGTGCGTGTGCATCTGTGTGTGTGTGCATCTGTGTTCGTGTGCATCTGTGTGTGTGTGTGGGGGGGGGGGTTCCTTCCCAGTTCTGGTACTGCAAGCATGCAGACCACCACTCCAAGCCTTTTAAAATGTGGGTTCCGGGGGAACTTCTGATCCCTATGATTACAAGGTAAGTACCTCCTGAGAGAACTATCACCCTAGCCCTAGGCTGTTTTAAAAATGAGTCCCTGTGACCCCTGACTCTTTGATGTACTCCTCTTCCTGGTTGACTAGACCCAGAGTCTAGCTTCCAATGAACAGAACGTAAGGCAAGTGAGCACGAGTCCATTGTACGATGAGAGACTTCTGTCACCTTCACCCCTGTCCTGCCGAGTTTAGAGCTGCACTCGGTTCATGTGGGCAGTGTGTGAGAATGGTCTCTGCCAGTAACCTAGCGGGAAGCAAAGCCAGGGACAAGATGATGACATCACAAGATGTCATCCATGTGAACTTGGACACACAACAGCCTCAGCTCATACACTGTAGCATTCTGAGAGACCCCAGAAGCAGAGCATCTAATTAACCCATGCCCAGACAGGAGTTGTGGGGGCTGGAGATGGATATTGAGATAATAAGCATTCGACCATTGTATTCTGAGGACATTTTGTTGTGCAACTATAAGTGACTGATATTAAGATCAATCCACATGAGTCTATTTAATGGGTAATGGGGATTTATCAGGATATAAATTGAGGAAATATACTCACGAATACAGAATGGAGTAGACAGCTGAAGTCAACCTCTGATCTGACCCGGAAAGAATCCACCTCTCAGGCAGCAGGGAGAAGGGGCATGTGACCTTCGGGCCCGATAGCCCAAGGTCATGGGCACATGGGAGGAGCAAATACCACTAGACTGATATAACAAGGAAACCTCGACCACAGTCTTCCTCTAAGTCTGTTTTCTCTATGGAGAGGAATTTGGGGGAAAGTTCATTTATCTTAGCCCCCTGTGAGAAGTGCACAATGAGATTCAGGAAGTGATGATAAAGGAAAAGTTGGTCTAAATTTGAACGGCAAAGACACCAACCAGTCAGAATGCATTGGCCATGTCCCTTTTCCAGGTGCTAGCCCTTAACTTACTGACTTGGGGAAGCTTCTGGATGGTTCTGAGAATAAGGGCAGAGCCGTCTACAGACACAGGAGAAGCTCAGGGAGGAGGTTAGCTCACTGGAATAATCACATGGCCACACAGCGCCTGACACCAAGTCCAAGGGAGTCTTTGTGAGTCAGAAGACACAGACCCATGCTTCTGTGAGGCGACAGTGTTGAGTTCCCAGGCTCCTCAGTGAAGGAGAGCCCCTCACAGTGAGCGTTCTCTCCTGGATCCAGAATTAGGCAGAGACCACACCCCAACACTTGTTTGCACAGAGAGATCCTTTATTAAGCAGGGAAGAAAAAGTGGCTGCTTTCTGCCTCAGGCAGAACACTAGCAGCAAATGATCTCGCAGGTGGAAATTTGTTTTTGTTTTTCGAGACAGGGTCTTTCTGTGTAGCCCTGACTGTCCTGAAACTCACTCTGCAGACCAGGCTGGCCTCAAACTCAGAGATCCTCCTGCCTCTGCCTCCTGATTAAAGGCATGCAGCACTATGCCCAGGGCGGGTGTAATTTTTAAGAGGAAAGGGGGAGACTTGTGTTAGAACGACCTAGGATGCAGTGGTATGCTTTGACTGGGCGTGTTCATTAGGGTAGCCAAAGGGGGCTTTTGATGGCTGGACTTTAATACTTGGATAGCTGGACCTTGGTGGTCAGCCTCAGGAGGAGGACTTGACCAAATAAGGGAACAGACCTTGGTGGCTAGCTTCAGGAATGTAATCTAATGGTTTTTAGGAAGGCGTGGGGAAAAGGGCAAGGGCTGCCACAGCCGAGCTAGAGCTGGCTGAGTCCCTTGACTCAGTCCATCTGCAGCTGGACTTGGTTTTGTTTGTCAGGCATTAGTCTACTGCAAGCTCCAAGGTTTTATAGAACAACTCTCCTGCAGCTGAGGATCGGGTTCTGTGTCCCTGCCCTGACTTCAGCTCTCATGCATTCATGCACTGAGCAGGTCTGTGTGAGGTTAGGTATCTAAGCGTTCTGCTGCATGCTTGAACCAGGGAAACCACAGCTGCTTTTTATTTCAATAATGCCAGGGAAACCAGTAGGCAAATAAATAACTGGAGCCCAGGGTTCACTTACTGATATCCCAATATGTGCATACAAGCCATATCATCACATCAAAAGAAAATAGAAGCCTGGTTTAGCAATAACCCCTTCAGCTTCCTGCTCAACTTAAATATTAAGTTAAAAGAAGAAAATTAGGGTGTTTGAAACAATTTTCTACTTCATTTTCTTTCTTTTTCTCTTTTGAAAAATAAAACAAAGACAAAACAAAAGGAAAAAACCCAGAATCTGGGCCTACTTTGGAGAATTTGGAAATGTTTTCTGCGAGAAGGGGAACTTTAAAAAGCTAATTGTTTGGAGAACTGCTCCTGTCCCGCACCAGCCGCAACACTCAGCAGAGCAGGCCCTGCACCTCACCTGGGCAGCACAAAGGAGCCAATCCTATTGGCGGAGGTGTGGGTGAGCCATCCAGAAGTTGTGAGCATGGGAAAGCTGTCATGTGGCAGCATGGGTGGGGGAGAGATGCCCTCCTTCACCCACCCCACCCATCAATGCCTGAGGCAGGTAGGAGAGCTGGCCCTGCCCTTCGTCAGCTGCAGCACTCAGGAGAGTGGTCCCTATGCCACACCTGGGCGACACAGTAGAGCTGGCCCTGAAGGTGTAGGTGTGGGAGAGCAGCCCCTGAGGATGTGAAAGAAGGAGAACTGGCCCTGCAGCTTGCTCATCTTGCTCATTGCTGCAGGGTGTGAGCTAGCCAGGGCAATGCTGGAGAGCTCACCCTGGTGGTGAGGACAAGGGAGAACTGGCAGGCTGACCAACCCTGCAACTACCCAGGCCCAGAACCAGGGTTATGAGTTGACACACCCCAACACCCACCCCATCTATGATCTGCAGGAGCACATGAAGGGACCAGTCCTGCAGACCCAAAGCTGCAGGATTTCCACAACACAGGGCAACAGCAGGATAATGAAGAGGAGTTCCAGTGAGGAGCCAGGATTGACAGTGCAGCAGAAACCAGAGGCCTCGAACCAGACCAATGATTCTGTAACGAGCACTTGTAAGAAAAGATACATGGAGAGAAGAGTTTACTGTGTGACTCACTGTTTCACACTACAGCTTCCATGATGAGATTGATTTTTTTCTTTTAAATTTTATTTTATTTTATTTTGGGGTAGGGGAAGGATGCAAGGGCAGAAGGTGGATATGAAGGGATGGGGAAACGAACGGAATGGAGACGCATGATGTGAAAGACACAACGAATAAATAAAAAAGAAAAGAGAAGCTAATTGTTAAGGATCATTCTTTACTCTTCAACTAAGTTATTTTTCTGTGAGCAAGAAGTGTGTTGTACTTAACGTGTTTGCCACTATTTGAAAATCTTACGATGTGCCCTAAGTCTTCACTGGTTTCAGCTGGTGATGGAGAAACAAGAGCAGGGCCTGTGATTAGCTCCAGTGTGAAGAGGTGAGATCTGGCTCAGGAGCGTCTACCGCCGTCTCTGCGTGGACTATGCCCCATCATCAAATGGCCACAGGTCTGGGAATACTTGGGGTAGACAAGCTGGGACATTTCCCACATTTTTTTTTTTTTTTTCTGTTGTAGCTCAGTTTCCTTATTCAGGGGGATAGGAATGTTGGGATCTCAACTCAGGTTTGCAAGAGAGATCCACACTCTTATCACGGAGCCTTCACTTCAGCCCTGCAAGTCATTAAAATATCAAGACTTACCGGGGCGGGGTAGTATCGTCAATGCCACACACCACACACTGTGGAGAGGAGATCTGTTTGTGTTGATTGCTTTCAGACCATCAACAGAGTCAGGCCTGAGAGAGCTTGGAGAGCGGAGTTCACATTCAGGCGGCCAGGGTGGACCAAAGAGATCCCTGGTGGACTCAGAGGGAGATAGAAGGACCCATGGAGGAGGAAGAGGAGGGGCTGAGGGATTGCCCTGCCCCTTCAATCCCGGAAGTGGAGAGAGGTAGGATCCTGTCTGAGTTGCTCTCTGGAAATCTCAGGTTTATTCCCTAATATGTACTCCCGAGTTTTCTTTTTCCTTCCTTCCTTCCTTCCTTCCTTCCTTCCTTCCTTCCTTCCTTCCTTCCTTCCTTCCTTCCTTCCTTCCTTCCTTCCTTCCTTCTTTCTCTCTCTCTCTCTCTCTCTCTCTTCTTTCTTTCTTTCTTTCTTTCTCTCTCTTTCTCTCTTTCTCTCTTTTCTTCCCTCCCTCCCTCCCTCCCTCCCTCCCTCCCTCCCTCCCTCCCTCTTTCTTTCCTTTTCTTTTTTTGGTTTTCTGAGTCAGGGTTTCTTTGTGTAGCCCTAGCTGACTTGGAACTCGCTCTGTAGTCCAGGCTGGCCTTGAACTCACAGACATCCACCTGCTTCTGCCTCCTGAATGCTGGGATTAAAGGTGTGTGCCACCATGGCTCATTGACTTTTGTTTTTTAATAAAATAAAAAAATACAGTAACACATAAATAATAACTAAGACTTAGACTTATAAGTCCCATATTGGTTTGAGTGGAAATATTAAACGTTTCAATCATTTGAAGAAATCACACTGTAAATATTCCATCAATAGTTGGCTCACAATCTTTACCTCTGCTCACACTTTCTTTTTTTCCACACCCATAACAGAAATTGGTGTTGGGGATGGGGCTCCCTGTATGCTCCATGCTTCTAAGTGTCTTTTTGGTCATTTGAAGGGATGAAAGGAATTCCTTGTCACTTTTTTCTTAGAATCTGGTGATCGCTCAAGGGAGACAGTTGTTCTTGCCTTCACTGGTGCTTAGTGGAGTCCATTAGCATGGGTGAGTCCTGTGGGCAACTTCAGGAAAACAAAACAAACAAACAAAATGAAAGACTCAAGAAATCAGCTCCTTTGCTTGTAAATACTGATGCCACAGGAAGAAACTAGGCACAAACCAACAGGGAATCAAGGAACAGTAGACATAAAGAGGAGCCCAAGTAGGGCTTCCGGAGTAAAGAGACCTACTCTCAGAGTTGCGACTGCTCAGGAATAGCCTAGATCATGTGGGAAACTGGCAAACTGGAACAGCCAGACACCATGTGGTCTTTGTTTGCTTGCCTGGGTCCATAAGCCTTTGGGGAGGTTTGAACCCAGAGTCGTCTTCTGGGATGTCTTAAGGTGGTTAATGGTTCAGATAGCTCCAAACATAACTTTAGATTTCATAGTTGATATTCACGAATTGGGAGATTTCATGTAAAATTTATACTTTTGCTTTTGCTTAAAAATAGGAAATTCAGGGAACAATAGACCTGCATTTCTGTTAGTAACAGCCATAGCTGAGTAAGAACTATACTGTTAGTCAGAGATGCATTCTCCGGTTGCATCCAGTCCTCAGTAGGGCAGTTCCACCATCTCCTGGCTCTCAGGATGGGTCATTTGCCATTCATCTTGCTACTTATTTTTATTGATTTTCTGTTATATTGTTTTCTCTTATATTACTTTTCTTATACATTAATCATGAGTCTTACTGAGGGCTTGTTAATTTGAAAATATCAAATATATATCCTGCAGAAGTTTAGAGATAATGTATCCAACCAGGAAGAAGAACTATTTTATAAAGTGTATGTTTTTGGAGTACCAGGAAACTAACTATAAATGCCATTTAGTTGTGTCCAGTTCAATTATATCTTCTAAACCCCGCAGGGACTCAAAGCATAAAGGGACAGCCATATATGACTGGAGAATCCTAAGCAGGGCACATGCAATGGAATAGCTAGATAGTTTACTTGAATATTTGTCTAAATATACACTTTGATTTTAGGTATAAAATTGAAAAACACTTATATCTTAGAATCATGGCAATATAATTTATCAAGTCTGAGATAGACTTCTTCAAAAACCCACCTCTGTATTATCTTTCCAGCTTTTCTATCCTCGGAAGGGAGCTTCTCTGCAGACTCTACCCTTGCCTGTTCACTTTTCCGTTAGGTCCCTGCTCTGGGCTTGGGGGGCTCTTCCTGGCTGTGAGCACTCGGTGGGGGTTGCTTTTTCCTCCCCAGTGCTCACTTTTCCACCTCCAGCATTGCTGAGAGAGTTAAAGGAGATGAGATAAACAAGTCACCCAACCTTATGCCTTCCACTGAAAGGAACCCAATGTATTCTTGTCTGCTTCCTCTTGCTTTCACACAACAGACTGTGTGCGACATGAATTAGAGCTAAATGACTTGTACATGCAGGAAGTGGCATGGGATGACATGGAACATTTCTGAATACAGTAAAGACGGAACCGCTGAGAATTCTCAGTCTGTGTATTTAGTCAGCACTCATTGTGGAGTGAACAACAACGTGACAAGCTTGCTGCAAAGCCTCACGTTAATTATGCTCCCCAGCAGAGGGTAGCCTGGGACTAGACTTCTGGAGGTGTGTACCTGGGGTCAGAAGAGAGGCTCCGCTGAGAAACTGGTGATTGTAATGAGATGCCAAAACAAGGTCATGAGGCCAAAACAAGTGTGAGAAATGGCTCAGTTGCCTTCTCCTAAAGCAGGAGACTTTTCATTCACGTGTATTAATTTGTTGAACCTTTGCTTTTTAAAATACCTTTGCTCAGTTCTGACTCCGTTCCCTGGTTCATTCCTGTCCTTACTTAATTGCCAAAGTGTCAGCATTAACAGGTGGGAGGCAACTCAGGATGACAGGGTCCATGAGTGAGATTATTGCCCTTAAGGAATAGGTGTGAGGAAGTGCCTCATCCCTTCAACCACAGGAACACAAGAAAGACCACCTTGGAGCAAAGGATACCCTCCTCAGATGCTAAATTCGATGGCACCTCAAATTTTGGAATTCCCAGTTTCTAGAAATATAAACCCGTTTATGTTCATATTTGTGTAAGGTATTTGGGAAGATATGTGTAGTTTAGAGTATTAAATAGACAATAAAAAAAGAAGCTTTGTAGCACATACACGTGCACACACAAACTGCATATGTCCTTGTCAGCAAGGTTCATCCCAGTTAGTATGTGAAGGACAAGAAGGCCTTTCTATACCCAGAGGCAGGAATGCATTTCTTAGATCAGGTATTTTGCAGGAAGAGCTGACAGTAGACACCCTCTATGCAAATGGAATAAGCTGGGTCGGGAGGAAGATGGAATTCTGAGCAGAGGGTGGAATTGAGCCTAGCCATATGGTCAGTGCCACGGCAGGCAAGCCTGTCAGGGCCAGGCACTTTGGGAATGCAGGCGAGAGGGAATTGTCCTGAAAGAACCACACGCATTCCGCCACAAGGAAATGAGGACAGAGGGCTGTGGGCAAGACTGTGCTCAGTGACTGACACTTGTGCTGATTGGAGCCAACACTGGATGTTGAATCATGACTACACAAAGTTGATTAGGATGGATAGGAGCCTTCTAATGCCCTAAAAACATTCCATCCAGGGCGATCCTTATTCATCCAAAGTGCCATGTACAAGATTGGCTTCTGTTTAGCAATGCATGTCACTAAATGTATGCAACTGATTAGAGGCATATAAATAGATCTTGCAAGAGAGTCTTCTTTCTCTAACCAAACATCTCTGGATCTATTAAAGATACATTGGTTATATAAAAATTAGAAGCTGGCTGGATTCCATGGAAGGAAAATAGAACGTTAGAGCTTTATCTCTGCCTATGCATTCTGTACATCTCATTGTTATGAAGACGTAGGATCTGCCAAGAACCACAATGAAAGACATTGCTGTCATCTTTCCATTCTATCAGCAAGGTATGAGCATGGCGTTGTGATAGTGGCTTGGTCACTGATTATCTCTCCAGTGTCTGTCATGCTGTCTGTGTGCAATACTAATGGCGATGTAGCCAATTAACTGGAGAACTATAAAGGAATGGGCGTATTCGGTTTTTCAGACTATGTCATTTACTTGTAATAAGAGATACACAGTGGGTGTAACTTTTAACATTAAAAGCAGGAAAATGAATCTAGGTCACTCAGGGTTTGCTGCCACCCCTTCCCTCCATCTTACTGTGCCAGACAACAGTCCTTTCATGACAAATCACTAACCTCTCAGAATCTCAAGTTCACCCAACAGGCCTAGCATGGTTAGTGAATTAGTCTCCCTCACTCACGTGTAATTATGTACACATATTATAATCTTCTAATGTTCTATTGCAAGGGGTACTTGAAAGTTTTTTTTGAATAGAAGAGTAACTATCACAGTTATGGTAATATTAGAACATATACAAATGACCTTAATGCCATGTAAAAAAAAAAGTATCCCAAGAAACTCTTGTCTCAAATCCCAATAGCAAAATTAATATGAATCATGGTATTTTATGACATACTAGTGGACTGATTTTCTCATAGCATCTTATGAAACTTGCTACAATTAAATCATACCTTTACTAGTGATACAGATTTAAAATAACTTGCCTAAATATATGTTGTAATATTAAAATATGTAATCTCTGGTATAGCTTCCTAGAGGCCTAGTTTGTTCCATGCATAGATAGCAAGGAAAACATTTAAATAAAATCTAGGTCCTCACTTTGTACTTAGAATTTTACCACGGTGGTCTTTGATGGTAGAGCATCTACTGCACGCGATTTTCTCCTGTGATGTCTCAGCTGTCTTTCAGAAGTGCACCCAAGAGGGATTAATTTGGTGTGAGGTAAATACTCAGAGTGGCTGAGGCTGAGACTCTGGCCTCCCTAGCTTCAGGATATTATTTGGTAGAATGAATCATGCATGACCCTGTTCTGTGTTCTGAGCCCAGAGTCTGGGATGATGCCTCAGTACTCTTGGATGATGAATAGTAGTTGACTCTTAGTTACTTTATGTACATTTTCCTTCTGGTCGAGAAGATGTCTCTCATAATTGTTTTTTGTATTTATTCTTTTGCAGTACTGAGGTCAAACCCAGGTCATACAGGTGCTATAGGAATACCTTGTCACTGTGTGTGTGTGTGTGTGTGTGTGTGTGTGTGTGTGTGTGTGTACATGTGCATATGAAAATGTGTAAAGAATGCCCAGACTGACATCAGGAGTCTTCCTCTGTTGATCTCGTTCATATTCAGTGAGGCAAAGTTGACTTAACACACACAACTTTCCAGTTTCTCTAATCTAGCTAGTCAGCTTGCTCTGCAATCCTGTCTCCTCCATCCAAGCACTGGGATTATAGGTGGACTATTCATACCTACCAAGCATGTACATGAGTACAGCTGTCCTCACACTTGTGGAGCAAGCGCTTTATCCCCCAAGCCATCTCCAAAGCTCCAGGTTCAATCTCTAGCTTTCGTTATTGTATTTTGAGGCAAAGTCTTGTTCCCTAGGCTGTCTTGGTCCTAGCTTTATACCCAAGCTGGTCTCCTACTGCAGATCCCCACATCTCTTCCTTGCAGGCACTGGGATTATAGGAGTGTAATTTCCTGCTTACAACATCCCTTTGTTACTTTGTATTTTGTCAAGTATTACCAGATTCACCTAACACTGATGCTGTTATTCAATCCTAAATGCTATGTCTACCTAAAGCAGTTACAAACTTGGTAGTCAACTTCAGTGTATTATTTAATAAATATACAGTCGCACATGAGAGTTATGTCCGATTCCTGTCTATAAAATTCCATTGCTCAAAGCAAAAAAATTGTAAAAATATACATGTCTCCTTCTCCTTCTCCTTCTTCTTCTTCTTCTTCTTCTTCTTTTAAAGAGGGTGGATCTCTATGAGTTCGAGGCCAGCATGGTCTACAGAGTGAGATCCAGGACAGGCACCAAAACTACACAGAGAAACCCTGTCTTGAAAAAAACAGAAACAAATTATTTATTTTATTTTACATTTCTGAGTGTTTTGCTTTCAAGCATGGAAGGGCATTACATGCATGCCTATGCCCAAGAGGCCAGAAGATGGTTCTGGCCATTTCTCCAAAAAAGAGCAGGTCCCCCAGGGATATCAACCAAAAACAGCATAACAAGTTACAATAAGACAAGGCACAAACCCTTATATCAAGGATGGATGGGGTAGCCCAGAAAGAGGAAAAGGTCCCAAGAGCAGGCAAAAGAGTCAGAGACACCCTGACTTCCACTGTTAGGTGTTCCATAAAAAACTGAAGATAAACAACCACAGCATATTTGGAGAGGGCCTAGTGCAGACCCATGCAGACTCTGTGATTGTTGCTTCAGTCTCTAGGCCTCTATGAGCCCTGCTTAGGTGATTCTGTGGGCTGTGTTCTCCTGGTGTTCTGATCCCTCTGGCTCCAATGTAGGCTTCTGAGAGTATTTGCTCTTGGGGGCTCAAATGAGCTTTCCCCCACCTTTTTTAGTGGCTATTCTGTTTAGCTTTTGGGAAGTTCCTGTTGGGAAGAATAATATTTCAGAATTATTTACTTAATAATTAAGGGTGGTGTGCTGGACAGTTTTATGTCAACTTGACACAAGCTAAAGTCATCTGAGAGAAGGGAACCTCAATTAAGAAAATGCCTCCAAAGATCAGGCTATAGGGCATTTTTAAAAATTAGTGATTGATAAGGGAATGGTGGGTGGTGGCATCCCTGGGCTGGTTGTCTTTGGTTCTATAAGAAAGCAGGCTGAGCAAGCCATGGAGGGCAAGCCAGTAAGCAGCACTCCTCCATGGCCACTGCATCAGCTCCTGCCTCCAGGTTCTTGCCTTGTATGAGTTCAAGTCCTGACTTTCTTCAGTGATGGAATATAATGTGAAAGTACACGCCAAAGAAATCTTCTCCTCAAGTAGCTTTTGGTCATGGTGTTTCATCATAACAATAGTAATCCTAACTAGGACAAAAATTGGTTGATAGACCTGATCATACTGCCTTTGGGAAGATTGTAGAAAGACTTTGGAACTTTGGGCTGGAATGCCAGTGAGTGTTGAGAACTCAGTGAGCTATCCTGTAGGAGCCTAGAAAATACGTCAAAAGCAATGTAGATGATGGAGGCCTGGTTTATAAAGTTTCAGAGGGAAGTTTGAGAGTCTCTTATTGACTCTATCAGAGCCATTTGCTATTTTAGTTAAGAATTTGTGGTTCTGGTTAGCTAGGGCAGAGGAATCAGTTATGATTAACAAGAGACAAGAACCACAAACCTTTGCCTTACTGGGACAATTGATGCTGGTCAGCTGGAACTGAGAAATTGGGGTGATGAAGAAGAGACCAGCATCATTGAGGTGAAATTCTGGGAAGTGTTTCCTGAGAGTCAGCACACAGAAACTGTGTTCCAGAGGTGCTCAAGGTTGTATCTTTTGCTGGCAGCTGAACTTGGTGGTGTGAGATCCACCCAGGTGGTACTGGTTTTGAAGGTTTGAAGGGGTCATGGAGAACTGCTGAGGCTTGGCACTGGGAGAGGCTGGAAGAGGCCATTTGTGAAGGTTCAGCCTCATGGCAGTTGAAGGCCTGGGATTAAAAGCTTCGAACCATGGAGAGAAGCCAGGAGAGGCCATTGGTGAAAGTGCAGCCCCATTGTAAGAGAGACTCCAGTGTTCTGGAGATGCCAGTACCATGAGATGACACTTGTTTGAAAGGTCATTGCTGCTCTTCTCTCTACACTCATTTTCTGATTCTAAGGCTGAGGAGAAGGCTAGGAAAATGTGTTTTTAGCAACACCACCTGGAAGCTTTCCATACAGTTGGATAGTCACAGATGTAGGTAAGAGACTGCAAGCAGGGTCTTGAGAAGCAGCCCTGCTGAGGCCAGGCTAACTTGGTCGTCTGATTCGGCCCTGCTTTTCTTGCTCTGGTCATTTCTCAGAAGCCTCCATTTGGAGTTTTCCTCCTCAGCATTGCTGAATGGAACACTGTAAAAACAAATCTAAATATGTCTTTCCAATTAGGAAACCCTTCTGTAGCCTCAAGCTAGACTCCCCAGTGTCCCTCTGTCTCTCACAAGTGAACCCTTTAATCATGTGACCACCCAAGTCTGTGTGAAAGAAGAATCTCACTTCTAGCAACACCCAAGAACCTTTTGCTACCAGAATGCACTCAGTTGGAACTATGTTCTTCCGACTGTGCATTCTTCTCAGCCCTCATCCTGAGTAGGACATTAGGCATGGGTCTTTGATGCGGGTCAGGATACACTGACTTGTTTTTCCTAATAATTTCTGTCATGTCCACACCTCCTGCCATTTGGCCACCTCACTCTTAAGCATTTGCTACTTCTGCAAGATAGGATGCTTCCATGCATATTTATTTGAAAATTTTTGGAAAACAAATTGGATGAGTGGCTATTGTTCCTTCTAGTTTTGAGTGTCTCTGGATCAGTGAGTAACTGGGGAAGAAATATATCTGTGATTGGGCACTTAGAAATAGCTGTAGATTCTGTTCATCGTTTTATTTTAAACCATAATATCCACAACACTTTGGAATTTGAATATTATTTCTCCTAGTGAGAAAGAAAAAAAAAACAAGCCCAATGGACATGAGCAATTCAGTTTTATCTCCACCATTCTCTCAAGAATTCAACATTATACCACTTTCTTCAAGCAGTGAATCAGCCCGTTCCTTCATGTTCCTTGCCATCCCCTGCCCCAAAATGCATCAAAATTTTGACACACTCCTTGAGATTCATCTGTCTGGACTTAGCCAAGCAGTCACAGATCCTTCTGGTTTATGCCTCTCCTTCCTATGTGATGACTGATACATTTTGATCATGATCATTTAGACTCTTACTTCAGCAGAACAAGTCTCTTTGTAGTCAGATCTGCTTCCTTGCCCACCTCCCTTCCCTTCTCCCCTCCAATGGCCGTATTTAACTCCACTCTTCATAAATTTAACTACAGTTTCTCATCATGGACTATGATGCCAGTGGTAATGTACTGATCCCATTTTGAATTCTGTGCATCAAAAGCCAAGGATACATTTATTGATTATAGCCTTAGTTCCTTTTGTCGCTGCAATTTAAACATATTGCCCACACAACTTCCATATTCTCTACATGTTTCCTTGGGATGGGGCCCACTTCAGGAAAGGAGGCAGAATGGTAAGGTGGAAATAGAATAGTTCTGTTGCTGTGTGGCGTTAGCAAGTTGATGACACTAGTTAAGCCAGCATTTCTCACAGGTAAAATGTAGAGAAGGCCCCACCTTGGGGATTACTGTGGCAATGATTTCAGAGGCTCTTTTTGTGACTCTCGGCTATGATATGGGAGTTCCACAGGATTATTCCTTATCTTAAAACCAAAACCTTTCCGTCAGAGAAATCAAGAATTCACCAGTGCAAGGAGAAGCAGCTTCCATCATCTGATGATGAGGTGAATGTCAGGGACAGTGGATGATGAATCTATTTCTTTATGTGTGTATGTATGTATGTATGTATGTATGTATGTATGTATCTATCTATCTATCTATCTATCTATCTATCTATCTATCTATCTATCATCTGGCTAGCTAGCTAGCTATTATCTGTCTATTTGTGTTTCACTATCTCTAGTAGTAGTTCTACAAAATAAGTTAGCAGTACTTTCATTTTATTATTGGTTAAAATAAACTGTAAAGAAACAGTTAAGTAACACCATTTTAGTATAGCACTGTTGTGAGCCAATATGCACATAACATTGAAGTTTTTTCTCCAGATGTGCAACGATCCCCTCCCTTAGCAATGTCTACTTGGTCATAGCCCTTGGCAAGCTAATTTCCATGGTCTTGGGAGTTCTGTGTTCTGTTTCACAATGACAACACATATATGCTTCCTCTGCTAGTCCAATCAGATATCTCTATGATGCTGATGTCTTCATTCTTGGCTTTTTGTACATGCAAACGAAGTGCACAGATGTTTGTGAAGTCTCAAAACATGACATTTCCCTATGATTTTGGTTCTTTTTAATGTGGCTACCATTCCTCTGTGTCTCCTTTTCTACTCTTTATTTATCTCATTGACATTTTTGTCCATGCCACAAGATTCTCATCCCCTTTAGGAATTAGCACAGTTTTATTTTAGTAATTAAAATTGTCATGCTGATTTCTAAACTCCAGTCTTTGATTTGATTAAAAAAGCTCTCTTCTCTCAGGGCACAGAAGTGTTCCCATCAGGAGTCTAGAGCAGAATGAAAGGCTGTCATTTTTCTGGGTCTCCTTTTCCTCACATGAGTTCTGTAGGGTGAGTCCGGGCGGATGGAGAGGGGCTCTGTCTGTCACTTTGTCTATCTGTGGGATATTCCTGTTCCAACAGCAAAGTAGGTAAATTACGATGGTTGATATTGTGTGCCAATTTGATTAGACTATATCAACTAATTGTTTGATGAAACTCAAGTCTAGATGGCACTGTAAAGGTATTTTAAAGATAGGGTTAACATTTTCAATATATTAACTTCAAATAAGCAGACTAGCCTCCACAATGTGGGTTGAAGTCTAAAAGGCAATTGTGAAGGGTTCTCAAAGGAGGAACTCTCCCTGCAGATTGTGACACAGAAATTCTGTTTGGGTTTCAAGACTTGAGGCTCAAGACAGAAACCCTGACTCTTAGCTGAACTCCCAGCCTGCTGACCTGCCCTACAGGTCTAAATTTGTCAATCTCAACCTTACAACCTAGTTACTTATAATTGTTCTCTCTCTTTTCTGATGTAGTCATATATCTCATACTGATAGACACATTGGTCTCTTTTCATGAACATCAGAATATGTATTTGGACAAACTGAGATGGCCATGAAATCACTGAACATTATAGTTTTATGGGATCTCCATTGTATGCATGATTAAAATGTTACATGGTGAGATGCAAATCCTATTGGGTAATATCTTGCCATTTTTATTTCTCTGGAGAACACTAACTAACACATCCCTCAGATGGTGTGTAGATACTCAGAAGAGCTACAAGATGCTCCACTGGGATGCTGCAAGAAAATATTAGAATTGCTATTTACTATGTAGAGTTTTATTAACAAGAAAACTAAAACAGTTTAGCTTTACTAGTGTTTGCTAATAAGATTGACACTAAAATCTTCCCTAGATCCATGTATCACATGGTTACATATTATGCTCGAGTTCTGATGATTTATGGGCTAGAAGGGAGTTCACCAGTTCTCAGAATTTGCCAGTGATATTTTAACAATAGTGTGTTCCAATACTTTGCTGGTTGCCTGTGGAAGGCCAAATATACTGATGTCTAGTATCTAATTTTATTTGCTCTGCTGTTGGGGAATGGACCTAAAGTTTTGTGCATGCTCTCTGGCACTGGATCACCACCTCAGCTCATATACCACCTAAGTGTATATGAGCCAATCATGATGCAGTGGACACATGCTTTTAATGATCTTTCTTTTACCAAGAATTCGTGAGCTAAAGTGACTGTTAATAATGCAGTAAAAAACAAGCCTTCTGGACATTTTTTTTAAAAAAAACCTGTGGTGTATTTCTTCTTCATGTCTAAGTAAGAGATGAGATCTGAGACCGTCCAGTCAGGTTTGTGAAAAGGACTGCCAAAAAGACTTTCTTTTAAAAATATTTATTTATTTTTACTTTATTTGTATGAGTGCTTGGCTGCATGTATGTATGTGAACCCCAAGAATGCCTGGTACCCACAGAAGCCAGAAGAGGGCATTGGGTCTCTAGGACTGGAGTTGCGGAAGGTTGTGAGCTACTATGTAGGTGTTAGGAACCAAATCTGGGTCCTTTGTGAGAACAGCAAATACTTCTACCACTAAGTGATCTCTCTAGCACCTCCACCTCCAGATTTTTAATTGTCAGGACTAATAGATGTGTAAGATTGTGTTTCTACCTTAATTTCAGTGTCTTTTACGTGTAGTCCTCTATATATATTCTGAGGGAGATAGAAACGTTACTATCTTTGAATCTACTTCTTTTGACCATGTATCTTACTCTTTGGCATTACGTAAGTGGGTGGAGGGAAGGAAGGACCGTGATGACATCAGAGTTTTCTAATGCTCCATGAATACTTGAGTTGCAATCCAAGAAGCTGAAAAGTGACTTGTGGATGACACTGCTTTGGAGACAAAGTAAATATGAGCTTCAGAAAAAACTGACCCAACTGCACCATTATGACAATATGTATTAAAAGAGATGAAGACCTTAAAAACATGGATTTGTCATCTCAGGTTTTATAAACTGAGACACACTGTCATGGTATGCAGAAGGAATTTATTATGCTACATTCTAAATGCAGGCATTAATCATTTAATGCACTTATAAATAATAACTCATTATGAAGGGAATTGGTGTGTTGGTTCCAAAGGGTTGTGATGAGAAACGTGCAACATCCTATTTTAATCAAACATTTTCAAAATATAACTATACTTAGAAATTCTGTTGTTGATTGTTTATGAATTTCACAAACCTGATTTTTTTTTTTCTGAATGATTTCTCACTGGAGGACTTGAACTAAGGAGATCCTAAAACGACAATGCCATTGTCAGGATTTCACGATCCTGTAATCTTTGAGCATATAATAAAGAAACATTTTGAGCATATAATAAAGAAACCTCTTTCATTTTTCTTTGGTCTACCATGCTCCTTGCCCACCCCCTGCCAAGATTTCTAACCATAAAACACTTTATTTCCAATGAGGGCTCCAGGCTGAGTGACTAGAAGATGAGTCCAGTCAAGCTGAGGTGAGGTTTGACCCCATGGTCGCCAGCAGTCAGAGTTCATCTTACTTGTTAGGAAAAGTTCTTCAGGCGTCACTCACCAACAGTCTAGTGTCATTCCGAGCCTTGAAATGTGGTTTGTGTAGATATAGTTCCGGGGAGAGAGAGAGAGAGAGAGAGAGAGAGAGAGAGAGAGAGAGAGAGAGAGAGAGAAATCCAAATCACATAGTACTATGAGGCAAAATATCTGATTACAGAGTCCAAAACTGCTTTGTGTATGTAATTTTTGAAGAGAAAAAATCACAAGCCAGCAGCAGCGAAGTGCTTAGTGGGGGATTTCCGTTTCACCCATGCAGCGATTACATTTCAATCTGAGCAGCAGGGAGATTCTGCTGATCCTAAACTAACGAATGTCAAGAAGGAAATGGCTTGCTTCTTTCTTTCAGTAGGTGGTTATTGTTTTAAAAATGAAGACCCTTAAGTTTGGCTGACATCCAAGGCATGTCACATATCCCTGATGTAGAGATATGCAGTGAGAATCCCCAGTCCCCAAATATTTGATTAGAGCATATGTAAATTGTCCCATGTTCTTGGCATGGGCTGAATCAGGAATGACAATGTAGATTATGATGTTCTTTTACAATCAAAGGCTATTATTACTATTTTTCCCAAAGGAAGTAAAATTTATTTAGTCAAGACATCTGATGCTTCTTGGTACATCAGATAATTTATACTTACATTCTGTAAGGAAACAAATAATGAACAGTGAACAGAACAGTTCATGACATTCTATAAATATCACAGATTTTTTTTGAGAAATTAATGAATAGCTAACATTGAAATGCATATTCACAGAAAAACTATTAGCCATTTTCTTTTGCCTCTACTTCTGAGGATTATAATTAGTGGCCCTGAGCCCCAAATCAGAAAAAAATCACATTTCAGAGATGGAAATGTGTGTGAAACTCCTTGAGAAATATACTAGCTAAACCATAAAGGAGACATATGGGTTTGCTGTAAAGTTAGTTGATCAGGAATTTCAGTATTTTATCTAGTATGTAATCAGTACTGAAGAAATAAAAATCACAGTCCTCCTATGCCTAAATGAAAGGCTTTGCAGAAAACACCTTCACCCCCCTGTGAGTGTCCCCTGCCTGATCTCTGGTCCATCACCATCCCAAACGGGGGTAAATGATCCTGGGAAAGGCTTCTCCTACAATGTTAAAGACACACAGGAGACGTGTGTCTACCAAGCAAGCGACATGGTTGTGATTTAGCACAACAGAAAAATGGCATAGCAGATTTGATGGTAGCTTCTCATCCACAAAAACTTACTGTACATCCAGGAGGTACAGGCATTTCATATATGTCTTTCTCAAAACTGTCAGTTTTCAAAATAAAAATGTCAGTGAAATATTTTCTATTTGGCTACAGACGTAGTTAAATTCTTGAATTAAAAGCACTCCTTATCTGTAAGAATAAAGAGGGGGAAGGGCCGGAAGGGAATGCAGACAAGAGCCAGCCTTGCCTGAAGAGGGAGATGCTCAGGCTGCCTCTGAACAGACAATAGAAAACTAATGAGGTAAAAAGTCTGGCAGGATTATGATCTGATTGTCACAGATTAGACTGATGTCAATGAGGAGCAAAGAACAGCCTCTGAATGGCTTCGAGACACCTGCAGACAATTGTCTTTAAAAAGATTGATTCGTCGGGCATTGTTTTAGGCAGCATTGTACGACAGAGGGCATGGAATGGAGTTTGGGCAGAGGTGACCTTTCTGCTCTCTCCTCCTCCCCACTTCAGAATTGTCCTTTCAGTCTTAAGCCCCTGCCTTGTTGACTGTCATAGGAAGCAGCTGTCCGCAGACCCCTCTTTAAATCTTACAATTCTATTAGTGAGAATGAAAAATCATGGAGGCTGAATTCTGATCCTTAGAAAGAAGGGCTTGGGCACTAGCATTTTACTGCGTGTTATCTGTACGGCGTAAGGGCTGCAGTTCTTGGCAGAATCTGAGGAGCTATTTTTGATTCATTCATTTTATTTTCTCCTCTTTGGGACCTTGATCAGATATTTCTGGGCACAGATTTTACTCACAGCTCAAGTGAGGTCCTTTTGTAGCCAATTGCATATTTTCACTGGCCCCATATAGGGGGACATATTCCTATTCCTATGGGAAACATCTATAAAACAAAGCGATGAATAGCCTCCCTGGGATAAGAGAGGCAGAGAAGAGGCAAGATCTGTGGGACCATGCTAGGACTTGATATTTTTTGTTGTTGTTACCATTTGGGATACAATAATGCCTATTATTTTTATAATTTGATTACACCTTTTGTACCTTCTGGAAATTAATCACACAGGTAAACATTCACCAAAAAACTTCAAGTTTAAGTAAGTATATTCAGATAAATTTTTAATAACAACTCAATGCTAAGTGGAGATTTATAGTCTCAGCAGGATAGCAAATGCATGCTGGCCCTTCTGTCATTCTTTAGGAAAAAGTAAGCTGTAATTTGCCTGTGGCACCCCTCCGTCTTCAGGACGCCCTGAAAACCTCATTCAGAGATGGAGCTGCCACCACATCATGGAAGGGCATGGCTCCTGCATCTGCACATCTTCTTCTTGCCTTGCATCCACTCCTTGCTTCTTTCTCTCCTCTAGCCCTGGAAACTGCTGCTCTGTCCTCTGCATTACAGTGTGATGATTTACCCTTTCCAGGCTTCCTGCATTTAGTGTTGTGTATTTGAGCTTCACTTGTATTGTTTGTGTATCGGTAGTTCAGTCACATTTTTACAGTCACATTATCTTCTAATCCAGATGGTTTTGCCTTTTACAAAGGAATACACCTGCACTAAGTATGGTCTCTCATGTCTGTAATCCCAGCTGAAGACATGGGAAGGCTGAATCAGTAGACTTGTCACAAGTTCCATGCAGTTACATAGTAAAATATTGTCTCAAAACAAACAAATAATGCAACAAAGCAGAACAAAAATTCCACATGTTGGCTTAGCTGTTTCTTCCATTTTACTCATGATGAACTTGGAGACAAACAGAGACTCTCTCTGGTGGTACTGGGACGGTTTCTGCAAAATCTCCCATGAAAAGCCTTGGCTGCCAATCTTGAGTCTTGAAGAATCCAAACCTAGGAAGTGTGATGGTTACATATGTAACTATTTTCTTACTCCATTTGAGGATAGTCCTGACTTAAGAAGGTGACTGGAATTGAATTAGAAGTCAGAATTCTAATGATACCAGGGCTAGATGTTTTCCAAAATAAATGTCTTTTAATAACCTCCAACATTTACTGTTTTTCTGGATAAAAAGAGAAAGAAACAACCATGGATAGGTTTGGAAATGGACTTATAAAGTGATTATAAGGGCTATTGATTATTAACTGATTCATACATTATTTTTAAGGGGCTAATGAGATGGCTTAGTAGATAAATATGTGTAAAAAGGAGGTCCTGAGTTCTGATCTCCAGCACCAAGTTAAAAGCAGTGCACATCTATAACTCCAGTGTGGTGCCGGGAGACATCCCAAGGATTTACTGTCTAGCCAAGGCGGTAGAAATGGTGAGCTCCAGGGTCAGTGAGAGACCCTGTCTCAAAATGTAAGGTGGAAAAGCAGGGAGGAAGATACCCAATGTTTACCTGTGGCCTACATGAGCGCGTGCGCGCGCGCGCGCGCGCGCGCGCGCGCGCACACACACACACACACACACACACACACCACATTCACACACATCACAATCACACACATATACACCACATTCACACACTTCACAATCACACACACATATACACCACATTCACACACAAACATATACACTACATTCACACACACCTGTGCACCATATTCACATACACATATACACCACTTTCACACACACACACACACACACACACACACACCTACACCACATTCACACACGGACATATACCATATTCACAGACACACATATACCACATTCACACACACACGAACACTTTGAAAAAGAATGCTTTAAAAGTAAAAATCTATAAGTTTATTAAGCACTTTCAGCTATTTAAAGTACTTAAAACACACACTAATGCTAATTCCTCAATCATCCTATAAGGGTAATAGGGCAGGGTAGATCTTGCTTCTAATGCAGAAAAGGAGACTGAAAATCCAAGGGCAGTGTAGACTCTCAGGATCAGATGTAATTGTCAACAAAGGCCTGAGACTCCCCATTCCCAACCTAGTGTAACTGACAGGACCAGATTCTGATTAATGAAGTTGAGCAGCAGTAAAAATCATCAGAGTTTGATATGGAGGGATGTAATAGCTAAACTCATATGAATATTCAGTCTCGTTTATTTATGAAGAATTAGGACTTTAAAAAGGATGCAATCTTACTACGTTATTAGGTTAAGCTCTCCTAAAACAAACCAGCAAACAACAACGTATTGTAAATTAGGCCATTTTGGAATTTGTGCAATTTAAATGGTTGAGTTATTTTATGTTAGGAAAGTGACTGCACAATATTCATTAGCTAATTTTCATGATGTTTTGTTGTTGTTGTTGTTGTTTTAAGCACATCGGGCCAAATTACACTTTCAGAGATGCTGACAGAATTTTAATTAACATAATAGGTCTAAATTCAGTTCTTTCTATGGTGGCTTCATTTTTGATTCAGGGAGGTGTTGAGCATTATAATTTTCCTTTTTGTAAGGGAAGAAAGCCAGTCTTTCTAGGCTGAATCATGTACCCACAACCTGACAGTGAATAAGCCCAACACAGGTGTGAGTTTACACCAATGAAGTCCAAGTGTAACAGTGTGGCCAACGGTGGAACAGCTGACGACGGCCACACCTGTCCTGCTGAGGGCCTTGGCTGTACCCTCTTCCCTAGCCCTGACCTGCGCTTTTTGTGGTTGTTATTTTGTAGAAGTTTTAGATTCATGGAGAAGACAAATATCTGAGTATATTAAATGGATTTGTAAAATATGTCCTTTAAAAAATATTGCAAGATAAATATTTTATTGTGTGTCTTTCCATGGCAGCTTGTCCCTCCAAAGCTTTGCAAAGACTAACGTGGTTGCCACCCCCAGGGAAGAAAGCAACAGCGTTCATTAAGGGGGTCCCAGTGACCCCAGTGTTTGCATGCCTATGATCTTTACGCAAAGCAGTTCAGTGAGATAAACAACACGCTTTAAGCATTACCTGTCTGAGGCATTCTGCTGTCTGCCGGCCTCAAGGATCACATGTGATTGTGTAGCACCACACAAACTGAATTCTAAGGTTATCTTTAACATCTTACAGCTATTATCACTTGTCTTGTGATCTGTGGTTTCAGAAAAAAAAAATCTGTTAGCAGGAGCAAGGGGGCACTCTGTACTTAACACAAGCAGCTGTTAATTATAAAACTGCACTCATTTGTATTTTACTAAAAACGTTGCTATGACTCTCAAAGAACTTTTAGGAAGACACTGAATCCCCTTCATCTCTGCAGCTGATTTCTATACTTGCCACTTTCTTCCCCCCAAATAATGCCAATTCTCCCTTTGGAGTCCTATTAAGGATCATAAAACCCAATAAAATATCTTTTTGGAGAAAGCCAAAATATATTTGAGGGAATTACGGCTGATGAGGGAGATGCAATGCTGGATATTACAGCAAATTAGTTCTGTTAAATATGAGGAGGTTGAGCGTTCTGTACATCTCTCCGCAATAAAATACATGGACACGTGCACGTACACACACAGGGTCCACTTACACAGAGAGATGCTGGCACCTACCCCTAGGTGTTTAATCGCAGCCCTGCTGCAACAGAGAGAACAGGTTGGCCAAAGACAGGACAATTTCCTGTAGAAGCCAGAGACATCAATGCAGTGGAACATATATTTCTTGCATTGAAGCCTGTCTTTTATTTTGTTTACACAACAAAGTTATTATGCTAATTACGTAGTAATATGCCGCCCCTGAGGACGTTCCACGTTGATAGCATCTACTTTAGAATGCAGATTGGGAGCCAATATGTGATTATTGCTATTTCAAAATGATTTGATCAGTATGACAATTTTTTCCTTCGGAGGGAGTTCTCTGGCTGTACTGCTTGATATGGATTTAACAGCACAGTGTAGAAAAAATAATCAGCAGAATTTGGGTTTTTTTAATGCTCTTCTCAAAGAATATCAGTAGATAATATGTTGGAGTGATGAATCAAGACTAAGGGGTGTGTGTGTGTGTGTGTGTGTGTGTGTGTGTGTGTACATGTGAGAGTGGCTGAGAGCTTACATTAATATGTGTACAACTTCGCTAGGGGGAGCTCTTGACTGGCTGTTCAGTAGCCTGACTATTGTCTGTAGGAGACAATTTTTCTTTGTTTGAAATTTTACAAGTCATCAATGAAAATGCCGCAAATACAGTAGAAGTTTAGGGGACAGACACACCACTGGCTCTCAGTTCTGCATTCAGGTGAGGGTGGGAGAGCATTTTCCTTCTTAGTCCCTTTGCCCAGCAATTATATTTCCACATCCCATCATTGAGCAGATTTCAGAGCTACTGTAAGAATCTTTTTGCCACAGGGCTTTCTGTAGCCCGTTCCTTCTGGGAGTCTCTTCACTGAAGCTTGGCAATAACAACGAAGACTTTTCAAATGCCAGGTACTCACATCAATTAATTAAGCAACGATACAAATGTGATTACAGTGTCTGACATCGCAATGCTGGGTTAAAACTGGGAAGCTCTCTGGTCAGAGATGCACCCATTCCAAAAAATTACGGGGTGGGGGCGTTAACCAACCAAAAAAACTGCAAATATTTGTAAAATCTTCATAAGACAATGACTTTTAGAAGCAAAGCAGAATATGCCAGCCCTAAGGGGGTGGTATGATTGGCTTGGACAATTCTCATTTTATTATCCTTTTTCTGCAAAACTCCAACCTCTCACGTGTGTGTGTGTGTGTGTGTGTGTGTGTGTGTGTGTGTGTGTATGTCAGTGTGTGTTTCAGTGTGTGTGTGTGTGTGTGTGTGTGTGTGTGTGTGTGTTTAAATCAGAGGAAAAGGAACTGAAGCCAAGTGCCTCTTTCCCTACCGTGTTCCTCCCTTTTTCTCCACTCTAATGACATTTGGCTCGCTCTGCTGTGTAATGCTTGACTGGTTTTATTGTTGTCTGTTCCCAGTGGGGAACAGTTGACACTGCTCTCTGTTTTCAATTGATATCCATTTTCAACAATATTGCTTTCTATTAGATTCCTGCACAGTTTGTGCCAAGCAAACTGAATATTTACTGGGCTGACCTCAAAGCCTTCAAATCAACAAACACTAGAATAAGCAAAAGTATGCATTTTTAAGATCAAATGTTTTTGAATGCTCTTTTCAAAATTATTATTTTTAAACGCACCCTGAACTGCAGATTAAATAATACTAGAGTATTGGTTCTGTCAGCCTACTTTATTTATTTTCACATATTAAATAATGGTATTAAATGTTAGAAAAATGGTTGTATATATTTTTTTACTTAGTCAGGGATGAAAGCAATTCATTTTTTTCTGTATTTAGCAGTCCCCCCTTGTAAGCAACTGAGCATTTTTGGCCCATTACCTTTTAGTGTAGATAAAGTGTATAATATCATATTTCACAGAGCAACTGAGTTTGACAAAACAGAAGACAGACAACCACCTCAAGGCTCCTTTACTGCAGGGGCTCTGAGTTAGAGCTGGAGGGGCAGAAGATTGCATTTAACCATTGAAAGCCAAAGAGCTCGTCAATGACAGCGTTATTTCTAACATCTTTGCTTCAATGTGCCAAGCAAAGTTGTCATCAGAATCTATGTACAGTGCACCAGGCTGGACATGGCAGGTAGGAAATTTTAATTTTGGAGAAAAGAATTTGAAAAGGAAAGGATTTGATATTTTGAGAAGTACCTAGAAATGATGGCAATTTAGCCAAATATGCCCAATTACTTAAAAAAACAAAGCTTGTTCTTTCACATGTAGGTTAAAGTTAGCTGTAATAGGATATGTCTGCATAAAATTCCTCAGGTAACCCGGGGTAGCTATTGGCTCTTCAGGCAAAGAACACTGTCCAGTGGGGTGACAGATGAGTGTTCACTGCACAAGCACGAGGACCTACGTTTGGATCCCCAGGACCCATGGCAAGATCAGGTGAAGTGAACAGTCACCCCATCTCTGGGACAGAGACGACCGAAGGTCCTGGGAGTTTGCTAGGCAGCCTGTATAGCTGAAATAGTGAGAGGCAGTTTCAATAAGAGAAACCCTAGCTAAAAAATAAGGTGAAGAGAGATAGAAAAGCCTGAAGTCAACCTCTGGCCTCTTCACATGCACGCACACGCGCGCGCGTGCGCACACACACACACACACACACACACTCACTCGCATGCGCTCCCATGCATGCACTCACACACACATGCACACACACACACAGAGCTGGGGGGCTAAAATACATTTTCTAATAGTGTTCAGATGATCATAGCTACCATATTACAGAACGTAACCCATTGTATGTAGTCTGACTCCTACTCATAAGAAAAAAGGACAATGAGCTAAAGTTTCTAATGCAGACTTCTCTTTCTCAGCTTCCTTAATTTCGTTCCTTTCACCCCATGTTTATTGAGTTTGAATCAGCATCCCCATTTCTTTTAAGCAGAGGTGATGTCTCTCTTACCATTTCCTGAGCCCACAGTGCCCACCAGCATCTTAGAACCAAGCGCTTTCCAGTATGCATTGTTCACTCTCAACACAACCCTTGCCGTACTGTCCTTCAAAGTCCGTGTGCACTGCATATGACACACAACAGAATCTAGTGCTCAGCAGCCCTTTGGGGCATCTTTTCAGAAAATGTGGCCACCTAGACATTGGCTAGGCCTGGCAAGCAGTGATCTGCCAACGGTTCTGGGAAAACCCCTTACTCAGCTTCATTTCTTACCATCTGTGAATCAGTTTTTCTATTTATAAATCAAGCGTAATTAAAACTGCCCACTGGGCCTTTTCCAGGCATGTTGGGAGGCTTAGCAAGAAGCTTCTAGCTTCCCTTAGCTCTTTTGAGGGAGCAATGCTATAAGATACCGAAGGCAGAAGCCTTGCATGTGAGGCGTTGGACACGTTCACATTTAAACTTCCACTTTCATAAATCGAATATGGCATTCTTTGGCATGGACACAGAACATAATTAATCAGTAGAACTTCAATCAAAAATATAATTTTCATGGATTCCAGGAATGCCTGGAAGCTCACGGCCAGTATGGATTGATATATGGCTGAGTGTTGATGGCTTCTCAACAAACTTGGTTTCAGGTCCAACCCTGTCAGTAACTAGCTGTGTCAACCTTGGCAAGTGATTTCCTTTCCCTCCACCTCCTCATTTGCAAAATGAAAGAACTTTCTGATTGCCTTATGGGAACAAAAGTAAGTTTTAATGTGAAAAAGTGTTTAGAAAGATGTCAAGCATCTTTTCTGTATAACACAGGCTATGGGCTACTGGTGATTTTAAATATGGGCTGTGGTAACTCCAAACTCTCTTTTTGGCTAATTGAAATTACACACACACACACACACACACACACACACACACACACACACACACACACACACGGCACATACAGGCACAAGCAGACAATCTCTCTCTCTCTCTCTCTCACCATTATAATATACATTGTTTAATGAGGAAGGAATCCCATTCTCCCTGTTGTTTCTTGTGCGACTTTCTTGTCATTCTGTGCTGATTGTCTTCCTGGCTCACTATGGAGTCAGCTACCAGATGAGTATTTCTCCAACATTTTGTCCTGAAAAGCACCCTCTGATGAAAGACATTTCATTCCTATGAAAACTGCATGATGCAATCTGAAAGTGTTTAATAAACCTTGTCTAGGAATCTTCAGATAAGAAAGAGTATACTACACAAATTATTTTCTTAGTCTCTTTTATAACATCTTAATATTCTCACATCCATGTCTATATTTCCCAAGTGGCATCAAAATTCAATCATGTTTTACTTGATTTTTTCCTTCTGCAAATCTGAATGATTGTTTATCAAAGCAGTGAGCACACAAATGACAAAAAGAGAGGAGAAATTTCATTGCTATCCATTACATTGGAGACTGTGATTTAAATTGGATTAGTGAGATAAAAAGGTCCATTTTCTCTGCGTGAATTGCAGACTACCTTTAGAAATTACACTTGAAACAGTTACCTGGAAAGAGAGATGCCCCACAGTACCTGCGATCATCTGGGTGATGGATGGCGCAGGTACATTTGTGTAAGGACAAAAGAGAGGTTCAGGCAAGGAAATAAAGACAGGAGAAATCACAATCCTTAATTCCATTTAGGTAAAATTCAGGCTAAAGTGGACCCCTCTATCCTAAGTACACATGATGTTGAGAAATATCAGATCAAAATGAAAGGTGGGGGGAGGAAGAGCTGGAGGAGATAGATAGATAGATAGATAGATAGATAGATAGATAGACAGATAGTTAGATGATAGACAGATAGATACATAGAGACAGAACACGTCTCTCATCTTCCTCTGTGTATGCCATGGTCCTGTAAATTCCAGTTTGCTGAAGTGTAGTGATACATCCAAGTCATGGAGGCTTGTTTCCATATTGTGTATTGGTGGCATCGAGGGTCCCAGGAACCTCTAGGGAAGTTGGGAATGATAAGTGTTATGGAATATGTGAACTCACTTTATTCATATCATCCAATAATGTTGCTAGGTCCTGTAATGAGGCATTGCACTTGACAACTGCAGGAACCAGGAAGGGCAGCCCGAAAGGTCAGCAGATGAGGCAGCCCTCCTTGTCCTTGGTCATCAGGATCATCTGTGGGCACTTGCTGTGAGTGTCTAGGCCATACCTCTTCCAGCTTCCCTCTGGCAGGTGCTGATGGGACAGTGTGCCCCAATTAATAAGGAAAGAGAGACTGTGTGCACATAACTAACAATGAAAACAGCTAGGGGTTGGGTTTTTGAGATTGGACCCTGGAACCTCAGTCTTAGAAAACCATCCAGGAGGGAAAAAATAGATGTGTTTTAAGATGTTTTCACAGAGGAAGTCGTCAGTCTAGGGACAGGTCCTGAAACCACAGAGTCTAGTGTCTGCGGTTGGCTGGAATTTATAAAATAAGGAAAAACAAGCCAGAGGTCTGTGTGCAGAGTTGAGGCAAGGTTGTATTTTTAGTTGTCTTAACTGAATAAATCCATCAGTTGACAAAGAGAGGAGTGTAGTGGATTAGACAGAGAAGGTATGATTGAAGACTCCTAGGCAGGGTCAACTTGAGACCCATTGATCATAGTCTCATTAGGCCTGAAAGAGAAACAAAAATGAATTTGAAATGTGGGGGGAGTAAGCAGAGGTGGGGAGAGGAAGGAGACCAAAGGGAAATATTGGTATGCTTTCCAACAGGGTGATTCATAACACACTGCTGAACTCAGACCCTGGGGGACAGAATTCGTTGGTAACCTCCCTGACAGACACTGTGCCAGGGCAAGCATTTCTAGCACCCCAGATCACTTGTCTTCTTTAGTAAAATGCCTCTGAATAATATTTATAGCATAAAAAATGGCGTATGCTTTAGAAAAAATGCTGCTAGTGTTGTAGTGCTGACCAATATATCCCAAGTAAAGCCAAATAAAGGAAGAGAACTGGGAGAGACCCCAGCAGGATCCCAGACTCTTTACTTCTACTCATGGGCCCTCTCTCTGATTTAGATAGTGAGAAGCATGTATTAGCACTAAAGAGATCCATAAAAGGGCTGATTGTGTATTTTATTAAATTGGAAGTGAGGCTGATAATAAAACTTAATATTAGAAGGAAGCAGGATAATTGGAGCAAAATTAAAGTAACTATTATTAAAAACTTAAATTTAGTCTTCCCGGCCCTTCATCAGCCGTTCCCCCATCAAACTCCAGCCTTCTCTCGGCAGGCTTAGCTCTATTTCTCAGACTCGTCTTCCTTGCCTGCAGCATCCTTCCTTGTGCACACTGTCTTTCTCAGCCTCACTCCTCACCCCTCTGTTCTTCTACCCCCTTCATTACCATCAGCAACAGGCAGAACCCTTTCTGACGGGGCCTTCTTGAGTAAGCCTCTCGGGGGTTCAAGGGAGCCCCACAATCAATATTGTCCTTCCCCACTTGAATTATAAAACAGTTGACAAATAGAGTAAGGCCAGACTGTGAACTTGGTTCTGACAAGCTTAACACTGAAAATCCTGTACAATATAGAGGAGGGTATGCCTGGTCTCAAGCGAAGCCCAAGCATATCAGGGATAGGCTGTGGAGGGGAGCTGAATGTGGGCCCATGGTGGTCACGGTTCCTCTCAGCGAAGGGAAACCATTGAAGATCTTCTTCCTTATCTGAAAGTCATCAATAGAGAAGTGAGATCTGGGTGAGGAGATGGTTGGAGGGATCACTCTCAGAGTGCATCTCATGGAAGGAATGGCAGCCACGGGAATATCAACTGTTTCTGCAATAATGACCTTGATTAAGAACATAGAATCAGGGGCTGGCTCTGTCATGTATTTATATTCTTCATTCAGTTTCAGCTCAGCCATGGAAGAAGTGCCACATGGATACTAAGGATAAGGGACTTGCTGCAGATACTCGAACTTGTATAGCTACGGGAAAACTGTGACATGTAAAATCTCAGAGGAGGAGCCGAGGCTTGGAGAAAATCACTAAGTGCTCAGCCCTAAGTACCAGGGAGAGTGATGGTCAGTCTGAGAAGCTTGGGCATCTTGTGGTCATGAAAGGGGTGCATGGAAGACCCTGAGAAGCTCTTGTCTCTGGGTGGTGCCACCTCTGGAGTTCTGTCACCCAGTATCAAGTGGGGGACCTGGGGCTGCTGTGGTCAGGATTGCTATCTGTCAAGGACAATGAGGCCTACACAACCCATCCGAGAGCCTCCCAGCTCTTCTGATAAGTCCATCACTTCCTGAACTGTAAAAACTCCCAAAGTAATGGGGATTTCTGCTTTTCATCTCCTCCTTGGCTGTCCATGAGCCACACAAGGGAGGGGATTACAGGAGGACCATATCTCAGCTTCAGTATGCTGATTATAGAATAATCTAACAAGGCTACACCTTGATAATCTAGCTTGCTAACAAAGTAAGGAGGAAACTCTGGCCTCTGTCTCACACAACACAATTAAAATCACTCAGTTAATTCTCCAAAAGAAGAGTCAAGAGATCTTGTGTGTCAAGCCACTCATTGAGGCATGTTCATTGTTTGATATTATGATGTACATATTGATAGAAAGTATTAACCACTTCAAACACAATTTATGATGGATAGTAGGATAAACAGAGAGGAGAAAACTATCACCAAATTGAAGAAGAAATAACATCAATATAGCAGCCTTATTTTCTGCAGTGGCCACGTGGTTGTGGTAGTCTTCACTACTTCTTTTGTTCAGTAATTTTGCCTCATTCCCTTGCACAAGCAAGCTCCTTAGCTCATTATGATTCATTGGCTGCTGGTGGTGAGAGAACCCCATTTTCACTCCTGAAAGATCTGTGCTGTTAGCAGTCCCTGATGATACTGGGTTAATGTCTGTTTACTGATTTTGTTGTTTGCTTGTTTTATTTGAGATAGGATTCATTGTATTGAGCTTGCAAGCTTCCTGCTTCTGCCTCCCAAGGTCTGGTTCTTTTTACCTACATTATAGAGAATAGGAGCTTTAAAAGGTCCCCATTCCCATTTTTGTATAGATTGACATAGTAAAAATGGTTTTGTTTTCATCTTTAGCTTTGGATGCAAATTTCTTAATATCTTTGCATTTTTTATTCATCAGGAATATCTTTTGTTCTAACTGGATGCCTCTTGGTAGGACCCTAGATGGGCGATAGTTGTCAGGCACATCATCCACAAGATTGGAGGTCTGAACCTTCATTCTGACTTCCCAACGTTCTCACCCATGACCAGTGATTTAATCAACAACATCTGCACAGTGGACCTCTACAAGTGCCCCCAAATGACAGGGGTCAGGGAGCTTCTGGGCTAGTGGACACATTCATGACAGAACATGGCGATGTACCACAACTCCATCGGACAGAGGCTACTGCACGTGAAACCCTTCCAGTCTCCTCCGTATGTATCTTCCCATGACCATTATTTTTAGCTTTTGCAATAAATCATAACTTAAGTGCAGCATTTTCCCAAGTTGGAATTGTCATAGCAAATAATCTGATCTGAGGGGTGTATCATTTTCTTTTTCATTGCCATGACAAAACACCAATACCAAGACAAGTTAGCGGAGAAAGGGTTTATTTAGGACTTACAGTTCCAAAGAAAGAAGAGTCCATCACCTTCATGGCAGGCTACTGATGTGGTGACTAGTCAGAGCTAGAAGCTGAGACCCGAGGGTTCACATCTCAAACTCAAAACATGGAGCAGAGAGAGCTAATTTGAAATGGCTTGAGTCTTTTTTAACCTCAAAGCCTGCACCCAGTGACTTGTTGCCTCTGGCAAGGCCACATGTCCCAATCTTCCCCCAAACAGCCACCAATTGTGGACTAAGAATTCAAATGCCTGAGACTTACAGGGGACATCTCATTCCAACCAGCACAAAGGGACATATGAGAAGCTGTGATTCCATTGTCAAGTCAGGCTGAAATATATGTGTGCTGAGGACCTCATACTTGTGACCCGAGTCTAAAGTGCAGGAGATCCTGAGCAACTAAAGTCCCCTGAACCTACGACACTTAATGACTGATTATAGAACTGAGAGATGAATTAAATTTTATATCACCCGGGTAGTAAAATAACACCCAAGTGATTAAACAATTTCTTCTGATCAAGTCCATCACCCAAACCAATAAGGGAGCCCCCTCACTAGATTACAGGCAGGAAGCACTCATGTAAATCATCATCCTTCTAAGCTTCCAATTTAATAAAACTTTCTATTGGTGGATCTGTGTTCCTTCACAATAAATCCTTAGCAACAAAACCTCTAAACTACCAGAGCCCAAATGATTTCTATGGCTTGAAAGGGCATTAACTCAGCATCTTGAAATACTGCTCATATATAAAAGGAGACAATAGCAAAAACAATTGTAAGCATCTTTGTTGATAGAGGTAAACTGTAGACTGATCCTTAGGAAACCCAAAAAGTTCTAAGGAAAGGATTATGCTACCTATCATTATAAGAGACTAAGACAACTCAAAATTGAAACATGTTTTTGGGTCCCCTAATTTTTTGGGTGCAGGAAGCTGGATGAGATAAGCTATTCATGTGTGAGCGAGGGTTACTCTGGCCATATAGACATGACTGCTTTTCTGAATTGCTTTGCGGCAATATCTTCATGCTTCCCCACTTTCCCTTTTGATTGAGTGTGCAAATGATTATCCTGTTCCCAACTCATCACTGTATGCTGGGAGTGGAAGAGGCGGAAATTTCATTGTGTTTGCTTGTCTGTGGAGTTCTGGAATAGAGAAGCCACTGCAGGGAGCTCTGATTGAGGAAGTTCATCAGCTCCTAAGCCAGATGAAGTTTCTGAGATCTGGGACTTTATTTTTGATCACATAATTGGGTTTGAGGCAGTCTTGGAAGGAGGAATTCGTCTGAATTATGTAGTGATGACCACAGGGAAACTAAGGTCAATCAAGGAGGGACCCTTATTTTTTGTAGCTTGTTCTACAAAGAGATGGGGTTGGCTTTTCCACCTCTGAATTGTAGTTAACTCCTGACTTCATTTGATCAACAGATTGCAGCAGAAGTGATCACAGATTGTGAGCATATCATCAGAATCCTGCCATCTCTGCCCCTACTATCTTAGAAAGAGCTCACTCTGAATAACCCTGCTTTCTTTTCTAAGGATCCACCCACCTGAGCGTTCTCAGCTCTTAGAACAGGGGCTGTATATGCAAAAAGGAACTCATCCACACAAAGTGAGCAGAGAGCGGGTGACTCAGCTAAGTTCAAACCAAGCTGCTTACCTGTGAGATCCCAGAAAAGCAAGTGATAGTTGGGAGCCATGAAATGTTGGGGTGGTTTGTTACGTGGTCAAGCAGACTTACCCTAGCAGACATTTTATAAATAGGTCTTCTGTCTTTTTGCTGAGATTGTAAAATTGTTGGGATCTATGACAGTATTTCCAACTTTTGTAACTCTAACACTTAGCATAAGGCAGAGCACAATGCTGCTTCATGAGTGATTTTTCATGTGATAAAGCTCTTAGTCCTCTATTGGTTGTAGTATTAAGGCAACTCCACATAGTTAAAAGGGAGGTTTATTTTGTGGGGTAATTTACAAGAAAAGGGATAGGTTACAGGGCCTGGGAAAGGTGTAGTGCAGTCCAGTGGTGTTCTCTGGAAAACTCTGCTCGGTCTACCTCCAGCGTCCAGGATCCAGGAACCAAGAGAGCCGGCACATCCAGATTTCGGGTCTTAAGGGTTCCTGTCTCGGCCCCGCCTTGTAGACATGACAGTTACCGAAGCCTCAATGGGGGTAGTACTTTCAGGTCAAAGCTGGAACAGCTACCCACTACAGTCCTCCATTTGAAAAATTAAAGACCGTCAGAAGAAAAGCCCTGGGTTGCCATAGACAGGCCATAGGCTCTTGCTCCCTGCTGTTTTAAACCCCTGTACTCTCTGATAATTTCCAACAAGCATGAGATTTGGTTTTCAACTGTCAGCGTCTCAGTCAATAGCAAGGACTGTCCAGTATTGAGGGAGGAAAATTAAAAAACAAAAACAAAAACAAAGAAAAAATGAACTACAAAGGAGATAAGGTAAAATCCAAAACTTTCTGGAGTCGGGGAGTATAGGGTGCTGCTCGAAACCTTTTAGCCAATATCCCCACCCGTTACTGGCCTTACTAACCAAATCACCAAAGCAACCCAAGCAAGCAGAGAGAGCCAGGACAATTGCTAGAGATCATTCTGTTTCCTTCCTGACTTGTTACTCCTATTTCCTCCTGACTCCTGACCTCTGGCTTCGTGTCTCGTTTGCAAAGCGCACCTTTCCTTTGCACTTGGCATTGCTGCTAGTGTTCTGTTCTGACTTGGACCTCTAATGAGTTGTGCAGCTGCTGGCACAGCCACACCCTTCAGTTGCTTTTGATTTGTCTCAGATAGAGCGCCCTAACCTCACTTCGCTCCTCATTGATTTCTCCCAGCAACGGAAATGAGGGCAGTCTGTCCACAATCCTTACAAAAGAAGGTGCATTGGAGTGAGTCCATGTCTGTGCCTTCTGACAAAGCCCAGCTCCTTCACTCAGGATTCCAGAAACATCCATGTTGGGTACAAGCTTGAGGCTAGAATGGTAACAAGATAGGTGTAATTTAAATCTAAAATTTAAATTTTTTGTCTGTCCTTCCCAAGCACTTAGGGAAGAGATTCCCCCATCTTGGCTCTCTCTTGCTGACTCTGGAAGGGGCTCCAGCAGAGAGGTTAGGAGAATGAGTGTCCCAGGACTGATTTTCTAAACTCTCAGGTTTTCCCGTTATCTGGCACTGGTTAAGCTGGCTAACCAGACACAGAGAAGAGAAGAACTCTGCTAACACATCACAGTTAGGAAAGTGATGATTTTGTGAAATTATTACATGGCATTCGTAATGAATGCTGTCTACATTGAGAGTAGCTGGAGTTCAGAGAATTACTTCTCTGGCTCTTGGAACAGCAGGTGTCTGCAGAGATGTGCAGAGAGCTCCTGTCTCCATGGCACAGGCAGCTGTGTGGCAATCTGCTTTGAACATGAGTGATGCATAAAAGGTCCCCATGAAAGGATTCTACTGGCCTGGAGAGTCCAGAGAGAGGTCCAAGGCACAAATTTCCACCTGCTTCATTTCTCAAGGCCAGTGAGAGAGTTCAGAAAAGCCTTGAGCGGCAAATATTTGTGGACCAACTGCTTTGGTGTCTTCCCACTCAAATGGCAGAGCTGCTTAAAAGGCTGCGCTGCAATTTTTAATTTTGTAATAATTTGGAGGGTGGCTCATTAGCTTTATGCTTGTCTGGAAGAGTCATACATGAATCTCTAAAGTAACAGTTACCAAAAATGTGGGTGGGCAAAATAAGTAAATGCCAATATTGCCTCTCTGTGCGGGAGACCTCATTAATACTTCCATGTTCACCTAAGGAGAGAAAGGTGTGTGCCCTGTCAATCCCCTTGCCTCCCATTAGGCTTGTGCTTGATGACTGCAGGTGTGTGAAAGCCTTTTCTGTGTGAGGCCAATGCCTCTGCACGGGAGCTTGGGGCTTGGGAGTACATTTATCAAATGCATGCCAACTCCAGAAAACTCCCAGAGAAAATTGTAGAGCACCTGCATACTAATGCTTTACTGTGGAAATTATTTTATGGCACAGTGAAAGCCCTACAGTCGTGCCACAGAAACATGCTACATGACTCCAAGTACAGAAACCGACTGTGAACTTCATGGCTGACACTTTATTTCTTGTAATTAAACTTTTACTTTTATTTCACCTATTTTATCCTATAAACAGGGAAAGTCAATAAAACATATGGTGGGAACTGCAGGGTTCGGTGGTTTATTCCACATTTTGGTATTTTCAGCTGTTCCCAGAAAAACTATAGGCCTTAAGCTTGTATTGAAAAATATATCAAAAATCAGTTATTAATTGAGGAATATTGAGGAGCTGTTCATATATTTTATTTGGATTTTTTTCATTTCTTTTTCTTATGAAAAGTAACCGTTCATATTTACCTACATTTTTTTTGCTCTTTGGAACTTCTGCTCCAAAGACCATGAACCTGAACTGAAAAAACAACTCTTTCCTGCTGGTGTGAGAAAATTCAGTCTCCATGATGTCTTAATCCTGAGCCTCCCTTAATTGACTTCTAACTGTGCTGAACCAGAGCTGCTCAGGACTTTGATGTGGATTGCAATTTACAAGGTACCGGAGTTGGTTCTCATCTTCAAATTAGTCCTGAGCTATAGTCAAGAGAGGGACAATGTGGGAGGAGGCTTCCTCAAGCTTTCTTATCACCTCAGAAAGGGTGGTTGTCTTCTACTAACTTAGGGGTGAAAGGCAAAAACATTAGGCTGCCAATATCTGGTCAATCTAGTCTTAATAAGGTTTTCTCACATGGTTTATCTCATCCTAGGGAACTGGAGAGGTCCTAATGCTTTTAAGAGTCCTTGTTTCAAAATCTTATTCTCTAGATTTCAACAGAGAGAAAGAATTACTACATTTTGCTTTTCCATGATGCCTGCAGCATATATTTGGTAATTAAGAAGTCTTCTAGTTCTAAGAAGAAACTAGTAAAAGAAACACATTTCTTTTATGACTGGTTATGGTTATCTATCATTTATTTCTGTCTACATTCCCTGATTTCCTTTCTTCCATCTTGGGACCCCAACTTTGATGACCTCAGTTTAGACACTTAGATACAGATCGTCATTTATCTCTGTGTGAGAAGTAAGATATGATAGAGTCCTCAAACAAGTCAATATAGCTGGAATCAGAAACATACATGATGACAGTGATGGTGCAATTGTAAAGATTCATGTGAAGAACAGTTGAGGAGCACAGGGAAAGGGCAGCTATCAGGCTGGGAGAATAAAGGGTAGTTTGCTTGAAGAGGTCATGATCTTTAACAATGAGTCAGAATCAACCGGAAAGGATATGAAAAGGTGATTGTTGGGGAAAGGAGATGGATGAGAGATGTGTGTGGAGGTGGCTTGTGGAATATGAGCAAGAAGCAGCAACAGGTCTTAGTAGCAAACACAGGGAGGCTGCTGTGGGGACTGATATCAGAGCAGACTGGGCAGACCAGGGCTGGATTTGAGTGGTTCAGAGTACATGCCAGTGAGTTTGGATCTCATCAGGCAAAGTGTAGTGATGTCCTCAAGCAGGAGTTGGGACTGATCTTGTTTCAGCCTTCCATTTGTTGAAGTTACAGGGATGAGCAACCATAACCAACTAAAAACGTGTTTTTTTTTAATTTAATTTAATTTAATTTTATTATTTTGCTGGTGGAAATTGAACCCAAGGCATTCTGTAGGGTTTTTTTTTTTTTTTTTTTTTTTTTTTTTTTTTTTTTTTTTTTTTTTTTTTTTTTGAGACAGGGTTTCTCTGTGTAGCTTTGCGCCTTTCCTGGAACTCACTTGGTAGTCCAGGCTGGCCTCGAACTCACAGAGATCCACCTGGCTCTGCCTCCCGAGTGCTGGGATTAAAGGCGTGCGCCACCACCGCCCGGCGGCATTCTGTAGGTTAACAGTCACTCTACTACTGAACCACAACCCCAGCCCAGATTTATAGATTTATAGATTTGTATATGCTGCTTAGGCAGATGAGCATAGGATCACTTTGGACAGAGGAAAACTAAGGTTGTAGATCAGCTTGGGACCTGGAACAGTTGATCAGGACAAAGCCTTGAGTGATGATAGCAAGGTAGAGAGGGGTTAGAGTTGAAAAAGAGCTACCACGTTAAAATGACAGGACTTGGATTACTAACATGCCTAGAGAATGACCATACAACCTACTTCTTCAAAGGACCTATGTCCTCAATTTGAGACCTGATGACGTTTGATGAATTGCTTAAAGCAGATGGAATGTCCATGGCTGTGTGGCCAGATTTTTATGGCTGGTATTGGGGAACCAGGAGTTATCTACCAATGAGCATTTGGGTATGAGATTGGCTAATATAAGAATTCCATGAACCATGACTCTTCTTATTTTTAGGAATCATGGGACTGAGAATGAACAAGACCAGCTTTTAGCTATAGAGCCTAGGATTTCTCTTTTAAAGTGTTTCCTGACTGAGAATCATACCTTGGTCATGGGAATTCCATTTGGCTACCAGAATAATACTTAAAGCTTTCAGGAGAAAGTCAGACCTGGACTTTGGATCCATGGTCCTCTGAGAATCTGTTTTTGTTTTCATTTGTGTCTTCTGTCACTTTACACATGAATCCTCTCTCCACGCCCTATTATGTCTTAATTTTTAGACCTTTGCCAGTATCACTCCTACTTCTGAAAATTTCTCCCACAGGTTGTCGTCTAAATATCTTTCACTTTCCTTAAAAAAAAAAAAGCCACTTGTTTTTAGGATTTTTTTTCCCCAAAGCCCTGATATTGTGGAATATTAGCTAAAGATATGTTACATTCATTTATACTGTGGAATATTTGTTTAATGATGCAAAGGTGTGTTGCATTCTTTTATGTTGCATTTGTTTAATTCTGTGAAACTGTTTTATTTTGCCTGCCTAAAACACCTGATTGGTCTAATAAAGAGTTGAATGTCCAATAGTGAGGCAGGAGAGAGAAATAGGTGGGGCTTCCAGGCAGAGAGAATGCATAGAAAGAGAAAAAGAAGAAAAGGGAGGAGTGAGAAAAGGAGAAGGAGAGGAAGATAACAGGGTCCAGCTGCTCAGCCACACAGCCAGCTATGGAGTAAGAAGTAAAGAAAGGTGTATAGAATAAAAAATGGTAAAAGCCTAGAAGCAAAAGGTAGATGGGATAATTTAAGTTAAGAAAAGCTGGATAGAAATAAGTCAAGCTAAGCCTGGGCCTTTATAAAAAAGAATAAGTCCCTCTGTGTTTATTTGGGAGCTGGGTGGTGGACCCCCAAAGAGCAAAGAGTAAAAAAATAAAGCCAACTGCATCCTGAATCTGTTTTATTTCTTTGGCTCCATGTTGGACTTGCTCTACACCACTATGCTTTTTGTTCTTTTTCTGTTGGTACTATTATGTATAAAGGGCTTTGAGGAAAAAAGCTGTGTTTGTGCACTTCTGGATATGTGTGTGCTTGTTGGATACACATGTGAATTCTCAATGCTCACAAGCATGTTTGAATAAAATATTTCTCTTGTTATGTAAGGGCTAGTATTGGCAAGGTATTATAAAATCACAAGTATAATTTAAAACACTCAGCAACAAAAATTCCATAGAGAAAATAAAGTATGTGGTTTTAAGGAATATCAAAAATAAATTATTAATGTATATTCTATTGTAATGAATGTCATACTATCCACTTACTCATTTAGAAAATTTTTATTGGGAGGGGACCTAAGCAAAACAAATATAAAACAGATCATGTATGTTTAGCAGACTTACTGGTTGAAGTTCAGATCTTTGGAGAGCTATGAATCCATGTCTGATGTTATCTGACTGACTTATGAGTCTTATATAGTATTGAGCTTGTTAGGTAGGAGTTCTGAGCTCAGCCTAGTTGGTTGACTGTGAGTGAAATATATCTGAGATTTAGTGTCCTCATGTGTAAAATCCTGCCAGTGTTCTGAACATCTAGGGTTTTTGTACAATTCTGTAGAAGATGAGGGCAAATGTGAATGGAAATACAGATGCAATCAGTGAGTTTTGAGGGTGTGTGATGGGTACACTGAACAGGGCCCTACTTTTGGTATAACCCTTTGCTTCAGTACCTTGAAATTCTTTGTATTAATGAGGAAAGGTTCTTATGTATTCATTTCGTCTGTCCCTCTTAAATTTTCTATCTAGTTCTGCTGACTCATAGGAAGCATATAACAGTGATTTCAAGAGATTCCTGCATTCTAAATCTGATGTTCACAAGGGAGCAAAACAGCCTCTTCCAGTGAGCGTTGGGAAAGTGAGCTGAGCTCTGCCACTCCCCATGCCTGCTTCTTGTGAAGCTTATCGATTTTCAATTCTGCCACCCACTTTCTCTTGTTTACTTAAAATTTCCATGTTGATATCATTGTTTAACCTTAATTGCTATTTTTATTCCCCCTCCCACCTTCTCTCCAGCCGTCAGCTCTCAGCTGTGTACAACATTAAAACAGAAATTCCTTCCTGATCCCACCAAAGTCCAAATGACAGTTTTGTTTTGTTTTTTTATGATGTTACAATACAGTTTTAAATTGTGGTGGCTTTTTGAAAAAGATAAAGTCATTGAGATAGCTTGAATTTTGCTCCTACCATCTAACCAAGACTTTAATATCTTCTTGGTCATACATTGACTTTGTTTTGCTCTGATGAAAATGACTTGTGCCAGAAAGCCACAGTGGATTGAAGCATTCTGCCACAGTAATCCCTATGGATTAGAACACACGAAGCACAGCCATGGGAAATAGAATGCTTCTTTTAAACCATTGAGCCAACAAATGAGGTCATTCGGTGCTGAGAGACTGCACATCCACCAAGGGGCTGGCTCCCCAGGACCATTAAGCAGGTTGGCTGACATATCCCTTGGTTGGCGATGGGTACTACAGTTCATTTTCCCATCAACCCCCTTTTGCTTTTCTATCCCTCTAAATTACAGTTGTTAACAAACTTATAGAGCAGTAAAATAGATGGCTGGATATATATATATGTTTAAAAGCAAGCCAGTCTTCCGTACAGATTGTTTCCTTGCAAACTTTCTGAATGCAGAAGGGCAGAGTGTGAGCCATTCCAGTGGAGATTTCAGGTGTGGTTTCTAAATGACAGCTTGGAAATATTTACTTTGCATTCATCTAAATGCTCAGAGTAGATGGAAAATTGAACGAAAAGAAAAATAGGAAAACAAAACAAGTTGGAATCATGCCTGGTGTGTTTACCTTAGGAAATCTCTTAACACTCATTTTAATCAATTGAGAAGCGATGGTTCATCAGATCATAGCATTTTAGAGCTGAAAGGAGCCTCAGAGGTCATTTCATCCAAAGCACTCATTTTATGGATGAGGAGACAGGATCCAGTGAGGGGAACAGGTTTTCTTAGTGTTCTGTGCCTAATTAGTAGCTGAGCAGAGAACCCAGGTCTCTAAATGCTCAGCTGGAAGACACTTGAATTTATACTTATTTAAAGATTTTTATCTATTTCCAAATTCAAAAGTCTGGTCAAAGCAAAGCAGTAAGTATAGGTAGAACACATTTTTCATTGAATGGAAGCTTTCAAGTGTGTTTCAGAGTACTGTCCATACTGGGTATTAAGCTGCTGGTAAACACTCACTAAATATTTCTCAACTGATATAACTGCTCAGCAAAAGCTTATTTATTTGAAGTGCTTTGGAATCAAACCCAGAGTCCAAAATAACACCAAACACTGTGCTATTGAGTCACACTCTAGCACAAAGCTAATTTAGTTTTAAAGAAGGAAGTACTCCATGCAAATAAGTCTAACAACATGCATGTAAGGAAAAATTCTCGTGTTTACTATAGAAGAAAATCTCAAAGGAAATTAAAATCCCAAAGGACATTCCTGATGACATTTCCAAAAATAAAATAAAACTATAACTTTGAGTACTTGTAGATTTAATTTGTTGATCAAACTGGGCCATATTTGAGTGAAAACAGTCAGTATATATATTATTGTTGAAAGAAAGTATAAACAGAAATTGTTCAAGGAAACAGGAATATCCTGGGTAACTATGCAAATGAAAAGAAAATGGTTCTATTAATAAAGTCATTACTATGCTAGGCAAGGCCTTGGTGACTTCCATGTTTTAGTGTCTCTTCTACTTGCTAGGCAGATGTCACTGGTCTTTATAACAATATATAATGTTCAATGACTACATTTAGTCAGGATATAGAATCTCATAATTGTCACTTCATACAATAAAAGGCTTAGAAACCTTTTGTTTTCCCAGGTAGAAATCAATGAATGTTTTCTGTGTGGCTCACCTCCTATCCCATGACAATTTCTTGAGCAAATCCTCTTTTTTGTACTTCTATGAATGACAAATTTCAAGAAGGATTATTAGGTAGTGACTATGTCTCTGGACACAGCTTTGAGGTTAGAACAAGGACAGCTTCCAGAGCATGTCCAAAATCTGGGTCCATTAGCAGTTTCTCAACTTCATTATACTAGCTTGTAATTGCTTCCCATACCTACACAGATGGATCAGCTAGTGATGGTGAGTTCTCCCACCTACCTTCATCTGCTTCCTCCTCTTCATTCTTTCTGAGGAAAAGAACAAGACACATCTCTGGAAAACACAGGCTGAGAAGGACTGACTTGGAAACAGCGGGTTTCTAGATTGGCTGGAAGACCAACTTCAAACCTGCTCTTTGCTTATTTTTTGCACTGCCTCCAAGGGAGCTGGGGGCATGCCACCACAGCTCTTCAGGGTTTTAGATAGCACTTAAATAATAATCATGGGCTGTGATCCGAGGCACTTTCTCCTCTCCTCCTCATTTCCCTCTTTTCCTTGAGACAGCAGCTCATGTAGCCCAGGCTAGCTTTGAACTTGTGATATAGCCAAGGATGAACTTGAAATTCAGATAGATCTCCCTGCCTCTAGTGTTTCTCCCTTCCTTCCTTCTTTTTTTTTTTTTCTTCTTTTTTTTTTGTGGGAGAGTGAGCGTAGGCTATTGAATGGCCAGACTTTAGCCCCAATATCTTCATTTTTCTTACTCTATCTTCACAGCAACATTATGAATATGTAAACCACTATTCACTCCAATTTGTAGACTGAGGATGCTGAGACTCGGAGGTGGCACCAGTATCCAGCAGAGCTGTGACTTGCAGTCATCTTGTCTGGCTGCAGTACTGAATTTGCAAAGGGACGTTTCTCTCCCGCCTACCTTTTCCCAAATAACTACTCAGAGGCTTATATTAATTGCAAATGCTCAGTCGATAGCTCAGGCCTATTACTAACTAGCTCTTACATTTAAATTAACCCATTTCTATTAGTCTATGTTTTACCACATGGCTTGTGGTTTTACCTGTCCTGTGTTTACCATGTCTTGTTCCTGGCAGCTGGCTGGCATCTCCCTGACTCTGCCCTACTTCTTCCTTTCCTTAGTTTGGTTTTTCCATCTAACCTTATCCTGCCTGGGATTGGTCAGTCAGGTTCTTTATTAAATCATTCAGGGCATAATCTACACAGTGTACAGGAATAGTCCACACCAGGATTCTTGCTTGTTAGTTCATCACTCTGCAAGGCTCTATTTGAAAAACAAACAAACAAACAAACAAACAAAAAACAATTCCAGAGCTTATTTCAGTTTTGAAGGGCATGTCTCCAACTCTTCACTGATCAGTCAGTGTGTTGTACGTGACTGTGAATTTGGTTGATTTGTGAACCTTATGTGTTGAAGTTAGAACCCCAATATCTCACAATATGACTCTAGTTGTGAAAAGGGTTTTATGTGATAATCAAGTTAAAATTGGGTCATTTGTATGCCTCTTAATCTAAGAAAACTAGTTTATTCATAAAAAGGAGAAATTTGGGCACACTGAGAAGGGGACAATGGGAAGCAGCACATGAAGAAGGTGGCAATTGGGAGGTAGAGGGAGCTAAGAAAGAAGCCTGGACAGGTCCTTCCCACCACCCCCAGAGGGGATCTGGTCCTGCAGACATCTTGACTTTATTTAGGTTGACCTGCAATAGGTCTCTGATTTTAAGCCAGTGGGATATGCTGCACTATGGCTATCTTGGGAAACTACACTTAAGTTTTCTCATCTTTCACTGACTCTGACTTGCTTCTAGGTGGCCAGCTACAACTCTGACTCCCCTCCTGGATTGTTGGTGGAGCAGGAAGCAAGGTGGAGACTGGGTCCAGGCTGGCTATCACACGCATGTGATGAGGGCAGCTGCATCCATCTATCCCTAGGTTTTAGGACTGAGGAGACTTCTGCAGCCACAGCACAGCCGATGGATGGGAGGAGAGGTGGTGGTCTGTGTACTATTCTCGATAGTTCCTCTCAGAAGTTGTTCCAGGACTCCCTCTCCTTTCTCTCCTACCCCAAGGGGCTTCTAACACCCCCCCCCCCGTGACACTAATCGATGGGAGAATGACGGGGCACAGCTGAATAATGCACATAGTGATGATTTCTTAATAACTTAAAAGCCCTCATGATGGGGCTAGGAGAGGGAAGTCAACCCTGGCCAACCTCCTCCAGAGGGGACCGAAGGAAAGCTTTCATTCCTCACCGGGGAGAATCCCTGGTGCTGCCAGGTGGAGATGTGGTCATCAACTTCAGGGGAAGTGACCTGGTTTTATGCAGCTCACCACTACTGCTAAGCACAGCCTGAAACACATGCTGCTATTAGTTAGAAACAATAAAATGCTCAATAAACCCAAAATTATGAGAGCCAGGAAGCTCTCAGACACTCATGTTTACAGCACACCTGGCAAGTATTTTTACAGATAAATGTTATCCCCACCCAACCCCTACCCCTAAACAGCAAAGCAGCCCGGGCCTGGCACAGTTGTCCTCTGAGCTGTGGGCCAGAACCTCCTGCACTTACCAGCTCCTTAGAACCCTCAGCTGTCATAAGAAAGCCTGTAAAAAAAATAAAGCAGCAGTTTGGTATATGGTGGATGTCAAAAATCTGTTTTCCTGAAGAGAAGAAAGCTGAAGGCACGTGACTATTTCCTCCAATTACTTTTGACACCAGAAAGACAGCCTATGATGGCGGTCTTAGTCAGATAAATTCCATCTTCTCCTTGATTTCTCCTGGGGAGCTGAGGACCAGCCTCTAAAGAGCCACTCTTGTCACTTTCAAAGTGGCTAAAAGAATGATGACCTGGGCGGACAGCACTGCACCCTGCTGATGAGGCTGAGTGCAGCTGTCCAGGGCCTCTACTCCTTAGTTTCTGCGGTAAGGATCCCTGTTCTTGGGGATTTTTCTGACTGTGGGATCTCACACATCCATTCTTGAGTTCAACGGGAACCTGGTCCAGCTGCTATCTTCAGTTTGGTCTTTAGTCTCTAAGTTGACATGCTAACAGGTCTCTTGTTTTTAAGGGAGTGGTCAATGGTGCTATGCTATGGACGTCTTGAAAGACCACACGTATGCTCGCCCACATTTCACTGGCTCTGACTTGCTTCTGGGTGGCTGGCTACTTTGACTCTGCTCCTGGATTGTTGGTGAGGCAGGGAACAGGTTGGAGACTGGGCCCAATTCCACCTTCTGTCCTCATCTTGCAGCCTGCTTCCAATTTCCTCACAGTTTCCTGCCACTGTCACTGAGTTAGGGAGCACACTAGAGGCTCCCAAATCTCTTTCTTCTTGTTCTCCAGAAGCCTGGTGGTTCTTTCATTAGTTTGTATTGTTTTCTTCATCAAATTCACACATGCGTGTTACGTATTTTGGTCATTCTCATTCCCAATTACCCTCTCTTGTCCCCTCTATTCTCCAGAGTTCCCTTCATGTTTTCATGTCCTTTTCTTTGCTTTGGTATCCATTGAGTTTGCTCACATTAACATGGGTAAGGGACTGTTTTCTGGAGATGGGGATAGCTTAACAGTGGGCACACTACTGAAGAAAATGACTCCTTCCCAGAGCAGTCATTCACTGCCAATAGTTCTTGAGGGTGGGGTCTCACGAGCTCCTCTTCCATTAATGACAGAATATTAATGGGCTCATCTTGTGCAGGTCCTGTGTACAAGGCGGTTCTTCGGCAATGGTAACACACTTTTTGTGAACTCTGTTTCAGTTTGGTCCTAGCAAACAGGTTGAGATGGAGACTGAGAAGCATGCATGGTCGGACTCTCTGAGGAGTCAAGGAAGCAAAATATAGTCAAAGGAGTGGTGGTGATTGGGATGTACTGCAGCTAAAGTGGTCCTGTGGAGGACCCTTAAGAGTTGTCCCTCAAATGAGGCAAAGAGCCAAACTCTAACCCCATATCAAACTGCCCTAGAGCTAGGCTGTCTTGGTTAAGAGAGTGAGGCTGCCACCTTTGGCTGATGGCGGTGCATTCTTGGGAGAGGGCCTCCTGTGAAAGCCCTTTGCTATTGATACACCTTGTCTCTGGGAAGATGAGTGTTTGGTTTTGAGGAACACAGTACTTTCCAGAGAATCAAAACTTGTAAATAAAGTTAAGAGGAATTTCTTGGTTAATTTGTACATGGACTGAAATAACACAATGAAATAAATGCGTTAGGTATCAGTGCTGATTTAAATGTTATCAGTAAGTAATAATAGTATTTATTTATTTAGTTAGTTAATTAGTTTTTTTTTCAAGACAGAATTTCTCTGTGTAATAGTCCTGGCTGTCCTAGAACTCGCTTTGTAGACCAGGCTGGCCTTGAACTCACGGAGATTCGCCTGCCTCTGCCTCTGGAGTGCTGGGATTAAACGTGTGTGCCACCACTGCCTGGCATCTGTATTTATTTTATTAAATACTTTTCCAGGCCTTATCTACACCTAAGCTTAAATAAGATAATGTTTCCTTTGTAGTAAATTCCTGAGGAGACTGTCTTCAGTCTGTGGGGCTCACGTGCAGCACTTTGCCAGCCCCGCACCTTGCTCTGTGGAAATGAGGTTTTGGTATCGCAAAGATGAGTCTGGGTGGGAGCCACAGTGCGGACCGCACTAACACAGCTGCCATTGGCTGAGCACATGTTAGAGTTCAGATGTTTACTGTTCTGTTTGGTCTTTATAAGACATGTAAGAAAGATAGCATCTTCCCACTTTCTAAACAAGGAAAGCAAGGTTTCAACTTCTAGCAGATTCTGGAAATTTTTATCTCTATTATGCTGCATTTTATCCTAGTAAAGGATTTTTTTTTTTTTTTGGCCTCTCTTTCCAAATAGCTAATGACTCTCTGATTTCTGTTTTACTCTGTTAGGGAAAAATATCCATTACTAACTATGAAATATGAATATAGTTCCAGAAATAAAACCATGAAAACAGTGTAGAGCATTCACAGGTCAAGGACTGTCTGCTCAGCTTCTCAGATGCCCAGATCTCTTGACATTGTGCTGTACAACCTCCACCACATGCTGACATTCTCCTCACCAACAGCTCCTTCTACTGATTAGTAGGAATGTCCACTGAAATGTGAAAATTCAGATCTGAAGGTTTCACAATAATAGAAAGAACAGAGATATGTCATTCCCACATCCTAGAAGCTTAGACACACAGAAATGACTTACAAATGACCCCACCCTCACTCCCTCCTCTCTCTCTCTCTCTCTCTCTCTCTCTCTCTCTCTCTCTCTCTCTCTCTCTCTCTCTTTCTGTGTGTGTGTGTGTGTGTGTGTGTGTGTGTGTGTGTGGTTTGAGTACTTTTACTCATTTCTGTCTGTTTGTTTTGCCATCCTGGGGATGCAACCCAGGGTCTTGTCCATGTTAGGCAGGTGCTTTATGACCCCAAACTCCTAAAAGGTAATACTTTGAGTTAAAAAAATATTCATGCCTGTCATCTTAGAAAGTGAAAGGTCTAAGGAAATGGCCTGGTGGGTAAGAGCTCCTGTTCTTCATGCAGGAAGAGCTGGACACAGGTGCCCTCGTACCACATCTGCACATGCCTGTGACCTCAGTGTTGTGGAGAGGAGGCAGGCAGATTCTCTGAGCTTGATGGCTAGTTAGTGTAGCCAAACAGTGAGCTTCTGGTTCAGTGAGAGACCCTATGTCAGGGGAAAAGGGTGGGAGTGAGGGAGGGGAGCACCCAGCTTCCTCCTGTGGCTGTACCTGTATGCTTACATGCATATATGCTTATGGAACCACATACATGACTGTGTAATATGCACATACACACAAAGAAGAAATTTGAAGTTAAATACAAATACAGTCAATTATTTCTATACATATTTCCACATAAAATATGAATTTATATGAAATATATTTTATATATCACATTTTTTATCTTTCTATATAAAATTTTTATAATTATAACAAAATGAATCTGATTGAGCTGCTGTATCTCAACTTAAATTGTACCATGTGGGCTCTAGTGAGGAAGCCAGAATGGGGTTCCTAGATGAGACCCTTTTAAAATTAGAATAGTAGAATTACAATCTCCCTTTTTGAAATAAAAAAGAATAGATTTTCATCTGCTTGAGATAATTTAATATAACCTACCTGGAGGCAGAAGAGAGTGCAGCAAATGCTTCTTCTAGACATTTCTTGCTCTATAATTATATTTTCCGAGGCCGAGAATAAAGACTCCTGCTGCTCCACATATTATTATACATTTTGAAGAGGACTCAAAGTTTAATATTTATCATTCAGCCACTTTTCTAATTTTATGTCTAATTAGCCAAGAAATTGAACTTTCAAAAACATTCTTGAGCTTCTAAATTCCCATATGTATTTCCATTCAACAAACATTTATTACGTCAGTCTAGGTGTGAGAGTCAAAGAGAGGAAGCTGTGTGTTCACACGAGTGTGTGTGTGTGTGGGGGGGGGGGTAGAAATCTAATGAAGAGGGAGGTGTGTTCACAGCCATCCAGGCAGAACAGGTTACTAAGTAGACAGTGTGCACTGAGTGCTTAAGGGATACCCAAATGCAAGACCCTTTGGAGTCTGTGGGACAAAGATCAGGAAAAGCCGCCCAAGGAATTGCTGTCCGAATTGGGCAGAGACAAATGCCTTTTTCTCCTAGATAGAAAAAGGCAAGCGCTATTCTGGGGGGGGACACGGATGTCGCCTTTGCGGGCCTAGGTCGCCACACTAAGAATCAAGTTGCTCCAGAATGTTGTCAAGACCCACAGTGGATTTTGTGGCTGTAAGAAGGGAGTTTGACCGGATGAAAGCACATTGGTTTGGATTCATTATTGTTATTGAAGATGAGCGAGCCTGTTTTAGAATTATTGTGAGAGACTCGTGCGTTTCGTTTCCCATCGCTCCTGTTCCAAAGCGAGCAGAATTAAGTGGCTGCACCTGGTGAGGTGGAACTGGCTTCCTTCCAGGCCGGGGGTTGGGAAGCTGCGTTTGCCTTGGACAAGGAAGGGGTGCCCCTTTGTCTTTGCTTCCTGATTGTTTCCCCTCGTTTAATTAGCAGTTTTTGTTATTGTGCTTGTGCTAAGAGGCTTTAGGAGCAAAGGCCGTGGCTTTCATGATAAATGCCTCTTCAAACATTCCCAACCTGAAAATAAAATAACATAAAACCTAGCAAATGAATGTGGTAGCACGCTGCAAATGTCAATTCTGCCATTGGATGTGCTTAAACTCAAATGTAAACAATGCTTGAGGAACACACTGACCTGGATCGGGTGTTTTCACACCGTAATTAGTTCTCCAGCAGTAGCTCTGGCAGAAAACCGGGTCAGTGCCCCTCACCCAGGAAGCCTGGCTGTTTTCACTGCAGCCAACCATGAGGTGGGAGCCCTGGGGACGGTCTGACACTCCGCCCACTTCTGGTAAGGCGCAGGTTTTTGGTAAGTGCAGCTGTACCTTCACTGGCAGGGCAAGTATGGGAATTAATTAAAATAGAGGGCTGCAGCGGGGTGGTGGAGATGTGACCCTGCATCAGCTGAAATGCTAGCAATCAGAAGGCAGACTTGCCCAGAGTCAGGACTAGCAAAGCTTAAATGATCTTAGTTTAGAGACAGTAAGTATTAGGATCACATATTTATATATTTTAAAATTTAATGCTCTAGGAATTCGACAACCTGCAGAGTTCTTATTTTGATTTTTATTGTACAGGTTCTTCAGTCATGAAAGCTGACAGAACATTCTCCTGATAAACAATGGGAAAGGATAGATTCATTCTCTCTCTCTCTCTCTCTCTCTCTCTCTCTCTCTCTCTCTCTCCCCCCCTCTCTCTCTCTCTCTCTCTCTCCCTCTCTCTTTGGCCATTAAATTCCCTTCTTTGATTTTTCCACAGCGATCCCTGTCACTTGAGGCCTGGGAAACGCAAGTCAAATTGTGTGTAAAAAGCACAGACCTGTAAAGAAATGAGAACCCTGTCCTCAGAACTGTTTCTCCGAATTGTGTGCAAACTCAGGCCTATCCTTGCAGAGCGTCAGGGCATCTCAGAGCTTATTTTGAGAGGCGTGGGCCATGAAAATATTCTCAGACTGTCAAGATTTTCTTTTCTGTTTTTCACTCAAAGAACTGCAAGAATATAAAAATAGTTAACGAGGTAGAAAAATCATTTAAAAATCAGATAAATACAGAAGACTTCAGCATGAACAATTTGTTATTGTAGTGTTCACTAACCTTAGGCAGGCTGGCTAGGAATGCTCTGTAATGCACTAAGCAAAGAGAAATTAATGATTTCAGTTTAATTCTCTGTTGTATCGAAGTCGAATCTGGAGAAAAAAACCCATCAACATCCATTATACTAATGGTCTGAGTCTCAAAAGCAACTCTGATCTTTAGCTGGAAAAATAAAGTATCCAAAAATGTGTCCCAAGCTTATACGAACATCAGGACTCAAGATTGGTGTTATCAACAGCAGATTCTTGTGTTAGGACAGTAAATTAAAATGCCATTCTTTACGAAGAAAAGGAACAAAGCAAGTACATGTAAACAATCTGATCTTTAGTTTGTGCTGCATCCTTTCTTGTGCTGAGGCCCAAGTGCACTGGCCCTCAGGTGGGTAGGGCAGAGGCGATCGTGGCTCTTACCTGGGCGTTGCTTCTCCCTCTTTTAACTCATGTGACTTTGCTCATCATTTTTTTTTTTCAGGTCATTACATCCCTTCTGGATTAATTTCTTTCATATCTCACTGGCTGGGCTGCCAGAACTCATTTCTTCATTAGTGTGCTTTGCTTAAGGGTGACGGTTGCTGCGTCCTTTGTCAAATGCCCTTTGGTCTGTCTTGGGTTTTTTTTTTTTTTTTGTGTGTGTGTGTGTGTGTGTGTGTGCTATCTCTTTTTTTTTTCTTTGTTTACCCCGGTGGCAGAAGAGGAGAATGACTTGTTTCTAAGAATCTGGTGCTTGCTGGTAGACAGAGACTCATGTCTCTGTGAGTGGATTGCTGCCATTACTACATGCAGGACCTCTGTAAAGGGGGAGAGTTGATTTAACCTGTGACACTCATCTGTAGGTCTTAAAGTCAAGTCCTATAAATGGGAAATCCCTGCTTCCACGTGCCTCCAACCTTATCCCAGAAAAATCTTCCCAATGCACAGATGACATTGTACCACTTCTAGATCCCATATGTTTTCTGGACTCTCTGAAGCCTTTGGGGAAAACCCCAACTCTTTGGAATAGTGTCTGATCTATGCTGTCTCAGGACTGCTTCATTTCTTCTCTTTGGGAATCCCTCCCTTTTTGTCAACTCAGCAGAATATTCACAACACTTGAGGGGGAGGGGAGCCCCTCCTTAAAATTACTCTCCTTCGTCCAACACCTGTGGCTTCATTGCCCTAGACCGCTGTTAAGTTCCAGGTCTGCTCACCATATTAATGTCGCTGTCTACTTGCCTCCATTGCCTGGGTTTTGAGCTGCATAGGGACAAGCTCTCTATCTCTTTGAACTTTGGGGTCTCTTTACCCTATTAAAAACTCTGGTATATTACCGTGGCTCAAAAATCTCGAGTGCTCACCAAATAATAAGTAAATGAATGGGTTGCAAAGTAACTCAGTATATCTCATTAGTGGCAAGGCATTAATTATGAATCACTCTAGTTTTATTTTCCATTTTGGGAGATAATAAAACCATCCTCAAATTCAGGTACTTAATGGTTGTTATTGATATTGTTCTAATTAATTGAAACTCAGATTTGAATAACATGTATTGATTGTTTTCATTGTCTTATTTTTTTTATTTTGTGGCTTCATTTTATAATTTTGTAGAAATCCACATGTTTATCCTTGATAACAAAGTCGTTTTATCTTTAATTCTCTAAAGGGGAAAAACACATAAACAGTCTTCCTTCATTACAATAGGGTTGGGTTAAAAGTTAAGCCTTCATCAATTGTTGCTCTTACAAAAGATCAGGGTTGGATTCCCAGCATCCACATGGTGCTACACAACCATTTACAATTCCAGTTCTGGAGATCTGATGCCCTCTTCCTCCTCCACAGTGGTGAACAGTCATATATGCAAGATCAGCACTCATACACACACAATCCATACGTCTAGAAACTTGAGCCTTGACTCATGCTCTTTCTAAGAGGTCCCGTATGCTCTTTATGTGTTTTGTTACACTATTTTTGTGAGCATTGTACCAGATTATTAAATGAGCTGGGGGAATGTTGACTGCAGAAGACCCTTCTTTGTCTTCATGCTCGTGCCCTTCCTTGTCTTCAGGCTTTAGTCATGATGCGCTGAAGTTAAGAATGATCTCATTGAACTTGCGCTTTTGCTCTGCTGTGTAAATATTGGTGTCTTAGGGTTACTATTGCTGTGATGAAACATCATGACCAAAAGCAAGTTGGGGAGGGAATGGATTGTTTGTCTCATACTTCCACATCATTGTTCATCATTGAAGGAAGTAATGACAGAAACTCCAATAGAGGAGGATCCTGGAGGCAGGAGCTGGTGCAGAGGCCATGGAGGAGTACTGCTCCCTGGCTTTCTCAGCCTGTTTCCTGTAGAATCCAGGACCTCCAACCCAGGACTGGCCCCACCCACAATGGGCTGGGTCCTCCCCTATCAATCATTAATTAAGAAGACACCCTCCAGGCTTGCCTGCAGCCCAATCTTATGAAGGCATTTTTCAATTGAGGTTCCCATCTCTCAAATGTCTCTAGTCAAGATGACATAAAACTAGCCAGCACAATTGGCCTTTTTGTGCTGTGTCCTGATATAAAATGTTTTTCTTGTCATTCAACTGGATCAAGACGATTTGGATAACACTGAGTTACTTTTAGGGTTGTGCTCTGGCCATATATTTATCATCTCTCTCTGTCTTTGTCTCTTTCTGTCTGTCTCTCTCTCTCTCTCTGTATGAGTATTTACAGGTTTGTTTGTGTGTGTGTGTGTGTGTGTGTGTGTGTGTGTGTGTGTGTGTGCACTATTATATCTGGAAGCCAGAGTAAACATGGGTGTTTTCCTCAATTGACTTCTACTTTTTTATTCTGATAGACAGTGTTTCACTGAACCTGGAGCTCACACATTTGTTCAGACTGGCTGGCTGGCATGTCCTAGAGACTACCTGACGGTCCCTCCCCAGTAGTGGGACTGCAGCTGTGTACCCCAGTTCCTGGATTTTAAGTAGGTTCTGGGACCTGAACTTGGTTCTTTATGCTTCTATGGCAAACACATTACTGACTGAGTCATCTCTCTTGTCCTGTCTACCATAGTTTTCTTATCTAGGCAAATCAGGACTTGGAAAGGTTGACGGTATGTATTCCAAAGTTGGTATATCCTTATCATATGGCAGATGAATGATAAAGAAATTGAACATATTTGATTTTCTTGTATGATTTGTCGAAACTATGCTATTATTTTTAAATTCACTGCCAGACTTTTGTTTGTCTCCTGATTCATTCTGCCTCACAGAGTATCTGGCTATCTCTAATTTACCACAGCAAATTAAGTAACCCTGACAAGGAGCCCAAGGCAATGGCCTTGGTTCTATCTTGTCAGGTGTGGTGGTTTGAAAAAAATGGCCCCCCAAAAGGAGGGGCACTATTAGGAGGTGTGGCCTTATTGGAGGAAGTGTGTCACTCACTGTGGAGGCGGGCTTTGAGGTCTCTTTTCTCAAGCTTCCCTCAGTGTGACAGTCTGTCGACTTCTTCTTGTCTGAAAGATGTGGCACTCTCAGCTCCAGCACCACATCTGCCTGCTCGCGGCCATGCTTCCCTTCATGATCATAATGGACTGAACCTCTGAAATTGTAAGCGAGTCACCCACAACTAAATGTCTTCTTTATCAGAGTGGCCCTGGTCATGGTGTCTCTTCACAGCAACTAAGACATCAGGTGGTGTTTCTACCTAGCCCTCAGCTGCACCTTCTGCTGTCCTTTCTACTGTGTGCTACCTCATGTCAGAAGTGAGACAAGTCTCAGAGATGAGCAGCTTCAGTTGAACAGTTGAAAGTGATGCTCTTTGTTTTAAGAAATCCCTTTCTGTATTTCTGCAGAGTAAGATGATTATTGATGCAGAAGATGGACATTTGCAGAACTCTTGGATTTTATTTTTCTAGGGTAACACCTGGCACACTTCACTGATTCACGGCCTGGCATCTCCTCTTGGGTGATCTTTCCACAATTCATCTTTATGATTCACCATTTCCAATGTTAGTAATTTACAGTAATGAGCCATAAGTTGGCACCCCGGCAGGGTGAGACAGAAACAACTTTCAGTGTACTTGAGGGATACATTCTCTGCCTTCTGAAAGCATCTTAATGATTCTAAGTGGTTTGGATATTTAGAGGAAGTTCAAAGGAACTGAATCAATTGTACCTCATTAAAAAACATAGTACTTAAGATGGGGGTGAAGGCATCTGTTTGCCTGTTTGATGGACTGAAGGGTCTGAGGGGTGGCAGTGTAGAGAAATGTTGAAGCAATGCTTCTGCTCCTTAGGAACACCCAGTGAATGTATGTCTTACATTGTGGTAATGGCTGGATTCCACAATTGCTGGGATAAGGGTGTGTGAATCCAGGAATGTTTGGGAGTCTCCAGACATCCTGACTATTATTGTTTTTCAAATAGTGTGCATCTTTGTCAGAATACTACATCACCTTTAATTTTTAAATTGATGTGTATGTATCAGAAGATAGAACCTATATGTTTCCAAGGTCTAATTTACAACAATATGAAGAGTAATTTAATATGTTTAGAGCCATGTTTTTTATTCTAAATGATTTCTTTTGAGATAATGAGAATGAATATCCATCCATGTACATTATCAACCACATAGATTGAATCACAACACCCAGAGGGTCAGTGTCTTAATATAAGAACAAAAGCATTCTCTCTAAGAGTAGACCATTTAATATGGCTTCATTATTAAGTGGAGTGAAGAATTCTAGTGCTGGGAAATTCCTGCTACCTATCTTTAGATCCACATTTATGTTTTTCTTCAGTACTCAGAAAAGGCACCTGATTA